>NC_051317.1:18563604-19214604 GCF_015220235.1 Choloepus didactylus | reverse complement strand
TTCTGAGAGGCTTTGCCCAGACCCAGATTGAAAAAAGAAAGAAGAGAAACCTCTCAAATTTTCCTTCCACAAAACTTACAACATTATCAGGAGGATTAAGTGAAATAGTGTGTTTGTGAAAAGAACGGAGGCTGCACCCCAGAAACTGGTCAGAGTGATGTTGTGACCTGCAGTGTTGTACCTGCTACCCAAAGCGGTTGGGTGACAGGGCAGGCCCCTCAGTCAGAGGGCAGCAGTGCCAGGGCTGAATCCCCAGTGTCCTGACTCCAAGCCCAGTGCTCATCTTTGTTCCCTGGTGGAGGAAGGACGTGCCCAGTCTAGAGAGAGGCTACTGTTAAAGGAAGAGCCAGGCGGTCAGGACCCGTCTCTGGGGGAGTTAAGTTGCCCAAAGGAGGGGGGAATGATTTCCAAAGTCCAGCCCCGAGGCAGAGGATGATCTGGGCCCACCGTCCAAGCGCCTGCTCCACCACACATTTCCTCACCCTGTTCACAGCCCCCTTCAGCCCTCTCTGTCTCAGCCCAGCTGCAGAGTCACTGCCGGGGACCTGGTGCTAGCTTCTTCCTTCCCAGGGCTACTGGATTATGCTGGAAACATGCTCTACTGCCTGCAGTGTTTCCCTCCCGGGCCACATATGCCCACCCTAAGCAAGAGCTGTCTGCGGGAAGAGGGAAGACGTTCTGCTTGCAGCGTTCCATGAGCCATTTGAAATTCTGAGAGTGTCTCTGTCGGTGGGAGCCGGCCTCCACGCGGGGCCTGCCTCTCCCACCATTCCCCCAGGGCAGGGGCTCCAGGCCCAAGGGTCACCTGTCCACACATCGCTCCCTAACCAGCATACACCTCTCTCTTCGTGTCTTGATTCTTTCATCGCTAAAAATGGCAATAATAACTTCTTTAAAGTTTTGTTGTGGGAGCTAAATGGGAAAATACATCTGTTTTGCCTGGAGCCAGGCAAAAACGAGGCCTCAGTAACCTGTAGCTGGTATAATCATAGCCCCCATGTTAGCTAAGGATGAACAGCACAGGGATTAAGTCCATGGGCTTCAGAAACAAACTGCCTGGATCCTAGTGCAAGCTCAATGAGCTAGTCACTGTGTGTCTTGAGAAAGTGACTTAACTGCTCTGTTTCTTAGTGTCTTCATCTGTGAACTAGGGATAAAATAATCCTTAATTCATAGTGTGGTTGTGAGCAGCATATTAGTTAAAATGTTATCAGCTTAGCTCGGAGCCTGGAGCATAATGGATGATCGCTAGATGGTGACTATTAATGTCATCACCACTGTGGTGGTGGTTAGGATTGGGCTGTGACTGCAGGAAGCCGGGAGGAGAAAGAGCTCAAGACAAAGGCTGAAAGCCTCAGCTCCAGGCCCAGCACTCACTGGGACCTTGGACAGGTCACTTGCCCTTTCAACTAAACCTTTATTTCCCCATCTACAAAGGAGCACTAATAATCCCAAACTCACAGGGCTGTCAGAAGGCACACTGTAAACAGACAGGCACCAAACACCAGAAATGGGCTGGCCCTTTTTTGGTATGCAGTGGTTCTCCAAGAGTGGTCCCTGGACCAGCAGTAGGAGCTGCTGCAGCCAGGAACTGGTTAGAAAGGCAAATTCTCAGAGCCCACCCCAAACCCACTGAGTCAGACATTCTGGGAGTGGGGCCCAGCTGTCTGTTCTTAACAAGCCCTCCAGGTGATTTGATGCACGCTCAAGTTTAGAAATCACTGCTGTAATGTATAGGTGGTGTCTTGTACAGAGCGGATGCTCAGGCTTGTTTGTGGAAGGACAGACAGATTGCCCAGGCTTCACCCAACTTCCAAAGCTCTGTAACATTGGAGTCCCCTCTTGACAGCCAGTTTCTGTCCCCTTTCTCCAAACGGTTTTAGAACAATTGACTAGGCCCTGTGTGAATGAATGAATGAGTTGATGTTTTTATTTATTGGGGTGCATAACTCATGGAAAGAAAAGCAGATATACCCACAGGGGCAGAAAAGAGAGTGTGTCTCAGCTGGTTCTCAGAAGCATCCACGCAGGGAGTCCACGGGGTGTGGAGAGGGTGGGAGGCCACAGGAGCAGAGTCGGGCAGCCTTGATTGCAAGCCAAGGCTGATCCCTTTGTTCTGCATGCAGGACACATTCGCTAGGGATCTTTGAAGAAGGCCATGACAGGGTCAGGATGAGGATCCCGGGGGTTAAACCAGGAGTCTCTCTGAAGCTCTCAGATCTGCTTCACCCTGGGTTCCGTTCTGGGCTTTGCCGTTTATGAGGAGAGGGGTCCTGGGGATGGTCCTGGATCCCACTGAGCCTTGATTTCCTCACATGTAGAAGGGTGTGTTCATAGCACCGTCACTAGGTGGTTGTAAGATTTCATCTAATTCCCAAATATAATTCAAAACCTAATGTTGGCCAACTTGACTTGAAGATATTGTTGATGTAGTCAAATATTTAATTTATTAGCTTAGATACACATATGTGCCTAAAACCATATCCATAAATATATTAATTTAGAAGTCACAGGTTTTTTTCCTACTCTGATGACTTTTTTTTTCTTAACTAACTGCATCCACAACCATTATAAATATCCCAAACTAGCACAGCTGAGGTCATTTCATGCTGGTGAGTCTTCCCCAAACAGGATCTTGTTGTTCAAAACAAACTAATTAAGAGTGTCTCATAATGTGAACTTCTGGAAGACACTCCTGTCAGGCCTGTCCCTTCTTTTCTGAGGGGAAGTACATGGCGTCCGCGCACTGCCCACACCAACAGTGATGCTGCCGTGTGTCCAGGGAATACTGTAGGCTGCTTGCTGACGGTGTCCTCTCCCTACAGCATTACCTCATTTCAGCCTCGCAGCACCTCGTGAGGTGGGCTCAATAATTGTTCCCATTTTGTGGGTGAGGACATTGAGGCTTTCAGACTGACAAAATTTGCTTAAGATTCTGGATTAGAATTCAGTTCTGTCTAACCTCAGAACCAAGTCCACACCACTACCCCATGTGCCTCGTAGCCACACAGCTACTGCTGAATAATTGTTGGTGATGATTGTAGTATTTTCCTTAAATGCAGCTGAACTCCATCTGGGTTCCCAGCAGACACCATGGCTGGCATCTTTCCCATATGTCGGCAGGCGGCGGCCCAGCCCCTTCCTGGCGGGTTTGCTGGCAGCCACGTCCCTGACAGAGGAGGCTTGTCCCAGCCCCCTGCTTGCACGTGTCCCTCGGCAGCACGGGGGCCTTTCCGGGCTCCCCTTGGGTCCCATTGTGTTTTCCTGATGCACATCACCACACTTTTTTTTTTCCTCCTTAGTTTAGGAGATAAGAGCAAGTGATTGTCTTTTATAGACACTGTAATGAAGCCTGTCATCACACAAAAGAAGTTTGCTAATAAAATAAATCAAAGCAGCAATGAAAATGAATGGGGAGCAGGCTTTTGCAATTAGATTTGTACTTGTCTAGTGGCATGGTGCTTCTAGCAAGAATACTCTTCTGCAGGGGGAAAAAAAGGCATCAAGCACAAGCTAACAGGATATGCTTGGAAACTCCTCGTGGTGGAACAAGCAGGCCCCCAGAGCAGGCAGCTGCAACCCCCCACTCAGGGTCATTGTTAGAGGTGGGGGGAGAAAGTTAGGCACTAGATAGCACACACCACAAGGAGAGGGACTGCAAAAATGTCATCTTGATTGTCTATATTTGTTCCCCTCTCAAATATGATGCATCCCAGGCCAAACATAATTCTGGCTGCTTCCAGCACTGCAGCTTTCTCTTCTCTCTGCCATTGCTGGACACTTTGCTTGCCAGCTTATTATTTGACGGAGAAGAGAGCACGCCTGTGGGCAGTTGGGCTTCTGGCGGTACCTCAGGACTCTGCCCTGCCTCGCCCAGCCCAGTCATTCTCTTGGTCAGTTGCAGGTATTGCCACCAAGTCAGTTGAGACAACCAAAAAAAAAAAATGCAGTGGTATTGGCCAAAGGACAAAGCACTGTATAATTTTAAGATGTTGGCATTTCTCGGGCTCTTACAAATAGAAATGACTAGCGTTAATCAGGTTTCCCATGAGCCAGGCATCAGGCTAAGTGCCTTCCACAGGTTATCTCATGCCATCTCACCTGCCCTGTCAGGGTGCAGTGATTGTCATGCCCATTTCCCAGATGAGGAGACAGGCTCCCCAGGTGACATCTCTTGCAGGAAGTCATACAGCTGCCCACAGTTGCCTGGTATGGAAATGCAGGGAGTCATTCTGTAGTGTGAGCTTGTAACCCTGCACCAGGGTTCTCTTGGGTCTTGAGGGGCTGCTGCCTCAGCTGTGAGGTCAGGGTAGGTCCTAAAGGGACCAAGGTAAGTGACCTTGAATCTGTGGCCAGCTCTGGCTGGCTCCCAGCCCCAGGGCAACTCATGACACCATTGTCTGCCTTGGGCTTTTATCCTGCCATGTATGTCTACAAATCAACTGATGGCATGTCACTGGAAGGACAGTCCTCCCTGCCTTGGGAGCCTGTGCTCTAGTAGCAAAGTTGAGAGATGTTTCTTACAAAAGGGAGGTGACCATGATAGTGTCACCTTCTCCTGGCCTCCCGTATCTCTTCCGCGTCACCCCAGGCAACTCCAGCAAGGATCCAGCCCATAAAGTCAGCTTGAAGCAGACAGAGACAGGACCTTCTGCCCAAGAAATAATAAATCTCCTGCTCCCCACCCATGACGTGTATATTCTTGCTAAAATTACAAGAAGCTAAAAACAAACAGTGGTTTCCTCTGGAGACTAAGAATTGATGACAAAATAAAGAGCTTCATCCTTCTTTCTAGACAATTCCCTGTTCCTGAGACTTTGCATATGTCTCGATTCATTTACTCCTTTATTCACTTGACATATGTGTACTGAGTGCCTGTTAGGGGCACTTGAGGATCCAATGGCAAATCGAACTGATGTGAGCCCTGCCCACAGAGAACTCAAGTCCAGTAGGACACAGAGGAGTTGGTAAGAACTTGCATTTTAAAGTGACAGAAAACTACCATAAACAGTGATAGCAACAATAAAAACAAAAAGTCCAGGCTTGGGCTGTCTTCAGCACAACTGGCTCCAGGTACTCGAGCAAGTGTCTCCCCCTGCCTCCACCTCCTGGCACCGCCATCCTCTGTGCTGGCCTCATGCTCAGGCAGGCCCACTCAGTGCCACGGCAGAGACAGCAACTGGCGGCTCTAGTCACTTTGTCTCCATCCCAGAGAAAGGCACGTGGCCCTCTCTCGTATCAAGTACCAGTGTGCACAGGGACCATCAAAAACACCCCAGTACCCTGCCATGCTCCAACCTCAGAGCCAGGAGGAGGGGATGCTCCAGGTGCCTGCTGGGTCACGGGCCCCAGGTGGAAGGGGTTGGGAGGATGGGCTCCAAAGTTGAGAGGCAAAAACCACAGATGTCTAGGCAGGGGTCTAGACCTGAGACAAATAACCACAGATCTAATTAGTTATACTGCTGATAAAACAACGGAGGGAAGTGCAAGGTGCTAGGTAAGTGAATAAAAGGGGGATGAGACCTGTTGAGGGTCAGAGAAGCCCTCCTTCGATAAGTAGGAGGTAGCCAAGCACAAGCAGAGATGGAAGAGCCTGCAGTGGAGGGGCCAGCTGTCATGGAGATGGGTGCGGTGAGCAAGGGGGTGAGTGGGATGAGGTGGGAACGGGTCCTGCAGGGTTCCAGGTCATGCCAAAGAAACAGCCACACCCAATAGGAGATGCTAACTGCTTGTGTAAGTTGCCTGCCTGCGCTGGATACATTGGGGGCCAGAAGAGTTGGGTGTGGCCTGCACTCGGCTCCTCTCAGGCTGCTCAGGTGCTCCCAGAGGGCTCAGGAGCTGGCAGCAGCTTTACCTGAGCAGGTGACTCTCTCTCTGGAGGTAGTTCACATGCTGAGAGCCAAGCGCTAGTAACTCATGTCTTATGCAGGAGTAAACCCATTGTCCAAAGCCAGAACTTCCTCTGGGCTCCAAACTTCCTTGGAATCTGAGTGCATTTGGGATGCCTCAAACCTCTTGACAGATCAAGGTCAACCTTGTTCCTCCAGAACCTTCAGGCTGATGGCCAATGTGGTCAAGGCCCAAGACACCAGAGGTCACAGGGAAGAGAAGGATTTGGAAACTGATTACCCCATCTGCACAAAGGAAGGTTCCCCTGCCAGGCGGAGCTGGAGACACAGCCTCGTTAGCTAACAAGAGTTTAATATGGAGTTGAGCGAGCTGGACGCTGGCCCAGTCAACTGCCCAGGAGTTGTTCAGAAATACAGCAGGGTAAGGTGTCCCCCCGACCTGCTCAGCGACACCCCTCCACCTGAAAGGCTGGCCCAGGAGCCACCTAGGCAATGTCCGCCAGACAAAAGCAGCCCTTCCACATCAATCACTTTGTATAAAGGAAGAGTTATTGTTTTGGGATGCTGGCGCCTGATCAATATCTCCTGCTTTGAAAATAAACTTCTTGGCTTGGCCTTGGCATTAATCTACCATCAGGAGCCCATTATCTCGAGACCAATGTTCTGTTCTATTGACTTGCTCGATTTTTTTTTCTCCCCCAAGATCAGAATATAATTGCATTTCTCCAGGGAGCACTTCCACTAATTGCAGCCCCATATGGAGCCCCTCGTGAAGTCGGGACAGAGTGCACGTGGAGTGGGGTGGAAGCAGCAGTTGGCAGGAGGCAGTGGAAGGAACGGCAGCTCTTCTAGAGCCCTCAAATTCATCAAGAGTGAAGCCCAATCCCCAGTACCCCACTGAGCAGTTCAGGCTGCAAAGGGCTCTTGTCCACAGAATCGGGGTTTTGGATACTCCCATTCCCTCCTCTCATTCCACAAATGAGGGAATAGGATAATACGGTTCATAACAATGCCTGGATCCAACAGTGCCCCACCATCGTCCCAGCCGCCACCTCACCTGCAGCCCACCTGCCCCTTACCTGGCCGGCTGCAAGAGCCTCCCCGGCCTTCCCTCCCCAAGCCTGCATCCCGCCGGGCACTTGCTACTCCTTGGCCAGAGTTGTCTTTGTAAAAGAGAAACTGGACCCTGCCATCTCCCCCACTGAAAGATTTCCCTCCTGTGCCTGTAAACCTGGCTGTGGTGCCCACCTCCTTCCTGACCTCCCCTCCCAGCACTGTGCTTCCCCTGCCCCAGGCCTTGGCTTTCTCTGTGCAGTGATGACGACAAGCTTGGCTCTACCTGGGGCCTTTACACTTGCTCTCACCTGTTCTCTCTCTCCGCAGGTATTTACTTACTTTTTCCTTCTCATCATTTCAGTCTTACCTCAGATACTCCCTTCTCAGGGAGGCTTTCCCTGCCTTTCTGGGTGTAAAGTGGCACCCCATAAAATGGATTTATCTGATTGCCTTGCTTTGTCTTCCTTAGAGCATGCCACAGGAAAAAGCTACCCCAAAACATAGCATCTTCAAACAATGAACATTTATTATCACAGTTTTTGTGGGTCTGGGATTTGGGAGCAGCTTAGCTGAGTAGTTCTGGCTCGGTGTGTGGCGAGACTGCAGTGAAGATTTCAGCCAAGGCTGCTGTCTTCTGAAGGCTTGCCCGAGGCTGGAGGAGGCTCCCTCGTTGGGCTGGGCAGTTAGTGCTGGCTTTGGGCAGGCAGCCTCAGCCCCTCACCACGTGAACCTCTCCAGGGGACCACTTGAGTGTCCTTGCAACCTGGCAGCCAGCTCCCCCAAAGCAAGAGAGAACAAGGAGGATGCCACATTGTAGTTTCTGATCTTCATTCCTGCCATACCATGGTGGTTACGCAGGTCAGCTCCGCTCGGTGGGAGGGGCTACACAGGGGTGCAAGCACCAGGAGGTGAGGACCACCGGGGGCCACCCTGGAGGCTGGCTACCACACCCCACCTCAGCTGACTTACTCCCCACTGTATGTCCCCAGCACAATGTGTGACATGTAGCAGGAACTCTATAAATACTAGTTCAATGTAAGAATTTGTAGTCATAGCTAACGCTACTCTGACCGTGTGTCAGCTTTGTGCTAAACACTTTACATGCAGTAGCTCATTTAATCCCCGGTCTCACCTCATTTCATCTTTTACATAGGAGCAAACTGAGTCTTGGGGAAGTTACGTACCTCTGTCAATGCCATAAAGCTGGCAAGTGGCTGAGCCTGGATTTGGACCCACTTCTGCCGCAGAGGGGCTGTCCAGGCTGGTCCCATCAGTGGGCGTGGGCACCATTGATGGCACTTGTTAAGGGTTTCCAAACTGCTGTCAGACCAGTGCACAGGCAAACTCAGGAGCTCTTCTGATGCCAGGTTTTGACCCCACAGGACAGCGATGCCCAGCTGTGCGGCTTAGCAAGCCAGACCACGGGGAGCAGTTAGGGCAGGGAGGCTGCTGGGCCTGCTAAGGGTGACCCAGGAAGAGGTCTAAACATCCAGGAGAAAGCTCCTAGTCTGAGGCAAGATTCAGTAAATACGTAGGGCCCACAGACCACCTTGCCCCCTCGTGCCTGTGACAGACATCACTAAGCAATCCCCATAGTCTCTCCCACTGAGATTTCAAGCACCCTCAGCAGTTTAGAGCTCAGACTCGGGGGTCAGAGAGAACTGGGTTTAAATTCTGGCTCCAGCACTTACTAGCTCTGTGACCCTAGACAGTTTCTCATCTTCTCTGAACCTCAGTTTCTTTGTCTGTAAATTGGAGCTATGTTACTACCTACTTATATAGGTTTTCCAATAAGGCTTAAATGTGGCAGTGCATACAAAGCTCTTGGCAATGAGTAGGCACTCAACGCTGTCAGATGTTTTTACTGCTGCTATTTCCTACATCATTGTTCTGTGGACGGGCTTCAGCAGACAACCCAGGCTAATGCTTTCACTGAATGCACTCAGGAATGCTGGCTTTTGCGGGGACAGTGAATTGGAGACGGGAGCATCATCTTCTCTCCCTTCATTCCCTGCAGGTGTGGATGTGTGGGGGCCGCATGGAGGACATCCCCTGCTCCAGGGTAGGCCATATCTACAGGAAGTACGTGCCCTACAAGGTCCCTGCCGGAGTCAGCCTGGCCCGGGTAAGGTGATGGCTTTCCGGGGGAGGGGGGGCAGTAGGGAATGACCCCAGGCCCTTCAGCAGCACAGAGGCTCCCTAGGATGGCCGGGCCGTGCTGGGGCCCCAGGTTCAAGCAATCCCCAAATGTGAGGAATCGCCCCACCCCCACTCTCCAGGTGAAATCCAGCATAAGAGAACTTACTTAAAGCCCCTTACTTACCTTGGGAGGGTTGCTTAACTCCTCTGAGCCTGTTTCCTCCTTTGTTTAAAGGGAGCTAATTCTTTCCAACTCTTAGTATTGCTAGAATTAAGGAGATGACGCAGTTTCCCAAAGTTTAACAGACGAGATGATTTTAGGTGTGGACATAGGAATGTTTCTCTTTTCATGTGTTTATGTTAGTGTAGATTAGAAATCAATGTGTATTAGTGTATCAAACTTGTGATTTCGCAGATAGAATTAGTTAAGATAAAGCTAAAGTGGGTGCAAAGTTAGACCTGGGGTGACTTAAGGAAACTTGTTAGATAAATAGTAATACCAGGTGGTGTGGTGGGTTCGAGAAAGCCTGAGATAAAGTACTTAAAAGTTCCTGGCATAGGAGTGGTTAAAAAAATCAGTGTCTCTTTTCTCCCCACTTCCATTGCCAAAAACTGTGTCAAACCGTTTCACTGTTTTAAAATGGTTTGTATCAATCATTGGTTGAATTAAACCAGCTTTAGGCTGCAAATGGAAATAGGCTAGACAGGGATTTGTTGTTGTTGTATATAGTGAAAGTTCACTAAACTTTAAATATAATTTTACAATATTAAGTGCCTTGAAAAAGAAATTAATCAGGTGGCCACAAAAGGAAAACGAAGAGGGAGGTGGCCGGGGTCCACAGAAGGGAAAAAGAGCCGCAGTGTGGTTTTTGTCTGAAGCTGGAAAGAGCATCGTACAGCCCAGCCCCCAGGAGACCCCCACCTCACCCCAGCACCCCATGGGAGCCTGGCATGCTTGCCATCAGTCCACACCGCCCCCTTGTCACTGGTCCTAGAAGAACTGTTATCCTGTGATTTAAAAGGAAAACTGAGAGGCTCAAAGAGGTGAAGGGTTTCTCCAAGCTCCATCCCAGGGTGGGGGTGTTGAGCTCCGGGAGGCGTCAGGGGCTGATTTTGGGGTCAGCATTGATGGAAAAGAGGGTCGGCAGTGCCCTCTAGTGGTGGAAGAGTCTAACGTCAGCCACATCAGCCCCCTTCAACTAGCGGGTTTGGGTTCTACATTCAGTGAGAGAGGCAGAAATCACATGTCATCAACAATATCATTGGCGATCCCTGAGGAAGGCGCCAGGTGGGAAGAGCTCACAGTCACTCAGTAAGTCCCAGGTGGTGATTCTTCCAGCAATTGTAGGAACCGTGGGGACGCCTCTGATCCCTGAGCAGGACCACCCCCAAAGCATCCTTTCCCAATCCAGAGCACTTTTCATTTTAAGGCCTGCTTGATAAGGAGACACCACCTTATCAGGTTAATCAGACCATGGATGAATATAGTGGATAATCTCAAGGGGCAGTAACACTTATAAAAACTTCCTGCTTGCCAGGCATCATGCAAAGCATCTGACACTTAATTCTTACTTGTTTAGATCCCCATTTTAGAGATAAGGGAAGTGAGACATTAAGACCTTAAGTAACTCCTCCAAGGTGATCAGCTGATAAGCAGTAGAGCCAGAATTCAAAAGCAGTTTAGGTGGGCAGGGAGCCTGGCACACAAAGGCAATTGTTCCTTAAATAGTATCTGCTCTTAATAGCATCAGGGTGAGTGAGTATCAGCATCCATACTAACAATTCAGACTGGGGAGTTTATTTCAGTGACTTATCTGAATTCTGCATTTAAGCATTGCAACTTCTTTTTTAGCTGTCTATACTGAATCAATATCCTATGTTTGCCTTCAAGCCAGTTAACAATCTGGTTTGTGGTGCAGAGGGGAGCCCTCAGCTGGTCAGGTGCGATCATGTTTGCGGTTGTGAGACCACAGATATGCCTGCATCAAGCTCCACAGCAGTGTCTACCCTCATTTAGTTGCAGATCATATTTCAAAGGTTTCTTCGATGCTTTAACAACCAAATCCTAAGCTTTATTGAACATTACCTTCTAGAACATCATGTCCATAAAAGGGAGTCAGGCTAATGGTCTTGAAAGAGCCAGAAAGAGAGGGAAACTAAAGTCTTACTAAAGTTGTACAAATTCCAGAAGGACAAACAGCCAGACAGCTCTGATGTAACAGCTGTCAAGAATGTTAGCTAACCACCCACCCTTGCTTACCTCAAACAAGTAGCCAGTCTTATTTTTTTTATATACTAAATTTGCTAAAATCATTCTTGTCTCTGCCTTGGGGAAAAGGATCTTAGGGAAGGCAATAACAGAACCCCACTCTCCTTGGTGACACAAAAGTGGAGACTTATTCCAAGGATCCAGGCAAATCTCTATAATCCAAGCACAAGAAACGCAGCCAGGCCTCAGATGGGACTAGACCCCGGAACTCAGAAGGTGCCGGGAATAGGGGCTTGAGGATCAGGCAGCCCACGAAAACCTCCAAGTTAAAGGATACTAACAAGGAGAACTGTAATAGAAATAAATATAAAGTCCTTTACTTCAGTCCAGATAGTCAACTGGTAAAGTCCAAGATCTGAGAGAAGTGGCCAGTTAAGCCATTTCTGGAAAACATGAATGCAATATTAATTGAATTTTTAATTAATTAAAATAGTAAGTGATTTGATCCTTTAGGAATAACAGTGGTACATTTCTTCATCTTCCCATGGTCAGATGGACCATGCTTGCTTTTGGTTGAAGAGAAAACTGCAGAAGTTCCTCGTTGCCCTGTGGCTCAACAGGTTAAACAGTGAGCCAGAGGACCCAGGTGGAAAAAGGAAAAAGGAGGAAATGCTGTATTTTATAGAATCCAAGTGTACAGGCTCTAGGAGGCCGTCAGTTACCTCTGGGCAGTTTTCAGTTAAACACAAGCCTTTGCAGTGCAGGGACTGGTGGGGAGAACACTGTCCGGAGCTGTTTCCTAACTCACTGTTGGCCTTGCCAGCACTCAGGAAGAACGAGGGAGCAGCGAGAAAATTCAGTGGTTTCCTCATCTCTAACTCAGAGCCAGAAAAATTGACGAGTCAGTGAATTTTTCTTCAGTGCCAGCACATCCTTCCTGTTCCTTCCTTCCTCCTTATGGGCCAAACCCAGGCCACCACCTGTTTGTGTATGGCCTGTGGGCCAAGAGTGGTTTTTATGTTACTAGATGACCAGGGGGAAAAATCGAAATGAGTATAATATTTTGTGGCACATGAAAATCAACTTTCAGTGCCCATAAAGTTTTATTGGAACACAGCCGCACCCATTTGTTTGCATTTAGTGCAACACCATTGGGGAGTTGAGTAGCTGTGACAGAAGCCATATGGTCTGCAAAGCTGAAGATATTTAGTCTCTGGCCCTTTGCAGAGAACATTTGTCAAGCCCTGACTTCACTTTTGCTCTCAGAGCAGTCATTTGCTTTCTGGTGTGAATGACCGATAGCTGCCTAAAATGCGATTTTAACCTTCAGAGGGAAATTTAGATGGAGGTAAAACCCAGAGAGTTAAATACGGGGGGGATTTCTGGCAGTGGGCAGAGGTTGGAGGAAGATGTTTTGGAGCAGGGCGTTTCCCTGAACCCTGTAGGCTCCTCTCCCCGTCAGAGATCTTCAGCAGGTGGAATCCACGCTACAAATGGAAGGAGGAATTTTCATCACAATTAAACATAAGAATTCACTCTTCCTCTGTCCCAAGACTACTCACAAACAGGATTTTTCTTTACCTGCTGCCTCTACTTGCCAATAATGCATTTGGCAATGTTTGTTTGTTTTCAATTCCGTTTTATTGAGATGTATTCACATACTATACAGTCATCCATGGTATACAATCAGTTGTTCACAGTACCATCATACAGTTGTGCATTCATCACCCCAGTATAGTTTTGAACAGTTTCCTTATACCAGAAAGAATCAGAATCAGAATAAAAAATAAAAGTAAAAAAGAACACCCAAATCATCCCCCCCATCCCACCCTATTTTTCATTTAGTTTTTGTCCCCATTTATCTACTCATCTATCCACACACTGAATAGAGGGAGTGTGAGCCACAAAGTTTTCACAATCACACTGTCACCCCTTGTAATCTACATTGCTATACAGTCATCTTCAAGAGTCAAGGCTACTGGGTTGGAGTTTGGTAGTTTCAGGTATTTAGTTCTAGCTATTCCAATACATTAAAACTTAAAAAGTGTTATCTATATAGTACATAAGAATGTCCACAGAGTGACCTCTTGACTCCATTTGAAATCTCTCAGCCACTGAAGCTTTATTTTGTTTCATTTCGCATACCCCTTTTGGTCAAGAAGATGTTCTCGATCCCACGATGCCAGGTCCAGATTCATCCCCGGGAGTCATATCCTGCGTTGCCAGGGAGATTTACACCCCTGGGAGTCAGGTCCCACATATGGGGGAGGGCAGTGAGATCACCTGCCAAGGTGGCTTAGTTAGAGAGAGAGGGTTTGGCAATATTTTTAATCAATTGTCCTTGTGCTTCATAAGAAAAGTAGCAGCAACCTTCACACCTCAAGGGATTATTACAAATTCCTGCTGCCAACGGAATTATACCTTTTGGTTACAAGTTATAATTTGTTTTCACTGTCCAACTTGGTCAGAACTCTTTTAGTTGAAAAATGACAGAACCCCAACTCAAATTGGCTTAGGCAAAAAAGGGAATTTACCAGCTCATGTAATGGGAAGTTCCAAGGTAGTTCTGGCTTCAGACATGGCTGGATACCGAGGGGCTCCGAGGACAAATGGGTGTCTCGTGCTAGCCCTCAGCTCTGCTGCATTCTGGTTGACTTCATCCTGGGACAGGCTGTCCTCATGGGGCAGCCCGATGCCCACAGCCCTGGCTGGCCTCTTACCCAAGAGATCTTACCCAGAAATCCCAGCAGACACCAGAGCAGTTCTTCCTAGTAGTTGGAGCAAAAATTCCAGGGCTAATGCCCATAGGTTCTGATTGGCTTGGCTTGGGTCCCACAGGCACTGCTGACCGACCAATCCCTGCAGCCACAGGCACTGTCTCACTAGCCAAGCCAGAGCATGTTCTCTTCCTCAAGCCACGTGAACTGAAAGTGGGGCAGCATTGCCTCCCCAAAGGAAAACTGGGGGCTATCACTAGAAAAAGGTGTGATAGCAGATGGGCAGGCCAGAGCAACAGCGGTCTGTTATCCAACTCTGAGTTGCAATATCCTTAAAACATGCATATAATAAATAGAAATACAGCAGGCCAAAAACACATAGATGGCCTGAGATAACACGAGCCTCTTACTTCTGTCTTGGGTGGGACGAAGGTCTTTGATGCAGTGTAAA
Organism: Choloepus didactylus; assembly: GCF_015220235.1. Taxonomy (NCBI): domain Eukaryota; kingdom Metazoa; phylum Chordata; class Mammalia; order Pilosa; family Megalonychidae; genus Choloepus; species Choloepus didactylus. The sequence continues at coordinate 19,200,183 of NC_051317.1, read as the reverse complement.
ATAAGTGCAGTTGACCTCACCTGCCGTGACCTTTGACCCACCCCAGCCTCGGTTCCTCTGAGATCCTGACCCTCTTGCTGGCTTCTCATCCGCCAGAACCTCAAGCGCGTGGCGGAGGTGTGGATGGACGAGTACGCCGAGTACATCTACCAGCGCCGGCCCGAGTACCGCCACCTCTCCGCCGGGGACGTCGCAGCCCAGAAAAAGCTCCGCAGCTCCCTGGACTGCAAGAGTTTCCGGTGGTTTATGACCAAGATCGCCTGGGACCTGCCCAAATTCTACCCGCCCGTGGAGCTCCCGGCTGCAGCTTGGGGAGATGTGAGTGTGGGGCGAGGGCTGGTTCCATAACGGGCGGGACCCAGTGCCAAATGAAAACGCAGACCCCCTGTTCACAAACCAGGAGAAAAAGCGCCGTTAAAGGTATAAAATATGACATTAAAGGGATAAAATAGGGAAATTTTCCTTTCTTCCATGGTCTTTCTCTAGACTTGTTTTGGTGAGGTTTATTTGCTATTTAATGTTCTAAGTAAAGAAAAATTAAAACTACAATTTATTGGCATGAATTTTACCATTCATCTTTATATTATGCAGTGCCGGTTTTAAGTGCAAGTGTAAGAGCATTTAACTCGTGTGCAGAATCACTGAAATTACACAGTCCATATCTCATACCTCATACATACAAATGTATTTCTTTCTTACCAGAACAGTGGACTCACTGACAAAACTAACTCAACTGTTTTTATTTCCCTTCTTGATTTGTGCACATTCTCCCAACACTCCCTACCTCCAGCTTACAGATGCGTAAGGAAGCCCCGAGAGGAGAAGGAACTCTGGGTGCCCTATCTTTCCCTTTCTTCTATGTCATCATTTGCTGAAAGTAACATGAGTAAGGACATGGTAGGGTTCCTTGGTCCTTCCTGTTTCGTAGAAAGCCATTGCCTTTCCTGTGCATTCAAAGCAAGTTCTGGTTTGAATGGAAAGTTTGGCCTCTCAGCCCATCAGTGCCACCACTTAGTCACGGATGTAACACTCTGACCCTGGCCTTGCTTAGACTCTCACTAACTCCCATGCCTCATGGGTCCGCTGGTATAGTGTGCTCCTGGGACATCAAGAACCCTATATGGGAATGGGGCAGCAAGGAACAGCAGACACATACATGGTGTGTATCTCCTCTACTCACACACATACCCCATTTCCCACCTGACTTTACCATCAAGCAAATTCAAAGATAAAAATTATTCAGAATCTCAAGAATCCACAGCAGAGCTTTAAGCCAAGTGCGGGGCCCTTCCCGTGTCACACACCCACGAAGGCAGCCCTGCTGGAGGTGGCAGACCAGGCTTATTGCATGCACAGGCACCCCGTTGTCAGACCCTGGTCTCTGAGCTGAGAAGGCCCACTCATTTATAGACATGTGCATTGATTGGGAGCAGAGAAGCCGAAAGGTTGGGTCTCTTTCAGTTGCAAGTGACAGAAATGGATTAATTAAAAAAAGGGAATTTACTGGCTCTCCAAGGAGCCGGGGGCAGCTGTGGCTTTGGACACACCTGGATCCAGGAACTCAAATGATGTCAGTCTCTTTATCTCTGGCTTAACTCTGTCTCCTTTTGTGTTGACCTCATGCTCAGGGTAGCAAGGTGTCGTCCAGAAGCTTCAAGCTGACAAACCCCAGCTTGGCCAACCCAGCAGAAAGTTTATGCCTCTTTCTCAATAGAGACAGCAAAGGTCCAAAAATCAAGTCTCGTTCCTCCATCCTGGATCATGGGTCTGTTCCTGCCCAGTTTATTGACCATCTCCCCCATGTTATAATGTAGCTTCTCTGAGAAGCAGACACCAAGATCAGATTAACTGTGCAAGCGATGTCCTGGGGAAACTCCTGGGAGGGAAAATGAGGAGTGAGTGGGGAAGGCTGGGGAGCCTCGGCCCATGATGCAGGGAGAGGGAAGGGATGAGGCCTGGGGTGGGAGGAGTCCAGAGCAGTGCAGCTCTGGGGAGGTCTTGGTGAGGCTGACAGGGAATCTCCAGCCAAGCCAACCATCACAGGAGTCCGGCCTCTCCAGGAACAGGCCTGCCATCCTACCCCTGCCCCACTCCATCACCCACTGGGAGCACTCCAGAGGAAGCTTCGGGGGGCTGTTAGCCTGCAACAGGAAATCCGAGTGGCACGTTTTCACAGCCACCATATCCCCCCACCCCCAAGATGATAGTGCGATTTCTGTGACACAGGAACTACATTTGCTACACCCAGCACCTAGCACAGTAGCCCACATAGTGGGTACCCAGTAAATAACTAGGCTAAACAAACGAGCAGCCTCGGGTCCCAGTCCAGCGTTCTTCCTACCACACCACACTACACCCGTCACAACGGTTGAAAAGGACGTGAGACCCCTACTGTTCTAAGGATCTGGGGGCCAGGGGTGGGAGTCAGTGCCTGTACCTCCTGCTGTTCACCTGCCCTGAAAGGCAGAGTCCAAGACCCTAAAGCAAAGGTTTCATGTCCTCTAAGAGGGTGTTTTTCAAGTATGGTCCCTGGACCTCCTGAGCCTCTGTCACCTGGAATGGGGATAAAATTCAATTCCAGAATCTATTGGAGCCAGAAAGTCTTCATTTTAACCATTCTCACCTCTAATACCCTACCACCCCTACCCCATGCCTCCGCATGCTCTAAAGAGAGCAGTGATTAAGCAGCTACTCTTGTTGACTGACTATTTGAGAGTCTGTGTGCTGGTTTAATGAACTTTCCTTTAAGGACATGCTCAAGGCACTTCCAACAACCGAGAGCCAACTTTATGAGGACAATTCCGAGCTTACCCCATCTAATGTCTGTGCTTGGCCCCCTTTCCCCACTCCCGAGCAGGGGCCCAGGTGGGTACCTGGTGGTGCCTCAGTGGTCCACTCTGTCCCACTTTCCCTTCCAGATCCGCAATGTGGGCACGGGGCTGTGTGCAGACACGAAGCACGGAGCACTGGGCTCCCCGCTGAGGCTGGAGGGCTGCATCCGGGGCCGCGGGGAGGCCGCCTGGAACAACATGCAGGTAAGGGACCCTTCTCGGGGAGTGGCAGCCAGATCCTCCATTCCACCCGCAGTCCCAAGAGCTCACGCGGTCAGGGCTGGGAGGAAAATTGTGGGTCAGCACTAGTGACAAGAGTCAGCTCAGGGAACAAGTTATAAGAGCGTCCTGAACACCTTGGAAAGAAGAATCCTTTGCTTTGCAATAAAACCATCCATCTGGACTGCTTTGTTTACAAATGACAGACTCCCCACCCCAAATGGCCTTCAACAAAAAAGAGGGACTTAGTGGCTCATGTCATTGGGAAGTCCAGACTGTCAGGCATCGCTGCAGGGTCTCGACTCTGCTTCCCTCACTGTTGGCTTCATTCTTACCCTGGCTCCCCCCATGTGGTGGCAGGTGCGACCATGACTACCAGCAGCCACGGCTCCCAGGCCCCCAGGGGAAAATATGTCTTCAAGAGTTCAGGAAGAGCGCTGGGCTCTCCAGCACTGTTGGCGAGGCGATGCAGTCCTCCACTCCTGGGGCCTGCGGATGGTCAGCCTCACTTGAAGGATAGGGAGAAGGGTCGAGGGGTGCTTCCCTGAGGGACCATTCCCCAGGGATGTTGCTACAAGAAGGAGGAGCACAAGCCAGCCCTGCAGGAAAAGCTCCTGCTCTTGGGAAACTGCAGTCAGCTTTCTGAGATCCTTTCCTCAGAGCAGCTAACCCCAGTGTTTAACCCAGAATCCATTGAATCTTGTTTCCAGGATACATTTTTATAGTCTCCTCACTGTGGCAATTTCTGATATTTTTGGACGTATACACTGATGTAAGCCCATTAGTGCAGGTTCTCTGCAGAAACAGCCCAGAAAAAAGAAAGAAGGTCAGAATAGATGCCAGGAATGGACAGCCGCTCCTCTCAGGGGCACACGATGCCCACCCGACTGCATCTGTCCCTCGCTCTAAATGCATCTCACTGCCTCATCCTTGCTCTTTTTTTAAACACAATGTCTTTGCATACATGTGAGAGTATATATAACATTACTTTGTCTTTTACATATCACCCACTTTGAAATGTCTTTTACCTAATACATGGTTACTGTGAAATATTGAAAACTTTAAACAGCGTAGAAAGTGTCTAATTTTGAAGCCCCTTTTGAGATCTTAAGGCTCAAGCCAAAGGGTCTTCCTAACACCAGTGCAAACTCCAGGCCGCCTTTACCCTCTGTGGCTCTTGGGGTTTTATTTATAATGCTAATTTCAAAAGTTAAAGGTGACTTGAAAGTAGTTAAAATGGGAAATTTTATGTTTATATATGTTATAACAAAAGTCAAAAAAAAAAAAAAGGCAACATAGAACTGCCCAACAGAAAGAGTAAACCCCAATGAAAATCAGGGACTCTAGTTAATAATATAATAATATGGGCTCATCAGTTGTAACAACTGTGCCACACCACTGCAAAATGTTAACAATGGGGAAAACTGTGTGCATGGATGCATGGTGCATGGGAGCTCTGCCCTTCCTGCATGATCCCTCTGCAAACCCACAGCTGATCTAAAAAATGGATAAGTAAATAAATAAATAAGTTAAAAAATATTTTCCAATCAATCCTAGCTTCCATTAAAATCCATTATAAACCCCAATATTTTTCATTAGTGTAATAAATAAATAAATTGTGGAATATTTATATCACTTGCTACATTCATGCTAAACAGTCTTTAGAAGGAATGTATTAGAAATGTATATTTAGACATTGTGTATTAAACAAATGTGTCTTAGAAATTCTAGATCTTGAAAACAATATGGAATGATAATAAGTTACACAATATTATATATAACATATATTTTTGCATTTATTTGTTATGTTTATGCCTCACCCTTGATAACAATTCTTTTGAGATAGTGGCTTTTCCTAACTCTGCTGAATTTTCCTAGGCAGTGGGTGGCTCCCCACAGCCCCCACCCTAGGATCCCAAAGAAGACCCAGAAGATCATGGGGCCTGGAGAGAATGGGCCCAGAGAACCAGGCCTCAGAACAGTCCTCATTAACGCCTGGGGATCCACTCAAACAAGCAGCAGGATGGTGCCTGGGTGTGGGCCAGGACAGCCTCTGCCTTCCAAGATGAGAAACACATTTGCCAAATTACTCCAGTGGAATCTATGCCGCCCTGGGGCCTTTAACCACCCTGAGCAGAGAGCCTTAGTGAACCTGTGAAGGAAGAAATGTGAGTCTAAAAGGCAATACCTGAGCTGGAGAAGGCCTGGGAAATGAGCTTTTAGCAGGCAGTGGCTGGCAATCCCTACCACCAACACGGATGTCTGCTTCTCCCAGACACTGGATTACCCTCCTACCAGGAACAACAGCAACAAAAAAAAGAATGAAACAACAGTTTTCAAGAAAGTGGGCATCAATCAGCAAAAGATGGTAATCCCAGAGAGATGTGAAACAAGCCAGATGAGCCCTGTGTCTATCCCGGCTCACTCCCTGAGTTTCTAGTCTGCAGCACATGGAGAGGGAACCCAGGTGGAGTCAGGCAGCCTCCCTGAGTTGAGACTGCAGGGAAACCAAGGTGGCTGGAGTCCACAGGACAGAGTACTGAGAGAAGACAGCTGCACAGCGAGAGCTCTTCAGAGCTTTACAAAGGACCCCTCTTGGGGGTTGAATCATGTCTCCCAGAAAAAGGCATGTTCAGGCCCCAACCTCTGGGCCTGTGGATATGAACCCAGTTGTAACTAGGACCTTTGAAGATGTTACTGGTTAAGATGTGCCCAAACTGAAAGAGGGTGGGCCTTGATCCAGTAGGGCTGAAGTCCTTATAAGCAAAGGATATCAGGCACAGAAAGAAAAGCCACGAGGAGCAGCTAGAAGCTGGAAGTCAACAGAACCTGGAAGAGAAAGGAGAAGACACTGCCGTGTGCCTAGTCATGTGATAGAAAAGCCAAGGAACCCCCAAAATTGCTGACCAGCCAGAAGATACTGACCCTGGGAGGAAGCAAGCCTTCTAGCTTCTGAAACCATGAGCCAATAAATGCCTATTGCTGAGCCAACCCATTTTATGACATTTGTTTTAGCAGCTAAGAAACTGATATAGTCCCCCACAAGTGTTCAGCTGAGAGCTGATGAGTGCATGCTTGTGAAGAAACTACATGGGGCTAGAGAAAGAACCACTTGAGAGGGTAGAGGGAGCAGAGCCTGGGGCTCAAGCAGGGCCAGCAGTAGTACCTGTTCCCACCAGCCAGAATGATTCACAAGGAATTAGATGAAACAGCCAGAAAGGTCTTGCCCTTCTGAAGAAATGATGGCTGAAATTTTTCCAAATTTGATGAAAACTATAAACCCACCAATCTAAGAAGCTCCACTAACCCCAAGCACAAGAAATATGAAGAAAACTACATCAAGACACATCATAATCAAATAGCTCAAAACCGATAATAAAGAGAAAATCTTAAAAGCAGACAGAGGAAAAGAACACGTACGTAGAAAGGGACAAAGATGTTCTAGTTTGCTAATGCTGCGGAATGCAAAACACCAGAGATGGATTGGCTTTTATAAAAAGGGGGTTTATTTGGCTACACAGTTACAGTCTTAAGGCCATAAAGTGTCCAAGGTAACACATCAGTAATCGGGTACCTTCACTGGAGGATGGCCAATGGCGTCCGGAAAACCTCTGTTAGCTGGGAAGGCACATGGCTGACATCTGCTCCAAAGTTCTGGTTTCAAAATGGCTTTCTCCCAGGACGTTCCTCTCTAGCAAGCTTGCTCCTCTTCAAAACATCACTCACAGCTGCACTCACTTCCTTCTCTTTGAGTCAGCACGTTTATAAGGCTCCACTGATCAAGGCCCACCCTGAATGGGTGGGGCCACGCCTCCATGGAAATATCCCATCAGTTATCATCTACAGTTGGGTGGGGCGCATTTCCATGCAAACAACCTAATCCAAACGTTCCAACTTAATCCCCACTATTATGTCTGCCCCACAAGATTGCATCAAAGAATATGGCTTTTTCTGGGGGACATAATACATTCAAACCGGCACAAAAGATAAGGATAACAGATTTCTCCTTAGAAAGAATGCAGGTGAGAACACAGTGGAACAACATCTTTAAAATACCAGGGGAAAAAAAAAATCAACCTAGAATTTGATACTGGTGAAAATACCTTCCAGAGTCAAAATAAAATAAACACATGAAAACTTGCTTAACATCATTAGTCATTAAGGAAACATAAATTAAAATAACAAGAGATAACACCACACATCTAATAAAAAGACTGACCATTCCAAGTGTTGGCAAGGATATGGCTGCAGTGGAAGTAAACATTGCTGGTGGGAATGTAAATGCTACAACCACTTTGGAAAAGTTTGGCAATTTCTTAGAAAGTTAAACATCAACCTATCAAATGATCCAGCCATTCCAGTCCTAGATATTTATCCAAGAGAAGACAAAGCATATATCCATACAGAGACTTGTACACAAATGTTCGTAGCAGCTTTTTTGGTAATAGCTCAAAACTGAAAACAACATAGATGTCCAAGAACAAGTAAATGGAGTGATATGTCCATACAGTGAAATTCTACTCAGCATAACAAGGAATGAACTATTGATAAATTCTATTTAACAATATAATACATGGATGAATCTTAGCAAAAATTATGCTGAGTGAGAAAAATCAGACCAAAAAAAAACATACCATGTGATTCATTCATGTAAAATTCTAGAAATTGTTAGCTGACCTCTAGTAACAGAAAGCAGATCAGTGGTTGTGTAGGGATGGGGGGGTGAAGGACGGGGAAGGGATGACAAAGGGGAACAAGAACACTCTTGGGGGTGATGGATCTCTTCCTTATCTTGATTATGGTGGTGGTTTCATGGGTGTAAACATCTGTCAAAACATCAACTTGTACCCTTTAAATGTGTGCAGTTTATTGTATGCCAATTATTGTTCAATAAAGCTGCTAAAAAAGGAAGCTTATCAAGCAGATGCAAAGTGGGGGCCTGGTTTGGATCCTGATTCAAATAGATAAACTGTGAAAAGAAATGTTTAAGGCAACCCAAGAACACTTGAACTGTGGATATTTGATCCCATTAAGGAAGTGTTAATAACTTTTAATGTTATAATGGTACTTACTGAAGTATTTACACATGACATGAGATGATGTCTGGGATTTGCTTCAAAATAATGAAGGGGTTAGTTTCGCTTTTGCTGCCATGGAGGAGTCTCCGTGAGTGAAACACTAGGGTGTAGCTGCAGCCCGCTGGGGGCGGTCCGGAAGGCTGGAGCCTTTCGGTGTCCTTGCGGCATTTCAAATAAAGCTTCGTTATGTTGCCGCTGGACTGTTTCTGTGAATTCCTTTCGGCTCTGGTGGAGCCCAGCTTCTTCCAGTAAGCCGGAAACAGCAAGGGAGAAAAGATGGTGGCACAGAGAGGAGTGGAAGACTGTTAGTCCCCCCCAGAACAATTCATAAATGACCAAAAAACTAGTAAATAACCTGGAATAACTGCGGGGAGACAAACATGGCTGTCCACTCATCATCCACCAACCTGAATTGGGAGGAATGCCCAAGATCGCAGCATAAAATCTGTAAGTAAAACTGCGGACCCGCGCTGTGAGCTGAGAGCCCCTCCCTCACGGAAGCCTCACAGTGCTAGAAAGCAGCACTCTCTCCGCACAGCTCCAACTGGGGTTTTAATGTTAACTGCTCAATACAGACAGTGAATTTTCAGCAAGCAGACAGAGGCTTTTGGGGACAGCTGACCTTGGGAGAGTCAGGGGACATAATCTGTCTCAGGACGGGGAGCCCAGAGGCTGACGGGTGAAACTGGGAGCTTTTCTGTCCCTTTCTTTCTCTGTGGAGAAAACTGCAGCCATTTTCAGCCCACAGCACTTTGCAGTAAAGACAGCCTCAGCCATTTTAAAATCAAAACCCTTTGATCATCAGAGTCAGAGAAACAAAGAACTTACTGATATGCAGTTGACCTCTCTGGAGGGATCATAGCTTCCCAAGAGGAAAGGGAGGGGCCCAGCGCTACTGCCTGCCTTTCTGGAACCAGACCCCAAAGCCTCAGGGAGGAGAGCCACAGGCCACACCCTCTTACACAGGCGGTGACAGGTTGCACCTGCCAAACAGAAAAGCACAGGTGTATTAATCCTGTAAGGAAAACCATCAGGGAAACCAGATACTGAATATTTCCTCCTTCTGTGACCTGAACCTGTTCTCATCTGGGAAAACCTGATTGGGGTGGCCTAGGAGGTCAGATGCCTAGACAACAGAAAACTACAGCCTACACTAACAAAAATGAAGCTATGACCCAGTCAAAGGAACAAACATACACTTCAACTGAGATACAGGAATTTAAACAACTAATACTAAATCAATTCAAAAAGTTTAGAGAAGATTTCACAAAAGAGATAGAGGCTGTAAAGAAAACACTGGGCATATATAAGGCAGAAATTGAAAGTTCAAAAAAACAACTAGTAGAATCTATGGAAATGAAAGGCACAACACAAGAGATGAAAGACAATGGAAACATACAACAGCAGATCTCAAGAGGCAGAAAAAAACACTGAAGAACTGGAGAACAAAACACCTGAAAGCCTACACGCAAAGGAGCAGATGGAGAAAAGAATGAAAAAATATGAGCAACATCTCCGGGAACTTAAAGATGAATCAAAGTACAAGAATCTACGTATCATTAGTGTCCCAGAAGGAGAAGAGAAGGGAAAAGGGGCAGAAGCAATAATAGGGGAAGTAATCTATGAAAATTTCCCATCTCTTATGAAAGACATAAAATTACAGATCCAAGAAGCACAGCGTACTCCAAACAGAAGAGATCTGAATAGGCCTACGCCAAGACACTTAATAATCAGATTATCAAATGTCAAAGACAAAGAGAGAATCCTGAAAGCAGCAAGAGAAAAGCGATCTATTACATACAAAGGAAGCTTAATAAGACTATGTGCAGATCTCTCAGCAGAAACCATGGAGGCAAGAAGGAAGTGGTGTGATATATTTAAGATACTGAAAGAGAAAAACTGCCAACCAAGAATCCTATATCCAGCAAAGCTGTCCTTCAAATATGGGGGAGAGCTCAAAATATTTTCTGACAGACAATGAAAGACTTTGTGAACAAGACACCTGTCCTACAGGAAATACTAAAGGGAGCACTGCAGAGTGATAGGAGAAGATGGGAGTGCGTGGTTTGGAACACAATTTTGGGAGATGGTAACACAGGAATGTAAGTACACTGAACAAAGATAGCTATGTATATGGTTGAGAGAGGAAGGTTGGGAGCATGTGAGACAGCAGAAGAAAGGAGGAAAGATAAAGACTGGGACTGTGTAACTTGGTGAAATCTAGAGTGTTCAACAATTGTGATAAAAAATATGTTCTTTTATGAGGGGGAACAAGCACATGTCAACCTTGCAAGGTGTTAAAAATGGGGAGACGAGGAGGGATGCAATCAACGTAAACTAGAGAGTAACTAACAGAATCATTGTATTATGCTTCCTTTAATGTAACAAAGTGATATACCAAGGTAAATGCAGATAAGAGGGGGGATAGGGGAGGCATGTTAGACACTTGACATTGGTGGTGTTATCTGACTCTTTACTCTACTTTGATTTAAGGTTATCTTTCCTTTTGCTGCTTCCTAGCTGTTATTTTTTTTCCTCTTTCTTTTTTCTTTTTTCTTTTTCTTTTGCCTCTACCTTCTTTGACTCTCCCTCCTGCCTTGTGGAAGGAATGTAGATGCCCTAATATAGATAGTGGTGAAGGTGGTGAACACATAAATATGTGACCATACAGAGAACCATTGATTGTTTACTTAGGATGGAATGTATGGGGTGTGAATGAAACTATCTTAAAAAAAAAAAATGGGTTGATGTCAAGAAACTCAGTATACTGAGTGAAATAAGCCAGACACATAAGGACAAATATTGCAGCGTCTCACTGATAAGAACTAATTATAATATGTAAACTCATAGACATAAATATAAGGTACCAAAATATAGGGCAAGGCTTAGGAATGGGGAGTGGTTGCTTAGTATGAGCAGAATGTTCAACTAGGATGAACTTAAATGTTTGGAAATGAACAGGGGTGTCGGTAGCAAGATGTGAGAATAACTAACAGTGCCGAATGACATGTGAATGAGGTGGAAACAAGAAGCTCAGAGTCATATATGTCAGCAGAAGGAAAGTTGGAGGTCAAAAGATGGGAATGTATAAAACGGAATCCTATGGTGGGCAATGTCCATGATCAGCTGTACAAATATTACGAAACTCTTCCATGAACCAGAACAAATGTATGACAATACAACTAGAAGTTAATAATAGAGGGACAGATAGGGAAGAAATATATACCTATTGCAAAGTATATACTACAGTTTGTAGTATTTCAGCATTCTTTCACAAACAGTAACAAATGTACTATACCAACACTACGAGTCAACGATTGAGGGGGGTTGGTCAGGGATATGGGAGGATTTGAGTTTCCTTTTCTTTATCTTTCTTTTTTTTCCATCTTTCACTTTATTTCTTGTCTGGAGTAATGAAAAGGTTCTAAAAATTGAACAAAAATTAAGTGTGGTGATGGATGCACAGCTGTATGAGGGTACCAGGGGCAACTGATTGTACACTTTTGATCTTTGGATAATTGTATGGTATCTGAACAATCCCAATAAAAATTAAAAAAAAAATCAAAAAAAAAAAAAAAAAAAAATAATGAAGGGGTGGGGGTAGTGGTGGGGTATAGCTGTAACAGGATTGCCCATGAGTTGATAATTGTTGAAGCCGGGCGATTGGATAGGATGTATGGTCACTATACTCTTCTCTGGGCCTTTGTGTTTAAAATAAATGAAGAAGTAGAAAAGAAAGGAGTCGTATCTGGCTTAGCTGTCCCTCTTACGATGTCCCTGTGTGCACAGGTGTTCACATTCACCTGGAGAGAGGACATCCGGCCTGGAGACCCCCAGCACACCAAGAAGTTCTGCTTTGATGCCATCTCCCACACCAGCCCAGTCACCCTCTATGACTGCCACAGCATGAAGGGCAACCAGCTGTGGAAATACCGGAAAGTAAGACATGACATGTGGGGGAGGGCAGGGCCACCAGCTTGATTAAAACAAACAAACAAACAAAAAATCAGTGTAGGGCCTCACTCCTCTCCCAATAGAGCTCACTCACTCATTCATTCATTTGCTCCCCAAAGCTACCATGCCCGATTTACAGTCACTCAGGAGAAGCCAGAGATCCAGATTTTTATCTGAATTCTCCAGAATCTTAAATGTTGGCAACTGAGTCCATTAAGGAAAAAGGGAAAAAAAAGCCACCACGAGGTCCAATGAAATTTAACAGGAGACGGGCAGCCTTTAGGGGCCAGGCCTGGAAATGACACGCATCGCTTCTGCCAACATACCACCGGTGCCAGAACTCAGTCACGTGGCAACACCAGCTGCCAGGGGGGCTGGGCTGTGTCTTGCAGTTGTGCTCACAGACAAAACCAGGCAGGTCTGGTGAGCAGCTAGCTGGTGACTTCCTCACTTACTGTTATTATTGCTGTTTTGACTGTTCCTATCCCCATTGCTGCCCGGCTGCTAACCTTCCTGTGTTGTAGGACAAGACCCTGTACCACCCCGTCAGTGGCAGTTGCATGGACTGCAGTGAGAGTGACCACAGGATCTTCATGAATACCTGCAATCCCTCCTCTCTCACCCAGCAGTGGCTGTTTGAACACACCAACTCAACAGTCTTGGAAAAATTCAATATAAACTGAGTCCTCCCATCCCCTTGGCAGGCCTGGCGGGGTCCCCTCCTTCCCCACCCCACCACCCAGCACCCACTGCAGCCTTCCTTTCCCGAGGGAAGCAAGGCCTCCCTGAGCGCCCCAGGTAAAAGGTGCTGGCCAAATGGTTCGGGGCAAAGAAGGCCCTTGCAGCCACACTTCTCAGACCTTCCAAAGCCGGAGCAAGGTGTCTGCATGGTCCTACAGCCCCTGAGTCTTGGGAGTGGTGTGGGGTCAGCCCCTATGAGGGGCCTCAGGAGAAAGCAGAGACTGCTTTAACCCCTGCTGGTATCATGGGAACCCAGAAGGGCCTTTGCAACTTTGTCACAATGCCCCCTTGAGCATCCTGCTGGAGGAACGCAGGGCAGTCTAGTGCTGCCCCAAAATGAGTGCTGGGTGATTGCCCACTCCTCAGGTGGCTACTGTCCATGAAGATCCTTTAGAAAGATAAACAAATTGTGCCCGTTTGGGGCAGCTTTTAATAGCACTGATGCCACTCATCCACAGGAGAAGGGAAAGAAGTCTTTCTTGAGGCCACTTGTTTCAGCCTTTAGTTTCTGTCTGTTCCAGGGGTGACTGCCATCTGCCATTCCTGCCCAGCTTCTGTTCTCTGTCAGTCCCAGTGGTTCAGTCGAAGGCCGTACCTGGGGCTCTCGGAGCATTTGGTACTGACCACTGGCCAGCTGCTAGGCATGAGGCCAGAAGAGGGATCCCAAGATATTCCTTTGCAGCCATGGACATATGGGATGTCTTCCCCCTGGTCTCTGGGCATTTGAGTTGCCCATGAAAGTTCTCTCCAGGCGCAAGGACAGCCCGGCCACCAGCTTTTCATGGATGTATTTCAGATGCCCTTGGGCCTGTGGAAAAGGCCTAGTAGAAGACCTCCAAATAAGAAATGCTGGCTGAATTTCCCTGATCCATGCTTCCATTTGCCTCTCTCTCTCCCAGGCAATTAATTACCTGCCTGAAGAGAGGAATAGGGGTGCTCATCTCACAAAGTCCAGAGACCTCCAGGGCAAAGTGCCAACCCTCTGACCTCATTATGGTTTTAGTTCTCAGTATAGAACTCAAGAATTTGTTAAAGATCTCTACAGTTTGATCACAGACTCTAGAATGCTACATAGGAATCTGGCGGTCTAGCACCCAGTATAGATTTCTAGAATTCTGTGATTAAAGCAGCCAGCCAGGTGTAATACAGTCAAGGCAGCCCAGCCTAGAGACAATCTGTGAAATCCCAGGTTGGTGATGTTGGTGGGTGGGGCAGGGGCACCTGTGTGTCCATCAGCTTGTACCAGAGGCTGAAACGGGCCTCAGAGAAGACCAGAAGCCCCAAGTCCTTTCCACTGCGTCACAGCTACAGTCTCATTTGCAGCGGAGGAAAGAACCCAATGCCCCACGACCAGATACACACCCAGCTCCATGCCAGTCCTTCATGTTTACCTTTTGCTTCGTTAATTATGCATCAGATGCCCAAAGGGTTCCCAAACTAATAGAAGGCATTTCTGTAACCAGCCTGCCACCCACTGAATCAGAAATAGAAACATTCCACAGCTTACAGCTTCCACCAGATAGAACAGGAAGTGCTCAGTATTCCAATTAGAGTTGGGTCTCTCAATTGTGTCATTTACCAATTAACTGAGATATAAATCTGGGAACAGAGCCACGAATCTGCCTTTGAGATGCTGGCTGATCTCAAGGCCATCAGTTGTCAGGAAGAGTGGAGTAGGGCAGGGGGAGTAAACACTCCCAAGCACCACCACCACCACCCTGATTAAACATGTAGCTGGGAAAGGTTCGCTTCCACTTCTGCCCCAGCACAGCCGTGCTCTGGCCAGGAGAGGCAGCCCCTGTGCTCACGAAGCTTGCTTGTTGATCTTCAGTGTCTTCTTCCAACCAAGTGCTCTGTCTTTAAAAGTGGCCCTCTATAGGAAGGAGTCCAAAGATAAGGCCCCTTCTAGAATCCAGAATAACAAGAGGGTGGCAGTTTGGAGAGCTGAGTTAGTATTCATCACCGGAGAGCAATGCAGCATCATTAAAATTAAAAACTGTGCCTTTTAAAAAAAAAATGCAAATGTACAGCAAATCCCTAAACTTGAATCATTTCCTAGTGCCTTGCTAGACAAACAAAAGGGCAGGGTTGGGGGGAGGGGAACATTTTTGGTGGTGTGTGCAGTTGCTATTGAATGAGTGTGTTTCTTAATGTCTAATTTAAAGCAGGAGATGTTGGGCCCAGAGCAGGATCTGAGACTGAGATGCCCCCGAGTCCAGAAGCCAAAGTTGTTTCAATTAGTGCGAGTAAGACTCCAAATTTAAAAGGCAGCTGGATAGCTTGTTTAGTCCAGAGCCTAGAAAAGCCTCAGCAGCCCTTAGGAGAAGGTCCTGTATTACCTCACTGAGCCCTGTTTGGGGACCATCCTGGTGGTCCCCCATCCCAGCCCCCAAACAGAGCACTTGTCCTGTCCTCGCTATGGGGAGTAAGGAGTGGGGAGCACAGGCTAGACTTCCAAATGGCCCCGCTCCCGATGGGCAGCAGAGTGTTCTCAGCAAGACCGGGTTTCCTGTGGCAAGCAGGAGCAGCCAACAAGCAGTCCTCAGCTGTCCTTTTTCCCGTCCTTTGTTTCTTCTTTCAAGTCTGGTTTTGCACCCTCAACAAGGCGAGGGGCAGCTGCTCTGAGCACTCTGGCGTTTGCCATTGCTGAGCCCACAGACCATCAGCAGGTCCTGGGACTTGACAAAGTGTGGAATAGGGGAAGGAAGAAAGGAATTTCTGTGATTAACTGACCTATCAACCTATTGGAAATACCAAGCCACTCTCATTATTTTGGCCTCATTTTTTAAAACTGCTAGTCTCAAGGATTCAGCTTCCTGCTTTCACCCCAGCTGATGCTCAGCAGAGCTCAGCCAGGAACTTGTGGAGCTGTGGTCAGCCAGAAGGCCAGTGGGTGAGAATGTGGGCCCCTTTCCCACTGACGCCTTTATTCTGAGGATGAGGTCATAAAACAGGGAATGGCTTGAAAGTATCATGACTCTGTCGCCCACAAGCAGCCTTTCCAAGGGGGCGCTCCAGAAAACATTTCTGAATGCAAAGACCATCTTTGGTGTAAGTATAATGCCTCTGGAGGTGGCTAAATCTACAGGCACATTTGTGAAAAGCCATTCCACCTTGTGCTTCCAATGGAGTCTGTGCTAGGTGGTCCTTTTCAATTCTGAAAACGATCCAAAAACTATTGTTTCTCCCCTTTAAGAAGAAACAGACCAGAGGCAGAGGGGGGTACATCAGCAAAAGAGAGCTGATGCGTGGGGGGGGGGTGGGGGGGTGGTAACATTAGGCCCAGAGGACAAAGAGCAGTTTTTGTTGAAGGTATAGTGTATGAAGTCCTGAAGTCTACATTGCCTTCACTTTTCAACCCTCCTGCTTGTTGAATTTGTGCTTCTCTTTAAAAAATAGGTGATGTCCTTGAAAATGGCTCCATATTTCTTTTTGTGCATCCACATTTTTCTAATCTCTGGAGTCTCAAGTGGCAAAGCACTTTACAGTAGGGTCTGAGAATTCTGGATCCCTTTCTTCAAGTAGTTTGTTGATAAAAGTTGACTGATCTTTTCTAATTCCTAGGAAGTGGTGCATTTTTAATGCTTTCTGAAGATTTTTAAGTATGGGATGGGCAGGGAGTGCAGTTCTGTTCTGCAATTCTTTTCTGCTTTCAACTGATGCTCTCTGTGAAAACCCACGTAATATTTTAGTGCAAACTTGAATTTGAGCCATGGCCCCTCCACCTCAAGGTCAGGAGTTGGACCTATGTTTTAAGTGAGGAGGTTCTCTTAACATCCACTCCCAAAATAGCTTTAATTCCGCTGCTCCAGGCAGTAGGGTTGGGCTCCTGCTCTGTTGTTAGCTTAAAGACCGGGATCCCAAAGGGGTTACAGGCAGGGAATATTCAAGAAGTCAGACTGGGACTCCATAGAGAAGCTCAAGACCACCAACCTCTCTTCTCCTGCCTGGAAAAGTGAGCCTTTGTGAAGAAATGACTTACAATGTACAATTGTAATTGTTGTTGAGTAAACCTCCAGACTTTCTCTAAAGTGGTCTCTGGCCTGTTCCTTGCAGTGTGCCAGTCTTTTTTCTCTCATTCTCCAAATATTCATTGAGCACCTACTCAGCACCAGGCACCCTGCTGGGTACTGAACACGATGGACAAAGTCCCAAGAACCATCATTCTAGAGTGGGAGGCAGACCTAAAACAGCTAACCAAGGTGATTTCAGATGTCATTAGGGCCATGAATAGTATAATGGTCTTTGGGAGTGGGGCCAACATTAGGTAGGATGTTCAGGGCATGTTCCTCTGTGTGAGCTTAAAGAGGTGAGGAAGTGAGCCACGAGACAATCCGAGAGAATAGTGTTCCAGGCAGGGGAACAGCTAGTGCAGTGTCCCTGAGGCAGGAAGTTCTTACGTTGGAGGAAACAGAAGGTGGGAAACAGGAGCCAAGTGGAGCAGCTCATGAAGGGCCTTACAGCTTATACGCAAGAGTGGAGGGTTTAAGGGAAGACTGTGACAATATGAAATAAGCTTAGCTATTCCTAATGCTCACCCCCTCAGCCTCAAGTCCTCATACACAAAAACATTTGATGACGTTAGGTGTTAGATGTGCTGGAAAGAACTCCGGCTGGCCCAGCTCTGCAATGAACTGACTGTGGCCTTATGAAAGTCCTGCCCTTCTTTAGGCCTCCGTTTTCTGCAGGAAAATGACAAGTTTTGGGGTGGCACTTTCAATTCCACAGTCCTGTGGTTGGGTCTTGGTGTGAGGCTTCAGGTAACCAAAAGGAGCAGAAATTACCTGCTGGGGCTGTCACTCAGGGCCCACCAGAGGGTGCTGTGGACCACGGCCTGAAGAAGGTTGAGTAACAGAAAAGGGAAATCTGTTTGCAGGCCCCTGCAGAAATGTAAGCCTTGGAAGCAGAGGTCTTCTTAAAGGTCCTCAGCAGCAGAATACTATTCCAAATTCTCAGTTTTGATAGGAAAACTGAGGCCTAGAGAAGTTCTTCACCCAGTGTCCCCACTCCTGTGTTATCGTCACAAAACACCACCTTTGTAGACATGTGAGGAGATTCCATTTTTAAAGCCCTTTCTACTTGTCTTTTTGGACCCTCAGAAAAATTCCATTGGGTAGGAAAATATTATATATTTATTCATTCAATAAAATGTATCAAGCACCTACTGTACGCCAGGCACTCTTCTAGGTTCACAAGGTGCAAGGTAATCCAGACCTACTGTCTGCCCTCATGGCACTTACAGCCTAGTTGGAGAGACAGGCATTAATCAAATGACAATTAAAATGAGTGTATAGTTAGGACCATAGTAAGGTCTACAAAGGAGACATGCATATGAGAGTATGTTGTGTGGACTAGACCTTATCAGGGAGGTGGTGGAGCATGCTGAATCCATCCAAGTCCCCGCAGGAAATAGCCCGCTCAAAGAATAACAGAAGAGAGTTTAACAAAGAAACCACTTAAGAAGCGCAGACAGGATTACAGAAACAATCAGGGATGGTGAAGCACCTAGGAACTAGCAAAACTCAGAAGCTGCTACCATTCCTAGACTTGAAGAGGCAAGAGGAAGCAGTGGTACCACTGGAACCCAGAGCAAGCTGCAGCCATGGGAGAGGGACTTCCCAGTAGGAGCTGCAGCTCTAGGTAGAAACATGCAGCCACTGCTGAAACAGGGATAGGAAGGAAGAAATAAATACCTCATCTCTTTTCTCACTTCCAGTCTCCTGCCATTTGCTGCTTTCCATTGGCTAAGACCAACCCAAGCCAGAGGGCAAGGGAGTCTGGGCAATATAGCACATGGATGTCAGCCTCCTGGGACACCAAGCTGAGCAGAGAATAGATCCTCGAGGCAGAGATTAGAGTGGAAAGGGCAGGTGGAGAGCAACTAGCATGTTTCTCTGTGGAAGTAGCAACAGCTACAAAGGTGAAGACGAGAGAGAAGAAGAGACATCAGCAAAAATGGTGGCAGCATTCTGGGAAGATGGCAGCATAGAAAGAAGTGGAAGACTTAGTCTCCCCCAGAACAATTCATAAATGAACAAAAAACCAGTAAATAACCTGAAATAATAGTGGGGAGACAAACGTGAGTGTACACTCAACATCCACCGACCTGAATTGGGAGGAATGCCCGAGATCACAGCATAAAATCTGTAAGTAAAACTGCGGACCCGCGCTGAGAGATGAGAACCTAGAGCCAAGAGCCCCTCCCTCATGGAAGCCACGCCATGCACTCTCTCAGCCCAGCTCCAAGTGAGGTTTTAATATTAACTGCTTAATACAGACAGCGAATCCTCAACAAGCAGACAGAGGCTTTTGGTGACAACTGACCTTGGGAGAATCAGGGGACATATCTGTCTCAGGATAGGGAGCCCAGAGAATCGGGTGCTATCTCTGGCTGACGGGTGAACCTGGGAGTTTTTCTGTTCATCACTCTCTCTCTATGGAGAAAACCTCAGCTGTTCTCAGCCCACAAGGCGTTGCAGTAAAGACAGCCTCAGACATTCTGCATTCTGAAATGAGCTGAGAGCCCCGCGGCACAGCTCAGCCACCCAGGGCTTCCCTTGAGGGACAGCACACACTGGTGACGTAGCACGGCATTCCCTCGGCTGAGCTCCTGGAGGATCGTGGCTGGGAGGGGGGACCTGCTCGGAGAACCCAGGGAGGCTACGCCAAGTCCGGTGGTTTGTGGGACAGCGAGAGAGAGGGTCTGGGGCTGAACTGAAATGAAGGCTTAGACTCTTGCAGCAGCCTTGAATCTCCGGGAACCTGGGGGATTTGAACAGTAGAACTGCCCTTCCTCTCTGGCCACCCGTACACACGCCCCACATTCAGGGCGGACGGCTCCAGCAACACACCCAAACTGAGTTCTCCAACTGAACCCACAAGAATCATCTCCCCACACACCGCAGGAAAAAGGTTGAGAACTGACTTGAGGGATATAGGTGACTCACAGACACCATCTGCTGGTTAGTTAGAGAAAGTGTACGTCACCAAACTGTGTCTCTGAAAAATTAGATCGATATCCTTTTTTTTTTTGTTACAACTTGAAAGAACCCTGTCAAGCAAAACAAATGCCAAGAGGCCAAACACAACAGAAAATCTTAATGCATATGATAAAACCAGACGATATGGAGAATCCAGCTCCAAACACACAAATCAATGTTCAGAAGAAACATTGTACCTCACAAAGTTAATCAAAGAACTACAATCAAAGAATGAAAACATGGCAAAGGATTTAAAGGACATCAAGAAGACCATGGCCCAGGATATAAGTGCCATAAAGAAGACCCTAGAAGAGCATAAAGAAGACATTGCAAGAGTAAATTAAAAAATAGAAGATCTTATGGAAATAAAAGAAACTGTTGGCCAAATTAAAAAGACTCTGGATATTCATAATACAAGACTAGAGGAAGCTGAACAACATCTCAGTGTCCTAGAAGTCCTCAGAACAGAAAATGAAAGAACGAAAGAATGGAGAAAAAAATCAAAAAAATCGAAATGGATCTCAGGGATATGATAGATAAAATAAAACATCCAAACTTAAGACTCATTGGTGTCCCAGAAGGGGAAAAGAAGGGTAAAGGTCTAGAAAGAGTATTCAAAGAAATTGTGGGGGGAAACTTCCCCAACCTTCTACACAATATAAACACACAAAGCATAAATGCCCAGCAATCTCCAAATAGAATAAATACAAATAAACCCACCCAAGACATATTCTGATCAGACTGTCAAATACTGAAGAGAAGGAGCAAGTTCTGAAAGCGGCAAGAGAAAAGCAATTCACCACATACAAAGGAAACAACATAAACTAAGTAGTGACTACTCAGCGGCCACCATGGAGGTGAGAAGGCAGTGGCATGACATATTTAAAATTCTGAGAGAGAAAAACTTCCAACCAAGAATACTTTATCCAGAAAAACTCTCCTTCAAATTTGAGGGAGAGCTTAAATTTTTCACAGACAAACAAATGCTGAGAGACTTTGCCAATGAAAGACCTGCCCTACTTCAGATTCTAAAGGAAGCCCTACCAACAGAGAGACAAAGAAAGGAGAAAGAGATATAGAGAATTTTAACAGACATACATAGTACCTTACATCCCAAATCACCAGGACACTCATTTTTCTCTAGTGATCACAGATCTTTCTCTAGAAGGGACCATAAGCTGTGACATAAAATAAGCCTCAAGAAATTTAAATTAAAAAAAATTGAATATACTCAAAGAACATTCTCCAACCACAATGGAATACAAATAGAAGTCAATAATTTTTGAACTATAACTCCACTATTTACTTCCTACATGATAAAAAATACACAAACTCTAAGGACAAATCAGTGGTTTTGAACTCAATGTAAAATATGTAATTTTAGACAACTATATAAAGGTGGGGGAATGAAGGAGTATAGGAACATAGTTTATGTGCCCTATTGAAGTGAAGGTGGTATCAAAGAAAATCAAGATTGATAGGGATTTAAGAGGTTAATCTTAAGCCCCACAGTAAACACAAAGAAATTATCAGAGAATATAACCATAGAGATGAAAAGTAGAGTTTGGGTTAAGAGAAATGGGGGAAGGGGCAATGGGGAGTTAAGAAAGGAATGTAGGGTTGCTGTTTGAGATGAAGGGAAATTTCCAGTAATGGATGGTGGGAAAGAGCATAACATCATTCTAAATGTGATTAATCCCACTAATGGAATGCTAGGGAGGGGGTGGAATGGGAAGATTTAGGCTGTATATATGGTTCCACAACTGAAAAAAAGAAAAAAAAATGGTGGCAAATTCTCTTCTCCATAAAAGCAATGAGAAAACTGGCAAAAATGGTCAGAATCAACTTTTTCAGAACTCTGGTAATTAGCCAAAAGCTTGCACTCATCCAAGGAGAATTTATTGAAGAATAACAGCTGAATCTCAGTAAACTAACACCCCATGGTTGTGGAGAAAACCAGCATCCTGACAGCCACCATGATGGGTAGAATAGGATTGGACCTTTAATGTTTCATTCCCAGAGAACTGGAAGCCCAACTTTTATTGGACCTGACTGGGAACTCTCCCACTGAGAGAAGCCTTTTCCCTGAGGCATTTGTCAAAAACAGAGGTGATTGTTTAACTTTGCCACTGTCTGATGACAAGATAACAATTGGGGCAAATAGTGGGTTAACAAAAAAGCTTAAAAGAAAAAGCTGGAGAATGAGATGTTCATAAAGGCTTTGAAATCTACAACATATTCCTGGGAATCTAGAAGGCTGTGTGCATGTATAAAGCTATATGCATACCCAAGGCTGTGCACATACTCAGGAAAGAGCTGTGAAGGCCTTGAACTCTCATTTTGGGCTGATCTTAAGGCTCTGCATGAGAAGAAAGGTAGGCTAAAGGAGAGTTGCCAAGTGCCCCAGTGTCGAAAACATTACCCAATATGCACACACTGTCCCAGGACAGACTGGGAGACTCATTGGTTCCAGGTATTTAAGGAAATCTCTATGCATCCAGTCATTAGCTGATCACTAAACTAACCATGCTTCGGTGGCCACACAAAACAAAGACCACAGATTTTACAAAATTAGTTCAGAAAAGTGACTAAACAACAACCACACTGGGGAGAAAAGGATAATCTAATTTTCAGAGCTACCACATTATTTTAACTGTCCAGTTTTCAACAACAAAAAAAAAGAAGAAGAAGAAGAAGAAGAAGAAACAAGGAAGTATGGCCTATAAACAGGGGTGGGGATAGACAATCAACACTATCTCTGTGGAAGCTCAGACATTGGACTTATTAGACAATGACTTTAAATCATCTTTTAAATATGTTCAAAGAATAAAAGCAAACCATGTCTAAAGAAGTAAAGTATGAGAACAATATCTCACCAAATAGAGAATATCAACAATGAGATAGCAAAGATCTTTAAGAGTCAAATAGAAATTCTGGGGTTGAAAAGTACAATAACTGAAATGAAAAATTCACTAGAGGGGCTCAACAGCCTATTTGAGCAGGCAGGAGAAAGAATCAGTGAACTTAAAGGTAGGTCAGTTAAGATTACCGAGTCTGAGAAGCAGACAGGAAAAATAATGAAGGAAAGTGACCAGAACCTCGGAGAACTGTGGGACACTATCAAGCATACTAACATGTGCATAAGGGAGGTCTAGAAGGAGAGGAGAGTAAAGGGCAAAAGAATACAGGAAGAAATGGGGAAAAAAAAAAAAACTTCCCAAATTTGACAGAAAACATTAATCTGTACATCGAAGAAGCTCAATGAACTCTAGATAGGATAAACTTAAAGAGATCTTTAAAAATGTGGTACTATATAATCAAATATAAAGTCACCACAAACACTGAATTAGTGAATTCATTGCTCCTATGGGAAATACAGGATTCAGTTCCTATAAGCCTCTGGTCACAATATTTTGGACAACTGATCAATACAATACCTTGTTTTATGTGTGTTTCTATTTTAAAACATCTTATTTACTATATATTGTTGATTCATTAGCATTGACCTCATGACCAACAGCACTGTAACTCATGTCTGAAAGAAGCTTATCTAACACATGTATTTTCTCTATCACAGTCTTCTTGTGCTTCAGAACACTAGACAGCACTTCAGCACTACACTAGGAGCCATTTAAACAGGAAAATCAACAAAAAGCACAAAAATGTGGAAAATGTGGTACTATACATACTGCAAAAAGGACACTTGTTTACAATCTGAAAGGTGAAACAAGAAGACAGAGCATCACTTTGTTCAACCTCAACTGGGAATGTGCATGTTGGGTGACTCAAATTTTTTTGCCACTTTGTACCTATTCACAAATGACTAGGAAAATGCTGTGAGTATTGATTTGGGGGTTACAAATTAAATTTTATTGAGTAGGCAAATTTGCAAATACAGATTGGCAAATAATAATGATTGACTGTCTATGGTATCTATAAGAGACACTTTTAGATTCAAAGGCACAAATAGGTTGAAAGTAAAAAAAAAAAAAATGGGAAAAGATATGCCAATGAAACAGTAACCAAAAGAGAGCTAGAGTAGCTATACTAATATCAGACAAAATAAACTTTAAGACCAAAAAAAAAGGGGGGTATTTTCCAATGATAAGAGTCAATGTATCAAAAAGATAAAATAATTATAAATATATATACACTTAACAACAGAGCCCCAAATACATGAAGCAAAGGCTGCAAAATTGAAAGGAGAAAAAGATATTCAGCAATAATAGTTGGAGACTTCAATACCACACTTTCAATAATGGATAGAACAACTAGACCTAAGATCAACAAGTAAATAGAAAGAAACACTGTAAACCAACTAGACCTAACAGACATCTATAGAACACTCTTGACTGCAGAATATACATTCTTCTCGAGTGCACATAAAATATTCTTCAGGATAGACCATATGTTTGGCCATAAAACAAGTCTCAATACAGCATACAAAGTATGATCTCTAATCACAATGGAATGAAATTATAAATCATTAACAGAAGGAAATTTAGGAAACTCACAAATATGTTGAAATTAAACAATATACTCCTAAATAAACAGGTAAAAGAAGACATTACAAGGGAAATTAAAAGATACTTTGAGATGAATAAAAGCAACAACACAACACACCAAAACTTAAGGATGCAGCTAAAACAGTCTTTTGAGAGAAATGTGTAACTTTAAATGTCCGTATTTTAAAAGATCTCAAATCAATAACCTAACTTTCCACCTTAATACTCTAGAAAAAAGGAGAAAACTAAATCCCAAAGCAAGCAGACAGAAGGAACTAATAAAGAGCAGAAATACATGAAATCAAGATTAGAAAAACAGTAGATAAATCAACAAAATGTAAAGCTTGTTCTTTGAGAAGATCAACAAACTGGACAAAACTTTAGCTAGCTTGATAGAAGAAAAGAAGAATCAAATTACTAAAATCAAGAATGAAAGAGGGACCATTACTAGCAACCTTACAAAAATAAAAAAGTTTGTAAGGGAATAGATGAACAATTATATGCCCAACAAATTAGATAAGCTAAATGAAATAGATAAATTCCTAGTGAGACTTAAGCTACCAAAACTCACTCAAGAAATAGAAAATCTGAATAGACCTATAACAAGTAGAGAGATTGAATTAGTAATTAATAATAAAAATAAACTTCCCAAAAGGAAAGCCCAGGACCAGTTGGTTCCACTGGGGAATTATACTAAACATTTAAAGAAGAATTAATCAATCCTTCATAGACTTTTCAAAATATAGGATAGGAGGGGACACTTCCTAACTCATTCTGTCAGATCAGTTTTACCCTGACAACAAAACCAGATAAAGACATCACAAGAAACTAAAATTACATATCTAAATCCCTTACGACTATAGACACAAAAGTCCGTAACAAAATACTAGCAAACCAAATCCAACAGCTTATAAAAAGACTTGTACACCATGACCAAGTGGGATTTATCCCAGGAATGCAGTGTTGGCTCAACATACAAAAATCTATCAATACAATGTACAATATTAATAGAATAAAAGGCAAAATGCCCATGATCATTTCAGTAGACTTAGAAAAAGAATTTGACAAAATCCACCACCCTTTCATGATAAAAACACTCAACAAACTAGGAATAAAGCGGAACTTCCTCAACCTAATAAAGGGCATTACCAAAAACACACACATACACACAGCTAATATCATACTTAGTGTTACATTACTGAAAGCTTTCCCTCTAAGGGGCATGAGACAAGAATATCTTCTTTTGACACTTTTATTTAACACTGTACTGGATGTTCTACCCAGGACAATTAGGCAAGAAAAAGAAATTAAAGGCATCCAGATAGGAAAAGAAGAAGTAAAACTGTGCTACTTTGGAGCTGTTACATACCCCACAAAAGGCCATGTTCTTTTAATCCATTCTTGTGGGTGCAGACCTATTGTGGGTGGGACTTTTTGATTAGGTCGTTTCCATGGAGATGTGACCCACCCAAATCAAGGTGGGTCTTAATCCCTTTACTGGGGCCCTTTATGAGGATAGGAGAGAGAAATGCCCAGAGACATTTGGAGAGAGACATTGAGACCAGAACCAGGAGAGAAGGACCAGCAGACATCACCATGTGCCTTCCCATGTGACAGAGGAACCCTGGATGCAGCAGCCTTTCCCCAGAGAAGGCATCTTCCTCTTTTTGCCTTAATTTGGACATTTTCATGTCCTTAGAACTGCAGATTTGTAACCTAATAAAACCCATTGGAAAAGCCAACCCATTTCTGGTATATTGCATTCTGGTGGCTTTAGCAAACTGAAACACTATCTCTATTCACAGATGACAAGAAAATCCTAAAGAATCCATAAACACCCCCCCCAAAAAAAAACCTACTAGAGCTAATAAATGAGCTCAGCAAGGTTGCAGGATGCAAGATCATATACAAAAATCAGTTGTATTTTCATGAACTAGCAATGAATAATCCAAAAATGAAATTTTAAAAAAAAATTCCATTTATAATAGCATCAAAAAGAATAAAATACTTAGGAATAAGTTTAGCCAAAAAACTGTAAGACTTTAACCCTGGAAACTACAAAACATTGTTGAAAGAAAATAAGTAAGACCTAAATAAATGGAAAAACCATGCCATATTCATGGGTTGGAAGCCTTAATGTTAAGATACCAGTGCTCAACAAATTGATCTACAGATTCAGTATAATCCCTATCAAAATTCCAACTGTCTCTTTTGCATTAATGAGCAAGCTGATCCTAAAACTTATATGAAACTCAAGGAATCCAGAATAGCCAAAACAATCTTGAAAAACAACAAGAACGAAGTTGGAAGACTCACATTTCCCAATTTCAAAACTTACTACAAAGTGACAGTAAGACAGTCTGGTACTGGCATAAGGATAGACATATAGATTAATGGAATAGAATTGAGAGTTTCCAGAAATAAACCCATATATTTATATGTTCAATTGATTTTTGGCAAAGATGTCAGGACCTCTCAATGGAAAAAGCAAATGGTGCTGGAAGAACTTGATATCCACATGCAAAAGAACAAGTTTGGACCCCCACCTCACACCATATACCAACATAACTCAAAATAGATCAAAGACCTAAATGTAAGAGAAAAAACTATAAAGCTCTTAAAAGCAACATGGCTGTAAATCTTCATGACCATGAATTAGGCAATGGTTTCTTAACGAAAACACCAAAACCAAAAGCAACAAAAGAAAAAAATTGATTGCACATTATCAAAATTAAAAGCTTTTGTGCACCAATGGACAATCTCAAAAAAGTGAAAAGACAAACCACAGAATGGGAGAAAATATTTGCAAATCATATATCCAACAAAGGTATAGTATCCCTAATATATATTGCATTCTAACAACACAACAATAAAAAGACAAATAACCAAATTTAAAAATGGGCAAAGGATTTGAATAGACATTTCTCCAAAGGAGACATACAAATGACAAATACGCACATGAAAAGATGCTCACAACATTAGTCATTAGGGAAATGTAAATATCACTCTATACCCATGAGGATGGCCATTTTAAAAAATGGAAAATAACAAGCATTGGTGAGATGTTGAGAACTTGTAGCCCTCATATTACTGGCAGGAATGTAAATTGGTGGGAATGTATACTGATGGAGCCACTTTGGAAAACAGTTTAGCAGTGCCTCAAACAGTTAAACAGTTACCATATGATCCAGCAATTCTACCCCTAGGTATCTACCCAAGGAAAATGAAAACGAATATCCACAAAAAACTTGTACAGAAATGTTCATAGCAGCATTACTCATAATAGACAAAATTGGAAACAATCCAAATATCCATCTACGGATGAAAGGATAAACTAAATGAGGTATAGCCATAGAATGAAATATTATTCAGTCAAAAAAAAGTAACGAAGTATCAATGCATGCTACAATGTGAAGGAAACTTGAAAATTATTCTAAGAGAAAGAAGCCAGGCACGAAAGACCATTTATTATATGATCCCATTTATAGGAAATATACAGACAAGGAAAATCCACAGAGGCAGAAAGTAGATCAGTGATTACCAGGGGCTGGGGGTATGGAGAATGACAAGTGACTGCTAATGGGTACAGGGTTTCTTTTTGGAGTAATGAAAATGTTCTGGAATTAGATAGTGGTGATGGCTGCATAATTTTTGAATATGCTAAAAAACCTCTAAATTGCACACTTTAAAATGGTGAATTTTATGGTATGTGAATTATATCTCAATTTTTTAAAATGACACAGGGCTGAAGAGCTGATAGTCTTGGAGCAGGATGGCAAAGTTGAACTGCTCTCTCCATCACGTAAAATAGAATGTTTCTGGTACTTAACGGTTAATTTGCCAACAATCTAAGTATATCTTTTGATAATTTGGGGGGGTTTTAGCTCCTTTATTGTCAATGCCCAAGAATGTTTTATTATTTACAGACGTTAATGCTTTGTCCTGTATTTCAATTTTTTACTAAGTTTATTTGGATACAAATTTTATGTGGCCAAATAGATTGGTATTTTCTTTTGTAACTTCCATAGTTTTTTGTTTGAAAAATCTTTTACCATCCATTAATAGAATAAATTCTCATCTGTATTTTCTTCTAAAATGTTTAATGATTTCTTTAGAAAGAGTGAACACTTCTATTATAAAATTAAAGAAGGAAAATTAATTAATTAATAATTCTTCTGGGGGTTTCTAGTGGTGTGCTCAAGGATAAACATGATACATCTTTCTGAAGTGAGTTTACTTAAAAGATTGGTGGAGAAAAGGGAGAATAATGTTTTTATATTAAATACAGGATAATATCCAATTATTTCCTTGATTCTCAGGTATTTGTGTTGTAACACCTTTGAAATTACAATGCATTTTATAATCAATGCTGTGCCATAGTTTAATTTGCAGCATATTTTGGTTTCTTAGTGATAAATAAAATAATGATGTCTTACAAAAAAAAAAAAATTAAAGAAGGGAAGGAAGAGTGTTCCGGGTGGAGGGGTAGCAAATGCAAAGACCGCATGGAGGGAGCTTGGCAGGCACCAAGGTCGGTGAGGCTGGAGCTGAGGGCAGGAGGAAAAAGAACGAGAAGGGGTGGGTAGGCAGAGGCCAGACCCTGTAGGGCCTTGTGGGCCGTGTTAAGGAATCTCTGATCTTATTTTAAGAGCAATAAGGGGCCATTAGAGGATTTTAAACTGGACAGAGTGAGAGCATCAGATTTGTCCTTGACTGAGGTCTAGAGCCAGAAGGAAAGGTCATTCTTCCCTGGAGCAGGTTGGGGGTGGGGAGAAAATTACATTTCTCATCTATTTTAGCCCCTCTGTGGAGCAAGTTGCTACATAGTGCATTGTGGAGACACAGGCTCAGAGCACAACAGAAACTTCCAGCAAATGACCACTTTATTACTTACACAGCACAAAGGGTCCAAAAAATCAGGGGAGGAAATCCATTGTGGCCAGTCTCCCCGAGTGGCCAAAACTGCTCAGATCAAGGTCAGCAGATGGCAGCTCCACATGCCCCACTTCATGTCAGAGAAGAGGACAAATCTATACTGTTTGAGGAAGAGGACCCTGCCACTGAGAATTCCTGGTTTGATTAGCATCTGGGGCTGCCTGTTCCCGGTTTTTGGGTTTAGGGTCTGGTTGGGCCTTCTTATTAGGTGGAACATTCCCCCCACATTGTGGAATGGAACTAGCAGAAAAGAAGAGGAGGTGGGGGAAGGTAAGCAAGGGATGGGCAATGGCTTAGCATGTGTCCTTAACTGCCCCAGCAACCTCCTCCCAAGCCTGCCAGTGAGAGCAGAATCCCAAATATCTGATGCACTTAGCCAGGCACCAAGCAGAAGCAAGATGGGGAAGTTAAACTGCTATTAATATTACTATTGGAATCCCAACTGGGAAGCAGACCCAGGGCAGCTTACTCAGACCTTTGGGTGCTCCTTTTCTCTGTATTTGGCCAGGATCGAGACTTAGGGGTTTCTAGTACTTACTAAGAATACAATAAGTATTTGATGAATAGACAAATGAATAATATATTTATGCTTTAGGCCTTTTTGCCCTCCACTCACAGCCCACAGACCTTCTGATAGAGTGCTCCCACATTTGTTGCATGCTGCGTGCTCTTAAGAAAGTCTCTTCCCTTCCCTAGACTTCAGATTCCCTGAGAATGGAGAGATAGGGGACAAATTAGATAGTGATCAGCATGGACGCTTACAGTTCCACAAACCTTGCATCTAGTATTTTGTAATGCCCCTGACTTTGTTAAGGGTTTCTTTTCCAAGCTCAGCTTGGGGAAAGGGCTGGGGAAGGGGAAAGGCAGCAGGGAAGGACACCCTTCCAGGTCTTTGGTTGGTGTTTCCCACCTCGGGACTCCGGGCTTTTGCTGTGACTGGGTCCGAGATCCAGCATCCAGGGCTTCCTCCCTGCAGCTGCTCACAGCTCTGCCAACCTCTCACCTCAGGCAGCTGGCTCCTCTTTTGTTCACCCATCCTCAAGGCAGGGGCTGCACAGGGTTGGGGATACTTGGAGTCCAGGAAGGCATCCTAGGGTAGGTCTCCCCTTGAAGTCTGACTTGATTCAAGGGCAAGGTGATAGCCCTTGGTGCACTCACATTCACCCTCACATGCCCAATGCCATGGAAACAAAAGAACACACAGTGAACCCTCAGAAAAGCAGGTTTCTTAGCAACTTTACAGCCTTTGTTCATGAGCTACTTGGAACTGAAGTGGCGTCTGATCTCCTGCCAGCTCCAGTCTGGGGATGGGGGAAAGGGGTGGCAGGCCTGTTCTGCTGGAGCTGAGAGCTATGCTCCCCCACTATTGGCCTGCCAGTCAGCCTGGGAAGCAGAGGCCCGAGTTCTGGGTTTGTTCAGGTTCTGAGAGAAGTTTCTGCCACGGTTGCTTCACAACTACAGCCACAGAATTCCAATGCTCAATCATTCAACCAAAAAAAAACATACACTGAAACACGTACTGTGGGCCCGTGGTGGTCCCGGCTTTGTCCCAGGCCATGCAAACGGAGGCTGCTCTGCACCCTTGAGGAGCTTATAGTCTGGTGAGGGGAACAAGTTAAAAATCCAGAGTAAAAAGATGATGACTTGATTGTTGCTGCCCTCTGTAACTTTACAGCTTGTAACTTTACTCCAGGCCTTTCGGGTAAGACCCAAACTCCTGAGCCTGGCCCACAAGGCCCTCCAGGACTCAGCCCTGCTCCACCACCCCCAGCAGGGCTCCAGTTCCTCACACAAGCCAAGGCTTTCTCAGCCACTGACCCTTACTGTTCCCTCAGTATGGAAAGCTCTTCCCCTGCTCTGCAGCTGCTTTTCATCCTTTGGGTCTCAGTTTGACTGTTACCTTCCTCCCCTCAGGAGACTTCCTTAACCACCCTATCAGGAATTGATCCCCACACACATTATTCTCTATCTCAGCACGTTAGCTTTCTTAGCTCCCTTCATGGCACGTATCCTGATATATACTGATTTTAGTCACTTCGTTCTCCTGTTTAGCATCTTTCTTTTCCACTTGACTTCAGGAGACCAACCTATAAACCAGAAATTACTGAATTTTTTCCCTTGGGCATTAGACTTTGTCAGTGACCCAAATAATTACATGCAGTCTGCCCGTGTCTGGTGAATTACTTCTTAGAAGTTTGCTTGGTGAACTGTGGTTAAAGAAACAGGAAGGGCAGAGAGCCAAGTCATCTTTTGCCTTCCCTACAACACCGTACACACAGTCCCGACTTCCCCACATAATTTCTGACAATGTGACTAACATCGAAAGTACAAATGTCAAACAAATTTATTCTGTAAACAAGGGCACATCAGTTCCCAGGAAAAAAGAAAAGTTATAATATTTCCAATTACACTCACCTTTTTAGACACAATCTTTGATGCATTTCCATCCTTTTCTAATATATCTTCAATTAGATTATTTTCCTTCACACACCAAAAATCAGCAATAGGTTTAAGAACATCCAGTGGAGAATGCAGGGGTATTGGCCTGCCCCACCTCGATGGTTGCTAATGTGCTCACAGACATAGGGGACTGGTGGTTTGATGGGTTGAGCCCTCTACCATAGGATTTGCCCTTGGGAAGACTGTTGCTGCAAAGGAGAGGCTAGGCCTCCCTATAATTGTGCCTAAGAGCCTCCTCCCGAATGCCTCTTTGTTGCTTAGATGTGGCCCTCTCTCTCTAGCTAAGCCAACTTGAAAGGTGAAATCACTGCCCTCCCCCCTACATGGGATCAGACACCCAGGGGAGTGAAATCTCCCTGGCAACATGGAATATGACTCCCGGGGAGGAATGTAGACCTGGCATCGTGGGATAGAGAACATCTTCTTGACCAAAAGGGGGATGTGAAAGGAAATGAAATAAGCTTCGGTGGCAGAGAGATTCCAAAAGGAGCCGAGAGGTCACTCTGGTGGGCACTCTTACGCACAATTTAGGCAACCCTTTTTAGGTTCTAATGAATTGGGGTAGCTGGTGGTAGATACCTGAAACTATCAAACTACAACCCAGAACCCATGAATCTTGAAGACAATTGTATAAAAATGTAGCTTATGAGGGGTGACAATGGGATTGGGAAAGCCATAAGGACCACACTCCACTTTGTCTAGATTATGGATGGATGAGTAGAAAAATAGGGGAAACAAACAAACAAACAAACAAAGGCACCCAGTGTTCTTTTTTACTTTAATTGCTGTTTTTCACTTTAATTATTATTCTTGTTATTTTTGTCTGTGTGCTAATGAAGGTGTCAGGGATTGGTTTAGGTGATGAATGTACAACTATGTAATGTTACTGTGAACAATCGAATGTACGATTTGTTTTGTATGACTGCGTGGTATGTGAATATATCTCAATAAAATGATTTAAAAAAAAAAAAAAGAACATCCAGTGGAGGCTAAAGATTCACCCCTTTTGGTAAATCTAATGATTTCTAACTTTGTATCAATGATAGAGAGTTAATGAATCACATACATCTTTTTTAAACAGCTTTATTGCGATATAATTCACATACCATATGATTTACCAATTGAAAGTGTACAGTGCAACATTTTTTAGTATATACGCAAGGTTGTGCAACCATCACCACTATCTAATTACAGAACATTTATCACCCCAAAAAGAAACTTCACCCCCCTTAGCCACGACCCCTCCACTGGTCCTAACCTGCTATCTCTATGGATTTGTATATTCTGGATATTTCATATAAATGGAGTAAAACAAATGTGGTCCTTTGTGACCAGCTTCTTTCACTTAGCATAATGTTTTAGAAGTTCTTCCATGTTGTAAAATGTATCAGTATTTCATTCCTTTTTTGTTGTTTTTTAAAATTTTAATTCTGGTAACGTACATACAATATAAAATTTCCCATTTTAGTCAACTTTCAAGTATCGAATCAGTTGTGTTAATTACATTCACCATCCATTACCAAAACTTTTCCATCATCTCAAACAGAATCTCCTGTACCAATTAAGCTTTAACTCCCAGTTCCACACTCTTGCCTCTGGTAACCTGCATTCGAATTTATGACTCAAATTTGCATATTCTAATTATTTTATATACATGAGATCATAAATATTTGTCCTTTTGTGTCTGGCTTATTTCACTCAACATGATGACTTCAAGGTTCATCCATGTTGTAGCACTCATCAGAATTTCATTGCTTCTTACAGCTTAATAATCTTCCATTATAGGGATATACCACATTTATTTATCCACTCATCAGCTGATGGACATTTGGGTTATTTCCACCTTTTGTGTATTATAAGTAATGCTTCTATGAACATGCATGTGCAAATTTTTGTATGGACATATATTTTTATTTCTCTTGAGTATATACCTAGAAATGGTCTTGCTGGATCCTGTAACTGTTAACTGAGGAACTGCTAACCTGTTTTCCACAGTGAATTCACCATTTTACATTTCCACCAGCAATGTATAAGGGTTTCAATTTCTCTACATCCTCACCAACACTTGTTACTGTCTGTCTTAACCAACTGTAGTCATCCTAGTGGGTGTGAAGTGGTATCTCATTATGGTTTTGATTCGCATTTCCCTCATGACTAATGATGTTGAGCATCTTTTGATGTGCTTATTGGCCATTTGTAAATCTTCTTTGGAGAAATGTCTATCCAAATCTTTTGTCCACTTTTTAATTGGGCTGTCTTTTTATTATTGAGTAGTAAAGTTCTTTTTATATTCTACATACAAGTCCCTTATCAGATACATGATTTGCAAATATTTTCTCCCATTCTGTGTATTTTCTTGGCACTTTCTTGATGTACACGTATTTCTTATCAATACTATTGGTACTTTCATTATTCCATTCACTTATTTTTATAAAATGAGGACAACATGCAATAAAACAGTCAATTACTTTCCCAATCATGGCTGTGCAGATGGATCTGAGGTTACTGCTATGGAAACTGAACAACTGAGTGATAAGCAGTACCACCCTGCCATCTTGGAGTATGATGTCTCCTTCCCTAACAGGCAAAAAATCTGAACTCAAGATACAATGGGAAGTTTACAGGTGTCAAGATGTAATGTATGAAATAAAAACCACCATTTATTGATCACTTACTGTGTTGAAGACACTGTGCTAAGTGTTTTACATGCATTATCACATTTGATCATCACAACAGCCCTCAAAGAGAAATACTATTATCATCCCATTTTAGAGGTGAAGAAAACCGAAGCTCAGGGAATTTAAGCAACTTGTCAGTGGTCCTACAGCTAGTAACTGTGGAGCTGGGACTTAAACCAAGTGCTTCTGAGTCCAGAGTCCCTGCTCTTATCTATGATGCCAAGATGGATAGCACCAAAGCAGGAGGAAGCTTTCACAGGTCCTCAGGGGAAGGAGGACAATAAGGACAATGTTGTGAGTTTTTCATAAAATTAATTTATTCTGTTTAAATGCCTGTCCTTTATATTCTGAGTGGCCTCAAGAATGATCTGCTCAGAGTGGGGTGAGAGGAAGAATGGCACAAGGGCACAGTTCACTGAGCCTGGATTTCAGAGGCAGAGCAAGTTTCGACTCAGACATCTTGGTCTATGATGCTTCTGGGGATTCCCAAGCAGGGAGTTGCATGTTGCTGTCTGGAGCTCAGAGAATGTCAGAACTACGAATTTGGGAGTTATCAACTTGCAATTTTAAGTATCTGGGGGTGGGCTTGGGTATGGAAAAGAATGTTACAGCTACTGACTCAAGTTGCCCATATTAAAACCTAGTTTTTCTTAAAAGCTGTAAGTTTATTCAAGTTACAAATCTTGTTATTCCATTATGCACCCAATTTTTCATATAAAGATAAGAACAGTCACTTTCACTTGTTCTTTTATTACTGTTAAATTATTTAAGTTTAGTAGATTCAATCCTCCTTAAGCATTTAACAGACCTACAGCCTTAATTAATCAAATTTCCTTAGACATTCCAAACTACAATTATAAATTTAATATGCCTGATTTTCTCAAATACTTTAAATGCCCAACAGGGCAGATTTACAAATCTTAAAAGCTAAATCTTTCTAAGCACTTAAGAAACTGTTGTAAATTAGTCACTTAATTTTATAAATGTAGCAGATAGATTATCTTAGCCATTTCAAAATTCATAAACCCCACCTAAAGCAGAACAAGGATCACAGAAGCTTCTACCTTGTATTCATTGTTTCATCATCTAAATACTTGTTTTAATTTCCTTTCCAAAATTACAGATTTATTCCCTCAACAAAGCAATCAGATTTTTTTCCCAAATATTGCTAATGGCAACCCATCTATTTCACTTTCAAATGTGTCTTTTTGCCCAAAAGTTTCCAGATATTTATGAGGATGAATGATATCATCTGGGAAGAAGGTGTAGAAGGAGCAGAAGTATGTCCAGGGCTGAGGCCTGAAGGCCAACGCCCAAACTTAGGGTAGAGGATGTGAAGCCAACAAAGTACACAACCTCAAGTCAGCCAACCAAAATGTGCATAACCCCTTGTCTGTCTCTTAATTTTATTTGGAATTTTACAGATAATCCCAGCAAATGCTACCTCCATATACCTCTCTGGGCCTAGCAGCCATTATTGGTTATATGGGCTTGAACTTGTTCCTTAAGCTTGCTGAACTCAGATTCCACAGGTTCAAATAAAGGGGTTTACTCTTTCTAACATTCAATGAGTCTAAATTAGGGAGCACTGTAAGCAAAAGGGTGGATGTAAGAAAATGCAAGCTGTATTTGGAAGAGAAAGTGAGTAGTCAGACTATTTAGACTAGAGAAGACAATTGTCTCCTGTTTCCAATAAAGATTTATCATACTCTTTAACCTTAAAAGAAGGGCATCTCAAACTTCAGTGTACATAAGAATCATCTGAGACAACTGTTTAAAAATGTAAATTTCTGAGTCCCACACTCTTCCCACAAAGATTTTGTTTAGGTCTGGTATGGGCCTGGAAATCTGTAATTGACTTTTTTTTTAAGTTCTCTGGGTGATTATGATGTAGGGATGGGTTTGACCATCAGAACCTAAAAGCCTCCACTTCGAAGACCTGGGTGTTGCCAGTTCCAAAGAACAGTGTTATGATTCAGAAACTTGAAAAGTGACAAAATGCTTAAGCTGCATTGGTCCCCAGGTCAAAACTGCAGGTCTTTGCAGCTCCGGAATTTAGGAAATGGGGAAATTCTAAAGAGGGGTGAGACAGAGTTGCTGGTTGTACCCCAAATACACATTCCTCCCTTCTACTGAAGTGCCAGAACCCTCTGTGTTTACCTGAGCACACAGCCACCAGGAATAAAGACTACCATTCCCAGTCTCCTCACCTCCCCACCCACTCCCTTACAATTAAGTATGGGCAAATTCTGGCCAAAGGATGTAAGTGGAAAGTTCACCAACAACTTCTTGGAGGTGTCCTTAAAGGACAGGGGTGAGCCAGCCTTCTCCCCTTCTTCCTGCCTTCTAGCTAGAATGTACCAAATAGAAAGAGATCCAGCAGCAATCCTGGACCATGGGGCAACCTTGGAAATGGAAGCCACACATGGCAGAGCAACAAGAGAGAAGCCTTGCCCTGATGTTGAAGGAAAACATTCCATTCCAGGACAGAATTCTTGAAGGTGAAGGAAAATTTAAGCTTACTTTGGGGCTCTCTGTTATTTGACAAATGTATTTACAGCTAACTTAGTGAATAATAAGAAAAACAACAACTAATGCTTATTGAGCATCTGTGTTATGCACTATTATAAGTGGTTTATATCTACTAACTCAAGTAATCTTCACAACAACCTTGAGAAGGAGGTTACTATTTTTACTATTATCCCCACTTTACAGAGGAGGACACTGAGAAGCTATATACTTTTTCTAAGGTTCCCGGCCTAGTAAGTGACAGAGCAAGATCCCAGCCCTGGCAGGCTTAATCTAGATTCAGGGCTCCCAACCATTATGCTATATTGCCTCTTGACTCCAGAGGTCGCCATTCAACAAATATTAACAAGTGCCTGAGCCCTGGAAATTTAATGATGAGCCACATGGATGAGTTTCCTATCCTCACAGAGCTTTCAGTCTCAAAATAAGCAACATACCTGAGTATCTCACAGAATCCAAAAAGAAGCTTAACCACCAGGCCCCAGGGAGGACAAGAGGGAGGTACCACCAACTCAGGGTGCCTCTGCTCCAGCCACTCCGAATATCCACCTCTCAGTGCCAAATGACACATTCCCTGGACAGTGACCACAGCAGTTTGAGTCATATGCCTAACCCAGCAACCATCTACTACAAACAGGAGCAGACACCCAGTCACTGGGATCCAGCCCTAAGTGTCCACCTGTTCCCAAAGAAGGGCAATCACTGGAGACCACTCCCAGAACCATCTACCACAGCCACCCAGTAGTGAAAGGGCAGACCATAGGGAAGGAAAGAATTTTTCTAGGGTTGTGACTGCCTGTCAAGGGTGTCCAACCCTGATCCTTTAAGGATTGGTGGGGGATTGATTACTTCTAAACTGGGAATGAATTTGGATGGAAAGTGTGATTTGGGGGAGAAGCAGGGGAGCCTGGGGTGATAGAGGGTCAGGTCAGGAAGCCTGGATAAGAGGCCATGGTTTATGGGAAGGCTCAGGAATGACTATGGTTTGTTAATTTTTGGGGGGGTATGGTAGGAACAAGTTGGCAGAAATGTAGTTATTTTAGGTTGTTTTTCTTAATCCTTTGGTTATTGTTTGTTTATTTTCTTGGGATAGGGTAGGAACATGTTGGAAGCAATGTAGTTATTTTAGGTTATTTGTTTTTTCTTATTCCTTTGTTTTGGTTTTGTTTGAAATGTTCTTTTTTATTTTTTTATTTTTTCATAAAGTTAAAAAAAAATCAATACTTAATTTGTAAAATAAAATAAAAAAAAAAAAAAGAAGCCATGGTGTATGCATTGAGATTCATGAACAACTTGTGGTCTTTGACCATAATTACACTTGTGGGATTTTGCTAAGGTAATAATCCTAAAGAATGAAAAATATTTTATGTTCAAAGACATTTATTGCTACAGCACTTGGGAGTATTATGCAGCCATTTAAAGATGACACTTATGAAAACTACATACCAGGGAAGCTTATGATAAAGCATTCCTTAAAGAAACCAAATTATACACTACAAAATTGTACACAAATGATGGTTAAAACCATGTGCCCTCTCGCCCCAAAATACATAGAGGCTGGGAATATCAGTTTGGATCCAATCAGGAGAGAAAAACTACACAGTAATTTGAACAGAGAAAGTTTAATAGATTTATTAATAATAACAGGGGACCCTAGTAATGAGAAATTGGCTAGTAAGAAGAGAACTCTAAACAATACAGCAGGAGCAGATAACAGGAGCACAACTACCCCTAGGGATGAGATAGAGCAGCCAAGGAATCCACACACACACACACACACCAGACTCAGATCCAGCCCTTGAAGAGGGCATGTCTGTGGCTCACTGAATAGCAGAGAAGTCAGTGTGGTGCCTCGCCAATGGAACTTGCTAGAAATCCACCCTCTGGAAATTACCAGAAAACCACCTTCTAGGGTGCTAGGGAAAGCTGTTCAAGGGGAGGTGTCTCACTGGAAGCACCGCCCCACAAAACCACCCAAGGGGATTGCCAGGGGCAGTGGGGCTGACGAAGCTGTGTGCCCTGCAGGACCCTGGTGCCGAATGAAAATGCTGTCTTGAAAAATATCTCAGCGAGAAATATGTGTGTAAAATGTAGAGCTCTTTTCCCTACCAATCAGCTTTAGCACCACATCCTTCACTGCTTGTACAGAGACCATCTACTGTATGTGTCTGAGCTCCCCAGCTAGAAGATATTGTTTTAGGGCAAGGATTATATTTTACCCTCCTCCTATCGTCAACCCTGGACTGGGCACACACAATGTACTCAATAATTTACTTTTGAGTATATGAAGTCTGAGAGAGGAATCCTACTAAACTGTGCCTTTTTTCCAGTAAATTTGTTATTCTATACTTTTCTGCTGTAAAAGCAATAAATGCTTATTAGGGATAATGCAGAACAAAAGGAGAAAAAATATCAACCATATTCCCACTACCCAGAAATAATCACCATTACCATTTTGGAGTATTTTCTATACACAAATAGTTGTTTTTCATTTTTTGAATACAGATGTACATCCCATATGCAATTTTATATCCTACCTTTTTTACTTAACATTTTATAAAAAGCATTTCTCCAATTCTTTATTGAAGAGTTGATGCTGAATTATTATTTAGAGAAAATGTTTACATTGATGGTGAAACTACCTTAAATGCTGAGAACATCACAAATGACTGCAAATATCTCATTCTGAAGATGTTAGGTAGTTTACCACTTCCATTTGTGAAACGTTTAGTTTCTTTTTTATTTTTCCCTATTATAAAGAATTCCATAATGAACACCATTGTGCTGAAAATTTCCTCCTGTAGGCCTATTTCCTAAGACGACTGTCCCACATGTAAAATTTCTAGGTTTAAAGGGTTTAGGGCCACTGAGACAAATTTAAAATCACAGGGCATCTGCTTCTAAACATGGAAACTGGCAGCTTTCTCTCCTTTAACAGGACATAAACCAGAAGGTCCTTCAGTGCTACCCAGTATTCCCAAAATAGAAACATGTGCTCACCACACACACACACACACACACTCCGCCCACCCAAGAAAATGCTACCCAGCCCTAATATAACTGAATGACTCTGGGAGCATGCCTTCCGCCCTTAGGCCCTCATTTGTCCCCAAATTGCCCAGTCGGAGGCAGGGGGGTGGCCTAGACTAAAGGATCTCCCACGGCCTTTCCGGGTGTGTACACGGCCCTGGGTACGTGGCCCTGGTTAGCCCCAGTAGACCAAAAGGCTTAAAAAGCAATAGAAGCTGCACTTACAGAGCTACAGAGACGCCCCAAGACGCTACAAACCCGAGATTGGTCCCTTGCTCTCCCACCCCTAGTCTCTTCTCCATCTTCTACACAGCACCCACGCCCCACCCCCTTCCCCGCGACTTGGTCCACCCTCCAGATCTTATCCGGAGTTCCAATTCTTCCCAGCGGAGGGGTCAGCCAGGCCCCTAGGGTCTCTTCTCCTCCGCCCCTTCTCTCTCCGCGCTGCTCAAACCAGTCCCAGTCTCCACAGTCTGGGGTCTTCTCCACCCCAAGTATCCGACTACGCTGACCCTGCGGCTTGATCACTCTGTGCACGACCACCCATCATCTGCCCCCGCACCTCTTAACACGTGTTAACCTGAAATGTCCCCTCAGTCTTACCCGCCCCGACTAGCTCTCTGTCCTGTTTCACCAACCCCAACCCCTATAGGTTTGCGGAACCTCTGGGACTGTCCCTTTCGTTTTGCCCAGTCTGCCCCTCACGAAGGTAACTCTACCCCCCAAGTGTCCCTTCCCCTACGTCTGTCCCTCTGCGCACTCGCCCGCGTCTCTACTACTGTCCGCCCCCGAATGGGTCCCTCCGTTCCCGTAGTCTAACCCTCCATCCAGCCAGGACCCAGCTCACCATCCCTCACCGGGGTCGGAGAGTCTGCGGCCTCGTTCCCCTCCCTGGTCCTGGCAACTCGTCCCTCTTGCACTTTCTCTACTTTGAACCCATCCCAGCAGAGTCCAGGAAGTAGCCAGGCGCCAGGGACTGGCGGTGGAGGCGCCCAATGGGGTGTGCCAGCGGCGGCGGGAGCCCCGCCCAGAGGGCGAAGACGACCAATGGGAGCGCGGAGGCGGAACTTCCGCTGTCCCCCGAAGGGCGGGGGGCGACGGGGGGAGTGAACTGTTGTGGTGCGGAGCCTTGGGCGGGTGGCGGCCCGGTGGCCCAGGGGCTGCCGCTGGACTCCGGGCGCAGCCGAGGGGCTGCAGGGGTGGAGCAGGCTGGACGCCCCCTGGGGCCCGGGCGTCGCGGATTAGAGGCCGGGCCCCGCGCGGGGAGGCCGGACCACCCCGGGGGAGGTGCCCGGCACCGAGTTTGCCCCGCAGCCGAAAGAAGGCGGGAGCCGGCGGGGGTCCTTGAAACCCCCTGGCAGCCCGGGCCCGGAGTCCCCGGAGTGGCGGCTGCTTGTCGGGACGCCGTTCCGGACGCCCGGGCCGGAGAGTGACGGTTCCGGGCCCCCGGCAGGAGGCGCCGCCGGGTAACCCCCGGCGGAGCCCTGCGAGCGGCCGGAGTCGACCCCGGGGCCTGGAGCGGGGAAGAAGGGGTTTCCGGAGAGGTGGGGCAGGGCGCTGAGGGCGCCGGAGCGCGGCGGAGCGGAGCCGGGCCTCCCCAGTGCGGAGCAGGACAGCACCTCGTCTGGAGACGGACTCCGGGACCCTCGGGTGCGGGGGCCTCAGGGACCTGCCCCGAGGGTAGTGCGGCCGCGGAGTGGCCTACAGGGGACCCTCCCCCAGAGGGGCCGGCCCGGGGCGGGGAGATGAACGGCTTCAGCACGGAGGAGGACAGCCGCGAAGGGCCCCCCGCTGCCCCCGCCGCCGCCCCGGGCTACGGCCAGAGCTGCTGCCTCATCGAGGACGGCGAGCGCTGCGTCCGGCCCGCGGGCAACGCCTCCTTCAGCAAGAGGGTCCAGAAGAGCATCTCGCAGAAGAAACTCAAGCTGGACATCGACAAGAGCGTGAGTCAGTCCCCCGCCCCCGGTCTGGGCCCGCGCGCCGGGCCGCTGTCCGGTCACTGCCCGGGCTGCGGTCCGGACTCTCGGGGCCCTCCCCGCTGTGGGCCTTATCGCCCCTTTATCTGCAAAACCGGGGAGTTGGACTCGGGATTTTAAAGGCCGTTTTCATCGCTGACATTCCATAGCTGTGATTCTGCCCAAATCCGGGAGGCTGGGGGCGGGGAGTTTCGAGGACTCGTCCTGCCTGGAAAGGTCTGACAGTTTTCATCTTGTTTTACTGATTTAGATACTAGAGCAATGAGAGGCGGGTGGATTTTGTTTGCCCACCAAGGAGCAGGTATTGGGGAAGCGGTGATGATGGGACCAAGCTTTTCTCCAACTTCTCCCCCTTCTCGGAACCCTGTTATTCCTTAAGAAACGGAAAGGTGGCAGTTACTCCCTCTTTGCAGCGTCCTCGGTTTGTGCAGAGGGTCACGGAGCTCGCGGCTTTTCAGGCAACTGTTGGGAGATGATGTGGCAGAAAATCAGGCCAAGGCCAGGTCTTAGGAGATGGTGTTGCAGTTGATGTGACTGGAAGGGGGGAAAAAATCAATTTTCCTAGGAATAGCTCCTTTAGAAATACGAGGTTGGGGGAGGGGTGAAGATTTAAATTTGGATAGGCTTGCCCTCTGTTTTGTGTCTAATTATAGGTAACTTTTCCTGTGGTGATTTCACACACTTCTGGTTAACAGTTTTAGAGATGTGCCTATTGTCAACCAATTAAGAACTTTTTAGTTTGACATCTGTTGCTGCAATCCTTGAGTGGCTGCTTCGTGATTAAGAATTGGAAATGAGTTAAGTGGGTAGTTTAATATTTAGGTAGACAGGCTAAAAGCTTAAGTGGTTAACATCTATTCTTAAGGATCAAAATTTCTCCACAGTTGGGGGAATTCATAGAATATTCCATTGCTTCTTAAATCAAGAGAGCTCACTTTTCCACTTCTGATTTTACAAGTGAGGAAACTGAGGCCCAGAGATAGAAAGTGACAGTGCCCAAAGTCACCAAGCAAGTAAGAAGCTGGTTAATTTCTTAAATCCATTATCTGATTTACTGCCAAGCTCCCTGCATAAACCTTAATTAAGCCTTTAATAAATAAAAACTATTCCCTGTCCTTTCTCCCATGCTGGCTCTCCCACCCCCAATTTAAGTTAACAATTATAATACATTTGCTGTTCTTGAAGGGAGAGATGGTCTGGGTGATTTGATGGGTTTTGAACTACAAATCTATGAATGAATGAATACAGTTCATCTGAGAGCAAACAACTGGGGTCCCTGATTGGTCCATACATTGAAGTGAAGTGCTTAATTATACAACAGTAATGAATTCATGGGCTTGAAAACTGCCTACCTCCTGTGTGGGTTGTTGGGAGCCTTTACTTGACCAGCTTATAATATTTTCTAGTCCTTAAAAAAAAAAGAGAAATTTCCAATCCTTTTAAACATTTGATGCCTTCACATCTGAACAATTCTGTTGCTGTTACTGGGACCCCACTGGAAGACCTGTGTTGGGCTATGTTGATAATTTCACATGCACTGCCTTGGAAGAGAGATAGCCAAAGCCTCACACTAGCATTCCCAAAAGGTAACGCTTCTGAAGGAGGAAGTTTTCTAGATGGAATCACTCACAGTTTGTTTCAAGGTGTTGTAGAGTCATTATTTCTGAAAAGGATTTCATTTCATTTTCACAGGCATGGGCAGGAATTCAATTCTAAGTAACTGCTGTGTTATAGGAAACAGGAAAAAAAAAATACTAGCACCTTTTCTACCACCCTCTTCCACCCCTCAAAGGCCAGTGATCTCTGGAACATCCAGAAACCAGTATATACTTGAAAATGGTTAGGGAGAAATAATGCCTGTTTATTTTGTAAAAGGGTCTAGTAGAGAACCTTTTCAAATAACAGCACCAAAATCCAACTCAAACAGTTTAACTTATTTTATGTAGACATTGGCAGTGTTCTGTGATTTACTAGAAGATATAACATGCTTTCAAGCATTCCTCCAATTGACATATTTCTGCCCTTTTTTTTTTCCCGGAGAAAACTGAAAGTTGAGAATAGTTTAAGGAAAATGTCGGGGTATTAAAAGACATGTACCAGGGGTGAGGAGGCATGGATGACCTTGGACAGGTCATTTCCTTGCTCTACATGGTCTCAGTTTACTCTTCTAAAAAATGTGATTGAAGCCAGTGGGGTTGCACAGGTGATTTCTATGTTCTCTTCCAGCTAGGATCCTAGGATTCCACTATTCTAGTGTCCTGACCCAAAATCTCCCAAGCAGAGCTCTAGGAAATCACCTAATTCTGTCTGTTGTTCTCCTGCCAAGTTTGTCCCTCTGTGAACTTGAGGAGCAGCTTTATCTCTCAGAGTTTACCTGTGGGCCTAGCTAAAGTGGAGGACCAGCTTCATCCTCAGGGGAGGTGAAATCTGCCCAGGCAGTTTCTTCCCTGAAAAAAGCATGTCCAGTAATGTGTACATCAACTAGGTGGGATTCTTTGGGATAGAGGCACAGGCTGTGTCTGAAAGCCCTTTGACGGAGTCAATCTGGCAAATATATCCCAGTTTATAACCATATGTAAATAGTGGCTTTTACTGGTCTATGCGGCTTCTAGATGTAAGGGTTTTCTGTATGAAAAATCCTGAGTTAATAGATGCTGATTTCCAGTCAGCATACTTGTATCTTTAAGAATTTAAGTAATAAACACAGATTCAGAACTTGCTCCAGAACATTTGTGCAACATCTGTTTCAATGTCAACAATCCCAAATCATTCAGGCATTCGGTTTCTGTAAGGTTTTTTTTAGCCAGCCCTTGTACTTATATTCTTAAGTAAAAGCATATATTCTCACACCTTTGCTACTGTTGCCACCTTCACTTTATTATTATGTTCCCAGTTTGTATTTAAAA
This sequence comes from Choloepus didactylus, assembly GCF_015220235.1. Taxonomy (NCBI): domain Eukaryota; kingdom Metazoa; phylum Chordata; class Mammalia; order Pilosa; family Megalonychidae; genus Choloepus; species Choloepus didactylus. The sequence continues at coordinate 19,155,361 of NC_051317.1, read as the reverse complement.
ATCAGCAGTAGTATCAAGCTTCTTTTATGTGGTTCTACCTTGTGAGAATTTCTACATCTCTTTCCCTTTCCCTTTGTGGATCAGACATGAAGTTATGCAAGATTTTTAGGTTGATACATGTAAATAAAGTTTTTCAGAGAGTTGCCATCCTACAATAGTAGCTACTGTCAATGTAATGATAGGATGTTCCCTCTACCATTATCACAGTGTCCTCTTTCCTGCTTGCCTCCTCCTCAGGGCAATACTTTCCAGCCCATGTAAGTTCACCAGTCTTACAGGTCTTCTGAACATTTCTCTGCTGCAAAATCCTCAGAGAAATCTGGTCTGACAGGAAGTTCAAACTGCTCTCACACTGTGCACCCCCAAATCTCTCATCACTCTCCAACATGGGCAGTCACCCCACCTAACTGACCGGGTCCACCCTGGGCCTCCTCACTCACCCCTTCTGTGTGGACCCTCCTCACTCTCCCCTTCTGTCATCCTCATTTAAGTCTCCAAGTCTTGACTCTCCTTTCTATCTGGAATGCTCCCTGTCTGCCTGACAAATCCTCCCTTCCAATCAGGGACCTCCACCATGACCGTCTCGGCTGCAGGGATCTCTCCCTTTACTGACTCTGTGCCATGGATTGTCCTCACCATTCAGTGGGGGCTTGGTTGTAATACACTCCCCAGTGTGGTGTTAGCTTTCCCTTTGTGTGTTTCTTCTGCACCTCATTACTGGGCTCCTTGAAGTTATGGCCTGTATTTGTTCTTCCTTCTACCTCTCTGATGCCTTGCAAAGGGGAGATGCCCAGTAATTTGATAGACACTTGTTGGTGTTTTATGAAATGGACAACTCTGACTTTAATTTGCTTCCCATCAGGTAAGGCACCTGTATATCTGTGATTTCCACAAAAACTTCATCCAGAGTGTACGAAATAAAAGGAAGAGGAAGACAAGTGATGATGGTGGAGACTCTCCTGAGCACGACACTGATGTTCCTGAGGTAAAGGTCAAAAAATCAGCTTGAGAAAGCTGAAGAATGAATTCTGATCCGATCCTTACTTTTGGCCCCATCTGCTTATTGCACTAAGAAGTAATTTTAGTCTCTTTTTGTTTTGCTGTAGTTTATTTGAAAAGTGAGTTGTAGAATCTAGATATAGGATCTGAGTGTTGAAAGCTTAGCAATCAGCAGTCTGACTGCCCCATCGTTTTGCAGACAGGCGCTGAGACCTGAGATCACACATATAGTTTGGAGGCTCTAGTCCAGTGCCCTTTCCTATAGGCCACACTGCCTTTCTTCAAGGAGTCCCTGACAAGTGCTTAAGTACAACCATAATGTTAAATTTGTAAAAATTCTTTGTTTTTGCCTTTAAAGTTGGGGACTTGGTGTGTATGGTTTGGGGGGAGTCATTTCCTCTCTGTTTTCTCATTTGTAAAATGAAAAACTCAGTTCTGAGTTCATACCAGCTCTGTAAGTTTTTCTGTCACTCTCTGATTCTCTGACTCTTGGGCCAGGTATTGTTCCTAAGGATCCATTCATAATCAGTTATACTGGGGCAGGGTTTCTCATCCTCAGCACTACTGGCATTTAGGGCCAGATGATTTTTTGTCGTAGGGGGCTGTCCTGTGCATTGGTGTATTGTAAGACCTTTAGTAGCATCCCTGGCCTCTCCCCACTAAGTACCAGTCACACCACCCCCTAAGTCACAACAATCAAAAGGCATCTCCATACATTGCCAAATGTCCCTGGGGCCAAAATCATCCCCTGTTGAGAAGCAGTGCACTAGAGGATGAGACCGAGGCTTCGCAAATCAGAAGGCTGCCTTTCCTTCAAGGTGCTAGCATCTATTAAGTGAGTCTCCAGGAAAGAACATTGGATTTTCTTTCTATCTAAATTGTTTTCACTTAAGACTCAGCAAAAGAAAAACCATTTATAGTGTACATTGAATATTTGACTCATGAATATTTCATAAGGCAACCGCCTGTTAGCACTCAGAGTAAAAATGACTGTGTAGGAATAGAAAGAGTAGGCGGGCTTTTGTCTGGAGATGTGAAGGAAACCTTTGAATATAGGGCCCTTTCTCTCTGTCCCTCCCTGTGTCCCCTTTCTAGCATTGGTTTATAGTTTCTTTCTATTGCTTTTAACATTATTATTGTTATTTTATAAAGAAATGAATGTATTCAATTTTTGAATGCTTTTCTTACTCAGAGTTTTGAGGAATGTTTTGAAAAGAATGAAGGACCTTGGTCCCTCGTATTGATCATTCATTTTGTTTTTAAGTGCTCTCCACCTGTCTGAAGCAAGAACATCTCTTTTAGAGGCAGCTATAGGCAGTTCAACTTTCTGGGCCTTCAATATTTCATGACTATGCAGCTTTCTTTTCTTCCCATGCTAGCGAAAATAAAGGGGGCCCCCACCCCCACCCTTTTGTTACTCAGTCACCCGCAGAGGCTCTGACCTAACCTGCCAATTTGTACATTGACTACAGTAGCTTTTGAGCTTTCTCTGGAGGGTTGTCAAGGATTCAGATACCTAAAACCTAAGCTTAGGAAAAAACTATTTGAGAATAGCAGTTCTTCCAACTGTCCTTCATGCCCGTCTCTCCAGTCTGCTGCCAAGTTCTTCAGGACATCTCTCTTTGGCCCTTCCTCTTCATCCTTGGAATCCCCCTCTGCCATCATCAACCCCTTCAGAGTTCAACAGCTTCTTCTCATTTCTGAATCATTGCTATAGCATCTCCCTCTGGCTTCCCCATCAGTCTTCCCTACAAACCACCACCAGATTTATCTTCCTGAAATATCACTCTCTGCCACCTATGATGTTTCCTTCTGCTTTTCAAGACATGATACCATCCATTCTTGCTTTTTAAATCCATCTGGATTGCCTATGACCCCCTGGCCCAGCTATTCATCTCCTGCCTTTACCTGTGTTCACTGTCTTCTCCCTCAGGCCTGTCCCCACTCTTTCTTCACTGTCTTTCTAAACCCTGGCCCTCCCTAGCTTAAGCCTCATGTCCACCGCCAGCCTTCTGGGACCACCCCATAACAGCCAAAACTCTTATTCAGTGTTAGTTTTGTCCTCCCAGGGAATTACTAGTCCTCAAGGGACCGTTTCTAAGACTTCTTTTGTAGCCTTCCTCATCCCTACCCCTGCCTAGTCTAAGGCACACAGTGGGTTCTCAGCAAGTCCTGGCTGGCTCGCTGATGGATAATGTGTTTATTCTCTTCTCTCTAGGTCGATCTGTTCCAGCTACAGGTGAACACTCTACGACGTTATAAAAGACACTACAAGCTGCAGACCAGACCAGGCTTCAATAAGGCCCAGTTAGCAGAAGTAGGTAGACAAAATTTCCCTCCCAAAAGAAAGAGCCAACATTGTGCTTCTGATGGTGACTCTGATTCTCCCCTACTGCTGGCTCTGTTAATCACAATCCCCTCCATAACTCTGGAAGCAACTCCCTCTTCTGCATGATTTAATTTATAGCATTAGTCCTGGAAAGGCCCCATTTCCAGAAAAGAAACCATGGCACAGAGTGAGGAGAGGACTTCCATAAAATCAAGCAGTAAGTTGGTAACAGAATAGGGCCTGAAATCTTAGACTTTGGATTCTGAGTCCTGAGGTTTCTTTTGTTTGTTCATTTGTTTGAATTTTGTTTTGTAAGATTCTTTGTAAGTGTGTTCCCTTTTTATACATCAAGTGTGCAGTGTCCTGCAGGAGCTATTTTTCTTTCTTTCTTTTTTTTTTTTTTCCCTTGATTTATTCTATGCCTTGGTAAAGGAAGTATTTGTTAGAATGACTGGAGACCAAGAAAGTTTTTTCCTACCCTGAGGTGAGGGAGGGGTGGGGGAACAAGATGTTCCATTGGTCAATTTTTTTCACATACTAACTTGATACTTCAGCCCTCTTGGCATTTTTTGGGTACCCTCTCATCCCTCTCTTCTTAATGTGTTTTTCTAACTGTCATTGTAGAAAATTTGAAAAGTGGAGAAAAGAAAAATACTACAACCCTACCACCTAGAGATAACCACTCTATTTCTAGTTCTTGTTCTCCCTTTTATCTGTGCAGTCACCTCTTTTCATTCAGAGATTTCCTTAAGGCTCATATTCCAGTGGTTTTTGGTCTTTCCTGTGGAGGTTCCTCACTGATCTATCATTTTTTTCTTAAACCTCTCTTTCACCAGTGTTCAGATAAAACAGGAGCACACAAGCCTCCCCTGCTTTAAGATAACTTTGCCCATTTGCCAGTATTCACCCTTGGTGGAAGGGTTAAGATGAGGTGAGGCCAGAGAGACCTGTATTCTCAGGACTTGTGAAATAAAGTATCCAGAATATATAATAAATGATGAGTTTGCCTTCCGATCTAATGTGTTTCACAAGAGGTAGTTGTGTAACATTTAGAGGTATTCTTGGGTTCAGACACTTGTTCTGTACAATTGGCTGTTCATTTGACACAAAAAGATGTGTTTCTACTCAGTTCCAGGGCCTGAAAGTTGTGGTAGCCGCTTGCCAACCAGAACAGACCCAATCTATTCCTCCGTGGGGATAACCATAAAGTCATGCCTGATAGAACTGCACTTTGGGAGTGTTGTGGGTTAAGTTGCCTCTTTGGAAGCCCAAAAACCAAACTTCCTGAACCACTGGGAGAGAAGGGTATTCCAGGTTCTCAGCAAACTTTTGCAATGCTTCCTGCTCATTTGCTGGGGCCTAGCTATAGTTGGGAAAGTACTATTAACACAGTCTGTGGTCCTGATTTGTGCATGGTTTAAGGAACCCTGTTTCCCCCGTCCCCTCCTCCCTCCACATAGACTGTCAGCCGACACTTCAGGAACATACCTGTGAATGAGAAAGAGACCCTCGCCTACTTCATCTACATGGTGAAGAGTAACAAGAGTAGACTGGACCAGAAGTCGGAGGGCAGCAAGCAGCTTGAGTAAGGAGAAGCGTGTCTTAAAAGAATGAAGTATAATGCTTAAGACACAGGTGATATCTGCTACATTTAAGCCCATGAAGACTGTTAAATTTTATTGTAAATAAAAAAGTTTGATGAATACTGTAAATCTTTTCGGTCAGGAGGGTTATATTCTCATGATTTAGCATGTGTATAGAAAGACTTTCTCTTTTAAGGCAACTGCTAGACTAAAACATAATATCATAAAAAGAATGAGAGAAAAACTATATATCATAGCATTCAACAAAGCATTAAGCCAATTCTTCTGGAAATGTGGGGTAAAAAAACATGTTGGTAATCACCTTGTAAGCTGTAGCCCTGGCATAGTGGCAAGGTGCATTTGAAGGTGGAAGTGCATGTGCAGACCCAAGTCTGAACTTGCACGCAGCCCACTGCATCTTAGATGTCCCAGTTTGTTGCAAACCTTGTAGTTCTATCAGCAAATCAGTTTGACACTGTACCCCCTCACTTGCCCTGTGCCTCGCACATGAGAGGCCCCCTGCCAGTATTTGTTGGCTAACCAAGCAGTCACTGACAGTGCCAGCCTCATAACAGATGCTTTGCACCTCTAGTTACTGACACCTCTGTCATTTCTGTTATTTGCCATTTAACTTCCTGAGGATGAGGGAAATCCTAATGTACCAACAGGGAAGTTACAGATCAAATGAGGATTTCAGGGCAGTTGCATGTGCAAAGTATTTGTCAGGATTCCAGAAATACTGCTATAAAGACCCTCACAGGAGACATGGTCCTTTGCATGCCCTTCTGCACCTCACTCTGTGGGGTGAAGTTGTGTATTATGACATCAGTCACTCTCCTGGGAAATAAATGCTTTGACAAACAGAGCTGTTTAGTGGTTTGGGACTGCTGTTTTCAGAATTATTAATCCTTAGTTCACAATCCCCAAGGAAGCTGCCAAGGACCATGTGGCTTCTGTTCAGGATCAGTCGCTCTGGGATAGGAAGTCCGGATGGCCTTGTCTCCCTGGGCTCTGGGATCAGCAGCACATCATGGTTTTGAGCAACAAAGCTCAGTGCCGTCTGATGCTTATCTTTGTGATGAACTTGGCTCCCCCCTAGGGAGAAAGATTGCTAAAATTATTTTTTAAAAAACTATTAATCATTGCTTAATTTTTTTTATGTTCAAAAAGTCAGATTCCCCTGTCTAATTATAACAGAACCAAAGTATCCTATAAAAACAGCTTTATATCCAAAAGTATGCTTTTGAAAAATTCTCTGATCAGGGTGTAGGGAGGGCAGAGGGTGTGGGTAATGGGTGAGAGGAAAAAAAAAGGAATTTGGATTCTAATTTCTGACCGTCTTGACATATATTATGGTCAAGAGTGTCATTTTCCTACTCAGTTTCAATTCCGCATTCTTTCTTAAGCCTTAAATAATAAAAGGAACAGTGGGCAGCCTGGCCTGGCAGGAAGTGTTATTGTCTTGTAGGTGACTTAATCTGAGCACCAGCACAGAGAAATCAAACATAAAATCCCAGCTGAGCAAAGTGGCAGCGCTTCTGTGGATCTCAGTTCCACGGAGCAGAGCACAGGCCCTCTGTGGAACGGGCACAGGGCCACCACACTAGCGCAAAGCTGGTGAGTTCCATTGCCAACGCTTTCCCCAGTGTTCAAAATGCATGTTTAGCGGATTGCAGCTTGTTTAAATATGTATAAATGAATGTATATAAAATATACTCTAGACTATGAGGGGAGGGGGTTTTATTTTGATACACACGCCCTGGCCGTGGAGGGCTGGTCAAGGTGCTCTCTGAGCATTTCAACCATTTGGATTCAGTGTGTATTTAGAGATCGTTTCACTACTTATAGCTGAAGGATATTGATGCAGGCATCAAGAAGGTGAAAGATACGTGGCTTACTTGGGCTTTTTCCTGACAGACTGACTGAAAAAGCTTTGAAGTCTTCAAACCCCAAACCCACTTTGTCAGGACAGAGTGTTTTCTTATCAGCAGCTGGAGTTTGGGGCAGATTGGCCCTGGAGGTTAAGACATCAATGACCTGCTCTCTGGAAAAGTCCTTATCTTTTCATGGAATAAAGTGTATCTTTCTAATATTTAAACCAAAATTGTCAGGCATGTCGGACATGTCACTGTTTCTTTAACAGCAAATCTATTTTCCCAGTTGAGACAGCAGTACATTTCTTTACAAGATGAAGTGGTGTTTGGATCCATCTGTTCAGCTGTATCTGTAAGAGTGGTTTATGTTCCACAGTGAAAGCTGGGGAAACTTCTCACCTTCAGCCAGATGACAGGTGTGCTTGAGTCCCATGCCGGCTTACCTGTAAAGGAAGGTGCTTTGGGAAAGTGGAAGTTGTGGGTATCTTTTCATCCTTTGAAAATGGGTCAGGTAAGAGAAAAGACAAAGCTATCTGAACTTAGGTTTTTCTTGTATGTAGAAATCTGTTCTCTCATGAAACCACTAAACCACTTGCCTTAGCCTCTCCTGCAGTTTCTGATGGCTTGCTCTCTCGACAAGAGACTTCCACCTGTGAGAAATGGCCAGGCCCTTCAAAACAACAGAGTCTGGCTCAGGACGCAGTGGGGTTCTGGGAAAGCAGTGTTCATCTCCACTACCTGTGTTTTATAAACTTGTCAAGGACTCCGCTGCTTCACTCCACCTGTACCATTGCAGCATTGCCTTCTCTCCTCTTGGTGCTCCTGGGCAAAACTGGAATTTGAAGTCTAGAACTGGCATTGTTATCTCCTTAAAGAGTACAGTTCCTTCCTCAACTCTGGCCTGTCATGGTTGTTTCATATGCCCTGAAGATTGTCACATGGAAATGTCAATATCCTGCTATTCGTTTTAAGGTTTTTTAAAAACAGTCAGTCTTCTCATTTCAAAGAACAGACTCTTAGTTGGCAGAAGCATGTGAAAAAGATCATAGCTGAATCTCATGAAAGATTGAAAACCAAAGTATTCAAGACAGTGTTGTAAAATGAAGAGGAATTTCATTTATGTATTTCAGCCACCAAGTTGTGAGATTTTCCTGTCGTTGCTAAATATTCATTGCTAGCCTTTCAGAGAACAATTAATAATTGTTTGCAGTTGTGAATGTTGTGTCTAACCTTGGCATTTCAGCTTTTTACTTTGTGGGAACTTTTTTGTTACTATCCTACAGAGCAACTGCCTATCGGAAAGGAGAAGATTGGAGAGGGAACTTACTCTGAGCCCTTGCCTATTGAAATAGGCTGCTGTGGGTATGGATCCCAGAGTGGTTGCTTCATGGAAATTGTCTGAAGGCTCAGTCATTACAATGACAAGATCCAAAAGTTGGGAAAGGGCTTTTAAGTCACCCAGTCCAGTCTCATAGGTGCTTATGTTCTGCCTACAGCCATTGCACCAAGGGGTAGAGTGGTCTGGACTTAAACACCTCTGGGGACAGAAAACTCTCTACCTCCTAGGGAAGCCTATTCTATCTTTGTAAACCTTTGGCTTTTCTGTGTTCTCTGTAATTTCCATCTTAGTCTCTGTCCTCTGAGCTCACATGGAATGAGTTGTTCATCTTAGCCGATGACTTAATTGCTGGCACTGTCTCAGGGCACAGCACTTGTCTTTTGGGAAGGAGCAGCTGGAAAATAGACACACTTTGGTGTCCTGATCCTACCCTCTGAGTACTGGTCCATTTAGTTCCTTGTTGGAGAATATTGAGGCATCCCCATAAGTCTGCTCACTTGTTCTTGCTGAAGCTAGTGGACTGGAACTGGGGGTAGGAAATGCTATCAGCCTGTTAAAAATAACCTAAAACATATGAGGAGTTAATTCTATGCTTGATCCACAAAAACTGATGCTCACAACGTCACTTAGGGAAAACTTCGTCTAGAAGATTTTAAAACATTATCAATGCTCTGTGGAATTTAAATTTCCATGGTCACCAAGAGCTTGTACCTTCATATTCCTGCAAGTACTTCATGTACTGTTTTCAATGAGAAAACAAAAGCTTAGGTACTGAGGGCTGGAGGTGGGGGGTGGGGGACACCACATCTCAATCTCAGAGAATTGTGGTGATTTCAAGCTGGAAAATCCTTTGGAATGCTGTGGTCCAATCCTCCATTTTTAGAAAGGGAAAACTAAAATTCAAAACAACTTGCCTTGAAGTCACATGGCAGTATCAGGACTAACCTATAGTTTTCCCAACTTATCCAACACTCTTCTCAGTTTCTAACTTGCTGGATGATTCTTTAATCCAGTCTAAAGTAAACTGACCTCAGATTCTTGAGACCTTGCAACTCAGCAGTTTCCCAAGGCCACCTGGCTCTCAGAGATTGTGAAGTGACTTGCAGAACTCAAGGTTGAGGGGAATGATTAGGAAATTGCCAACTCCCAACTGCCAACTGAGTTTTGTAGAATGAGTGGTAGGGGAGAACAGATCCAGCCTATAAATTAGGGTTCAAAAACTTTGGTGGGATATGCAATATCCCAGAATCTAAATTCTCATGAAATGGGGTTGGTCTGTGATTCTTGGTCATATTTCTGCCTTTCAGGCAGTCCTTTGAGGTTGTGCGATTCGAATGGCACTGGCTTGGACAGGCAGCTGTGGGGCCCTGTGATTTGCAGCCTCCAGTCACTGTTCCTAAGTGAGGCAGTCAAATTGAAGGCTCAAGATGATGCCTTCGGAAGCATGGTGCTTTTGGGATGCCTTTTATATTCCCTTTCACTTGATTACAGACTATTTCCAAGTTTATGGTTGGGAAGAGTAAAGTTGATCCGATGTTTTGAGGTAGAGTCCAGCCTGGGGCAAGACGGAACCCATTCTTAAGGTAGAGGATGTCTACAATCCCTTGTTGAGGTTGCATCTTTAAACACAAACCCTTCAGTTTTCATTTAATGAATATATCTTCGCCAATGACATAGGGTTGTACAGAATCCCTTGTTTTACATTCGTATTGTCCATTTATGCCCATCAGAATGTGTTTTGGGGTGTGGTTATTTTGTTTTTCTTTTCATTTTTAACGGCCTTATCGAAAAGCAAGTGCCCTTCCATTCCAGGCCTCCTCATATTGTACTTGTTCCCTGGCAAATTTGGAGGATCATTTGTATTTTAATTTTGTACTCTATGGCTCTGTACTGTTGAAAGACTCTCAATTTTGTGGGGTCTCTTAGTATGTATGTGACTTTTCATATTGTAATATTACACAGATGGGACGGCCTGACTCACACTCTTAATAAACAATCTGAATGAATAACAAGAGACACACTCTGTTGTTTCCTTTGAATGTCTGCACAGAATTCCAATGCTTTCACTTCCACACTGGACCCTTGACTACTTAATACAGTGATTGCTGACGGCAGTCTTTCCTTCCAGCTCAAGCACTAGGACCTACACTCCCTCCAGTCCCAGCGCACACCGAGGGAGTTTAGAATCACAGAAGGTTTGGCCCATCTTCTAGTCCTGCTCTCCCACTCACTCTCTGTGGGAAGAGACCCCCCGGAGGCTGACAAACTGAGTCTGGGGCCCAATGGCTATGTAGCGTACCGGATACCCTGGGCGAAGAATTTCCTTCTGTGGGTCTGTAAAGTGAGAGGTACCTGGCTGAGGATTGCAAACTGAAATGCCTGCAGGGGGTAGGCTGCAAACTGGAAAACTCGGGTCCCTTCTAAGGACAGCCACTCCTCAGTTCCAGCTTGTTCCCATGTGGTATGCCAGCCCTGTGCAGCCAGGTCTTGTGATTTGCCAAGAAGAGCTGAAATCCTAACCTTTATTTAAACATCCCAATGTTTAAATGCCTCAAAAAGTACTTTTAACAGTGTATAGGCTGGCATTTTCTACCTAGAGTAGAGCCTTGCATGTTTGAAGAGTGCTCCATTATCTGAGAACTTGTTAGAAATGCAGAATCTCCATCCCCCTCATGTAGTCCCCACCTACTCAATCAGAATCTGCGTTTTAACAAGGTCCCCAGGCAAAGCCATGTGCATATTAGAGTTTGAGGAGCTTGGATTATCTGAATTTTATTGATTGAGGTCCCCAAGACCCAGGGGATGAAGCAAGCCCCTTACCCAGCCTCACCCTGCAAGAAAGGAGCAGAGGCAAGCTTCAGACTCTGTCTTCCATTTCAAGCCAGTCAGTAGTGCCACTTGGCCACATCTCTTCAGCAGAAAGAAAGGGAAGAAATGCAATGACTATTTTATAATTAGTAATACATGCTAACTCTAAAATGTTAAACAGCACAGAAGTTTAAAAAGTGCAGATCTTCCCACCACCACCATCATCACCCTCCCCTCCACTCCCCTGTGAATAATGTAGAGGGTGACTTTTCATGAGGCAGGGCCCACAGGACTCATGATGGGTTGCACCGAAGGACTTCATCTGAATTGAGAGAGACCCTCATTTAAAGCATCCTTGAATTGATTTGTCTTAGAAAACAAGAAGTTCCCATTATCATACCATGTTCTCTTCATTTGAGGCATAGCATAAGTATTTACATTCCTCTGCTGTCCTCATGTTCTTTTATATCTAGCCATTGAGGGCAGCTGCACCATCCTCTAACCCCTCACACCCTGAACCCCAAAGAGGTACTTTGTCCCCAAGCTTCCCACAAACTGGCTGACCCCTGCTGAAGTAAAAACATCTTTTGAACCTTGTGACTGACACTCTCCCTTTACCCAGTGAATGGGCAGATGAGTAATAAAATAAAGACCAAAATATATATATAAATAATGGGGGAGGGGAGGAAGGGGTATGGGGTGTTTTGAGTGTTCTTTTTTATTTTTATTTTTTTCTTTATTTTGGAGTAATGAAAATTGTGATCAATGCACAACTATATGATGATACTGTGAGCCATTGATTATATACTGTGGTTGGATTATATAGCGTGACTGTATCTCAAAAAAAAAAAATGCATTTAAAAAAAAATCCTTTGAGGATCCATAGACACTGGTTTTAAGGGAAGAATGAACCCACATCTTAAAGTACCATTAGAGCAGAAGGTTCACCAGGAACCATACACATTTTTTTTTTTCAAAATAGACCTTTAGAATATAAAATATCAGATCATCTGAACTTCAATATTTTTGAAAATATGGTACTTGTCACTCCCCACCTCCATTAGAATCCCCTAAGAATTCTGTTTAACAGTGCCAATTTCCAGGCCCATCCCAGACCCTCAAAATGAAAATCTCAGAGGATGAAACCCAGGAATATTAAATTTTTTTTTCCAGGGGAGGCTTAAAGTTTGAGAAGCACTAAACTGGTCCAGAGGTTTCCAAATCCCAGTTCCAGCCTCACCTGAAATTCTGGTTAAAAGATCGTTGTGAGACCTACTAAATGACAGTTTCCTCTTGTGGGGCCCAGGAATCTGTATTTTTACAAAAGCCCCAGGTAATTTATATGCACATTCAAGTTTAGGAACCTTTGAGTCCAACTCCCTAAGGCCCAGGGAAGAGAATTAGCTATGTTCAAGGTCAATCAGCTCAAAAGCATCAGAGCCTGAGCAAACAGTGACATACACAGCCACAAAGGTCCTTATAAGTCATTCAAATAGATGATTTTCATTCTGGATAGAAACAAAATGAAAATAATCCATAGTTCCTAGCACTGGTACCTAGGAGGACACTAAATTCCTGGAACTGAATCTTTTCCATTTATGTAGCAGATTTTTAGTTTATAAGGATCTTCTATAGCCAGAAATAGTAGTAGCTATCAAATGCGGAGTACATGCTAATAGTTTTACCACAGTAATTCATTTAGTCTCACCACAATTACCTAAAGTAGGAACTGTTATTAACCCCAATTTATAGAGATGTAAATGCAGACTCAGAGATGTTGGGGATCTTGTCCAAGTAACAACTCAAGGCACTCCTGGGATTGGAGCCAAGGTTTGTCTGGCCTTAGGGGCACTGTTGTCAACACCACCCGCCCGCCACCCCCTCAAAGAAGGCAGAACCGCCAGGCTTTGAAGCAGTGCAGCCGCAACAGTTACCCTTGTTCTGATCAACTGGATTTACTAAACTTTAATGAGGGATTCCTAAAAGTCACTAAGACTCTAGTTTGGAAATTTAATAGGGTTTAATGGAGGTTAACAAGGTACATCCAACCTTCCAGCCAGGTTTAACTTACTGGAGCTGAACAGGGATTATTAACAAGCCCAGGAGGTGTAAAGGCACCTGCATGATTTAATGGGGTTAATGAAACTGTCAGGGGCTGGCCGAGAGGGACAGAACTGGAGCATGCCACTGTTAACGAGTCAAGCCAGTTGAGGTCAACAGACATTTATTAAACAGGTGAAACCTGCCTTTCCCTGGGCACCACAGGGGTAGCAAATGAAAAGCCTCAACTCACATGCCAACCATGGTTAGCCCTGGGCAATGGGATTTGGACTGAATTTTATTTTCTCCTTTGTGCTTCTTTGGTATTGTCTAAACCATTTATGATGGGCATGAATCATTTTCACCAAAACTGTAAAACTGCAAAGCATTTTTTGTAAGTGACTTCAAAGGGCTCTTTATCCGCTTACATAATTTGTCACATATTCCTGAAACCTGTAAGAAAAAAATTGGGCAAGTAAAAGCAACAACATGGATACACTCTTAGGGCAGTACTTAATTGTAAAGAGCTAGCACGGTTATCTCCATGGGTTTTTGTCATACACGGAGGAACAGTGATATTCAAAGCCGCACACTCGTCAGTGAGGAGGCCAAAGCAAAGCCTCGTCTTTCACCTCCTGGATTGGAGCAGTTTTTCCTTTGGACATTTACTATGTGAGAGGCCCAGTGGTAAGCACTTTACACCCCTTAACAACCCTATGAGATGGTACTAGTAGTATCTCTAATTCATAGACAAGAAAACAGAAGCACAGAGAGGTGAAATGCTTGCCCAAGGTCATCAGAAAGTGTAGGGGTTAAGAGTCAAACACAGGTCTATCTGACCCCAGAGTCCACTGTGCTGTGCCACCTACTAATTGGATAAAATAGTATTTCATGGGAGCATTGTTTAGAACAGTGAAGAAATGGAAACAACTTATATATCAAATAATAGGAGATTGGTTTTTAAAGCATTAGGGATATGTCATAATTGTCAAATATTAAATGACATAAAAAGACGTTCTTGATGTCAGTTTAGAAATGCTGTATGTGTATATTTATATACACACATACACATATATTTACATACAGATACCTGTATCTGTGACTATGGCCATATCTATTGACCTATCAAAACATCAATTGACCAACTCCATGTGTATCTATATCTGTATGATCCAGAGTAAGGGGGAATATAGTCAGGAAGGAAACAACTTTCTGAAAACTAAGGGAGCTTCCTGGAAGAAGAGGTTCCTAAGAAGCCCTAACAGGAAATGAAAGCTTCCAAGGGAGGTGGGGGCGAAGGGAAGTCCTAGTGATGGGAACAGCTGAATAGCAGAAGAGCTGGGACATGAGAGCAGGCCAAAGTGACAGTGAATGAAGAGCAGAAAGCCTCACATGCCACTGTGAGGAGCTTGGACATAGGAGTCACCAAACCTACTATTATTAAAATTCAAACCAAACAACGAAATGTGGTCAAGAAAACGTTTGAGTGTCTGCTGTGTGCCAGGTGCCTGAGGAAATCTGGAAATGGAATCTGTCCTCCAGGAGCTTGGAATTTCAGAAGAGTTAGGACTCAGGGGTAGAAAGAGGCCCTTGCCAAAAGGAGGAATTCAAAGACCCCTCAGCTGCTAAAATCCTGGGATCGGTGGAGAAGTCTCAGCGGCCTGCACCGTTCCCCCTTCTGATTAAGGAGTGATGTGTAATGGGCTCCTGAAGTCTGGGAGAAGTCAACGAGGCTCTGCAAATGTAATGAGTTAAGTTAAGCTAAGACAGCTAATGAGACTTCCTGGGGCTCACGGCCACCAGCAAGACTGGACTCTGTCTGCGGAGTGAGCAGTGGGAGGATACCTGTGCCCAACAGACCCCACTGAGGATCCTGCTCGAGTGACAGGATGCAGGAAAGAAGCGGGCTTCAGGTCTAGTGGTCCAGACAACTGGGCTGGGAGGGCTTCAGCAGAAGTCAGGACTCAGTCACGTCAACAAGAAACTGCTGGAAGGTGGACCTGTATCAAATGAAGTTTACCAAAGCCCAAAGAATGATGAGACCCCAGACTGCCCACTGAGGTTTATCTAAACTAGATAAAGCTGAACTTGGCTGAGTCAGTTTAAACAGTTTCAAGAAGGCTCCGCCATCTTTTCTGGTCACTAATATTCTCATTTTCCAATGCATATTGTTCGTATTTCTATCTAGGACCTTGTGATTTCCAAAGCTGAATATGAAAAAGGTAGTCAGGTATGGTATACCTGCAGAAATAACAGCTATTATTTGTTAAGCATTTACTAAGTACTAGGCATTATGCTAGGAGATTTATGAAAAGGAACATAATCTTCACACAAAACTGCAAAACAGGTATTATCCCTAATTTTCAGATGGGGGAAACTGAGGCTCAGAGAAGTTACGTGGCTTACCCAGGAACTCATGGTGAGCCTGGATTTGAATCTAAGTCAATCTGAATCCTCAGTGCACCATGCAACCTACACCATAGAGAGAAATGGGACCTTGGCAGTGTGGGGAGATGGAACAGGAATAAAAGCCATGAGAACTTGGGATCCCAGCAGCCTGAGGTAGGTGGAAATAGCCATCTGCTTTCCATGAGCCCAGAGCAATTTTGGCAGAAGGGTTTTGAGTTATCAAGAGGAGATTATGTTTTGTTCAAAGGAACAGGAAAAAAAAATGCGTGATGCATTTAGACTTTATAAGCAAAATGAGTTGGAGGGAAAAATGTATGCATGCTTGCAGTAAGAAACCTTCCACTATGGCGATTAATTCCATATAGCCAAGTCTCTTCATAGTAGGGAAACACAGACTTCTGCTCCCAAGATGCCTTTAGGGAAGAAGGCCTCAGAGATCTGGGACTGCAAGTTCTCTCAGGAGTTAGCCTCATGCTGTGCCCACATTCCTGGCTCCATGAATTTGCTGGGTCCCCTCTCTGCTCCCTTTACACTGCCTTCCTTTAGGGTGGCCATGCTCCCTATCCTTGGCCAGGGGGGATTAGAGATAGGGAGCCCTGGGCTCTGTCCTCACCCTGCCTAGGGAAGGCTGGGGTCATGGCTAGTCCCTCCAACACTGAGACAGAGGACAGGGCGTGGCCACCAGGTGGCACCCTCCCCTCAGTCCGCAGCATCCCCAGGCTCCTTGGGAAGGCTCGGGGGTATTGTCTGTCCTCAGAGATGCTGAGTTTGAGGAATGCTTTCAGTCATGTCATTATACAATTCCTGGACAGTCGAAGCGCAAAGGGACTTAGATCTCTGGTCAGTCCCACCGCCTCATTTTAAGGATGACCCTGAAGACCTGTGAGGCAAGGATGTGCCCAAGATTACATAGCCAGCTGAACCCCTTCTCTTGATGCCTGGCTCTAGTGCTTTTTCCACCACACTGTTCTTGCACTCCCACGAACACCTCCCACACTCCCACCATCAGACTGCCAGAATACTACCCTGGGCCAAAAGCCTGGTCTCTGGGAGCTGGAAGAGTTCACACTCCCTCTCCCTTCCCTGCCATTCCCTGATGCTTCCAAATCAGCTCCTGCAGCCCAACTCCAACAACACCAACAATAATAGCTCATGTCTCCACCTGTCTACTCTGGACCAGACAATGTTTTAAGAGCTTTCCAATCATTAGCTAATCATTATTTAATCTTCACAGCATCTTTCATTCCCTTCTATGGAAGAGGTCTCAGGACTCAGAGAGGTTAAGAAACCTGCCCAATGCCACACAGTTCATCTAATCTGGCTGTGAGTACTCAGGCCTGGGCTCTGTCCAGATCTCCTTCTCGGCCTTGGTAAGGTCTCATACACTATATACACTATATCTCAAAACACTTTCAAAGACCTTAACCCATTTTAGCCTGGCCAGAGTTCTGTGGGGGTGAGGAAAGGTACTGTTGGCCCATTTTAAAGATCAGAAAAGTGGGGCCCGAGGGGATGATTTACCCAAGGTCACCTGACTCATAGTGGACTTGGATCTGGAACCCAGGGCTCCACCTCCCTAGTCTGGGACCCTCTCTGGGACATTCCAAATCTTACTGCCTGACTACAGCCTGCTGATATCTCTGGGAGTCATGGAACTCGGTGACTAAAACTCCAGGTTTGACGGTCAGATGGATCTGGTGCTGCATCCCAGTCCTGCCACTTAATAGTTACAGGACTGCGAATAAATTATTTCCCCTCCATGGCTGTCAGGAGGAATAAATGAGCTTGCATATGCTGAGTGCTGCTGCCTGGTACACAGGTGCTCAATAAATGGCTATTACTATTAATGTGATTAACTAAAGCCCCATATTTAACATTCCTGCTACATGAGCCTTTAGACAGGCACTGTCCAATCCGATAGCCACTAGCCATGAGTGGCTACTGAAGACTTGAAATGTGGTCCAAACTGAGATGTGCTATAAGTATAAAATACATGGCAGATTTTAAAAGACTTATTATGAAAGAATGAATGTAAAATATCTCTTTAATAATTTTTATATTGAATGTTGAATTAGATTTTGGCTATATTGGGTTAATTAAAATACGTTATTAAAGTTAATCTCACCTGTTTCTGTTTTAATGCAGCTAATAAAAAATTTTTAAGTACATAAATGGCTCACACTTATGGCTCCCATTATATTTCTACTGGACAGTGTTTGCCGTAGACAGTTTTAGAAATTCTACTGCTGTGCCCTACCTGCTTCTCAGCTTACCTTAATGATGTGGACCGTGAGGGCTTTAAACTAGGAATCCACTTACAGGCTGTGCACCCTTGGGAAAGTCACTGAAGTTTTCTGAAATATGATCTGCCTTTCCAAAATAAGCAAAGAAAAAAAAAAAAAAAAACAAGATAAATCCATAATAAGGCTGCTGTGGGGATTAAATAAAATAAGAGAAATAGTTCTGCCACGGACAACATGCTAAGTGTGTTGCTGCCTTACCTCATTCAACCTTCAAAAACCCCAGGAAGTCGGAGCAACAAGCTCTCCCATTTTGTAAATGAAGAAACAGAGGCTCAGAACTGTTCAGTAACTTCCCCCAGGGTCTCTTAGCTACTGTATTGTTCTATGCTCTGCACTAGAAGTAGAAGGTGTCAAGTAAAGGAAGGACAGAGTACAACTCTCCATGTGACCTTGGGCAAGTCCTTCCCCCACCCTGGGGCCTCAGTTTCCCCTTCTGTAAACCGAGGGAAATGTTTGGATTATGGGCAAGGATCTTTGAGGTCCCAGTATTATGGGATGCTTTGAACATTTCAGTGAACACATTCAGTTCCTGGGACTCCTCTAAAGTCTGATGCCTTTCGTTGTCCATTCTGTGGGGATAAATGTGTATTTCTGTTTGTTTTAATAACATTTGTAGGAGCGTTATGTAGTGTCTATGTCTGCTTACATTAGACGCTGTGTATTATAGTTAAGAGTCTTTCACTATTTCCCTTATAAACCTTGTTTTTTATGGGTTTGGGAGAGCTCAGCTGTAAAAACTCTCTTGGCTGAAAAAAAATTTTTTTCAAACAAATTGGGTTTAAATCAGGAGGCTGGTTTCAGACACCTTAGAGCACACATATTTTTCTTCCCAGTCACTTTTCATTTAAAAATGAGACTGGCTGATTTCTTGGTTTCGTTTTATTTATGAAGATTTAGCAAAACCATAAGTTAACTGCTGGTTGCAAGGAGAGAAGAGATCCAGAACATTTTCCAAGAGAACGCTGTACCTGAAACCTGCAGGCTTGCTTTCCAATCCCAGCCCAACATTTGGCTGTGTGATCCTGAGCTGATCATTTCACCTCTCTGGGCCTTCATTTCTCCAACTATCCACAGGGAACATAATTCCGGCTCTGGCTTCCTTCTAGTTTATGGTGTAAAAAAATGTGCTTATAGAAGTGAAAGTACCCAAGAAAGGTGAATGTGCTATGCAAACACCAGAGGCAACTGCAAAGAATAATATGCAGAGTTTTTCACCAGCAGAGAGAAGACTCCTAGAATAGAGTGTTATAAGTCAGTAAAAAGCCTTGAGGTCACAGAGCCCATCCCCTTTCTCATTTAATAGATATGGTCCACTCTGAGCCCTAGTGGGGAAGAGAGTTCCAAGTGAAGGCTCTAATTTGAATCCTAAATCCATTCCCCAAACTCCTTCCTTCTTTCTTTCTCTACCTTGCTTTGAGGATCAAGGAAGATCAGAGTATTGTACTGGATGTGTTCATATAGGTACACACACATACACACACACACACACACACACACACACACACACACACACACGAGGTTCTCGGAGCTGCAGGGAAAAGCTAGGTCTCTGGAGTCAGCCAGACCTTCACCTTGATTCAAGTCCAACTTGCCTTTTACTTACTGTCTGTGACCTTGGACAAGTAAATGAAATCATGCACACTAAAGGACTTAGTTTCCTTAATAAACTTTAGCTGTTATTTTTGTTATGGTTTTTTCATGCATTCATGGGTTTTAAATGTAAGGAAAAAAAACTATTTGCTGTGTGGAAGGAATCATAAAGGCTGCAAGGCAAATATGTATTATTGCATGTTAACTGATGATCATTATTCAGAGCCTTTCTTATTCATCATATTTCTATCCACACTGTCTAGTATATGTGGGAACTCAATAATTGTATGTTGAAAAAACAGTGTATTGAAAGGACATTGGCAACAGGAGAAATTAGAAGGAAATTGTAGATTAATTTTTACTGCAAAGGTAAACACTTTAGAAAAATAAAGATATACAACAGGAAAATTAACATTAGAACAATTTCCTTGTGAAACCCCCCCCCCATTTACTCTAGTGGCTGCATAGTAATCCACTGTAGTGATCAATTTATTTATAGGACATCTGTATCCTTTCCTATTTTTGACTCTTTAATAGGATAAGCCTGTAATTTAATCATTGCAATATCTGTATTTCCTTATGATAAATTCCTAGAATTTACTTTTGTTTAAATCTGTGACAGTTCCAGTTTTATTCATAGATTTTAAAAAAAGAAAAGATGATGTCTTTAATTTTAAAAAAAATAGTGATGACAGTGCTTCTGTCACAAACGGGCTGAAGTTTCTGACAACCCTGGTTGCAACCTGGGTAAGAGAACAAGAAAGCAAACGCCAGGCTCTAAACAGGAGGGAGAGTGAAAGAACAGTGGGCACCTTCACAACGGCCTGGAGAGAGGTGTGCGGTGGAAAGAGCACTGGACCAGGTTCTGCAGACTTGTCTCTCGGGTGCTCAACCTTTGCAGCGAGGGCATGAAGGGTGGAGAAGTGGCTTGGGCGCTCTCGGCCTCTGGAATTAGGAAAGCTTAGGGAACGTGGGAGAACACTTCCTGAATGGGCATCGGCCTTCTGCCTCACCTCCCAGATCCGAGTTCTGAGATTGGGACGGGACATGACTGGAACTGAACTTGGGGCTTTACCCCTTTCTTCCCAAAGAGAGTTTGGGCCTGGCCGGATGGGATTTTCTGAAGGGCCTGATAATGCCAGATTTGGCTCCTGCTGCCGCCGGCGGTGCCCCCCGGTACCCCCTTGGCTTTCATGGCCCGGGCTACAAGAAATCAAGCCCCGGGTGCGCATTCTTCCCGTGCCTAGGATATTTCATGGCGCTAAAAATAGTCGCGGGAGCTGCGCCCTGTGGTTGGCCTGCGGCTTCTCTGGGAACAAAGCTGGAGTCCTGTGTTCGAATCCAGACATGGTCTACTCGTTGCTGTGGGATCTCCGGGTCTCAGTTTCCCTATACAGGCCATTATTTCTAAGGGGCTTCCCAGCTCTTGGAAAGAAAAAAAGAAAGAAAGAAGAAAAGAAAACTTGGATATTTTTCTTTTCCGCTTCTCCTGGAAGGCCTTGAGAACTGGGCAGGGAACTGAGGCCGGGGAGTGGGGCGCCGGGGCGTCTCGTTACCGAGAGATGTTGCCCTAGTTAAAACGCGGGCCTGTTTGATCCGGCGGCGTGTAGCAAGAGGGAAAAAGGAAAAGGGTTGGGGGGAGCGGGGCGGGGGGCTGCGGGAGTAGAGTGAAGCTCACACCTCCCCCACCATTTCCCCGCGCCCATAAAACGCCTATTAACTCCTTCGCGTCCGGAAAGGCCCGCGTGGCAGCTCGGCCCCTGCCACGGTGTTTACAGCAAGTCTAATGGGGCCCCATATTCACCCCGTTGCCGGCACGAGGCTCCTGGGGCACAGCTGGTGCCCGGCGGGGCCCTGACCCGAAGCTGCCCGGGCTCTCCTTTCTCGGTCTAAGCCGAGGTCTCAAGTTCCAGTTGCGGAGCGCGAAACCCTCAGGGGACCCGCGCGCTGGTGTCTTTCCCGCCCACCTCGCAGTGAGCGCGGGGAGACCCGTGCAGGCCTGCAGAAGGTGCGTTCCGGCCCACAGTCGTGGGAGCCGTCAGGAGACATAAAAGCGCTTAGCATAGTGCCTAGCACATAGTTGCCTGCAAACAAAACTAGTTGTTTGTATACTAAAATTCAGGGACACGTGAATGCCTGTTTTTGCCGCCCCAGTTTAGCCTAACATGTACCCCGTGTTCCTTGGCAGCACCCAGCCATGTGTGCACACTGGGGGCACCGAGACTAATTCTCCTGCATGTGCCTAAATTCGCACGTTCACACGCACCCCCTCCCACCCTTTGCACAAAACCATACGCTTTCACAAATATTTGGTGAGTGCTCTGTTGTTGGAAAGAAGCCTAAACGCCTCAATTTAACCATAGGTACGAGCAAGCTTATTTTACGTATAAAATAATAACAGCTGCTACAAGGAGTCCCTACAGTGTGCCGGGAGCTGTGCTGAGCAGACCCTCATTTGCCCTGCACACCCACTGGGCTGTACATGAATTCCAGCACCGTTACACACATACCTACACATATTAGCACGTGTTCAGAATTTCACATTCATGAATGTATTCCCTAGAGAATCCCCCCTCTTCCCGAGTTACACGGCCCCCGGGATGCCGTTCATTTGTGTGATAGGCTCTTTCCCCTCCCAATAATCCTACCGAACCGTTATCTGCAGACACCGGTGTGCAAGCTAACTCCCCCAGCACAAGCAGGAATACTGACCCACATAAATCCTAGACCCATCCTCTCTGGGCCTAATTCCTTTCCAGTTTTTGTTTCTTCGGGTTCACTCGAGTTACCTTATCCCGCAGTTTTATTCTGAAGAGAACTATGCCCATCGTTCCAGAGGAATAAATCCTTTATCTGTTCCCATCCCTTTACTTGATTTTCATCTTGGTTTGGCATTTGTCAAAAGAAAAGCAAGAATATGAGGCTCTCCACCCAGCAGAATCTAGGATTCCGGCTGGATTCTGGACCAAGACATCACACAGGCTTCCTCAAATTTCAGAAAACATTTTATTAGTCAAGAGCATACATACTGCTTTGGCAAAGGAAGGGAGCGGTGAGTGGTCATAAAGATTTGAGGTAGAAAAAGGGTGAGGGTGGGGTGATAAACACCTGAGCGCAGCAGGCACGGTAGGTAGTTTAAATACATAAAAACTTTCCACTTTCCAACAACATGGGGGAAAGTTTTTATTTCCAAAAAAAAAAAAAAGTTATATAAAAAAAAGAAAGCATTTCCCTTAGAACTAAGTAGGAAGTGCAGCGACAAAAAAAAAATAAAATAAAATAAACACCACTGTTTTAGGGAAAGCAACAAGAAAGGGCAACCCTCCATCTTCCTGCTTTTGGTTCTCTTTCCCGGCAGACAACTATTGATTCCTCTTATTGCATTTTAATTAGGGAAGAGGGCACCCGGGGGGTTTGAAGCGGAGAGAGGGACGGGAGAGAACGAGAATCAGCGGAGTGGGGATGGCGTTGGGGTTCTAAATTCGCCCCAGAAGGGTTGGAGGGGTGCGTCCTCAGGCGCTTGGGTCCCGCCATCTCTCCTCCAAGGGCAGCCCTCTCGGATAAGGGGAGTAGATATATATATTTCTCTTTTTCTTAGAGTATTAAAAACAATTTCAAATGACATTGCACGTGCGATCCAAGTATGCGGTTGCAGCCCGCGTCCTGCCAGCGCGCAGCGGAGGCTCCGCGGGATGCACCCCCACAAGCCGCTGAACCCAGAACCTGGCACTCGCCGCCGCCTTCCTCTCCTCCCCAGGCTTCCTCGGCGCGGGCCTCGGCTCACTGGTTTAACTCCAGAGCCCAGACTTGCTGCGGCCAGCCGGTGCGCCCTTTAATCCTCTTCTCGCCTGGGCCCAGGACAGGAGGAAAACCTTCGTGCTGCTGCTGCCAAGGGACACACACAAGAAAAGAAGGCGAGAGACAGGTTTTAATTTTTCTGCTCCAATCGCCCGAGCTTGGAGTGGGATGGGGGGATGGGGGAAGGTGTTGGGAGCAGTAACTGGGAGCCTTTAAACAAGTGACGGAATTCTGTTTGCGAAATAGGCAAATAGGCTCATAAATTTGCCTTTATGCGCCGAGTTCCAGGAACCCGGGCTGGGCTGGGCAGCAACGGAAGGTTTGGTAACGAGAATTCTCTGCGCCTGGTGAAATTGATGCGCGAAGGTTTGGCTTCACGGCGCCAGAGAGAGGCTGCAGGGGGTTGGAATGGGGGTGGGGGGCGGGGAACGACAGTTTTCCCGCTCGCAGACCTGCTCCACCCACAAGTCCCACCGGTTTCCAACCTGTTTAGCGTCCAGCCTTTGCAGATAGAGTTAAATACCCTCAAGCTGGCGCTCGGAGCCCCAGACCGCCTGGCCTAGCACCCCTGTCCCCCGCTCTCATAACAAAAACCAAGCCTGGAAGGAGGCGGCGACATGCGGGAGGTAGGGATCTTTTCAATAACTACGTCCACCCAGACGCCACGCGGGCTTGCACCTCCCCGAGCCCAGGGCGGCGTCTAGAGACCTGTCTTTCTCGTCTCCCCGGGCGAGCTTTCCCTATATTACCGCGGCCCCCGCGGGTCAGCTAAAACCCAGCAGGGCTCTCCAGCCGGCTTCACAGTGCGGCGGGCCTTAGCGCACCCACCTATCTCGCGGAGAGGGTCTATCGCCGCCTTCACGGGTCCCGAAGCCCCGAGTCAGCGAAACCAAGCGACAGAAAGCGTCACTGACTGGAAGAATCGAGAAACGATCGAGAAGGGATTGCAATCCCCAAAGCCGAAGGTGGGTGAGTCTCGCGGTCTTGCTTGTCGGCGTTTACACACAAAGCACCGAGGTTACTCTCAGAACCAGCCCTCCGCGGTGGAGCGGTAGAATGTGCTCTCGCCTGTAAGCAGACCTGCCTCTTTTTTTTTTCACCCCAGCGCCATTTGGCTCCTTAGGTAGGTGGCATTCTCCACATCCTGTCCCATTCTGGACCTCAGTTTCTCTATCTGTACAGTGACAGAAGTGGAGAGCCAGCTGGACCACCAACCTCTCCAGCAGAAGCCCTTTGAGCCCATACGCAGAAATTCACCTTCAGGCGAATTAAAATAACGAACTCCTGAGCGCGTTTTAACCTGGTTTACAGGCGAGCCCAGGGATGGATCGGGACCCCTGAAATTGGAAGCGAAATATGTGGTATGTGCACGTCCTTGGAGTACGAAGCTTCCAACAGATTCTTAAAGGGGGCCCTAACACCCCTCCAAAAAGGTTAAGATTACATCGTCACAGTCTTACAAACACTATCTCACATTACAAATGAATTCTATTACGAATCTATCTCCTTCCATGCTCACAATCCCACACGCTGCGACTCTCTCTTTAACTCCTGCGGCCTCTCAAAATCGCACACACAACACAACCTCCTTCCACTACGTGCACGCCCTGCCTGCGCTCTCTGCGCCCGCGCCCTTTGCTGGAGCGCACAGGCCCCGGACTCACCAGCTCCCTTTTCCGCTTGCTTTCACGGCCGCCATCGGCCTTCTTGAGTTCGGCCTTGAAGGCCTCGGGGTCGCCGGCTTGTGCGTCTTTGGCCAGCACGTCCATCAGATAGGCGATGTAGCTGGTAGCCAGGCGCAGAGTCTTGATTTTGGACAGCTTGGTGTCCGCCGGCACGTTGGGGATGCACTCGCGTAGCTCCGCGAAAGCGCTGTTGATGCTTTCTGTGCGTCTCCGCTCCTTCTTGGGTCCTGAGCTTTTTCGTCGGCCTAGGCGGCCGCCGATCGCCTCCAGCCGCCCGGGACTCTGGCCTGGCCTGGCGTCCGGACCGTAGGCGGCGGCGGTAACCGCGGCTGTGGGCGGTGGCCCCCCGGCGGGGAAGTCCGGGGCAGCGTCTGCAGGGCTCAGCAGCCAGCTCTGGAAATAGGGCCGCTCCTGGTGACAGCGCGAGGCCGGGCCGAAGAGAAAGGGTTCGTGGAGCATGGGATGCGCGGGGTGCGGGTGGTGGTGGTGGTGGTGGTGGTGGTGATGGTGTGCGTAGCTGCCCACGAGGTTCATGTTGGAGCGGCCCCTGGCCTGCGCCCGCAGCCGAATTAGCGCCGCCCCATGCGCCTCAGAGACTGCCGGGGCCACCCGTGGGTTCTGGGGCTGCGCTCAGGTGGGCGCTGGGTTTGGGGGACTCCGGGTCAAGGCTGAAGATGAGATGTGCAATTCGTCGCCTTCTTGCCTGTTTCTGTCGCAGACGAGGGTGCCGATGCCCAGAGACCTGTTTAACCCTTCTGCGGCCTTCTCTCCAGGGTCTGGCTTATATAAGGCCGCAGCTTTGATGTCAACCTCTCCCTGGAGCCAATGGCAGGGGGGCTGGGAGGAGGAAAGAGGGGGGTGCCGTCCCTGGTTTTATGCTTGAGCTAGTGCCACTCAACTCCAGGCCCCCAGCGGGGACAGGGAGGAGGACCCGCCTCCCCACTCCCCCCCACCCCACCCCCACTTCCTATCTTGGAGAGAGGCGGGGGCTACAGAGGCATAGGCCTGCCAACGCCCTGAACGGTGGCTGCCACCTCCTCCCTGTGGACCCAAGGAAAGGAATCTAGAATCATCTAGTAAAAAGTAGGCCTTCCCCTGGAGCCCGTCCCCGGGTTTTACAGATAGGGAAACTGAGGCCCAGAGAAAGGAAGGTTTTTGTTCCCAGACATTCTAGAATTCAAAACAGGAATCAGAGGTTCCCAGTCCTTTTGCTCTGTCTGTGTTGGAGCGGGGAGATGAGAGGGCACTCCAGGAGGCAGGATAAGCGCCTGCCCCCTGACCCCTCGGGTCATCAGCCTTATCCCGCGGGGCTGGGAGGCCACTCCGAGTGCACAAGTCCGTTACCAACCCTCAAATTCTGGCCAACACCCGTTTGCTCCCCGATAGGCAACGAAGAACCAGCATTTCTGCAGCCGGGAGGAGGCGGGCTCCGAGCCCACCAGCATTTGTCAGTTTATTAAAGGCTCAAGGGCCGAGATCCTCTCTTCTTGCCTCCAGGGCGCCTACTCTAGTCCAAAGGCTAGCCAAGTTGACACAGAAGTAGCCCAAGGCGCCAAGCCGGCAGGATTCCATTCCTCCCTCCGCGGGACCTGGACGGAAGGCCAGAAGTAGGGGTACACTGAGCCACTCCACAGAGGTGATCACTTCTGGAGAATCCCTGATTGTCTAGAGACAACAGCGCGGAAGCTCACACTCGGAGAAATCGCCGATTCAGACGTAAAGACGCAGCGGAGACCACAACCCTCACACCGTTCCGCGGCTCGCGCAACCGGAGAAACATCTCCCGACGTCTCAATCCCCCATGCGCGGGGGCCTCTGGCCGCGCAGCCTTCAGCTACTTCCCCTTCGGGGCTAGGGCTATTCCCGGCCAGACTGATTCTCTCTGTGGGCAGCTTTCCCTGGGGCTCGGGCGGTGGGACCTGGGGATCCCTGGGCGGTGAGCTTAAGGCTGGGGACTCTCCGTCTTACCTCTCGTTCCTGTTGCAGTTGATGTCCGCATACCTGGGACCTTTCTTCCTCACCAACTTCCCAGTCCCCGCTTCCAGCTCCGTTGGGGGGATAGAGGCAGTGTACCTTTCTCTCAAAAACAATGTCGAGGAAAGAAGATGATAATCTATGTGAATGCTCTTTTAAAAGGGCTTATTCGTTCCTGTATCTATACATTCCGCAATTATTTATTGACCACCCCCTGTGTACCTGGCTCTGTGACTAGTCCAAAGGTAGAGGTAGAAGGGCCAACTCTCTCATTTTATAGATAGGGATAGAGAAGATGAACGACTGTCCTCGGGGTCCTGTAGCAAGTGGATCCGTGGTATTACCCTCCTGTACAAGAGAGTGAACGAAAAGAAAACGAAAAAAAAAAAAAAAAAACATTACAGAGGAGAAGGGGACCAACGCTATGTGGTTCCTTGATTTAGTCGTGAGCAGGCTGGTTCCACCTGTGGGAGCTCAGAGGTGCTGTGGGCCCTGGGGGTGCGAATGGGGTGGGGGTGGGGGGTGAGGTTCTGGTTTTCTGCCAGAGGCAGACAGGAAACCCGCCGCTCTCCCGGGCGCCTGGCGCCAGCAACGCTGGGGTTGAGTCGAGCGCGGAGCCCAAGGCTCGCCGGGAGGGAGTGCCCGGCGCCCGGTTCGGCGGCGGCTCCGCGGGGTCCCGCGCCTCCCAGGGCCGAAGGCGTGCTCCCCGGGGCCTGGAGGCGCCCTAGAGTGAGGGTGTGCAGGTAGAGAGAGTAATTACTCTTTGGAGAAAGACCTCAATTCTCAACACACACCGAACCTTTGTCCTAATCCGGACATGATCTTTCACCCGCGCCCTCCACAGTGGCTCACCAACCCCATCATTACACACATGTACGTACAGTATCTCACAACTTCAAGGGCACACACAGGGACAAGCCCACAAAAGTCCATATGTTCATACAGACTCCAAAAAGTATGTGTATTTTCACAGTAACACACAATCTCACCGAAGCAACACAAAGCATTTTACATATTCATGCATTCCTAGGATTTTGCTCATTATCTCTCTCATCCACAGGGCACACATCATGCTTTAGATACCTTATAGCAGCTACAAGCCACTGACCAGCATACCCTCAGGCAAGCACAAAGACACTGTCCTGCAATAGAGGCACATAAATTCTCAATACCAAATGGCCACAGGCTTTTACAGCATATTCTTACTGTCACAATTACACATAGGTACAGCCAGTATGTATTTTCTTACAATTCCCCATGGTTGTATTCATAGCACAGACTTCTCTAAACCCCATCATACATTTCATATATTCTGTGTCACAGCTGAGCCTTCAATCCCCAAAACACACACAGGTACACAGCCACCATATACACAGGAACCCACAAACAGATGTTCGTACATGTTTGCACATTACACACACAGGCACACAGACTCCAAGCATTCAGATAATTTGACATATATCCTCAACCTTATAGTCACATTCACGGATCCACAAAATGAAGTTCTACAGTATTATGCACATGGCCCTGGCACTCACAATGACAAGAATTCACATAGGTACATACAATTACCCACGAAAACACAGCTCAAGCCCCCATCCACCCGTGTCCCAGGCACTTTCCTGAAGTTACACAGATCACTCAGGGCCATATATATCCCCCACATATCTGGCCTGTTTAGTGTGGTGGGGAATGCATTATGAGAACTGGGGGATGAGTCCCAGTTCCAAGAGACCTCTCGAGGGCCAGGGAAACCAGCCATAAGCCCCCAGCGGTGGTTAAAGAGCAGGGTATCCCCAGGTGCCCCGGAGAGAGCTGCTGCCTATCCACCATGAAGAATTCGAAATCACTAGGCAAGCGGTGCCACTACTGGGGGCTTGGCCCTAGGGGACCGACTGGGATGTGGGATGGGCGGGCGCCAGGGAGATCCTCTTGCATGGATGGTGAGGCACCTAAGATCCAGATACAGACTTCGGGGAGATCCTCAATGCACTTTTTACTCCAGCCAACCTCAGGTGTGTTTAGAGTGAGGCAGATTGGAGCAACGGGGTGAGAGTGTTCTCTCCCTCTGCGCTAGGCTATATGGTGGGGGAGATCTGGGACTCGGGAGTTTGGCTGAAATCATTATTGTCTGTGAGGCAAGGGATGTGGTAGGAATTCTGGCTCTGCCCAGTACCTTACTGCATCCCTTTCCTGCCCTGAGCCTCAGTTTTCCCATTTGCAGAAGAAGAGGGCAGGACTGATAGTCTGGAGTTTTGTGATTCCCAGCTCCCAGCTGTTGCACAGACCTGCCCTGGTGCTCCTTCGGGCAAGTTGACACAGCACTAGGCTCCTGGGCCCCAAGGCACAAGGCGTCATTCTTTCTGGCCCACCTCTACAGACCAAGGACCAGGAGCCAGGGACTCCAGGGGCCCTTCTGGCCCGTCCCACACTCTCCTGACCCCACTCGTGCCACCCATCTTGTTCATCCTGAGATCTCCTTTAGGAGGTCTTGGTGCTCTGAGCATTTTCAAATGCACATTTCTCAGTTCCCCTTCCAATTGCACTAGTGAGGCAAGAAAGGAACTCATCCCATTTTGCAGAGTAGAGCTTAAGCATATAGACG
Source organism: Choloepus didactylus (assembly GCF_015220235.1). Classification (NCBI taxonomy): domain Eukaryota; kingdom Metazoa; phylum Chordata; class Mammalia; order Pilosa; family Megalonychidae; genus Choloepus; species Choloepus didactylus. The sequence continues at coordinate 19,126,025 of NC_051317.1, read as the reverse complement.
TTTAGAAGTTGTATTAAGGCAGTTCTTAAGAGGTGGATGTGGAATGGACCCGCCTAGATCGAAACCCACTACTGTCATTCCTCAGTGTGTGACCCTTCCGAACCTGTTTTCCTCAACTGTAGCGTGGGGGCAATAATAGCCCGAGCAGTGGGCAAAATCATATGTGAGGCTCTTAGCATAGTAACAGCAAACCTGGATAAATGGTGGCTCTGTTTGTGTGTGTGTGTGTGTGTGTGTGTGTGTGTGGTCTTTTTTTAAGGTATATTAATTTCACAAGAGAGGAAATGGAGTTACATGCAAACATGCAACTAAACAGCCCTGGATAGGGACAAGAGATCAGGCCACTGGATTCTCCTTGCAGTGCTCTCTTCTGACCTTAACGCCTGTTTCTGACGGCTTTCGCCTCCCTCTCTTTCCCTACAGACCCAACTGAACTCAGCCGTCCTAAGGCAGGGGTGTGGGGGAGACCGAGCGTCGCCCAGTATGGGGATTACGTTGCCAGAGAGCTGAATATCGGTTCCAGATCCCCCCCCATTTCACTCGCAAAATGACTTTGGGCGATTCCGAAGCCCCTTCCAAAATTCAGTCCCCCTATCTGTACATAGATGGGGTGTACCCGGTGATTCGAAGGTCCCTCACGCCTCGGACGCTCCTCAGCCTCGGGCTTCTGCTCCGGCGCTCGCCCGGCTCCTTCCTCCACCCCCATCTCCAGGACTGACAGACACCGCAGGATCCTAGCCGCGGCGCCTACCGCAAAACCTTCTCCCGCCGTGTCCCGTGACCTTGACGCCACGGGCAATCCCCGCACCGGACCCCTTATCTAAATACGGCCGTAAATCAGGGACCTGTCAGGGCCGGGGTAATTACAGGAACTCCATAAAAAGGACCCGGCCGGCCGCCTGTTTATATTAGCGCGGTGTAAAATACTCTCGCTGTCCTGGGGAATCGCGTCGCACAGTAACGCGCCGTAAATCAGCCCGCGGGCCATTTACCCCGCAGCTTGAGCGCGCAAATCCCTTAAACATTTCTCTGCCGCATCTAAGGAGAGTTTAGGACTTTCCAATATGGTCTAGCCTGCTCTGCAGGATTGGGGACTACCCAAGCAGGGAAAAGTTAGGAAGGGGGTCAATTTCTCCTAAAAGCTAGTAGGGCGAGAGGCCTCGCCTTCGCCGGAGTGGGAGTGTTACAAGTCAACTAAGAGATCATGTTCTTCCAGCTTCTGCATATAGATGGGAAACTGAGGCCCAGAAAAGGGAAGGGGCTGCCCCAAGGGCACACGCCCAGTGAGTGGCAGAGACCGGAGTAGAGCCCGGACTTATACGGGTGACCTGAGTTCGCTGGCAGCCTCTGTATCCCCTCTCCTAGGATAAGAACTAGTCGGGCCAGAGCCATCTTTACCCGATGGCGTCGGAGGTCCGAGAGCTTCTTGCAATTTTGCGGAGAATTATGGATGAATGCCCATGTGTGCAACGAGGGTCCCTGATTCCTAGTCCAGTCCCCTGGGTCGGCAAAACACAGGCCCAGAGGATGGGGAGGGACATGCCCAAGTTCACACAGCTAGAATCGAAGACCTCCCCTCTCTGCTAAATCATCCACCCTGGTTTATCTTTCCCCACTCTTTCCTAAAGAAAAACTGATAGTGTGTGTATGGTGGGGGTGGGGTGGGGTTGGGGGTGGGGTGGGACTGGGGATCCTGCCCGTTCTTAGGTTTCCAACTGCCTCAAAACTACAAAATCTATTTAAGGTAAACCTGCTGTTGCCTATTATCTAACGAGTAACATAAATCAAACTTATGGAAAAAGAATATTAAATTTTCCATGTCTTCCCTCGGGTCTGGGACCTGCAGATTCAAGGGAGAATTCAACATGTGTATGTTTCCTCCCTTTTTGCTGCCTTCCTCTCCGATTCCCTTTTTCTTCCGAAGTCCGTAAATGACAACTTGTTTACACAAGTTTTTATGTCGTCTGAGCTTCGTCCCGGCTCCGTTTCCTCCTCTGTGTATTTTCCGCGCAGAGAGATGTCTGCTTCGGGACGCTTTCAACCTAAACAGAACCTCGTCTGATTGGAAAATGTATTTATTTGAAAAATCGTAACTCATGGTTTTGGTGAAAACGGCCCCCAAATTGATGGGATCGCTTGGGGCGCGGTGGTCGTAAATCAAACGCACTGCCTTCCCCCACACCACCTTCGCCCGGCATCTCCAATCAGGTTCTGCCCTGCACCAGGAGACAAGCCCCCAACCCAGTCGGCCCCGCCGATCTCGGCGCCCCACCTTTCCTCCAATCCCTGTAGCGGGTACTTGCTTATTAGCAGGCAGGTGGATTTCGCTCTGGTTGGTTTCACCCAGTCCTGTTGCTTTCGGGTCAACTTCATTCTTGTCATCTTCACGGTGGTCACTTTCAGGTGGTCAGTCAAGGCGTGTTCTATTGTGCATCGGAGTTTTAGGCATAATGGATTTTCTCGTTAATTGCACACTGGTCAATTTCACGGTGTTCGGTTGTTTCGCGGGTCTCTTGCAGTTGGTCCCTTACTGACTGATCAAGTGTGTTTTATGCCAGTAAGGTTATCTCTGGTCAGTGTCATGAGATTCAGTTTCATCGTTTGAACCTTGTTTCGCAACCCGATCAGGGAAAATTCCCTTTCTCAGTCCAATTTGAATTCCGCGGCTGTGATCGAATTAACGCACTCCACCCACACCTTGGATCTTGCTACCAGCCGATCCCAGCCAAAGACTGGGAAAAAGCTGGAGCTGGGAAGGCGCCTCCGGTGACACCTCAACGCTGGCGGTCGTCACAGGAGCGACCTCCCTGGGGCTAGAGAGTCTTGAGAACGTCCTGCATAGACTGGCCAGTGGAGTCCCAGCCAGCAGGGCTAGGCGCGCCAGGCCTTCACGAACAATTATCAGAGTCTGCTTGTTCCTGGAGACAAAGGGCCATGCCACCTGGGGGGTGGGGGTGGGCAAATCTCTCTTACAGGGGCTGGATCTTGCACTTCTGGTTCCCAAGCGGAACAGGGCAAGCTGTACACTCTAGGTTTGTAAGGAGAGGGCTTGGGGAGTCATTCAAAACTTTTGTGTTCCTTTCTCGGGAGTAAGCGCAGGAGCGCGCAGGAGCGACGCGGTTTTGCTGGAGTGGCTACTCTGTGCGGGGAACACGAGGTGTTGCGGAGACTCATCCCAGCCCTCCAGCTCCGCCCGCGGGTGCCTGCCTCCCAAGCCTATCCTGCTCCTCAGCCCCTACCTGCCGGGAATGATCTATACGCAGTAGCGTTTGGTTTAAAGAAGTGCAACAAATGTCCCTAGCGAAAACCCGCTCGGACCAACCTACACCGCTTTGAAAATTAAAAATTGAAAAATGGCAAGAGGAGAGAGAATTCCTCTTCCACCATCTCCCTTAAACTTGAGGCTAATTTTTCGTCTCCTTCCTTGGGACTTAGTTCTCCCCATATGAAATGGCCCTGCTCTAACGGACCGTGGGATCCACGCACTCTCCGGCCGGCGCTGCCTACAGGGCCGCAGCCAGATACAGAAGTTTAAAGTTGCTTGAAGGCGCAGGTATTCTTGGGAATTTTGTGCTTTTCTGACAGAGATATCAGCCGGCTCCTAAGCATTTCTGGCAGAGGGTTGTTGGAATAGAGCAGCAACTGGCACGCTTGAATATTCTGGGCTCCTCAACCCTTTCCTTCTGAGTGTAGGCTTTCAGAGTCTGCAAGAAACAGTATCATCAGTGGTATTATTATTTTAAAAGGGGCCAGGCCACATCGGTCATCTTTTGCATGATGGTCAACTGTAAACACACTTTAAAAGAGAAAAACATAAAAAGGGATTTAATGTTGACACTGGGAAAATGCTCAGCTCTGGCATTGCTACAGAATTGGCAGGCTCTTCAGTCCTTTGGGAGAGGTTAAGTGCTCAGTGTTTTTGCTTTTTCCATTGAATTTCTAAATCTCTCTGGGGCCTTCTCTGTCTCTTTAGTTTAATGAGTTCTTCGTTAAAAAGTCAGGAATGGATAAAAGGGTTGTGGCTTTGGAGAGGAGAAGGGAGGAGAGTAGGAAGACTGCAAACACTGCAGAGACTAGATCTTTTTAATTGTCAAGGTCAGCCCTCTCACCAGCATGTTTCTCAGTTTCAGCTCCTTCTGCCCCCACCATTCCCCTTGCCACAGCAGAATTTTGCTCTGGAGAGGAGGGATGGAAAGATAGGTGAATGGGGAAAAAAAAAAAAAAAAAAAAACAGCAATCAGAAAAGAGAAGAAAAAAGGCGGGGGGGGGGGAAGGGGGAGTACACTTTGGTTTTACCTTATTATCAAATACCAGAGCAGGTTCGCTTCCTGAAAGCCAGGGTTTGGCCACATATTGGTGTGAACTTGGCTCCCTAGTCACATGGACACCCCCATCACGTCACCCCCACCATCTACAGGACACAAGATTGTCCTCATTAGCTTCCTAAAACCCATCCAGAGCATGGAGCAAGGAACAAGAAGTCACAGTGGAACCCAGTCCCCAAACTCAAACCAACTGCTGGCAGTTATTAAATTGGTTTTCATCCATGCAAGCTGGGCCTCAAAGAAGTCTATTTAAAAAAAAAAAAAAAAGAACAACAAAGGTGGCAGGAGACCAGGAGACGAGAGAACAGAAAGAAAGCCACAGAAACCAGAGCAGAAATTAATTCAATTACCTCTTCTCCCCTGCCATAAACTTTGCAAAGGAAATCAAATCTTCCTGTGTGTGTGTGTATAAAAACCAATCAGTATATTGAGTTCGCCAAAACCCATTATGCCTCAAACTGAGTATCCTAATTGAATGAATCTGAATGTACCAGGCGACCAGGCATCAAGTGAGCCAGGTTTTTGCAAGGGCGTTCACCACGGAGTCAGGGAAGCTAAACATCTGTTGGAACCGCACACTAATCAGCTTGCTCCCAGAGAAGGGGAACCTCTCTGAGCCTGGAGGAGAATGGTGGAGTCTGGGTGTTGGCAGATGCATCCTAACATTTTGCATCAGATTGTAATGGAATATTTCTTGTAAGCAGCCAAGTGTCTCTCCTAGCCACTCACCTGACATGTTTCTTGTTGTTGAACTTCAGATCTGACAGATGATGATAACCTGGAAAAGGGAAAGGTTACAAATGCCGAAGGCTGAGAGGCTGGGCAGTGTAAAGGGTGCCTGCTCAGGAATTAGGACAGGGCTGTGATTTGTAGGCCCCGGAAAAGGCTGTTATGCAACCCATTGCAAGCAGGGCGGCAGAGACAGGAGACGGGGTGTGTGAGGGCAGGAGAACACAGGCGCAAGAGCTCTGGACTGCCTTGGAGAAAATGTGCCAGTTGATTTGCGTTTCAGTTTGTGACACGGAGAATGCCCCCTCCCTCTCATCTCTCCACCTTCTCCATAGTGCTCCCCACTCTCATGGGACGCTGATTTATAGCACCTGTTGAAAACATGTAATGGATGTAACAATTAGCTGTGGCACAGAGAAAAAAGGTAAGAGTTGAGTTTATTCCAGTAAAAGGTAAATGTGTTTGTTTTCATTAAGACAGTTCATTAATTTAAATTTCTGGAGTCAAATTTTAAAAATGGTCACTCCTCTCTTTTCCACATGGGAATTATTCCAATAGGCATTAGTTCTTAAAGTTTGGTGGGTGTCACAACCCCCTGGGGAACACATTTCAAATGCAAGGGATCCATGTAGATGAGGTGTGGGGCATGGAATTTGCATTTACTGATAGAAACTCACTAGCAGATTCCAATAGGGGAGACTCAGGGGCCAGGTTTTGAGAGTACGATTTATATGGATATAGTATGCTCTCAAGAGTTATCTATTTACCGATGAAAATTCTTTTTCTTATTAGCTGTGTGACTCTAGCCAAGTCAACACATATACAGTTAAATGAGATACATGTTTATTGTGGAAAAATTAAAAATATGGAAAAATGTAAGAAAGAAAAACCAAATTTCCTCCATCCTAACATGCTATTCCCGTTCCCTGGGCCGTAGTTTTCTCAGCTAAAGCCTGTAGACTCCTAGAGGACTCCTCCCTTGTCTTCACCTGTCTTACCCCCAGCACCCAGCACATATCTGGCACCTAATAGGACCTCCAAAAAGCATTCCCTGAAGGAAAGAATTGGTTAATGAAGCTGTGGGGTTTGTTGAACTCTAAGGCCGCTCATTGTCAACCCTAACATTCAATTTTTCTTTTTCTCCTTTAGGAAAAAAAAAAAAGCTAATTCCATATGCTTAAATATATTTGTCACTTGGACTCTTGACATGCAATTATGGGTTATGTTTCTTCTCCATGTCTGTCTTGTCACTTGTCTTGCCGAGAGCTTTCTGTTTGCTCTCTCTGATATTAATTGAGGGTTGTTCTTGCCTGAGGCAGCCCGGCTGTCAGGACTTCAGTGTGAGCTGGAAACTGACTGGGGCGGTCCCTACCTTGCACCAAACAGAAAGGTCCTGGTAGATTTTTGAAGACTCCACTAAAATCACCCAGACAGCAACAGAAACAGGATAGTCAAGTGTTTGCTGGGCACAAACATATAATTCTTTCCCGTGTAAGGAGGGACAACGAGGCAGAACCCTCTCTCCCTTTCCACCCACCACAGGGCACTGACAATAGCCAAAACTACACTGAGCTCTTACTATGATTAAGCACTTTACATAACACTATTAACCCCATTTTACAGATGTGGTACAATCGTCCAAGATCACTTAGCTAGGACACTGGAAAACTAGGATTCAAACCCAGGTCTCCCTGACTTCCAAATCTTTGCCTTTACCCACTACGATTGTATGTATATGGCAGGGATGAGGGTGGGGGTAGTTAACTGCTAAAAAAATTTTATCTCCCCAATTATATTATAACAACAATAATGTATACACTCAATAAAGAAGAATTTTTATAAACTTGCTACCAGAACAAGGCAACCTTTTTATTAACATCTTTCTAAGCCTAATCCTTGGGCAATTTCTATGTCATATCAATGCATTCAGCTTTGTTCATTCCTTCACCCTCAAACATTATGTCCTAAGAATACTTTCTGCTACTCAGAGTACAAGCTTATTGGTTTTAATAGTAACATCAGGAACTCAGCAGATTGTGTCCATTTGACTTTTCATAATGAGGTTATAAACCCTATGAGGAACAGAGTACAATCTATTGTATTCATTGATGAATACCCAGCATGTAGCACATAGAAATTGTGCATAATTATTTGTTGAATGAATGAATAAATGAATGAATGGTGAGTTGCTTAATGCAGACAATTCTGAGGAGATGCCACTGACAGTATGATCATCCAGGAGTCAATCAAACAGTACGGTCTTGTGACTCTGTACACGCTCAGGAAGATGTGGTTGAAGGAGCAATCATAGTAGATAATCAGTATACATATTCATGATTGGATAACTGTAAATGCATATTTTTGTAACAGCTTTATTGAGATGTAATTCATATTATGTGCATGAGTTTCAAATATACTTTTAAAAATTAAAATAATTTTTCTATTAGTGAAGTTGTGGGTTTACAGAACAATCATGCACAAAATACATGATTCCCATACACCACCCTACCACCAACACTTGCATTGGTGTGGAAAATTTGTTACAATTGATGATAACACTTTTTTTGTAATTTACTATTTTTTAACAGTAGTTACATGTTACAATTGATGAAAGATTATTAAAGTAGTACTATAGCTATTGTCCATTTTCCCCATATTCCCAACCTGTTATTATTATTGTTTTTCATGCATGTCTTTATTTTATTGCTTATCTACCCATACCCTGGAAAAGGGGGGTGTTAGTCACAAGGTTTTTAGAATCACAGTCACATGATAAAAGCTGTATAGTAATCACTGCCCTCCCCCCTACATGGGATCAGACACCCAGGGAGTGAATCTCCCTGGCAACGTGGAATATGACTCCTGGGGAGGAATGTAGACCTGGCATTGTGGGACGGAGAACATCTTCTTGTCCAAAAGGGGGATGTGAAAGGAAATGAAATAAGCTTCAGTAGCAGAGAGATTCCAAAAGGAGCCGAGAGGTCACTCTGGTGGGCACTCTTATGCACAATTTAGACAACCCTTTTTAGGTTCTAAAGAATTGGGGTAGCTGGTGGTGGATACCTGAAACTATCAAACTACAACCCAGAACCCATGAATCTCAAAGACAATTGTATAAAAATGTAGCTTATGAGGGGTGACAATGGGATTGGGAAAGCCATAAGGACCACACTCCCCTTTGTCTAGTTTATGGATGGATGAGTAGAAAAATAGGGGAAGGAAACAAACAAACAATCAGACAAAGGTACCCAGTGTTCTTTTTTACTTCAATTGCTCTTTTTCACTTTAATTATTATTCTTGTTATTTTTTGTGTGTGTGCTAATGAAGGTGTCAGGGATTGATTTAGGTGATGAATGTACAACTATGTAATGGTACTGTGAACAATCGAATGTACGATTTGTTTTGTATGACTGCGTGGTATGTGAATATATCACAATAAAATGAAGATTTAAAAAAAGCTATATAGTTATACAGTCATATCAAAGATCAAGGCTACTGGATTACAGTTCAACAATTTCAGGTATTTCCTTCTGGCTATTCTAATACACTAGAAACTGAAGAGAAGTATCTATATAATAAGTCAGTAGTCATAATCATTTGTTAAATCCTAACTTCTCAGTTACACCTTCTCTCTCTCATCTGATCATTCTCTCAATCTTCAGGGATATCTGGGCAATGACCATTTTAACTTCTTCATGCTGGAAAGGGGTGTTGAGCTTATGCGGTAGAGGAATGGAACTGGTTGATGTTCTTGGAGAGACTGGTACCTCTGGGTTTCAGGGCTTATCTGGCATAGGATCAATCTGGAGGCTTTAAGTTTCTGAAAAAAATAAACTTATTAAGTAGAACTTTTATGGAGTGTTAGATAGAGCCCAGGGTTCAAATATATTTTAATTTTGGAATAATTTATAGAAAAGTTGCAGAGATAATACAGGGAGTTCTCATATACCCTTCACTCAGTTTCCCCTCATGTGACCTAATCTTACAGAACTCTGGTACATCTGTCTAAAAGAGTAACACTGGTACATTACTATTAAGCTCAATTCCAGGCTTTGTTCGGATGTCATTCATTTTTCCATCGATATCCTTTTCCTCATCCAGGATTCAATCCAAGGTATCACAATGCATTTAGCACAATTGTTTTTATCAAATTGTTTCTACCACAATTTACCCTTGACCAATGGATTTTTTAAAAATTACTAGTTTCAGGAATTTTGAAAATAAAGTATCACCCATAATAGTAAAACAGAACTAAACTAAATTCTTCGCCTTAGCTAAGTTTCTTGCTGCCTCTTTTATAAGGAAGGCTGTATTTTCTGAGCCCAGGGACCTTCCAGGCCTGGTGGTCTGTGTGTTCGTGTGTTCCTATTTCACGTATCTACGCCCAGTGCCAGAGCCAGACCTCAATCAAGTTGTTTGGAATGATTCAAGATCTGCATCGAGTTCTCGAATCCAGAAGTCATACTTTCTACCTATTCCCATTTATAAAATGAATTTCGAGGGAGAAAATGAATATGTTAAGTGAAAAAAGCAGGACACAAAATTAAACACATTGGACTATTACAACTCTGTCAAAATTTATGCATATGAAAGAAGACACCCAAAACAATCAATTTTATATTAGGGTGGTGGAGTTATGGTTGATTTTTGTAATTTTCTTCAGTTATCCAAACTTATTATAATGTTGTATTTTGCATTTTATAGTTATAATTTTATAGTTAGTTGTCCATAATCACAAACCGCATGGACAGCCTGAAATAAAATTCCTACGCAAGGAGACAGCCAATAAGAAAAAGTACCTAAGACAAGGCAACTTTGGCAATAATAATAACAGTATTTATTTGGTACTCATCACATAGTAGACAATGTATTAAGTACTTTACATGGATTATCTTGTTCAGTCCTCAAAAGCACTTCACCAGAAAAGTGCAGTTATTACTCCCATTTTGCAAGAAAAGAAGCTGAGGCACAGAGAATTTAAGTAACTTGCTCAAGATTCTTCAACTGGAAGGGGACAGAGCTGTGATCTGAACTCATTGACTCCATACACATTTATGGAAGGACAGAAAAAAAAAAAAGGATCTGACACTGGAAAAAAAATTATCCCACTGGTAAGAACAGCTTGACCAATGAATTGGATAACTTAGAGATCTGTTGTTTAATCCAGCATCAGAATCACCTAAGGGCTAGTTATAAATGCAGAATCTCAGCTCCACGTCAGACCTACTGAATCAGAATCTGCCATTTAAAAAACATTCCCATGTGATTTTGTATGCACATTAAAGTTTGAAGAGTCCAATATGAAAGGTAGTTAATTTAGAACCATTTGTATTTATCTGAGCCCCAGAAATAGGAGCATGGCTGCATCAATCAGATTTTTTTCAAAGTCTTAAGTGATGCCCCTTTTATGAATTGTGAAAACAGCTTAATGGATTGCAACTAGAGTTTAAACAAGGGGGAAAAAAAAAGAATAGCATAGAAAACATCAGAAAGCATCTCAGGAAGGAAGGGTAAATATTCTTGCATGAATATTTTATTTCCTGTGTGTGTGTGTGTGTGTGTGTGTGTGTGTGTGTGTGTGTGTGTGTTGTGTGTGTATACTGGCTCTTGAGATAAAATGTCTATCATATATTCTGAGTCAAAAAATTTTTGGCACTGGCCTTTACACCATGACCTGCAGCAAGCAGCCTTGAGATTCCAAACTGACATTTAGAGGTATGGTGGATCTGCTTCTTATTTCTGATAAATTTAGGAACTCTGAATGAAGTCAGAGACAGGTGGGTAGAAAAAGGGGATGGGTGTCTCAGAAATTATCTAGTCCTCTCAGACCACTCCTTGTCCACGTGCAGAAACACGGTCCCAGAGAGGGCAGGGAATTTGCCCAAGGTCACACAGCAAAGCAGCTTTGGAAAGAGGAATATAATGATGCCCACTGTTTTATTCCCTTTTTGTCCCTACTGTGGAAGGCCTGGGGGTTGAGGGGGAGGAGGGGAGGTCTGGCCTAGAGGCCAGGCGGTCTGGGGGACATGACTCTGGAATGTGTTGGGGAAACAAGACGCTTTCTCTTCCAGACCCGACAAGCCAACAGGCCTACGTGTGGCAAGAAAGGGCTCTGATTATCTGCCGCCTACCTCTGTTTCGTTTGGTCTGTCGACTGCAGTAGCAAAGTGTCCCAAATGTGTGAGGTTTGATAAAGGTGGGAAGGTGAAAGAGTGGAGGTGGCAGGACATCAGGGATTGGAGCTTGAGAGATGTCCCAGAACTTCTGCTTCTCCGTTTCCTCTCCAGAGGCAGACAAAGCCAGCAGGATTCTTCTATCCCCTTCACAGCCTCCTCTCCCTGGGTGATTTTGGCCAAGACCCCTAACTTCTTTGGGTTGCTGGGGAGTCTCCATCTCATGATGGAACAGGATGAACTCTTGAAAACTGGATGCTGAATTGGGGGATTTAGACTTTTAAAAAGAAGTCTACATCTTATTCTTCCTATTATAATGATTTAAAATTGTTTTATTGAGGTGCAATCCACATAACAATAAAATTTACTATTTTAAAGTGAACAAATTAGTAGCACTTAGTACATTGACAATATTGTGCAACAACCACCTCTATCTAGTTCCAAAACATTTTCATAACTCCATATATTATCTTTTAATTCAAAATATGGAGTATTTAGGAAAATGAAGAAAACACCTAAAATCCTACCATCCCAAATAACTAGGTTACCATTTTAATGGGTATGTTTTTCGAAATGGGGTTGTAGTGGATTCAGATTGTACTCTTCTCACTTAGATGTGTGAGCATTTTATTTTGCTCAATGACTATTATTCACTTCACATTATTGGGCTATTTAATGATAATAAGGAGTTGTTGCTGGTTTTGTTTTGTTTTGTTTTTTAGTATAATAATGATATTGTGCTTATGCTTTAAAAAAGACTCCTTATCTTCATATACATTCTGAGCTGTTTACCATGAAATGGTGTCTTGGATTCTGTTCAAAATAACACGACAGAGGAGAATTGGGTGGGAGTAGGGATAAAATAAGGTCGACCATCAGTTGGTGACTGCTGATACTCTTTGGTCTATCTCTTTAGAATAAAAGTTTTTTCAGTATTCTTCTATCATTGTAGTTTTTGGCCGATTTTGGTCACAGACCCATTTGAGAATCTTAGCCAAGCTATGGGCTAACTTCCTAGAAAAAACCACATCCCCATAACCTCACACCCAGAATTTTTTTAAAGATTCCCAAGTGTTCTTCAAGTAGATATATCATAATTCATTTAACCAATCCCCCATTGTTATAATAATTATTAATAATAAAGCATCCTATTACATATGTCTTTGCATGCATATTCCTTAGGACAAATTTGTAAAAGTATCAAAGGATATGCCCATTTTAAAGGCTTTTTTTAATTGCTGACCTTCATTTCTTATTTACATATAGTGATCTTTTTAAAAAAAAACAATTTTACACAGCAAATATTTCACATAAATGTAAACATGCATGTCTACTTCATAACTAAGCAAAATAAACTTTTAGGCTTAAGAATAAAAATCATTAAGGAACAAAATAATGAATCCAAGACAGAAATAAAAGGAGCAACAAAAACACACCATTTCATAATGCTTCAGTTGGTCTCGTCTTCCAACCTACTGGTTAAGGCCTGAGTTGTGAAAATCCTACCTCCTTGCCAAATCGAAATAATCAATTCGGTTGTACCTAATACGCATCCCCATGACAGACTATTTCTCCTTCAAAATAAGGTAATAAATACATCACACATATACAGACATCCTATTGAACCACCCTCTCAAATAGGGAAGTAAGGACTTTGGACTTTTCAAGTTTTCCTACCACCAAAGCACATACACATTAACACCACACATAGAAAAATGTGATTCTGCTACAGAAATAAAATAATTAATAAGTGGCATTTTTACAAATCTCTAGTTTATGTGTACTACAATTCCCCCCAAATCACATCTTCACTGTGGCTTGCCATGGCCCCTCGGACACTTTGGACTTAAATCTTCTGACCTCACCTAAATAATCCACAGTATGGTAGACACTGTTTAGCGCAAATAACAGTAATTTTAACATTTCAATTAGACTTCAAAATCATGAATATCAGCATGGATAGTTTTCAGCTGTCTCTCAATGCCTGGAATGTTTTCTCTGTCTGTGCCTAACCTCCGGATTTCACTGGTCAGTGTTCTGAATCTTCCTCTGCCAGGCTTTAAGCCTCTGAATGTCTAGTCCTGTGGGCAGCTGAGGGAACAGAGGTGAGAACGATAATCCCTGCTTTTAGGAGGAGGTTCACACCAACCAGAGTTCAAGCAAGAGGAAGGTCAGTCCATACATAGGCCACTCCAATATGGATTGAAACGAAGAGAGGAAGGGCCCCGGAAGATGGCACCTATGGAGTCTCAGGAATGGGATTCGGAGGAGGAGAGGAGGAGAGCCCTGCAGGCTGAGGAAGTAGCCTGAAAGAAGGCACAGAGGCAGGAAGACCAAGAAGTCCAGTTTGACTGGCTCAAGGGTACTCATGAGAAGTAGTCTGTGATGCCAAATTCTTGATTTTCAAAAAGAAAAAATTCCTTACTCTGGTGGGTAAAGCTGGGCAGTTGGGAGAAAAGAGTACCACTACAGGATTTGTGCAGAGTCCAAAACTGAGCCTTGTTGAGATTAACTGTGGAGTCAAGTAGGATGGATGCAAAGGGAGAGGGTCTGAAGCTTGGAGCTTGACTCACCAAGCCCAGTGCCACATGCAGGCACTTCCTATACAAAAAAACATCTTGACCTGACATGTAAAGGCTTTTCATACAGAATATCTCATGTCTCCCAGAAAGTATGCTAACATTGTTTTAAAACCATTCCTGTTACTGGGGTCATGCCATCTGGATTCCAGCCCGATTTACACAGTGAGCAGCATGTTCTTGGGCAACTCGCTTTGCCTTTCTGAGACTCAGTGTCCCCACCTATTAAATTGACAAGGTTGAACCAGGATGTCCCACTCTATTATTCTGTGGTTCTTTCAACTCAGGAAATTCTGGCAAACTCTGTGTGGTCCTCATTGACTGCAGTTCTGCTTTAGCTCATGGAGAAGAGTCTCATGCTGCTAACTGTTCTCCCTGCCCCTAGGCTCCCCTCTCCCCTTCCTACCTCTGACCTCAACCCTGATCCATCTCTGACCCCAGCAGAGTGCTCTTCCTAAAACATTCATAGGCAGTGAGGCAGAATTTTAGTGCTCAGGCTCCGGAGTCCAACTTTGGTGCTGGAATCCTGACTCCAACCAAGGTGCGACTCTGGGCAAGTGACTTAACCTCTCTGTGCATCAGTCATCTATTGAATGGGTGTTTATTATCAGCAACTACCTCACAGATGAAGATTACTTGAGATAATAAACATTAAATTGCTGAAACAGCCAACACTCATCAATGCTTGCTATTATTATTATTATTACATCTCTTGCCCTCCCAGCCCCCTCTGAGGACTTGCTTTTCCTCAGCATGGAAGTCAACCTTCTTCATGACCTGCCCACAACCATCTTCCTTATAGCCTTGCCTCCCCATTCACACACCCCGTTGTTAAAGCCAAATAGAACAATTCCTCATTCCCCTTCTTTGGTGCTGGGCTTGAGCTTTTCCCTCTGCCCCAAATGCATCTTGTAGGCACACTTCCAGATGAAGGTCTAGGGCTCAAATCCACTCATGCCTGAGCCTGGACGGAGCCTCTTGTAGTCTCTGACTTTGTGTGGGCCTCAGTTTCCCTGTTTGTAAAATGAGGTGGGAGGACCAGATGGTCTCTCAGGGCCCAATCATTTCACTGGTTGCAGAGTGAGACCTGGAAGGTCATTTCCTTGGCTCCTCACCTCATTTATGCACTCTGTGTCCATCCTTAGGAAGCCCTTTGAATCACCCCCAGCACTTGACCCCTTCCCCAGCCGTCATAAACCACAGAGCAGCACCTCTGGGACCCTGACCCCATGGCCAAAATTAGGGCATCAGGGTTCAGATTTTCCGGGAAGCCAGAAAACCTCCTCCACCCAGCCTGAAGACCTCGGCTACATGTTTGCCTGCTCAGAGACCTTCTCTTTGCTCACCTGGGAGTTGTGATATGTCAAAATTACTAAACCTTTTGGAGATGGCCAGACTCTGTTTCTGATGTCCATGATCAAAGAACTCTACTGATACAGCATTTTCATGCAATCTCTTAATTAATCCTCCAATCACCCTAAGTGGTAGGTGTTATTATCCCTCCCATTTCACAGATGAGAAAGCCAGCGCTCAGAAAGGTTAAGTCGCTTGTGTCAGAGCACACAGCTAGTAAACAGTATTTCTAGGAGCTGGGCTTTGAAAATGGGTGTTTATTATCAGCCATGCTTTTAACACTCTGATTGTGCTATCTCCAAGTGGGACTAGCAAGTAGCGTGGGCTACAGCACCCCCACCTCCCCAACCACCCAATGGCTTTTCTAGGTTAGATTAATATGCAAAAAAAGATCATATTGCCATTCCTTCCTGAGACTGTGGCCTGGTGGGTTAAGTACTTGGCCTTTGGAGTTAGGTCTGAATCCAGGCTCCATCACTTGCTGTATGAACTTGACAAGTTACCTAAGCTCCCTGAGCCTCGGTGCCTTCATCTGTTCAGTGGAGACAATAATGCCTAGATAGGATTTGAGGGAGAATTAAAGGAGGTCCTGAAAGTGAATTGCTTAGCGAGGAGCCCAGCATGTGGTAAGCACTCAGTAAATGGTAGCTGTTATTAATTATTGTTGTGCTATTACTTCCTCTTACACAGGGTAACTTGGAAAATATTTAAGCCAATGAAGAGGCCAAAGGGGGCCCATGGCCAGGACTATTTTCTGAGCTGCCAGGGTTATCTTGGGTTTTCTGATCTTATACCAGAGACATTTCCTCCTAAGATTCTGCTTCCTTATTGTGAGAAGCAGGCTTGCAGAACCCAGGCAGGTAATGTAATTGACCGGAGTGGGCTGTAGGTGTGAGTGTGTGTGTGTGTGTGTTGGGGGTGGGGGGGGGTGCATGTCAATCTGGAGGGCAGTGCCCTGGCTGAAGAGGGCGATTGTTGCTCAGCCCTGGCTATATATATATGGCCATTTGGGAATTTGGGCCCAGAGTGCTGTATCCTGTGATTCTTCTGGAAGAGCTGGGAATCTTGGTTATTAAGTGAAATCTCCAAATTTTTAAACATTTTAACTTGAAACAGATTTTTAATGCTTATTGGGCCAAACTAAACCCATCTGTGGCCAGATGTGGCCTCACTTTGCAACACTGGGTTAGAGGCTTTGATTGAAGTGTTTGTTGCGCGAAAGTAAAAGCTCTCTCCCACCTTGAATCAGCAGAATTCACATCCAGAGCCTGAAGATGGGGGCTGGTTCTGGGGGTGACTTCTGCCTTTGGCTGCCCGTGGTTTGAGATGCTCATACAGAAAGCAGGGTCTGAGGTCATCCTGTAAGTTGAGCCCTAATGTGACCAGGAGGGACTACAGGTGACAAAGACCCACTGCCTGCTCTTAAATGAGTTCAGGTTTCATAGAGAACAGGTGTATTTGTGTGGAGGGGGGTGTATAGGATGAGTGTGGAATGGCCCCACTCCAAGCTCCAAATTGGACCCCTGATGTTACAGAGTAACTTTCGTTTTCACTTATTTCCATTTGTAGAAGAAAGAAAACTGAATATTTATTGGGCAAATCTAAAAAGAAACAAGAAAGAGTTAGTTTTCTCTCACAGGGACCTCTGTAATATGGTGTCAAGAGAGAAAAACGAGATGATTTGCTTTCAGTAAAAACAACAGAAAACAAACAACACAGACATCAGGGTGTCTGTCAGTGGGTTTGTGAGCAAGAGAAACGGTGGGGAATGATGCCCACTGGGCTAATGCTGGTTACCTCCTGGTAGGGATTGGGGTAGGGTGGGAAGATAATTTCCTGTGTGTGCACATTTATATTCTACTGTTTTAATAAATATGTAATACTGTTGTAATCTGAAAACCATTAAGAAGAAAATCTAAATACTTATTACATGAGCACCTACCAACAAGACTGACCGTAAACCCAAAACTATAGAGCCCTCTCATGTTCTCCCATTATTATTTTGTAATTACATCAGCATACATGTTCACTGTAGAAAAATCAGCAAATGCTCATAGGTAAAAAAGGAAAAAAAAATTTAAATCACCAGAATTGTACTGCCATGAACATTTTGGTATCTGTCTTTTTAACCTCTAGCCCTTAAAAAAGGCTCACGCTTTCTATGTGCCGACCTGTGATGAGCGGCTGGGAACCGCAGAGCTAATTCCCGCTGGCGATGCAGGTACTATGAAGTCATGCCCAGGATGTAGGGGAGGTGGGGTGGGGGAGCGGATTCCCGGGCCTCTTCCCTTGGAGAGCATGGAACAGTGGCCGGGGTTGAGGCCTGGGAATCTGCATTTAACATGCTCGCTGGGAAATTCTGATGCAGGTATCTTTGACCTACACTTCAAGAAACGCAAGCCTGCGTTAGCCAGCTGTAGTCCAACCTACTCACGGCCACGTGGAGAGACTGAGGCCCAGAGAGGAGAAGGCACGGGCTCTGATTCTCCCAGGCAGCGTGGTGGCGCCCGGTCCTCAGACGCCCCACCCCTCCCACGAGCTCTCCCTGCTGCACGCCTGTAGCTCTCCTCCTGCAGACAGATGTTATTGTTTTCTTATGCCTCCAATTAAACAAAAAATCCTGTCAGCGGGCGACAGGCCTAATGCACCGAGGCATTAACCAGACTCGCAACCCGACCCGGGCCTGCTCCTGCGGGTAAAGCACATTCCCCGCACAGGCGGCCGCGGCAGGCTCTCTCCCGATAAAGGGCCCCACCGGGCCACCGGCAGCCCGCCTGGTGGGCACCGCGACCCCGCAGAGGCCTCTGGGAGCAGGAGCTGGCCCGCCTGTCACCGTGGCAACCCTGCTGCAGCCTTTAGGCGCGCTGTGATAACCTTTCCTAGAGGCCAGGAAGGTCAGAGCTGGGGAAACTGAGGCTCGGAGACATGAAGGCTCTGCTTATCTCCCGACAGTTTCCGCTCAGCTGCAGGCTGCTAAGGGAAGCAGAAGATATCGGCAACCCTGCGGGAGGGTTGTGCAGGAACAGAAGCTGCAGGAAATGGGGTTCCCTGGGGAGAGGCACGTGGGCCTGGAGGCAGGACAGCTGTGACGCCCCCAATCTTCTTGTTGCTGGCCTCCTTTAGTCCTACCAGGGGCCAAGCTCATGAGTGGGGAGGGGAGACTCACACACCTCAGGCCCAGAAGTTTCAACCCCTTCGTTTCCCAGATGGGGAAACTGAGGCCCAGGGAGGATGACCCAAATGCTCATCTCCCAAGTCCCTGAGGAACGCTCATTCTACAAGGAAACCAGTTCCCCTGGATTGCAAACTCCTGCATGGGAGCCATTTCCTCAGGATGCTCAGTCAGTCTCAGTTCCCTGTCTCCAAGCCGGGCCTCTAGGCCACCTGCTACAGCTGCTCCAAAGGTGAACTTGACGCAGAGCTGTGGGGAACAGGGGAAGCCCAATGGGGTCCACCTGGGACGGAGAATCCAGAAGACATGTTTTGGAGAGGTACTTAGTGGGCCAGCACTTAAGGGAGGGGCAGGCTTGTTCTGTGAGGGCCGTAAGGGCAAAGCCAGGGTCATCAGGTGTAAAGATTCAGGCTCATGCCCTACCTCGATGGTTGCTAACATGCCCACAGACATAGGGGACTGGTGGTTTGATGGGCTGAGCCCTCTACCACGGAATTTGCCCTTGGGAAGACTGTTGCTGCAAAGGAGAGGCTAGGCCTCCCTATAATTGTGCCTAAGAACCTCCTCCCGAATGCCTCTTTGTTGCTCAGATGTGGCCCTCTCTCTCTAGCTAAGCCAACTTGAAAGGTGAAATCACTGCCCTCCCCCCTATGTGGGATCAGACACCCAGGGGAGTGAAATCTCCCTGGCAACGTGGAATATGACTCCCGGGGAGGAATGTAGACCTGGCATCGTGGGATGGAGAACATCTCCTTGACCAAAAGGGGGATGTGAAAGGAAATGAAATAAGCTTCAGTGGCAGAGAGATTCCAAAAGGAGCCGAGAGGTCACTCTGGTGGGCACTCTTACGTACAATGTAGACAACCCTTTTTAGGTTCTAATGAATTGGGGTAGCTGGTGGTGGATACCTGAAACTATCAAACTACAACCCAGAACCCGTGAATCTTGAAGACCATTGCATAAAAATGTGGCTTATGAGGGGGGACAGTGGGATTGAGGGGGGCCATAGGGATCACCCTCCTGTTTGTCTAGTTTGTGGATGGATGAGTGGAAAGGTGGGGGAAGGAAACAAACAAACAAACAAACAGACAAGGGCACCCAGTGTTCTTTTTTACTTTAGTTGCTCCTTTTCACTTTAATTATTATTCTGGTTATTTTTGTGTGTGTGGTAATGAGGGTGTCGGGGATTGATTTTGGTAATGAATGTACAACTACATAATGGTACTATGAACAATCAAATGTACGATCTGTTTTGTATGACTGCGTGGTATGTGAATATATCTCAATAAAATGAAAAAAAAAAAAAAAGATTCAGGCTCAGCAGGTAGAAGTCCATTCTACCATTCTGGCCAAGAAGACTGACAGAATCTGGACCTATCCTGCTCCTCACACCTCATCTCATAAGTCCACTCCACATGCACACGCGCGCGCGCGCACACACACACACACACACACACACAGGCTCATTCCCACGTCACTTGCACTTGCTATTCCCTCTGCCCGAAATACTTCCAGCTCCTCTCTGGTTTTTACTTTTTCTTCTCAGATTTCTGCTAAACCAGCTCCTCTTCAGAGAAGCCTTCCCAGCCAGCCCTGTCTAAAAGTGCCATCCCAACACACTGTCGCATCGGCTTATTTTAATTCTGTTTAGAATTTACAGTGTTATTTTTACTTGTCATTTGCGTCTATCTGCCTCCGATTTCTAGAATATAAGCTCTGTGAGAGCAGATATCTTGTGCATTACTTGTCCACAGTGACAAACATAGTGTGTGCCTGTAGTAGTGCTCAATAAATATTTATTGAGTGAAAGAATGATCTGGTAGGTAGTGAGCTCTCTGACAACAGTTGGATGCAAGTGGAGACTTGGTGTTCATCTGTGGATGATGCCTTGGTAATTAAGAAGTACTAAGAATTTCTGCTTTGGCCCTTGCTTACTGTATGAGCCTGGAAAAGTTACTACACCTTTCTGAGCCTCACTTTTTCCATATATAAAATGAGAGAACTAGTAGTGCCTACAGCATAAGGCAGTAAAGAATTCAGCCAGGTCCTGGCAGATAGTGAGCACTGCATAGTCATTAATAATATTCCTTCACTGGGAGGCAAGGTGTAATACATGACTCAAGATCCATTCCGACTGCAACACTTGCTGATTCTTTGGCAGGTGATCTTGTGGCTGACGCATGCACTTGCTTTAGCATCCACAACTGTGTCTCCACATCAGTCATTCACCATGTCTGCTTTTAGCACCTTCTCCATGTCCTCCCTGTATCCACTGCCTTGGGGCTGTGGATAGCCAGGTGGCTTCCCTCAACTTGGCAGTGTGAAGGAGACAGAACACGCCTGGGCCCAGTTCTCAGGGGGTATGTCGCCAAAGTGCTCATGGGAGGCAGAAAGGAGAGAGTTGCAGTTCTGCTAG
The DNA here is from genome assembly GCF_015220235.1 of Choloepus didactylus. Classification (NCBI taxonomy): domain Eukaryota; kingdom Metazoa; phylum Chordata; class Mammalia; order Pilosa; family Megalonychidae; genus Choloepus; species Choloepus didactylus. The sequence continues at coordinate 19,105,277 of NC_051317.1, read as the reverse complement.
CATCATCAGGGAAGGCTTCCAAGAGGAGGTGGACTTGAACCACACCTTGCAGAATAGGCAGGATTTGAAAAGAGGAAAAGGAGAAGGGAGGGGCTGCAGGCAGGAAGAATGGCATGAGCTAAGGAAGGAGGGATGCGTTCATTCATTCATCCATTTGTTGATTGGACAAATGTTTAATGAGCACCCAATATATGCCAGGCCTTGTCTACTGAGCTGAACAAGATGTCTACCCTGCAAAAAGCTGAGTGGGGAGACGCATGTGAGCAGACACAGTACACAAAAGAGAAACGGAGAAACATAGGGTCCCTAGGTGGGACTAACAGAGTCTAGTGGAGGTCAGGAAATTTTCCTGGGGGAAGCAGCATTTAAGCTGAGCCTGAAGGCAAAGACTGATGGGAGGGAGTGTTTCAGGGAAAGAGAACAGTGTGCAGCTACCAGCAGCGAAAGAGAGGGCTTTGAGTTCAAAGCCCTAATGGGCGTTCACTGTGGCTGGGGCTCGGTAAAGGAGAGGGGGAACGTGGGAGGTGAGGGCAGCAGGAGCCAGGTCACAAAGGGCTTTGAACTTCCAGCTGAGGCTTTAGCCTTTGTACTGGTGGGAAGTCATGGAAAGGTTTAATCCAAGGATTGTGTGGATTGGAGTTGGAACTGTCATTGCTTTCTGGAGAGAGGGGAATGGCAGGTGTGGAGGCAGAAGGGAGACGGTCAGGCCAGGCCGTAGTCAAGGTGAGAGACCCAGCGGCAGGTGCAGAAATGGGAGGAAGGAGCAGAGCCTCACGTGAGACCTTCCTTGATGGACTTAGGCAGGATGGGGGTGGGTGGAGAGGCATGAGAGGGAGGGAGGCAGATGGATTATGAAAGGAGAGTCTTTTTAAGATTTTGATTCAGAGATGCTTGAAAGACATCATTTCTCAGGGACTCCTAGGTGGGATATAACTGGTAGGGAAAACTTAATAAATGATCGGTTTGGATAAAGAGTTCGTGCAAGCACTATTTATTGAGTACTACTACATGCAAGCATGGCTCTAGGTCCTGGGGCTACAGTGGTGAGTGAGACAGACAACATCTCTGCCTTCTCAGGGCTTATGTGCTAGTGGAAAAGAGAGACAATAAGCAAAAACACATTACACAGCAAGTCATGATAAACGACAGAGAATATAAAGTAGAATGAGGGTACGTGTGAGGGGCAGGAAGAGATTGCAATTTCAAATAGAGTGGTCAGGGAAAGCTTCATGAATAAGGTCACTGTGATGGTTAGGTTCATATGTCAACTTGGCCAGGTGATGGTGTCCAGCTGTCTGGTCAAGTAAGCACTGGCCTAACCATTACTGCAAGGACATTTGTGGCTGGTTAATAAACCAGAAGGCTGGTTTATTAAATCATCAGTCAATTGATTGCAGCTGTGACTAATTACATCAATGAAGGGCGTGTCTTCCACAATGAGAGAATTCAATCAGCCGGATTTAATCCAATCAGTTGAAGACTTTTAAGGAAGAGAGAAAGAGGACATTCACTTCTTTAGCTAACCAGCGAAGCATTTCCTGAGGAGTTCATCGAAGCTGACAGTTCATTTCTTGAGGAGTTCATCGAACAGCTTCACTGGAGTTGCCATTTTGCTGCCTGCCCTATGGAATTTGGACTCATACATACCCACAGCTGCATGAGACACTTTTTTTTTTTTTTATCATCATTTTATTGAGATATATTCACATACCACGCAGTCATACAAAACAAATTGTACTTTCGATTGTTTACAGTACCATTACATAGTTGTACATTCATCACCTAAATCAATCCCTGACACCTTCATTAGCACACACACAAAAATAACAAGAATAATAATTAGAGTGAAAAAGAGCAATTGAAGTAAAAAAGAACACTGGGTACCTTTGTCTGTTTGTTTCCTTCCCCTACTTTTCTACACATCCATCCATAAACTAGACAAAGTGGAGTTTGGTCCTTATGGCATTCCCAATCCCATTGTCACCCCTCATAAGCTACATTTTTATACAACTGTCTTCGAGATTCATGGGTTCTGGGTTGTAGTTTAATAGTTTCAGGTATCCACCACCAGCTACCCCAATTCTTTAGAACCTAAAAAAGGTTGTCTAAAGTGTGCGTAAGAGTGCCCACCAGAGTGATCTCTCGGCTCGTTTTGGAATCTCTCTGCCACTGAAGCTTATTTCATTTCCTTTCACATCCCCCTTTTGGTCAAGAAGATGTTCTCCATCCCACGATGCCGGGTCTACATTCCTCCCCGGGAGTCATATTCCACGTTGCCAGGGAGATTCACTTCCCTGGGTGTCTGATCCCACGTAGGGGGGAGGGCAGTGATTTCACCTTTCAAGTTGGCTTAGCCAGAGAGAGAGGGCCACATCTGAGCAACAAAGAGGCATTCAGGAGGAGACTCTTAGGCACAAATACAGGGAGGCCTAGCCTCTCCTTTGCAGCAACCGTCTTCCCAAGGGTAAAACTTATGGTAGAGGGCTCAACCCATCAAACCACCAGTCCCCTATGTCTGTGGTCATGTTAGCAACCATGGAGGTGGGGTAGGCGAATACCCCTGCATTCTCCACAGGCTCCTCAAGGGGGCACTACATCTTTTTTTTTTTTTTCTCCTTGTTTGTCTTTTTTCTTTCTTTCTTTTTTTTTTTTTAACTTTCCCTTCTTCTTTTTTTTTTTTTTTAATCATCATTTTATTGAGATATATTCACATACCACGCAGTCATACAAAACAAATTGTACTTTCGATTGTTTACAGTACCATTACATAGTTGTACATTCATCACCTAAATCAATCCCTGACACCTTCATTAGCACACACACAAAAATAACAAGAATAATAATTAGAGTGAAAAAGAGCAATTGAAGTAAAAAAGAACACTAGGTACCTTTGTCTGTTTGTTTGCTTCCCCTACTTTTCTACAAATCCATCCATAAACTAGACAAAGTGGAGTTTGGTCCTTATGGCATTCCCAATCCCACTGTCACCCCTCATAAGCTACATTTTTATACAACTGTCTTCGAGATTCATGGGTTCTGGGTTGTAGTTTAATAGTTTCAGGTATCCACCACCAGCTACCCCAATTCTTTAGAACCTAAAAAAGGTTGTCTAAAGTGTGCGTAAGAGTGCCCACCACAGTGATCTCTCGGCTCGTTTTGGAATCTCTCTGCCACTGAAGCATATTTCATTTCCTTTCACATCCCCCTTTTGGTCAAGAAGATGTTCTCCATCCCACGATGCCGGGTCTACATTCCTCCCCGGGAGTCATATTCCACATTGCCAGGGAGATTCACTTCCCTGGGTGTCTGATCCCACGTAGTGGGGAGGGCAGTGATTTCACCTTTCAAGTTGGCTTAGCCAGAGAGAGAGGGCCACATCTGAGCAACAAAGAGGCATTCAGGAGGAGACTCTTAGGCACAAATACAGGGAGGCCTAGCCTCTCCTTTGCAGCAACCGTCTTCCCAAGGGTAAAACTTATGGTAGAGGGCTCAACCCATCAAACCACCAGTCCCCTATGTCTGTGGTCATGTTAGCAACCATGGAGGTGGGGTAGGCGAATACCCCTGCATTCTCCACAGGCTCCTCAAGGGGGCACTAAATCATTTTTTTTTTTTTTTCCTTGTTTGTCTTTTTTCTTTCTTTTTTTTTTTTTTTTTTAACTTTCCCTTCTTTTTTAAATCAACTGTATGAAAAAAAAGTTAAAAAGAAAACAAATATACAATAAAAGAACATTTCAAAGAGACCATAACAAGGAAGTAAGAAAAAGACAACTAACCTAAGATAACTGCTTAACTTCCAACATGTTCCTACTTTACCCCAAGAAAGTTACATAATATAGCAACATTTCAGTGAACTTGTTCCGACTACATCCATCAGAAATTAACAGACCATAGTCATTTCTGGGCATCCCCAGAACGTTAAATAGCTTATCTGTTCTTCTTGGATTATTGTTCCCCCTTCCTTAATTGCTCTCTACTGCTAGTTCCCCTACATTCTACATTATAAACCATTTGTTTTACATTTTTCAAAGTTCACATTAGTGGTAGCATATAATATTTCTCTTTTTGTGCCTGGCTTATTTCGCTCAGCATTATGTCTTCAAGGTTCATCCATGTTGTCATATGTTTCACCAGATCGTTCCTTCTTACTGCCGCGTAGTATTCCATCGTGTGTATATACCACATTTTATTTATCCACTCATCTGTTGAAGGACATTTGGGTTGTTTCCATCTCTTGGCAATTGTGAATAATGCTGCTATGAACATTGGCGTGCAGATATCTGTTCGTGTCACTGCTTTCCGATCTTCCGGGTATATACCGAGAAGTGCAATCGCTGGATCGAATGGTAGCTCTATATCTAGTTTTCTAAGGAACTGCCAGACTGACTTCCAGAGTGGCTGAACCATTATACAGTCCCACCAACAATGAATAAGAGTTCCAATTTCTCCACATCCCCTCCAGCATTTGTAGTTTCCTGTTTGTTTAATGGCAGCCATTCTAACCGGTGTTAGATGGTATCTCATTGTGGTCTTAATTTGCATCTCTCTAATAGCTAGTGAAGCTGAACATTTTTTCATGTGTTTCTTGGCCATTTGTATTTCCTCTTCAGAGAACTGTCTTTTCATATCTTTTGCCCATTTTATAATTGGGCTGTCTGTACTATTGTCATTGAGTTGTAGGATTTCTTTGTATATGCAAGATATCAGTCTTTTGTCAGATACATGGTTTCCAAAAATTTTTTCCCATTGAGTTGGCTGCCTCTTTACCTTTTTGAGAAATTCCTTTGAGGTGCAGAAACTTCTAAGCTTGAGGAGTTCCCATTTATCTATTTTCTCTTTTGTTGCTTGTGCTTTGGGTGTAAAGTCTAGGAAGTGGCCTCCTAATACAAGGTCTTGAAGATGTTTTCCTACATTATCTTCTAGGAGTTTTATGGTACTTTCTTTTATATTGAGATCTTTGGTCCATTTTGAGTTAATTTTTGTGTAGGGGGTGAGGTAGGGGTCCTCTTTCATTCTTTTGGATATGGATATCCAACTCTCCCAGCCCCATTTGTTGAAAAGACCGTTATGGCTCAGTTCGGTGACTTTGGGGGCCTTATCAAAGATCAGTCGGCCATAGATCTGAGGGTCTATCTCTGAATTCTCAATTCGATTCCATTGATCTATATGTCTATCTTTGTGCCAGTACCATGCTGTTTTGGCAACTGTGGCTTTATAATAAGCTTCAAAGTCAGGGAGTGTAAGTCCTCCCACTTCGTTTTTCTTTTTTAGAGTGTCTTTAGCAATTCGAGGCATCTTCCCTTCCCAAATAAATTTGATAACTAGCTTTTCCAAGTCTGCAAAGTAGGTTGTTGGAATTTTGATTGGGATTGCATTGAATCTGTAGATGAGTTTGGGTAGAATTGACATCTTAATGACATTTAGCCTTCCTATCCATGAACATGGAATATTTTTCCATCTTTTAAGGTCCCCTTCTATTTCTTTCAGTAGAGTTATGTAGTTTTCTTTGTATAGGTCTTTTACATCTTTGGTTAAGTTTATTCCTAGGTACTTGATTTTTTTAGTTGCTATTGAAAATGGTATCTTTTTCTTGAGTGTCTCTTCAGTTTGTTTATTTCTAGCATATAGAAACATTACTGACTTATGTGCATTAATCTTGTATCCCGCTACTTTGCTAAATTTATTAGCTCTAGTAGGTGTATCGTTGATTTCTCAGGGTTTTCTAGATATAAGATCATATCATCTGCAAACAATGACAGTTTTACTTCTTCCTTTCCAATTTGGATGCCTTTTATTTCTTTGTCTTGCCGGATTGCCCTGGCTAGCACTTCCAGCACAATGTTGAATAACAGTGGTGACAGCAGGCATCCTTGTCTTGTTCCTGATCTTAGAGGGAAGGCTTTCAGTCTCTCACCATTGAGTACTATGCTGGCTGTGGGTTTTTCATATATGCTCTTTATCATGTTGAGGAAGTTTCCTTCAATTCCTACCTTTTGAAGTGTTTTTATCAAAAAGGGATGTTGGATTTTGTCAAATGCTTTTTCAGCATCTATTGAGATGATCAATTGATTTTTCCCTTTCGAGTTTTTAATGTGTTGTAATACATTGATTGTTTTTCTTATGTTGAACCATCCTTGCATGCCTGGAATGAACCCCACTTGGTCATGGTGTATGATTTTTTTAATGTGTCTTTGGATTCGATTTGCAAGTATTTTGTTGAGGATTTTTGCATCTATATTCATTAGGGAGATTGGCCGGTAGTTTTCCTTTTTTGTAGCATCTTTGCCTGGTTTTGGTATTAGATTGATGTTAGCTTCATAAAATGAGTTAGGTAGTGTTCCATTTTTTTCAATGTTTTGAAAGAGTTTGAGTAAGATTGGTGTCAGTTCTTTCTGGAAAGTTTGGTAGAATTCCCCTGTGAAGCCATCTGGCCCTGGGCATTTATTTGTGGGAAGATTTTTGATGACTGATTGGATCTCTTTGCTTGTGATGGGTTGGTTGAGGTCTTCTATTTCTTCTCTGGTCAGTCTAGGTTGTTCATATGTTTCCAGGAAATTGTCCATTTCTTCTACATTATCCAGTTTGTTGCCATACAGTTGTTCATAATATCCTCTTATAATTTTTTTAATTTCTTCAGGATCTGCAGTTATGTCACCTTTTTCATTCATTATTTTGTTTATATGGGTCTTCTCTCTTTTTGATTTTGTCAGTCTAGCTAGGGGCTTGTCAATCTTGTTGATCTTCTCAAAGAACCAACTTTTGGTGATATTTATCCTCTCTATTGTTTTTTTGTTCTCTATGTCATTTATTTCTGCTTTAATCCTTGTTATTTCTTTTCTTGTACTTGGTTTAGGATTGGTTTGCTGAGACACTTTTATAAAATCTTGTATTCATAGATATCTCTTGTTGATTCTGTTTCCCCAGAGAACCCTAACTAATACAGTCACTTTAAAAATGTTTTTTTTTAAAAAAACGCTTTATTGAGATGTAATTCACCTACCATAAAATTCACCATTTTAAAGTGTACAATTCAGTTGTTTATTCAGAGTCATGCACCCATGACCCCAAAAAGAAACCCTGTGCCCATTAGCAGTCACTCCCCATTCCCTGCTCCCCCAGACCCTGGCAATCACTAATCTACTTTCTGTCTCCATGGATTTGCCTATTCTGGGCATTACATATGAATGGAATCATACAACGTGTGGTCTTTTGTGACTGGCTTCTCTCACTTAGCAAAATGTTTCCAAGGTTCATAATAAGGTAATGTTTGATCACAAACCTATAGGAATGAGCAAGTGATGCAAGTATCAGGGGATGGCACTTGGGGCAAAGAGGACCACAGTCAGTGGACCTCACATCACACGGCCATAGAAAGCAAAGCACTTGTCCAAGCTGAGCTTGCCCTGAGGCCCTCACAAGGAAGGTGGCTTGCCTTGGCAGTCAGTGAGGAAGGGCGGGTTTTGGCAGCTTGGATTGGGGCAACCTAGAGAGCCTGTTTTCTAGCCTGGGTAGGAGAGTTTCAGAAACAGCCTTTGACACTCCAGGACACTTTGAAAGTTCTCAGTATCCTGAGTGTAAAACCAGGGGAGTCTTTGGCTCTGCCAGCCTCACGAGATTGGAATGATGAATGTGCACCTGTGTGGACATGTGAGCCAGGACAGTTGGGAGGGGCTGGGGGTGCTGTGACTGTCTGGGCTGTGATGGGGGCTCTGGGAACACAGAGGAGTGAGGAGGTATAGGCACAGGCAAATCTGTGATTAAGAACCAGCTCCCCATCACCACCCCTTTTCCTGGGACTGAGGGTGTCCCAAGTCTCCCACTCAGCCCAAAGGTGAAGAATTCTGGACTCAGGAGTATGGCCTGGGAGTGGGAGGCAATGCCCATGGCCAGCCATGGCCTCCTGCTCTTAGCAGTGTGGAGGGATGGAAAGCAGGAGTCAGAAGTCCTGGGTGCAAGTCTCAGCTCATGGTGACCATTGGCAAGTCCCTGTACCTCCATGGTCCACAGACTACTCAGATGAGGACAGTGGGCAGCATAGTCTACAGAGTGTCCCTTAACTTTGACACCCCAGGACTCCTGACCCCTAGAATCAGAATCATTGCAGGAGAGAAGGCAAGTGCCTCAGGGACACTGAGATCTTAGTAAACTCAAGGCAGGACACCTGGTTTGACATATGGTCTGACAACATGGCACAATTTTCTCTTAAAGCATATTGATTTATTTCATTTTTAAATATTTCAGTATAAATCTCTAAAATGTAGGGACTTTGTTTTTTTAAACATAACTACAATGCCATTACCACACCTGTATCAGTTAACTATTGCCATAATAACGCTTAGTAACAAACCATCCCAAAACTTAGTGGCTTACAACAACAAGCATTTGGTTCTCTTTCACATGTCTGTGGGTCAGCCGGGCTCAGCTGAGATGTTTGGGACTTGGCCCCAGGTTTCAGAGGGGGTCATGTTTGCTCCATGTGTCTCTTATGCATCTGGAACCAGCAGACTGCCAGGGACATGCTCTTCTCCTGTCATAAGCAGGAGCTCAAGGGCAAGTCCACCCATGCAAACACTTTTCAAGCCTCTGTTCAGTTATATTCACCAACATCCATTGGCTAAAGCAAGTCACATGGCTAAGCCCCGACTCAAGGGGTGGGAAAATAGATTCCACCTCTTGATGGGAGGAGCTGCAAAATGACCTTAAAGGGCACAAGGAAGGCTGAAAAACTATGTCCATTTTTGTAATTGCCCCACCCAGCATCCCCCAGAGGGGACCAAGAAGGTATGAATGTTTTATCAATTTATTTATTTTAGCTTCTTTTTGAACCCTAGATTCATTGCAGTTATTTATCCTTATTAATATTCACTTTTTCTCTAATTTTTAGCCAGTGGGAGCCTCTTCAGTTTGGTTCCCAAAACCTTTTGACGTGACTCCAGTAGTCTTTGAGAGCTTCTTTGCTCTCATGTTCTAAGCTCATCTTGCACATTTGCTGCCCCAGACCTGGAATCAGCCTCTTAATTATTTTTTTAAAAGTAATACATTCTTATGGTTTAAAAGTCAAGCAGTTATTAAAAAGTATAAAATGTGACGTTATCTCGCTACCCTCAGTCTCTCAAGCTCTTCATTCCCTTCCTGAGAGGAACCACTGTTAGCAATGTCTCATGAATCTTTCTGGAGGTATTCTACTCCTAATTAAGTATATATTTTTGTTTTTTTTTATACAAATGCTTTTTTTTCTTTTACAATGTATAATAGTAGTAGAAATCATCATCATCATCATCATCATCATCGTCATCATCATCATCATAGTTAACAACAGCTAACACTTACATAGCATTTACCTTGTGCTGGGCCAAGCTGAAGTCCAAGTGGAGATCTGCCTAAATCCAAAGTCCAGGCTTTAACCACACCTGCCTTCTCGGGTGAGCCAGATGCACCCCACTGTACAATGAACGTGTTTGACCAGGTCACTGTTTGCCAGTGTGGTGCACTGGTAGTAAGCTAGATGATTGTACATAGTTCAAAGTGAGTGTTTGTTATTTTAATAATTATGGATATATTTTAATATATGAGAGAAGAAAATAAAACCCTGATAACAAGGAAGTCTGAGGTGCACCGTGATATCCAAGTTGCTTCCATTAATGATCCAGTTGGTTTGAGGCCAGCTTGGGGCTATCTAAGAGCAGAATGTAACAGGGAACTCTGGTTTCTAACCCCACCTCCATTGCTGTCTCTTTCTAAACAGCTATGAGCAAAGCCTTCCGCCTCTGCCTCTCTGCTTCCTTCTCCACCACAAAGACCCAATCTCAGAAGGGGAATTCTTACAACTTTGAGCAGAATCAAAGTATCACAGAGGACCTGAACACCATGGACTTGTAGATACCATCTGTTCCAACCCTTTCCTTGTAGAGAAGGGGGCACTGAAGCCCAGTGAGGAGAAGATGCCTGCCTAAGGCCAACAATGAGTTACAGTCCAGCAATCTTTACACCAGAAGCCGTTTTCTCCTGGGGAAGTAGGGTTTAGTATTTCCCTGGGAAGCAGGGCTCTAGTATGTTTAGAAAAGGGAAGGATTCCTTCCTTCAAAACTCAATCAGAAGTAAGAGATTAGGACAGCTTCACAGGGAAAAAAAATGGGCAAAAATACATATTTGAATAGTGCAAAAAGAATAAAAAATTAAGAGTACATCTCCAACAGTACATCTCCCTCCAGCTCTGCCTTCTAGGCTCCCAGAGACAACCACTGCTAGTTTGTTGAGTCTATTTCCAGAGATATTCTCTGCATGCAGAAATATAGATGTGTGTATACCCTTGAAAAATTATGTTCCTACCACCATATTATTTGAATAATAAGCTTTATTTTAGAGCAGTTTTAGGTATATAGAAAAATTGCAGAGTTCCCTTAAACACCCACCCCCCCTAGATTCCCGTTATTAACATCTTGCAATAGTGTGGTTCACTTGTTACAACTGATGAGCCAATATTAATATATTAGTAGTAACTAAAGTCCCTAGTTTATATTACAGTTCACTCTTTGTGTTGTACAGTTCTATGGGTTTTGAGAAATGCATAATGACATGTATCCACCATGAAGGTATCATACAGAATACTTTCACAGCCCTAAGAAATACCCTGTGCTCCACCCATTCCATATACCATCCATATTTTCCTGCATCTTTTTCAATTAACCGTTTATCTAGGAGATCCTTCTGTCATCACCACATGAGGTGGTTTGTCCTGGGTCATCTTGGTTAAGCTGGGCACTCTGTTTCCCAGAACCCAGTTCACTGTAGGGTTTCCACTTGGGGTTGGCCCAAAGTGGAACTCGTGGAGATTTGGAAGGTAGACATGAAGCCTCGGCCATCCCTCTCTCCAGGTCGTCGTGGTGAGATGCCAACGGTGGGCAAATGCAGAAACGCTGGCAGATTCCAGTTTCTCCTCTCTCCTCTTTGTACATCTGGTTCCTCTTCCCAACCAACCGATGGCTCAGCTGACTGAAAGGGGTGCCAGACCTGCCACCACTAGACACTGGACAGCAGACCCTAGAGATGGTGGCTAGACAGAGGCCCAGCTGCCCATAGGCCTCCCACATGCCTCCCCTTCGTGGTGCCACTTGGGCAGGTGGCCACGCTTGGTCCTCGGACTGACTGGGCTCCTCAGATCCTCCAATTCCCTTCCTGAATGCTGTGTAAGGATGTTATTGCTATAATAAATCCCTTATTCCAGGTATCATAGGATTTTTTTTCCCTGATGGAATCCTGATGATTTCACCCCATATTCTGCCCCATTCTGTTTTTTTTGGTTTAAATGTAATTTCTTTTCTTTTTTTCCACATACTATATTTATTCTTTAAACTTCCACACAGAATAAGAAATTCAATTTTCTTTAATCAAAATGTTTTCCAAAAATTATCTTTCAATTAAAACTTTTATTTCAATGAAATTTTAAATCTCTGAATTAATTAATTTAGAATTTTTTATTTTAAATTAAAATATTTAAAATTGGGAATGGTTCATTTAAAAAATCTTTTAATTTTGAAATGATTTCAGACTTACAGGAAAATTGCAAAAATTACAGTATGTAAAAACAATATCGAGAACTCTGATAAACCCAGATACCCAGATTTACCAACCCAACCTTTTGCCACATTTGTTATAGAATTCTTTCTATCTATCTATCTATCCATTTATCTACCATTTTCTAAACATTTGAGAGCATGCTGCCTATATCATCCTCTTTGAATACTTAATACTTCCATGTATATTTCCATAGGATGTTTTCTATGAAATTATGTAACATTATTAAGGACAGTTAATCAAGTTCAAGAAATTTAATATTGATAAAAGCAGAGGACATATTACAAGTTTTTCAATTATCCCAATAATGTCCTTTTGGGCATTTTCTCTTCCATTATTAGATCATGTATTGCATTTAATTAATTGTCATCATTTCTTTAGTCTCTCTCTCTCTCTCTCTCTTTTTAAAATTGTGGTAGCGTACATACAACATAAAATTTCCCATCTCAGTTTCTCCCAAGCTTACAATATGGTGTTATTTGTCACAATCACAATGTTGTGTTAGTATCACCGCCATCCACTACCAGAACTTCCCCATCACCCCAAACAGAAACCCTACACTCATTATGCATTAACGCTTGATACCCCCCACACACACCCACCCACCCCCAACCTGCCTCTGGTAATCTGTACTCTACCTTCTGTCTCTATAAAAATTTGAATATTCTATTTATTTCATATAAGCAGAATCATACAATACCTGTCCTTATTTTTTTTTTTGAACAAGAACATTCTTTTATGCAATCCCATTAAGTGCAGCTAAGAAGTACAAGAGATTCAACAATGATACAAAGCTTACATTCTGTATTTCCTTTTCCTTATGTCTCAACTGTGTCCCTTTGAGCCTCCTGTCCTCCACCCTCAGATCCCATCCAGGGTCACCTGTCCTTTTGAATCTGGCTTTTTTCACTCAACATGATATCCTTTTTTTTTTTTTTTTTGTCAATTTTAAAGAAGTTTTATTGAGGTATATTTACATACCATACAACCCATCCAAAGTGTACATTCAATGGCTTTTGGTATATTAACAGCACTGTGCATTCATCACCACAATAAATTTTAGAACATTTTCATTACTCAAAAAAAACCCATAAACTTTGCAGTCACCACTTAATCTATCTTTCCCCATCCCTACACAACCACTAATCTATTTCTGTCTCTATAAATTTATTTATATTTACATTTCATATAGCTGGAATCATTCAATATGTAGTAATTTGTGTCTGGTTTCTTCCACTTAGCATAATGTTTTTTAAAAAAATATTTATTAGAAAAGTTGTAGATTTACAGAAAAGTCATGTAAAAAAAACTGTGTTCCCATGTACCCTTATTGTTAACACTTTGCATTAGTGTGGTACCTTTGTTACATTTGAAAAAACATTAAAATAGTTCTCATAACTTTATTCTATAATTTACCTACATTAAGTATATTTTTCACCATATACCACTCTGTTATTAACACCTTGTATTCGTGCCATTCATTACTTCTAATTCATAAGAGAAAAGTCTTATACATGTACTGTCTACCACAGTCCATCATTCATAACAGGGTTCACTGTATTGTGCAGTCCCATGTGATAACTTTCCTTCTAGTAACATACATGACCCAAAACTTCTCTTTTCAACCACATTTACAGACATAATTCGGCACTGTTACATTCTACATAATGTCCTACCATCACCACCATCAACATGATATCTTCAAGGTTCATCCATGTTATCGCATGTATCAGAACTTCTTTCCTTTTTATAGCTAAATAATATTCCATTGCATGTATATATACCACCTTTTGTTTATCCATTCATCAGTCGTTGGACATCTGGGTTCTTTCCACCTTTTGGCTACTGTGAATAATGCTGCTATGAACATCTGTTTGAGTTTCTGCTTTCATTTCTTTTGGATATTTAGAAGTGGAATTGCGGGATTATAAGGCAATTCTGTACTTAACTTTTTGAGGAACCACCAAGCTCTTCCACAGTGACTGCCCTATTTTACATTCCCACCAGCAATGCACAAGTTTTCCTATTTCTCCACATCCTTGCCAACACTTGTTATTTTCTGTTTTTCTAAATAACAGCCATTCCAGTAGGTGTAAAGTGGTATCTTGTTGTGGTTATGATTTGTATTTCCCTAGTGGCTAAAGATATTGAGCATCTTTACATGTGCTTTCTGGCCATTTGTGTATCTTCTCTGGAGAAAATGTCTATTCAAGTTCTTTACATATCTTTCAATTTGGTTACTTGGCTTTTTGTTGTTCAGTTGTAGGAGTCCTTTATATATTCTGGATATTAAACCCTTATCAGATACATGTATTGCTAGTGTTTTCTCACATTCCAGAGATTGTTTTTTCACTTTCTTGATAATATCCTTTGATGCACAAAAGTTTTTAATTTTGATGAAGTCCAATCTATGTTTTATTGTTGGTGCTTATGATTTTGGTGAAAAGTCTAAGAATCTATTGCCTAATACAAAGTCCTGAATATATTTCCTTATGTTTTCTTCTGGGAGTTTTATAGTTTTAACTCTTAAATTTAGGTTGTTGATCCATTTTGAGTAATTTTTGTATATAGTGTGAGGTACAGGTCCACTTTCATTCTTTTGCATGTGGATATCCAGTTTTCCCAGCACCATTTGTTGAAGAGACTATTCTTGCCTGTTAAGTGGACTTGGCACCCTTGTCAGAAATCATTTGGCCATATATGTGTGGTTTCTGAACTCCCAATTTGATTCCATTGGTCTATATTTCTGTCTTTTGTGCCACTATCACACTGTATTAGATTATTGTAGCTCTATAGTAAGTTTTGAAATCAGGAAATGTGAGCTCCCCAACTTTGTTCTTCTTTTCCAAGATGCTTTTGGCTTTTCAGGGCCCCTTTCACTTCCATATGAATCTTAAGATCACCTATTTCATTTCTTCAAAGTGGGCTGTTGAAATTTTGATTGGGATTGTGTTGAATCTGTAAATCGCTTTGGGTAGCATTAACATTTTAACATACTAAGTTTTCCAATCCATGAACATGTGATGTCTTTCCTATTTTTTAGGTCTTCTTTAATTTGTTTCCGTAATGATTTATAATTTCTGCAAATAAGTCCCTTACATCCTTAGTTAAATTTATTCTTAAATATTTTATTCTTTTAGTTGTTATTGTAAAAGGAATTGTTTTCTTGATTTCCTTTTTGGATGGAAACATCACTGATTTTTACGTATTGGTCTTATGATTTGCCACTTTGTTGAATTCATTTATTAGCTCCCAAGGCTTTCTTGTAGATCGTTTTGGATTTTCTATGTAAACAATCATATCATCTGTGAATAGGGATAATTTTACTCCTTCCTTTCCAATTTGGATGTCTTTTATTTCTTTTTCTTGCCTAATTGCTCTGGCTTGAACTTCCAGTACAACGTTGTATAGCAGTGGTCAAATCAGGCATCTTTGTCTTGTTCCTGATTTTAGGGAGAAAACTCGGTCTTTCACTGTTGAGTATGCTGTTAGCTGTGGGTTTTTCATAAGGCCCTTTATCATATTGAGAACATTCCCTTCTACTTCTGGAATTCTAAATTTTTATTATGAAACAGTGCTAAATTTTGTCAGATGCTTTTTCTTTGTAAACTGAGATAATCATATGGGTTTTTTTCCCCTTCATTCTATTAATGTGGTATATTACGTTGATTGATTATCTTATGTTGGACTACCCTTGCATTCCTGGGATAAATCCCACTTGATTATGGTATGTAATCCTTTTGATGTGCCATTGAATTCAATTTGCTTGTATTTTGCTGAGGATTTTTGCATCTATATTCATAAGGGACATTGGTCTGTAATTTTCTTTTCTTGAGATATCTATATCTGGCATTGGTATTACAGTGGTGCTGGCCTCATAGAATGAGTTAGGGAGTGTTCCTTCCTCTTCAATATTTTGGAAATATTTGAGAAAGATTGGCTGCCCTGTTCTTTTTAATGGCTGCACTATATTCATCAGAGTAGAGGGGAGTGGTTATGAGCACAGGCTCTGGAGTGAGAAGAACCTGGGTTTGTACCCTGCCTCTGCCTTGCTGACACATTGTGGGGGCCTTGGGCACATAGTAAGTGTCCAAAAGACCCTGTCCACTGTTATCCATGGAAGAGGTTCTCCTTTCAAAACCACAGCTCACCCCTGGGGTCATCCTGCCCTTAGCAGCCTCAGGGTTCCCCCCATCTCCTTGGCTTGGCACTTGGGGCCCACCCCAATCCATCTCAGCTTCAGTCTTCCTTTCCAACTGCTTGCATTTGTGTTGCTGCCCCACTGGACCGGGGGACAGACTTTTCCTCTTGACCCCCTGTCTAGACTGCGTGTGTGTCTCCCCTCACTAGTGAGGGCTCAGTCAGGGCCACACCACTGCTCAGGAACTGTCCAGACTTCACCTAAAGTTGTTGGGCTGGGTGGCAGCTCTGTCCTGAAACCCCCAGAGTTTCCAGGAGCAAAAACTAGAATTCTCTCAAGGTGGCTGTTCTCTTGTTTGCTTTTTCAAAGTCCAGGGTTCAGGGCCCTGGACTGAAAGCCCACATAGCCAGAATTTATCTCACCCTGTGCTGCCCATTTGGTGAATTCAGACAAACCCTGTCCCCTCTGTGTGTCACCACTTCCTCTTCTGTAAAATACGGGAATTGACTGGATGATGTCAAAATGCTCCTCCAGAACGCCGAGGCTCTGATTTTCATCTGATTCCTTCAAACACTGTTCAGTCATTTATCCTTCCACTCATCCACCCATCATCCAGTGACTTTACTTTTTCATCTTTATTGGTGTTTCTTCTGATTTCAGTGTATCATGCCTCCACATTGCAGAGTTTCAGTGTAAGCTTGAAAATGAACATCCCTCTTAATGATATCCTCTAGTTCAACTGGGTGCAATTTTTTCCCCCGAGGGACATTGGGCAATATCTGGAGACATTTTTGGTTGTACCAGCTTGGGGGCTGCTTCTGGCATTCAGTGGGTAGAGCTCAAAGACACCGCCCAGCATCCTACAATGGGCAGGACACCACCCAACAACAAAGGGTTCTGCGACCCAAAGTATCAATAGTGCCAAGGTTGAGAAAATCCTGCCCTGGAATTTAATGCTATTAATATTTGGGTGTATATTTTTCCAAAAATTTCTGTAAACATACAAACATAAATGTGCATGTGTGTGTTGTTGTTTTCAACAGATATGGGCTCCAGTTGCAGTTTTCTTTTTTCTTTAATAATACTGGCAGTGACATTTCAAGCAGTTGAGAGCCCACTACTAGAATCAGATTGCTTACATTTGAACACTGCTCTTACTGCTTACTAGCTATGTGACCTAACCCCTCCATGCCTCAGTTTCTTCATCTATGAAGTGTGGATAATAATGATACCTATGGCATGGCCTTAGCATGGTGTTAGCTGTTTATTATGATTTGTGTTCCTTTGTCCTTGCCTTGAGCAGGGCAGGAAAGGCATCCCTGTGCCCATGGTCCCAGGAAGACTGAGACTCAGAGTCCAGCAGGGAACAAATGCTGGGTTGACCAGTAGGTCAGAGGCAGGACTGGACTGGGACCCAGGGTAGGCCAGGGCTCTCTTCACCTTAAGAAGCACTTCTGATAAAAGTATACAGTTTGGAATATAGGTTACCAGGGGATGGAGTGGGGGTAGGGAATAGGAAGTTGATGCTTAAAAAAAGAAAAGTCTATAGTTCGGGATTTTTGTTTGTTTGTTTAGTTTTGGTGGATGTGGGGGCAAGTCCAGAAGAGGGGAGGGCACCAGCTCTGCACTATGGTGTGGCAGAAAGAGTTTTGTGCCAGGCGTGAGGGCTGGGTCCATCCCTCTCTGCCCCAGAGGCCCGAGTCCCCCACCTCCCCATTGTGGCTCCCTCAGGCTCTCAGCTCCCAGCTCAGCTCTCCACCAGGCTGGGAGCAGGCCCTGCCTTATCTCCAGACGCCTGTTATCTGCACACCCATCTGCGGACAAATGGCCAGCCGGCTGGCTCCTGGTCACCCCTGCCCGAGGGGGGGGCCTCCTCTCAGGCCTGTGTCTGGCAATTTGGGCTGGAGCCCAAGGTGGGGGGTCTCCTGTGAGGGAGGCCCAACCCGGCCCTACTGCTGGGGCTTTAAACCCCAGAATGGCGCTGCTTGGAAATTCCATTCACGGGGCAGGAAATCCGTCCTACCCTATGACCCCTTCACTCACTTGGTTCCACAGAAGTTCTTATAAAGTGGGTAGGGGCTGGGGTGGAAAAACTGAGGCTCAGAGAGGGGATGTGACTTGCTGGAGGTCACACAGCGAGGCAGTGGCATTGCTGTCAGTAGAACCCAGGCTTCCTAGTACCTAGCCCTCTCCGGCCTGCAAAAAGGAGAGCCTGCAGACCCCATGCTCCCAGCTCTGCTCTGCCATTGAAGTTAGGCGGTTGGGGCACAGTTCTGGCCCTCCCCATCCTGTTTTTGCCACTTCTTAAGTGTGTGTGAGGAATGGGCCTGCTCTTAGCTCCCAGGAGGCCAGGGAAGCAGTGCATAGAAAGCTGCAGCACATGGGCTTGGGCTCACCCTGCCTAGGTTCCAGCCCCACCTTTCCCACTCACACTCAGCATGACTTTCGGCAATCATTTCACCTCTCTCTGTGTGCCTTGGTTTCTGCATATGAAAAATGGCAAGAATAAGAGTCTTTACCTCACAGCCTTGTTGTGAGGAGTAAACAAATTAATTGGCATAAATCACCTAGAAGGGTGCTTGGGCCTTGAGTGTGTCACTGTTAGTTTTATCAATAGGAGTGGCATCTGGTTTGATGACCTGTCTTGCTGGGCGACCCTGGGCAACTGACTTAACATCTCTGAGCCTCTGTTTGCTCATCAGCAAACAGGGGCAGTGAAGGGCAGTGTGTCTTTGAGGCTGCATAGTGAGGGGCTTGGCACAGACCATGGCCCCAGCTGCCAGGGCGGGCTGGGGGCTGCCAGTGACCCACAGGGAGAGGTGTCTGCATGGAGGATGGAGACAGCCTGTAGGCCTTTGTTTACAGAGCCCATCTCTCTTCTGATGGATGTGGCCTGCAGAGGTCTGTTTGCAAGTTTCTCCTGGAAACATGAATCAAGGTCTGTTTGGAGAACACGTGCACTTCTGTGTCAAACATTCCACTGCGCGGGGGCTGCAGAGCCCTGAGGAGCCGAGGGCAGCGTGTGTCCCAGATTGTCCCCGGAGACAGCAGGGCAGGCCAGAGACCGAGCCCCTGTGGCTAGGCTTCTGCGGCCTCGGCAGGGCGACCTCCTGAGACAGACGCCCTGCCTGGCCTCAAGGGGCTCTCTAGAAAGCAAGATAAGAGCTGGACTCAAGCAGAAAACAGGGAGGGAGAGATAAGGACCCATCTGCTTCCACTCTTGTCTTCTCTGATCCTCCATGGCAGCGCCAGAGTGATCTTTAAAAAATGTAAATCTGATCAGCTCTTGGCTGCTCACAGCCTTCCAGTGGCTTCCTTTGCAGTTGAATAAAGATCAGATTCCTTAAAAGTGGCCTCCAAGGCCCTGTGGACTCTCTCCCAGGCCAGCTGCCCAGGCCCCAGCTCCTGGTGCCCTCTGCCCTCTAGCCATACGTTCTTCCAGTTCCTCAAACAAGCCAACGTCACCCCTTTATTCAGCCTCCTCACACAGGACACCTTTTGCCAGCAATGCCCTCTTCCCTGTCCTGGTGTGTTATCCCCTCTTACTCCCGACTTCAGCTTAGCTGTCTCCGCTCAGAGCCTCCTTGATCACCGGCTGTCACAGCAGCACCTCCTCTTCTTTCCCTGAGGGTACCTATCAAATTTGTAATTGTGCATGTATTTGTTTATTTGTTCAGCCCTTGTACCCACCACTCTATTGTAAGCTCCACAGGGTGGGGCGGCATCTGTTTAATACATCAGTACACCCCGCCCCACCCGGCCCTGGCACAAGGATTGCTGCATGGAAGGCTCTGAACAAATATTTCTTTGATGAATGAAGGATTAGAAGGATGGATCTCATGCTCGAGAGGTCAGAAGACAGTCAGCTGCAGTAGGGGGAATCAGAGAAGACTCGGGGAAATGACGTTAGAGCGGAGTCTGGACAAGTAGGATGGCTTTGACTGGTGTGGATGAGAAGAAAATTGTTTTTATTGGCTGAGAACAACTCGAGGGAGGTAGCACAGGGAGTGGTGGGACTACAGGCTGCAAATTCACCCAACTTGGGCAAGTCCCTTCAACACTCTGAACTCAGTTTTTCATCTGAAAAATGAGGGTCATGATACCTAATTCACAGGCAGCATGTGAAGAGGAAATGGGGTGACATATGCAAAGCACTTAGGACCCCATAAATCATTAAGTATCATGATTACAGACATTCATTTCACCTCCATTCCAATCTGGTGAAGGAGATATTACTGCCTGCATCTTCTTTTTATAATAAATTTATTTCACTTATTTGAAACAATCTCAAATTTACAGAAAAGTTGCAGGTTTAATACAAAGAAGTCTGTCATCTGAGAGTAAGTTGCTGACATGATGCAATTTTAGTGTATATTTCCAACCAACAAGGACAATTCTCCAGGTAATCGTAAGGCAGCCATCACCTTCACCAGGAAATTAGCATTGACACTGACACGTTACTACTGTAGGATCTGCAGACTCCAGCCAAGATTCTAAACTAGGTTGGATTTACTTGTTGTGTCTCTTTGGTCTCCTTCATTCTGGAACAATTTCTCAGCCCTTCCTTGATTTTTAGGCCATTGATACTTTTGAAGATTACAAGGCCAATTATGTCATCAAATGTCCCTCAAGTGGTTTTTTTTTCTGTTTCCTCATGATTAGATTCAGGTTATGCATCTTCAGCTGGAAAACCACAGAAGGGAGGTGGGGAAGGGTTAGGTAGCAAAATGTGTGGCATGTTCTAGTTTGAATCCTTTCTGTTGCAAAAATGTCCTCATTCACTGGGTGTTTATTAAAGCTGATCCTGGCCAGCCTGTCCTTCTAAGAGGCTGGAAGGAGCTAGGGGCCCTTTCAGAAGTGATGGGATCAGGAACTCCCCTCTCCCTTTCTCGAAGGGACCGAGGGTGCTGAGCTCCTAATTTCCTCTAGGTGGCGCACAATTCTCTGGGGAGAGGTGGGAATCCAGTGAATTTATTCCAAGGAAAGGAGGGAGGGTTTTAGAGAGGCTAAGCCCTGCCTATGGGGTGGGGCCTCATAAGGGAATCACCTCCCCACTCCCTCAGGAAATCTGGATTTGGTCTCGGTTTTGCCCGGACTTGCTGGGAGACTTTGAGCAAACCCCTCACCTTTCTGGGTCTCAATGTTTCCACCAGTTGAAAAAAAGGAGGGTGTCAGCATAACTGGTTGAGGGTCTGGTTTTACCTCCACCCCCAACCCCCATCTCCTTCCATCTTGAGCCTATTCCTAAACCAGACTTAGGCCCTTGGCTCTAGACAACTCTCTCACACCAGAAAAGCAACCTCAGTACAGGATTAAAGTCGCTCGCAAGCAAGTGAGAATGAAGCTTGAAAAGGCCTGGGGCATTTGCATGGTAGGGGAGAGGAGCTGGCACCTCAGAGCGATCTCCTAGTCCCAGAAAGGGAGGGTGGGGAAGAGGGAGCGGTTGGGTTTGGTGGGGCCTCCCCCTCCCAGCCCCCTCTTCAAGTGCTGCCCTAGGGCTTGCCCCCTCACCAGTGTCTGGCCCACCTGGAAACTATGTGGGCTTCCAGAACCTGCTCTCAAGGTGTCCTCTGGGGCAAATGACTTGTCTTGCTGAGCCTCAGTTTCCTCATCTGTGAAACTGGGGCCAACAACACTTTCCTAGAGGTGGTAGCCACAAGTGCTGATCAGAGTCTTTCCATAGGCTTCTCTTAAGGCCAGAACAGAGGTAAGGGAGTGACTGTGGGTTCCTTAACCACACAGTGGGCTCAGCAACTGTTCACTGTTTAGAAAACACATGGTTCCTGGAGTGTGGGCAGCACTAAATCCACGGTGTCTGTGACATGGTTGTCATTATCCCCCCTGATCCCCTGTCCTTCCTTTTAACATACAGCTTTATATTGCCCCCAGCCATGTCCACCCAGCCTCTTAGGGATTCCCTCAGCCAGGTGGGGCGCCCCCGTGCTAACATTTCCCATGCTCTGGGGCTCAACTTTTATCTCCACCATCAACAACCACCTCCTCTAGGTCAGAGGGTAAAGACTCCCACCCACATTTGTGTCAGCCCTGGCTTGTCTATTTATAGGAAGCTAGGTTGTCTCCATGCATTTCTGTGAACTGGGCAAGCATCCTGGCCAACTGTATGCAAAAGCAGCAGAAATCTTCAGTCTTCCTGAGAAGGCCGGAGAAATGTCTGTCTTCAGAGGCTTCTGAGAAAGCAAATTGATTCAAGGGGAACTATGAGTTGTAAGCTTGCCTCCCCCCTCCTTTGCCCCCCAGCCCTGGCTGCCTCTTCTGGACAGTAATGACTCCTGTCTCCAAGAGACCCTTCCCCCAGGGTCCAGCTGAGTGGCAGGGTTATACTTTAGGGTGGTAATTAGCCTGATAAGGCGATGACCTCACTCTCCTGCCTCTGGCAAGAGCCAAGAGAGACCAGCTAGCTGGAGCCTGACCATGCAGGACCCCCGCCTCTCCCTGGGCTTAGAGTCAGGGACCCTGGTTCAAGGCCTTGGATAAGTCTTTTCCCCTCTCTAGGCCTCTGATTGTCCATCTGTGAAATGGAGCATGTTCTAACTTCATGGGCTTATGGGAAAGCTCTAGCCAAATAATAAGTGAGAGATTGCTTTGGAAAGCATACTTGGCAGCAGTGCATTGCTGACCACAGACAATCATAGAGCTGGGGAGTTTTCCAGAATATCCCTGAAGGAACAATGTAAAGGGCACTGGCCAGAGCCATTGGGGTTCCGAGTTCCATCTCCCATTTTACTAGGTATGCCGTCTCAAAAAACTATGTTTCTTTTCTTTCTTTAAGGAAACCTCTAAAAATAAGGAAAAATTTTAGTACATCTGTCATTCCATTGTAACCACTGGTAGCATCTTATCCAAGACACATTTATGAGAATTAGGAATGGTCCATCTGGGAGCTGCCTAAACCTGGCTTGTCCTCCAGCAGTTGGGGTCTGTGCTTTGGGCAGCCCTGGTCTGGGGGCTGGTTGAAGCCTCACCCCCCCCCCCCCAAAGCTTTCCTTCTCGTTTGTTCAGCCAATTGACAAATAACTGTTTAGGGCTCCGTCCTTCCGCATAAAGTGGTGGGAATGGCCCAGCCTGGAGGGTCTCAGGGCGGTGTTGGGGAGCAGCAGTTGCTCTCTGACTTGGGCCTGGGTGGCTGTGGCATGTCTGTGGCGTGTGTCAAGGCTGCTGTGGGGGATGTTTGTCAGCCAGGGTGTTTGAGTGTGTACGTGGGTGTCTGTGTGTCTGCTGTGTGCGGGCTTATGTGACTGTGGAAGTATGGATGCTGTGGCTTGCGCGAGGAAATATTTAGTGGCTGCTTCTGTTGATCGAGGGTTGTGTTTTAGTGTTAGGATGGGGATTATTGCAAATATGTTGATTTCTAGGCCTGTTCAGATTAGAAGTCAGTGGGAGCTGAGTACATCTGCTCCAGGGCAGCACATGGCATGCTGAAGGGGAGATCGTGGGTTTGGGAACCAGGCAGGTAGGCACTGGAATTTGGTCTCTACCTGTTTATTCATTCCTTCAACACTTTTTTGAAATGAGCAGGACGTAGTACGAAATTCTGGGAAAGCAATGGTGAGCGAGTGGAGGCAGACATGATTCAAAATGTGGAACAGCATAGGTCCACAGTGCCAGGAGGAAGATTTTTTCTAGTCAGGGAGGTCAGCATAGGCTTCTCCCAGGAATGATGATCGAGCTGAGTTTTAAGAAAGAGGCATTAACTTGAAAAGTGGAAGGAAAAGCATTCCAGGCAGCTGGTGCAAAGGTCCGGGGCTGGAGGGAGCAGGAGCATTTGAGTGATTTTAGTATGGCTGAACTACAGAGTCCCAGGTGAGCTGTCTGGCCAAACAAGGCTGGAGAGCCAGGCACGGCCAGATAGAATTGGGGCCATAATTGTAAGAGCAGTGGGAATCCATTAACGGCTTTTAAGCAGGGGAGAAATAGCCATTTTGATAAGCTCACTGGCAGCAAGTCAAGTATGAAAGAAAAGAACATGAGGGGTGACTTCCTTTACAGAAACCAGAACATACAATAAAGCCACTAAAGTCAGATCATTGTGGTATTGGTAAGGAAACAGACAGATAGATCCATGGAACATGATAAATAACCCAGAGTTAGATCCCAGGATGTAGAAGTTGATATTTGACACAAGAGGTACTTCATTTCAGTGGGAAAAGGAGAGTTTGTCTCATAAATGATGCTGGCCCAAGAGTGTAGCCATCTGGAATAAATAAAAATGAACCCCCCCCCCCATCTTAAGCCATAAAATCCTAAATTTCAGATGGATCAAACATTTAAATGTAAGAAGTAAAACAATAAAAAATATTACAAGAAATTCTAGGAGACTGTATGTATGATCTAGAGAAGGGGAGAGCAAACTACCTACCCATAGGCCAAATCTAGCCCTTTGCCTGCTTTTATTTTTTTTTAACAATACTCTTATTGAGGTATAACCCATATGTCGTACATTTCGCCTCCTTTAAAGTGTACAATTCCATGGTTTTTAGTGTATTCACAGATATGTGCAACCATCATCACAGTCAATTTTAAAACATTTTCGTCACCTTAAAAGGAACTCCTGTGCTCATTAGTTATAAATCCTTTAATCCTCCATCAGCCCCAGCCCTTGACAACCACTAATCTATTTTCTGTCTCTACAGATATGCCTATTCTGGGCATTTCATATGAACGGAATCATACAATATGTGGACTTGTGTGTGTCTGACTTCTTTCCCTTGGCATAACGTTTTCAAGGTCATCCACGTTGTAGCATGTATCAATTCTTCATTACTTTTTAAGGCTGAATAATATTCCATTGTGTGGGTAGACTACATTTTGTTTATCCATATGTCCAGTGATGGACATTTGAGTTGCTTCTACCTTTTGGCTATTGTGAATTGTGCTGCTATGAACATTTGTGTACAGGTTTTTGTGCGTGGACACATGTTTTCATTTCTCTTGGGTGGATACCTAGCTGTTTGTTTTGTAAATGACGTTTTATTGCGACACAGCCGTGCTCATTTATTGGCATATTGCCCATGGCTGCTTTCGTGCTTCAGTAGCAGAACTGAGTAGTTGTGACAGAGACTGTATCTGCAAAGCCTAAAATATTTACTGTCTGGCCCTTTACAGAAAATGTTTGCTGACTTCTGATCTACAGGCAGGGAAAATCTTACAATTGAAGGCCAAAAACCAAAAAGCTACAAAAATAGAGCTTGAAAAACTAACACTGATGAGAGACAGAGAGTCCTTTTATGTGTGTCCATCAGGGTCCTGGCATGAGGCGGGCAGCACATCCAAACTGGGTGGTTTGAGGCGGTGTAGTAAAGGGACAGTACAGATGGACTGTGTTCAGAGGTGTGGGCAGGGTTTAGGAATCTCCCCCAGGGAGGTGCACCATCTTGGAGCTAGGAGCAGAAGGGAGCCATTTCCACCCATGGTCTGAGGGGTGGGCCAGGGAGGAGGGGCTGGAGCTGTGGCCTCCCCTGGAGGTGTGAAACCAGCCTGTGGTGCCCTGCATGCGGGGGGTCATGGGGATAAACGCCCTATCCTCTATTTCCTTCCACCCATGCTCTCCTGCTGTACCCCACCCTCATTGACCAAACCCAACTGGAAGCTGAGACCAGGTAGCCGGTTTTAGTCAACACGGGTGTAAGAGGCACAGAGCAGGTGGAGAGAGGCAGAGGTGGATCTGGAGGGGCAGGTAGAAGGTATCCAGCATGTAGCATGAAAGGAGAGGGCAGCCCAATAGAAATATATAGGCAAAGGCTATGATTAGACAGTGATTGAGCAAAGTGAATGGCTGACAAGCTTATGAAAAGATACTCAGATTTACATTAGCAGTCAGGAAAATACAAATTAGTCTAGCAGGTGATAATTTTACACCTAGCAGAGCTCTAACAGGTGAGGAAAGGGGTACTCATATATTGTTGGTGGAAACACATGAAGTGTTACAGAAGTTTTTTTTGTTTTTTATTTTTTTATTTTTATTTTTTAAAAAGCAATTCAACTCCTGGGAATCTATCCCATAGAAATAAAGGTCTCAATAAGGAAGGACTCGTATGCAAGTTTATTACAGTAGATGCTGTTGTATTCACAGCTGCCCATCATCTTTTGAATAGCCTTTCCCTATGTTTGGGGGAAATCCCCATGCTGGAACCCTGCTTCCCTAATTTAGGATTCACAAATCAAGTTACTAGCCTCCTTTGCTGCTAGGATAAGTCGTACCACCAGGGGTCCACCAATCACCTGTACCCTGTGCTACTTCCCACCTGGTGCTGGCATGGGGGCAGAAGGGAAGTCTGTTTCTCATGGCTGCTGCAGCAGGTGCAGGTTCCCAGGGCCTGTGAATTGGCATTCCAGGTGCAGAAGTGGCATGGGTGGGATGGGCAGAGGGGTCCCTGGTGAGACAGCAGCTGGTGAGCTCGTCAGGGTGTTCCATGGTGTGGTTTGGGGCATCTGTCCTAGAAATTGAGTCACCACCTCAATCAAATAGGACCAGCTTCTGTTGTTCATAACTAAGAACCCTACTTAGTACAATTACTTACTGCAGCATTGTTCCCAATGGTGAAAAACTGGAAACAGGGAATGACTACCAAAGAGGTGAGGACCAAATAAATGGATACATCCACTTTGTGGAATATCATTCAGCCATTAAAAAGAATGCATAAGAGCTATTGGAAAGATTTCCATGATGTTGCTTGAAGAAGGCAAAGTGCAGAAAACCATAATTTGGTTCCATTTAACAAAAAGCAATGACAAAAAACACACCTCGGTACATATAATTGTGAATACAGATACATGCATAGATGTCTGCTTAGGACTGAATGAGTAGTGATAAAAATTCAGAAGATGTTCAAACGAAAGCTAGTGCATAAATGTTCATAGAAGCATTATTTATTATAGCCGAAAGGCAGAAAAAACCTAAATGTCAATCAGCGGATGAATGGTAAACAAAATGTGGTATATCCTTACAATGGAATATTATTCAGCCATAAAAAGGCATGAAATACTGATTCCTGCCAGAGCATGGATCAACCTTGAAAATATCATGCCAAATGAAAGAAGCCAGATACAAAAGCCCACATATTGTGTACTTCCATTTATAAGAAATATCCAGAATAGACAAATCCACAGGGATGTAAAATAGACTAGTGGTTGCCTGTGACTGGAAGGAGGAAGGAATGAGGAAGAACTGCTTAATGGGTATAGGATTTTATTTTGGGGTAATAAGAAAGTTTGGGGACTAGATAGTGGTGACGGTTGTACAACATTGGAATGTAATTAATGCCACCAAATTGTATAGTTTGAAATGGTTAAAATGGTAAATTTTATGTTATGTGTATTTTACCGTGATTAAAAAGATGAAAAAAAGAAACAATGACAAAAAAAAAACCTATGTATATGTCAATGTAAATACAAATATAGGCCTATAAGTCTCCTTAGGATTGAATGAGAACAAATAAAAATAAGGAAGCATGTTGTAGTTTACTGATGCTGCCGGAATGCAAAACACCAGAGATGGATTGGCTTTTATAAAAGGGGGTTTATTTGGTTACACAGCTACAGTCTTAAGGCCATAAAGTGTCCAAGGTAACACATCAGCAATCAGGTACCTTCACTGGAGGATGGCCAATGGCGTCCAGAAAACCTCTGTTAGCTGGGAAGGCACGTGGCTGGTGTCTGCTCCAAAGTTCTGGTTTCAAAATGGCTTTCCCCCAGAATGTTCCTCTCTAGGCTTCAGCTCCTCAAAAATGTCACTCTTTTTGCTCTTGGGGTGTTTGTCCTCTCTTAGCTTCTCCGGAGCAAGAGTCTGCTTTCAAAGGCCATCTCCAAAATGTCTCTGTAAGCTGAAGCTCCTCTCTCAGTTCCAGTGCATTCTTCATAGTGTCCCTGATGGCTGTAGCTCCTCTTCAAAATATCACTCTCAGCTGCACTGAGTTCCTTCTGTTTGTCAACTCATTTATATGGCTACCGTGATTTAATTTAGACCCACCCTGAATGGGTGGGGTAACACCTCCATGGAAATCATCCAATCAGAGTCATCACCCACAGTTGGGTGGGTTGCATCTCCATGGAAACACTCTAAGAATTACAATCTAATCAACACTGATATGTCTGCCCACACAAGATTACATCAAAGAAAATGGCATTTTGGGGGACATAATACATTCAAACCGGCACAGGGACATAATACATTCAAACCAGAACAAAGCATATGGTTGGCATGGAGTGTGGGGTGCTGTTGGGAAGTTGGGACATATGGAAAACGTGGAGCCAAACAAAGAAAAGGAAGAAAACTACTGATGAGAGAAATGTCTTTCTGATCATTTTTAGGTGTTTATATAAAAGTATGTATACCTGTAGGTGTGGATATATGTGTAAAGAAATTAAAAGACTTAAAAAAAAAAAAGTTGCTGGCTGCAGAATTGAGGACAGGCTGCAAGGGGCCCGAGGGGTGTCAGAGGCCAGTGGGGCAGCCACAGTGTTTTACAGGGCGAGAGAAGCTGGCAGCGTGGACCTGGGTCGTGGCAGTGGGCACGGAGAGAAGAGGAGGGATTTGAGAAACTCCCAGCAGACACAATGGCCTGGACAGAGGAATGGTGAGAGCAAAGGAAACATCGAGGATCACCCCAGGTTACTTACTAATCAGATGATCTTGAACATTTCAGTAAAATAGGTAAAATGATAGCATCTATTGCACTGTGTGGTGAGGATGGAATGAAGGAACGTAGAAAATGCCCGGCAAAGAGCTTGCTCCCCACCCTATTTCACTCTCAAGTAACTCAGCCAGGAGCTAGCCACCTAAAACCCAGAGCCTGCCAGGTATTGACCATGTGTTCTGTGGGTTCACCCAGGGGAGGCTGAGGGCCAGGATGCTTGGGTCATCAGGGAAGGGTTGGGTTCGGGAAAGGGTCCAGGGCCGGATGCGCTCACACAGCTTTGTTAAAGTAGAGCCCATCCTCACCCTCCCAAGGAGCCTGGGACTGGAGCATATGCAGGTCGGGGGCTTGGTTCAGGGACCCCAGGCCCAGCCTTTTGTCTCCGTGCTCTCATTAGGACTACACCTTTCCATTCAGCTCAGTTCAGTTACTGAGCACCTACTGTGTGAAAGGAAGACCCCAGGGGTTTCTCTAAGACACCTCCAGGTGAGCAAAGGAGCCCAGGAATGCATAAATACCACAGAGGAAGTGATTAAGGGCCATAGGAGCTGGGCAGTTAAAGAACTATGGGATTTCTAAAGTGGAGGGAGAGGACACTTCACTTACGAGCGCTCCTGGGAGGCTTTGGGGAGGAAGTGGTTTTTGAAGGTTAGGTGGAATTTGGACACTTAGACGTGGGTAGATTTTTTTTTTTTTTTAAGGAAATGCTTCTCATTCTTAAAGGATCAAGTCAAAGGCTGCCATGTTGCTTACTTGATCCTGCTGGTTGGAACCATTCATGTTTTCCCGAGCATCCTCATAACACTTGCAGAGCTTTCTTGGCAGTGCTGGCCATGAGCTGCCTGCCTGCCTGCCTGCCTTAGACCTCATTGTTTGCTGGTTGCTTTTCCTTCCTAACTGAGTTTTTGAGCTCCTTGAAGACAGGGTGGTATCTTTACTCTTGTTGCTCTAGAGCCAGCAGCTTGCCTTCTCTTAGCTGGTACTAAAAAAAAAAAAAAAAAAAAAAAAAAGTGTTGAATGAAAAAAGTGCAACCAATCTTGCAACTAATATTTACTCAATTTACTCAACAATCCAAGATTTTGATGAAATCCACATTTTTACCCTGTGCCAGAATGTGGCAAGTATCTCCGAGTATCATTATTTCCTGAATCAGGTCATGAAAATATGTTTCCCAGAAGCAAGGAGTAATAGCATGGGTATTAAACCTTTACCAGATTCCAAGCACTATACTGAGTGTTTTATAGACTTTATCCATTTAATCCTCAAAACCATTCTTTAAGAAGAGGCTTTTGACAATGCCCATCTCACAATTGGGAAAACCAAGATTTAGCAGGGTTAACAGTTTCAGTAGTAATTTCAGAGATAAGATCAGAATCCCAAGCACTCGAGCTGCTCTTCAGGTACATATAGGGTGCCGCGTGTGTGTGTGCGCACAGAGTTCCCAAATTTGCAAAATTAGGGGTTGACCTTGATGACTTTGGGCAGCACTTAAGCCCTGACAAGCCAAGGACTGGATTCCACAAACAGACAGACCACATTTGGGGCCCAGGGGATCCCCATTTGGTAGTTGAGGGAACAGGCTCAGCAAGGCCAGGTGACGGGCTCGTCTGTGGCTGCGCAGGGTGCAGGGCTGGCTTTCTCTGCTCCTCGGCTGTGTCTTTCCCTCCATGCCTCAGCATCTCTGGGTCTACTCATCCTGTGCTGTGGTCTGCTGGTGGCCATGAGCTGGATGACCTGATGTGGATCTACTGTGGGGTCCTGGGAGAGAGGGGGGCCATTGCTTATGGTCCCCCCCACATGACCCCTTTTTCTTTTTAAAAACTGTGAAGCACCACGTCCCAGGCACTGTGCTAGGCACTTTACATGCAGTATTGCTTTTAATCCTCACTAAAATCCTATGAGGAACCTCAGTAAGACACCATCTCATGCCCACTAGGGTGGCTATAATTCTTTTTTAAAGAGAAATAATAAATGTCGGCAAGGCATGGAGAAATTGGAAACTCACACATTGCTGGTAGGTTTGTAAATGGTGCAGCCACCATGGAAGACAAGTTTCGCAATTCCCCAGAAAGTTAAGCATAGAATTACCATACGCTCTGGCAATTTCACTCTTAGATATATGCCCCAAAGAAGTGAAAACAGGGACTGAAACAGATACTTGTACATCGATGTTCATAGCAGCATTATTCACAACTATCAAGAGATGGAAACAAGTGTTCATTGACAGATGACTGGATAAACAAAATGTGCTATAGATACACAATGGAGTATTATTCAGCCATAAAAAGGAACAGAGGTCTGATACAAGCGACAACATGGATGAACCTCGAAAACATTATCCTGAGCAAAATAAGCTGGATACAAAATCCCACATGTTCTATGGTTCCATTTAAATGAAATATCCAGAGTAGACAAATTTGTAGAGACAGAAAGTAGACTGGTGGTTGCCAGGACCTGGGGGAAGGGGGAAATGGAGAGTGACTGCTTAGTGAGCACAGAGTTTCCTTTTGGGGTGATGAAAATGATCCGGAACTAGATCTTGGTGATGGTTGCACGACATTGTGAATGTACTAACTGCCACTGAATTATAGATTTTAAAATGGTTAAATTGGTGAATTTTATATTATGTGTTTTTACCACAATAAAAAAAAAAAGTCCTGTGAGGTAGGTGCTAATATTATTCCCATTTGATAGGTGGGGGGCACCAAGGCTCAGAGAAGCTAAGTGGCTTGACCAATTTACTTAATTAGGGAGCAGAGGAGCTGGGATTTGATTTTGGGTCTGGCTGATCCAAGCATAAGCCCAGATTCCATTGCCACAGCTCTGCAAGGGCCTCTGCAGAGGGTATCAGTGACAGAGGGCTTCCTTCTGTAGCATCACACTGGAACCTTACCATTTAAATATATAATCCCATGACTGAAGGCTCTGGGGACAAGACTGTTCTTCACAGCAACTCAAGGCTTTGGTGAGGATTTTATGGGACAAGGTCACTGAATGAATTTAGCAAGGGTGAGCAGTCAGAGAAGGGTAGAGTACTAGATGTAAAAGTTGCTAGCACTTAATAAATATTCCTTTCATTCCTTTCTTCCTCTCCTCCCTTCCTCTTTCCCTTGGATGATTAAGAGCCCAGACAAATCTGGCTTAAAATCCTGGTTCAGCCACTAACCAGCTGTGTGACCTTGGACAAGCCACTCAACCTCTCTGAACTTCGTTTTCCTCGTCTGCAAAATTGGGACAGTGACAGATACTCTCTCATAAAGTTGTTATGTGAACAAGGAAATATACATAAAGGGCTTAGCTCAGTGCAGAGTGCATAGGTACTGCTTGATAAATAAGTAGCCACTATTATTAGTCAGTCCCTTCTGCCTCTTGGTTGCCCCTAAATAACTGAGTGACCTTGGGCAAGTTTCTTTCTCTGTGGGACTCAGTCTCCCAATTGGTACAATAAGCACGTTTGACTAGGTCAGTGTTTCCCCGAAATGCGATGCGCAGGTGGGAAGCTAGATGACTTCACGTAGTACAAAGTGGGCATTTGTTATTTCAGTAGTTATGGATATATTTTAATGTATAAGAGAAAAAATGAAACTAAGATAGCAAACGTGATTTCATGGATATTGTTTAGAACGAAGCTAAGTACAAAGGAGTAATTTAAAATAAGAACTTTAAGTAAAGAACAGATCAGGTGGTAGAAAGATACGGCAGAAATCGAGAAGGTGTTCTTGAACAGCCAGAGTTTGGGGGACTCTGGGCTAAATGACCCAGGTTTGATTATATGGCTGCCAAGAGAAACTCGGGCTCATGAGTGACTTGCCTGGGGGACTTCTTGTTTCCCCCAATTTTTAAAAGTGGCCAGGCCCCTGTAAACCCCATTGCCAGAAGTTCTGGCTAATGCTCTTTCAGTATATGTTGCAAAAATAATATAAATAACTCATCCTAGGACTTCAAACATGCCACCCCAGATGTATGGTGGGAGATTACAGGTTTCCAAGACACAGCCCCTCCATCATTCCCGTGGCTTAGAGGCTTGCTGGAGAGGGGCGATCAATGCTTTGGTTTTATGGGCAGCTGGACCACGTGACCAGGCTCCAAATCCTTTGCTTTACGGGTTGTTTACACATTCCTGGTGAGAAACGGTTTACATTCTGGGCTCTGAGCATGCTCCTAAATCAGCTGCTGCGTTCTTGCAGTTGGAAGAGAAAGAGATCTATGTGTCGGTGGGCACCGGGAGGCAGGAGAATAACAGAGGGGCAGGTTAGAGGGGGCTGGGCAGGGCGGCTCGGGGCCCCTCGGTTTCCTGTCTGTGGCACCTGGAACCTATTTTCTGGGTTGGCAGGGGTGGCTGTGCAGGGCCGGAGTGGGAGGAACCTGAAGGGTTGCGTATGTGCAGCTATACAGGTGTGCTTGGCTCTCACTCATGGTGCACGTTGGTCCTTGGAATACGTTAGGTTGTTGGGTCCCCACGCTGGCCCTGGGAGGTGGAAAAGTTCCCATTTTTAGATGAGGAACCGGCTGGAGGCCCAGAGAAGCAAAGCAGCTTGTTCCCTATTACACAGCTAGGGAGGGGCGGAGCAGGCTCAGACCACCTGGCTCTAAGGCAAAGGCAGTGGTCCCACCACTAGGCTTTCTTGTCGCTGGGCCCCACAGAAGTCACTTGGGCTGGAATTGAGGAAGGGCCTCTTGGCACAGGGAGGGAGGATCAGGAGAAGGAGTTCCTGTCTGGGTTTTGCCCCTGACTTTGCTAAGTCACCATTTGAGAATCCCCACATCACACAGCTGACCTATGGACCTGATGGACAGGGTACCCCGGGAATCATCTTGGTAACCTTCAGGGGCACCTCCCCCGCCTTGCTCCTATCCCCTGTATCCCCTTTGTGCCAGTTTGGATATATTGTGTCCCCCAAGAGAAAGCCATGATCTTTTTTTTAATTTATTTAAATTCATTTTTTTATTGAGATATATTCACATATCATACAATCATCCATGGTGTACAATCAGTTGTTCACAGTACCATCATATAGTTATGCCTTCATCACCCCAATCTATTTTTTGAACATTTTCCTTGTACCAGAAAAAGTGAAAAAAAGAATGAAAAATACAAGTAAAAAAGAACACCCAAATCATCCCCACCTCCCACCCTATTTTTCATTTAGGTTTTTGTTGCCATCTTTCTACTCATCTATCCATCATCTGGGTAAAAAGACTGTGATCCACAAGGCTTTCACAATCACACTGTTGCCCCTTGTAAGCTGTATTGCTATACAATCGTCTTCAAAAGTCAAGGCTACTGGGTTGTAGTTGGATAGTTTCAGGTATTTATTTCTAACTATTTCACTGCACTAAAACCTAAAAAGGATTATCTACATAGTGCATAAGAGTGCCCACCAGAGTGACCTCTCGACTCCATTTGGAATCTCTCAACCATGGAAACTTTGTTTTGTTTCATATCGCATCCCCCTTTTGGTCAAGAAGATGTTCTCAATCCCAGGGTGTCGGGTCCAGATTCATCCCTGGGAGTCACATCCCACGTTGCCAGGGAGGTTTACACCCCTGGGAGTCAGGTCCCACATAGGGGGGAGGGCAGTGAGTTCAACCGCTGAGTTGAAAGCCATGATTTTTTAATCCAACCTTGTGGGATATTGGGATTAGGTTGTTCCCATGGAAATGTGACCCACCCAACTGTAAGTGACACCTTTGGTTAGGGTGTGACCTCTGATTGGATGTTTCCATGGAAGTGTGGCCCTGCCCATTCAGCATGGGTCTTGATTAGTTTACTAGAGTACCTTAAAAAGAGCCACACGGGCCCAGACGCTTGCTGGCTTAGCTCAGACATGCTTGGAATTGCTGACCTCTGACGTTGGCTGCAGCCAAGAGAGATATTTTGAAGATGGCCATTGAAAGTAGACTTTTGCTACTCCAGCGTTTGCCTGGGAGGAAGTAAGAGAATACCCCCAAATGCCTAGAAAGAAACGTTCTGGGAGAAAGCCATTTTGGAACACAACCTGGAAGCAAGCAGATGCCAGTCACGTGCCTTCCCAGCTAACAGGTTTTCCAGATGCCAATGGCCTTTCTTCAGTGAAGGTACTCTCCTACTGATGCCTTCATTTGGACATTTTTATGGGCATAAGTTTGTAACCAAATAAACCCCCTTTTATAAAAGCCAATCCATTTCTGGTATTTTGCATAACGGCAGCATTAGCAAACCAGATCACCCTTCTCCCTCCTTCTTCTCTTGGCCCCCTTCCCCTCCCTCCAGCCACCCCCTGCCCTGTACAGTGAGGGTCCTGACTGTACATTTTTCTTGTTTCTTTCTCCTTTGGTTTCTACCCACGGGCCCCTGCCCTGCCCTTTGAAGTTGCATAGGCTTCTCCTGGGAAGTAGCTCAGACTTTGGGTGGACCTCAGCCACCTGAATCTTCTCCAAGCCACACAGCCCCAATGCTTCAGCAATCCCCCAAATGATGTGGTTTCTAGCCCCCTCACCCTCTACCTGGTAAAACAGCACCTCCAGTTCCCTTTGAGAACCATTCCTCTTCACCTCTCACCTATATGGTTTGGTGGATAATCCCATCCTCTGCAGGGACTAAGCTACTCAGCACTTCCCTCCCCCAGCACAGTGATTGGTTCAGGATGGGCATGTGACCCAACTCCAGCCAATGAGATTCAGGCCTAGAAGTTTGGCCCAGTGGTTATGGGACAGATGCCCTTTTCAGTTGACATAAAGCTCTGAGGATGTGCAAATATGGAGTCACTTATGGAGTAGCAATAATAATTTTGCTACTATGAAGGAAAAGTATGTCGAGAATCAAGACAAACCAGGATATGGTGATATTTTTTGAGTACCTGAATTAGGCTGTGCCTGAAGCTGGCTTCTTTAGAATTTCCAGATCCATAAACCCTTAAGTTCCCTGAGGAAGACTAATTGTAAAAATGGCCATGATTCTCCCCATTCCTGGT
Source organism: Choloepus didactylus (assembly GCF_015220235.1). Taxonomy (NCBI): domain Eukaryota; kingdom Metazoa; phylum Chordata; class Mammalia; order Pilosa; family Megalonychidae; genus Choloepus; species Choloepus didactylus. Next base: position 19,069,955 of record NC_051317.1, on the reverse strand, counting down.
ATCTATGTTCTTGCAATATGGCTTTGCTGCAACTCCCATCAAGAGGTGGAATCTGTTTCTCTGCCCCTTGCATGTGGGTTGACAATGAGACTGTGTGATTTGCTTTGGCCAGTAGAAGGTGGTACAATTGATGGTGGGATGCTTCTAGGCCCAGGCCTCAAGGGGCCTTGCACATTCATGCAGTCTCTTGGACCTGGGAATAAGCCTGGGCTGACCTGTTGGAGGCTGAGACCCATGGAGGAAAGCCCAGTTGTCCCAGTCAGGGCTGCCCTGGTCGAGTCTACAGCCTGCTGGCTGGAAATGCAGGCAAGAGCCAGGCCACGACTGGCAGTGCTGCCTACCTGGCTCACAGCTGACCACAGTGACTGAGTCCAGCAAGACCAGAAGAACCAGCCAGCTGAGCTTTGGCCTTATGAGCAATAATGCATGTTTATCATTTTAAGCATTGCATTTTGGGCTGGTTTATTATGAAGCAATCAGAAAATCTCAAATGATCCAACAATAATACCCCCCAGGGCTACTGTGAAGATTAGAAATGATGTCAGCCAAATAAATGCCTGGCACACTTGAGATGCTCAGGAAAGAATGGCAACTGTCATTATTCCCCATTCATCCTCCCGGGTGTGTTTTGTCTGCAGACTCCAATCAAAAACAGCAACCCCTTTTCTGGTGTGGGGAGTGGGCATGCAGAGGGGTGCCAGCGGTGGCCATGTTATGTGGAGCCCCAAGACCTTGCCTATGAACCCCATCCTCTTTCCCCATCCCAGAAGCATTTGGACCAGGCTGCATCTCCTGGGATGCATCAAGGGGATTCATCTCCATTGGCAACAGGCATTGAACTTAGCACTCTGAACTAGTGCTCTGCCCCATAGAAAGAACAACTCCCCACTACTGCCATTGTGGATGCATGTTTGACATCCGTGGGTACTTTGTTTCTTCTTACATACTTAATAAATATATACAGAGGTCCTTTGTTATTTGAATATTCATTATGCAAAGTCCCTACGGTTATAAGTTTGGAGAGGGAAGCAAAAGTGCATTTAAATATGAAACAATTCACTAATGCGACTGACTCCTTTTTTTTAAACTGACTCCTTTTTTTCAAATTTTTATTGAGATATATTTACATACCATACAGCCATCCAAAGTGTACAATCAGTTGTTCACAATATCACCACATAGTTGTGTATTCATCACCACAATGTTTGAACATTTTTATCAATCCAAAAAGAATAAATAAAAATAAGAATAAAAAATAAAGTAGACCCAGGGGAGTGAATCTCCCTGGCAATGTGGAATATGACTCCCGGGGAGGAATGTAGACCTGGCATCGTGGGACGGAGAACATCTTCTTGACCAAAAGTGGGATGTGAAAGGAAATGAAATAAGCTTCAGTGGCAGAGAGATTCCAAAAGGAGCCGAGAGGTCACTCTGGTGGGCACTCTTATGCACACTTTAGACAACCCTTTTTAGGTTCTAAAGAATTGGGGTAGCTGGTGTTGGATACCTGAAACTATCAAACTACAACCCAGAACCCATGAATCTCGAAGACAGTTGTATAAAAATGTAGCTTATGAGGGGTGACAATGGGATTGGGAAAGCCATAAGGACCACACTCCACTTTGTCTAGTTTATGGATGGATGAGTAGAAAAATAGGGGAAGGAAACAAACAGACGAAGGTACCCAGTGTTCTTTTTTACTTCAATTGCTCTTTTTCACTCTAATTATTATTCTTGTTATTTTTGTGTGTGTGCTAATGAAGGTGTCAGGGATTGATTTGGGTGATGAATGTACCACTATGTAATGGTACTGTAAACAATCGAAAGTACAATTTGTTTTGTATGACTGCGTGGTATGTGAATATATCTCAATAAAATGATGATTAAAAAAAAAAAAAAAAAAAAAAAAAAGAGAGAGAAGCAAAAAACAGCCTGAAAGGCGAAATCACTGCCCTCCCCACTATGTGGGATCAGACACCCAGGGGAGTGAATCTCCCTGGCAAAGTGGAATATGACTCCCGGGGAGGAACGTAGACCCGGCATCATGGGATGGAGAACATCTTCTTGACCAAAAGGGGGAAAGGAAAGGAAATGAAATAAGCTTCAGTGGCAGAGAGATTCCAAAAGGAGCCAAGAGGTCACTCTGGTGGGCACTCTTATGCACAATATAGACAACCCTTTTCAGGTTCTAATGAATTGGAGTAGCTGGCAGTAGATACTGAAACTATCAAACTACAACCCAGAACCCATGAAACTTGAAGACAATTGTATAAAAATGTAGCTTATGAAGGGTGACAATGGGATTCGAAAAGCCATAAGGACCACACTCCCCTTTGTCTAGTTTATGGATGGATGAGTAGAAAAATGGGGGAAGGAAACAAACAAACAAACAGACAAAGGCACCTAGTGTTCTTTTTTACTTTAATTGCTCTTTTTCACTTTATTATTCTTGTTATTTTTGTGTGTGTGGTAATGAAGGTGTCAGGGATTGATTTTGGTGATGAAGGTACAACTAGGTAATGGTATGGTGAACAATCAAATGTATGATTTGTTTTGTATGACTGTATGGTATGTGAATATATCTCAATAAAATGAATATTAAAAAAAGAGAAGCAAAAAAAAAAAAATAATAATAAGAATAAAAAATAAAGTAGACCCAGGGGAGTGAATCTCCCTGGCAATGTGGAATATGACTCCCGGGGAGGAATGTAGACCTGGCATCGTGGGACGGAGAACATCTTCTTGACCAAAAGTGGGATGTGAAAGGAAATGAAATAAGCTTCAGTGGCAGAGAGATTCCAAAAGGAGCCGAGAGGTCACTCTGGTGGGCACTCTTATGCACACTTTAGACAACCCTTTTTAGGTTCTAAAGAATTGGGGTGGCTGGTGTTGGATACCTGAAACTATCAAACTACAACCCAGAACCCATGAATCTCGAAGACAGTTGTATAAAAATGTAGCTTATGAGGGGTGACAATGGGATTGGGAAAGCCATAAGGACCACACTCCACTTTGTCTAGTTTATGGATGGATGAGTAGAAAAATAGGGGAAGGAAACAAACAGACGAAGGTACCCAGTGTTCTTTTTTACTTCAATTGCTCTTTTTCACTCTAATTATTATTCTTGTTATTTTTGTGTGTGTGCTAATGAAGGTGTCAGGGATTGATTTGGGTGATGAATGTACCACTATGTAATGGTACTGTAAACAATCGAAAGTACAATTTGTTTTGTATGACTGCGTGGTATGTGAATATATCTCAATAAAATGAAGATTTAAAAAAAAAAATAAAGACAATCGAGCAAACACTGAAAAAAATAAAAATAAAAATAAAGTAGAAAAGAACACCCAAACTTCCCATCCACCCCATCTACCCCCACTATTCATTAAATTTTTGTCCCCATTTTTCTGTTCATTTGTCCATACACTGGATAAAGGGAGTGGGAGCCACAAGGTTTCCACAATCACATGGGCACACCATGTAAGCTATATAATTACACAATTATCTTCAAGAATCAAGGCTACTGGGCTGCAGTTTGACTGCTTCAGATATTTCCCTCTAGCCATTCCAACACACTAAAGACTAAAAAGTGATAACTATATAATGCATAAGAATACCCTCCAGAGTGACCTCTCAACTCCATCTGAAATCTCTTAGCCACTGAAACTTTCTTTTGTTTCATTTCTCTTTCCCCTTTTGGCCAAGAAGACTTTCTCAATCCCATGATGCCGGGTCCAGGCTCATCCCTGGGAGTCACGTTCCATGTAGGGGGAAGGGCAATGAGTTTACCCGCACAGTTGTCTTAGAGAGAGAGGCCACATCTGAGCAACAAAAGAGGCTCTCTGGGGGTGACTCTTAGGCACCATATAAGTAGGTTTAGCCTCTCTTTTGCTAACTGGCTACTTTAAAAAATTGGTTCTGCCTCTCAACATCTGTTTTGTTTTGTTTTATTTGTAAATTTTAAACTTTTTATTTTGAAATACTTTCAAAGCTGCAGAACAAATAATCCAAAACCCATACAGAGGACTCCAGCATACTCCCACTCCCCCCCAGATACCCAGATCCACCAATGTTAACATTTTACCACATTTGCCTTCACATTCTTTCTATCTATCTATCTATCTTTAGCTATCATCTATATATCTATCTCAACATCCCTCTTGAATATGAACTTTTATCCCCACCCAATGCATCAATTCAGTTTCTCCCTGTTCGTATAAAGACACAGAAATAAAAGTGTAAATTGATCACAGAGTGAAATCAAAAATATTTTTTTAAAAATATGGATTTCAAAAATCAATGAAAGTGATATTTGTAAACTGCTCACATCCTTGCAATGTCATGGACAAAAGGGGACACAGCACAGGTAGGCCAGTTAACAACTGTAAAGCAGAAAATGGGCAACAGGCGTTTCCAGACAAAATGGTTCGACTATCAAAGGGTTACAAGAACCCTTGGGGAAACTGTAGAACCCTTGAATATTTTTTGCAATCATGTCCTTTTCCATAAATCATGCTGAGGAACACGTGAAAGATATTGCATCATATGATTTGACTAGAAAAATTGTGCCACAAAACTTAAAACAATCAACACTCGATTTCTTTGCTCATTCCAAGAATTAGCACAAAATTGCAATTCTAAAAAAATTCAGTTAAACCTACTTCCATAACTTTTAATCTAATTTTCGAGGTTAAGTCTTAATCAAAGCTCCTCTCCCTCCACTGCACCCCGCCCCCCACCTGCCCAGACACACACTCCTTAGGGTGAAATTTATCCCATTTCCCTCCATCTCTGAGAAAATTGGGGGGACAAATAGTTACTGGGTAAATAGGAATGTATGAGCATCAGGAGGGGCACAGGCAATGACTGGTTAGAGAGGGTCTCACAGTGGGCTGTAAGCTGGCAAGATAGCTCAGGCACCTGGGAGTTCAGGGGACACAGATCTAGTATCCCCAAGTTCTAAGTGCCCTTCCTGATGGTAATGAAATGCTACTTCACGTGTTGCACTCAATTGCTGTTTAAAAAGTCTTCAACGAGCTTTCCCTAGGATTCGGCAACTCTCCTTCCTAGCGGAGTATGCCTGGGCAAGTTATTTCTCCTCCCTAAACTTCAGTTTCCTCATTTGTAAAATGGGGATTAAAAAATAATACCACTCACAAAGGGTCCGGTGAAGATTAAATGGGGTAGCACAGGCTGAGGGGCTGCCCGGGGCCTGGCTTGGGAGAAAAGTGAGGAAACTGTTAGCAATCACTAGTAGTATGTTATTCTTTTTAGTTTAAATTTTGTTTGCATAACAACAATACTTTAATGATTAATGTAAGCCATGTATGTTTACTATTCAAAAATCTAAGAAATATAGAAAAGTGCAAAAAAAATCCTATATAATGGCAACCCCTTTCCCACATATATGTCCATCCTAAAAAAATTATGTCCGTAGCATGCATACCATCTCCTGACTTCCTTCCTCCAGCAATAGAACACAAATGGCTCTCCAAGGATTGTTATTCTTAAATGCCCATTATAGTCCTGCTTTGCTGGGAAGGGGGAGAGGGGAAACTAAATTGGGTTTCAAAGAGAACTGCCTGCTTCCTTTGGGGAAGCAGTCAGCCTCCCTCATTAGGGCACACAGGGCCCCTAGGACCCCTTCCTACAAGAATGGGTTGGAGGGGGTCTCTCCTGCACCTTCCCCCATTGGCTGGTGCAAACGTCTTCCCTCAACCCCTAGCTCACCCTCCCAGGTGTTAAATTGGGGGTGGGGAGTATTTCAGTCTGGAGTGAATGTTTACAGCTTACTTGAAACCCCTAAAAATAAAAATTCATCATAATCTGACAGATCCTTAAATTTAACTGCACAAACAGTGCCACTATAATATTTAAAACTCCGCTTGAATGGACGTTCTATCAAAACCACATGGGCTCCCACCTGGCTGCCTCACCGCCCTGGGTGACTTCAAGGAAATGCTCCCGGGGGTGTTTACTTGGGCTGAAGGCACACACCGTGCTTGCTTTGGGTTGCCTTCTCTTTTGGTTTTTTCAGGGGAACTTCATGTTGCTTGGTCCACAGCGCTGGGCCGTGGCCCTCAAGACTCTGGCTCTCCTCCTCTGCACGGGAACAGAGGAAGCGTGGCAAAGCAGGAAGAGCCATTAACAGCGCGGGGCTGCGCTTCCGACTTGCCCTGTTTGAATCTTGGTTCACCGAGTAGCTGTATGACTTCCAGAACCTTAGCGGACTGCTCCGTGCCTCAGGTTCCCCACCTGTAAAGTGGGAGTGATGACAATAGTCCTTCCTTATTATGAAGGCTGAAGGAGTTAATTTATGTAACACAGAACAGTACCTAGAATATAGCAATACCCTCAGTAAGTATGTGTGTGTGTGTGTGTGTGTGTGTGTGTGTGTGTGTGTGTGTGTGTGAGTTAAACTGACTCCTCAGTTGATGGCATATTTCACCACTGGTCTGTGCAAAGCGCTGCTCTTATTTTAGTTACTGATCAGTAACTAAATTTTCTATATGGGTAAATATTTAAAACTAAATTTTATACGTGTGTAACTATCCTCGTTCTCCTTCCCATTGTCCACACTCTAGAGGCAACCATTTTAGTGTGTTTAGTGTATCCGTATTTTGTTATGTGTTTTTGACAAATCATAGTGTTGTTTTGGTTTTCATACACTTTTATTGACCTAAAAGTGTGTTACAGTTTCATTCCTTTTATTTATTTCTTTACTCTAGATTATGTCGTTAAGATGCCTCTGTGTTGCTGTGTGTACATCTCGTCTCTTGCTTCTGACTACTGCACGATACTACAAAGTGTGCACCTAGCACATGTGACCAGCCATTCCCCCAAATGATGGGCTCCAGACAGTCTCCAACTCTGCCCCACAAACAACACTACCTTGAACATAATCAAAAAAGTCCTTTATGGACTGGTGTGAAATTGTCTTTGGAATAAATAACCAGGAATGGTGATATGTATACATATACCTAATTTGACCAAGCACTGACAATATGCCTATAACAGTCTACACACCCACCACTGGTACACGAAACTCCCTCTATTTCCACATCCTATCAACACTGTACATTACCCAGTTTTCTAATTTTTGTCCTTCTAACAAGAGTAAAGGAATGTCTATTTGTTGTTTTAATTTGTATTTCTCTAGTTACAATGACTTTGAGACTGTATTGCTTGAGTTTCCTCTTCTTATATCCTTTGTCAATTTTCTATTAAAGCTTGTTTTCTTATTAATTTTCTAGAGCTTCTTTCTACTTTTGTTAGTTTTAACAATGCAGATTATCTCCCTTCAGTTTGCCATGTTTATTATGTTTATGTTATTCTTCATTGAAAAACTCCTTACTTTTGACATTTCTTGTTCTCTTTTCCTTACACTGAGGGCTTTTTTGCTTTACATAATTTTTATTGAGTTTTAATTGACATAGAAAATGCACAGAATTTAAGTGCACAGTTGAATGACAGATTTGTATACCCATGTAACCATTACCTTAAAAAAAATACAAACATTACCATCACCCCAGAAAGTTCCCTCTTGCCCCTTTCCAATCAATCCCCATAAAAAAGGCAAATACTTTTCTAATTTTCATCACAAGTTAGTTTTGCCTATTCTAGAACTTCATATAAATGAATCAGATGTATGTGTTTGTGAGTGACTTCTTTAATAAGTCAATGTTTTTCAGATTCATTCATGTTATTGCATGTTTCAGTAGTTCATTCTTTTTTATAGCTGAATCATATAACATTGTGAGAATTTGTTTATACCCATTCACCTAATAATGGGCATTAGGGCTGCTTCCAGCTTTTGACTATTATGAATAAAGCTGCTACATACATTTGCGTACAGGTTTTTCCTATATGTGTGTGGGGGGGTAAATACCTAGGAATTGAATTTTCTGGGTCATAGAGTAGGTATATTTTACCTCTAAAAGAATTGTCAAAGAGTTTTCCAAAGAAAATATTTTATACTCCAACCAGAAACATGAGTGTTCCAGTTGCTCCACATTCTAGCCAACACTTGATATTGTCCATGTTTTTAATTTTAGCCATTCTGATACGCAGCAAGTATCTCATATTAGCTTTAATTTGCTTTCCCTTATGTCTAATGATGTTGAACACCTTTTCATTTGTTTATTGACCATTTCTATAACTCTTTTGTACAATGTCTGTTCAAGTCTTTTGTTCTTTTTGTTTTAAATTTGATTGTCTTTTTATTGTTGAATTGTAGGGGTTCTTTATATATTCAAGATGCAAGTCTTTGTCAGATGTATGAGTTGCATTTTTCATTTTTAATGATGTCTTTAATGAAGACTAATTTATCAATTTTTATCTTTTATAGTTTTTGCCTATCTCTGAGGCCTCTCTAAGAAATATTTGCCTACTCCAAAGTTATGAAAATATTCTCCTGAGTTTTCTTCTAGAGGCTTTTTGGTTTTACATTTAGATATATTATCCACCTCAAATTAATTTCTGGCTATAGTGTGTGGTAAGGCTTCAGATTCATTTTTTTCCTTAAAGATATCTAATTGTTCTAGCATTGTTTGTTGAGAAGTCTTTTCTTTCTCCATTGAATTATCTTAATACCTTTGTTGAAAGACACCCCCCCACACACACATACTTACATATATATATATACACATATATATATATGTATACACACACACACACACACGGGTCTATTTCGGGACACTGTTTTGTTTCATTGGCCTATATATCTATCTGTAGTCCATTACTTGTCTTGACTATTGTGGCTTTATAGTAAGTCTAGAATGAGGTAGGATAAGTTCTCCTACTTTGTTCTTCTTTATCAAGGTTGATTGAATATTCTAGGTCTTTTATATTTCCATATAAATTTAGAATCAATTTGTCAATATCTTCAAGAAATCCTGGTGTAATTTTGATTGGATTGTGCATTGAATCTGTAGATAAATTTGGAGAGCATTAACATACTAACAATATTGTCTTCCAATCCATAAACATGGAATACCTGTTTGCTTAGGTTTCTTTAATTTCTTTTATCAATCTTTTGTAGTTTTCATAGAAGTCATACACATCTTTTGATAAATTTATTCCTAAGAATTTTATGTTTTTGAAGCCATTGTAAATGGTATTATTTTTGTAAATTGCACTTTCTAATTGTTTATGCTACTATATAGATAAAATAGATTTTTATATTGGCCTCATATCCTGAGGTTATAGAATTCTTAAGATTTTCCATACACAATCATGTTATTTGTGAAAAAAGACAATTTTACTTCTTTTCTAATCTTTTTGCCTATTTCTTTTTCTTATCACACTGGCTAGAATATCCACTTTGATGTTGAATAAAAAGGGTGAAAGGAGACATCTTGTTCTCAATCTTTGGGGAAATGCATTCAGTTTTTCAGTTTCTACCATGATGTTAGCAGTAGGTTTTACATAGACGTCTCTGTCAGATTGAGGAAGTTGTCTTCTATTATAGATTGTTAACAGCTTTTTAAAAATCATGATTGAATGTTGAATTTTATCAAATAATTTTTATGATTCTATTAAAATAGCCCTATGATTTTTCTTTTTTATTTTGTTAATGTGGTGAATCACATTGATTGCCTTTTGAATGTTAAGTCAACCATGCATTCCTGGAATAAATATCATTCAGTCATGATGTAGTATCCTTTTAAAATATTGTTGATTTGGATTCACCAGTATAGATTCTATCTATACTTACAAGAAATCTTGGTCTATTTTCTTTACTTTTTCTTGCTATATCCTTGACAGATATTGGTATCAGGATTATGTTGGATCATAAAACATGTTTGGAAGTGTTCCCCCTCCTTTCCTTTCTGAAAGAATGTATATAAGAATGGTGTTACTTTCTATTTAAATCTCTGATAATGACATCTATTCCTGGACTTTTCTTTATGGAAAGATTTTTCATTACAAATTCAATCTCTTTGATAGCTATAGAGCTATTCAAGTTTTTCTTTTCTTCTTATGCTAGTTTGGTAACACAATTATGCCTATTATTTAAATTGTGAAATTTGTATATAATGTTCCCTTTTATCCTTTTAATATCTGTAGGATCAGAAGGGATGTCTCCTCTGTCATTCCTCATGTTGATAATTTGTTTTTTTCTCCTTTTCTTTTTCACTCTAGCTAGATTTTGTCTTAGTTTCCTAGGACTGCTGTAATAAAGTATCACAACTAGATGGCTTATAAACAACAGAGGTTTATTATTGCACAGTTCTGGAGGCTAGAATCAATCTGTCAGCAGGGCCATGCCTCCTCTTAAACATGGACGGGAGAATCTGTACCCTGCTGATTCTAGCTTCTGGTGGTTTCCCAGCAATCTCTGGCATTCTCTGCCTCGGTTGTCACACGGAGCTCTCCCCTTCTTGTAAGGACATGTGCTGTATTGGATTACTCCAGTATTACCTCATTTTAACTTGCCTAATTCCATCTATAGCAACCATAATTCCAAATAAGGTCACATTCTGAGCAACTGGGGATTAAAACTTCCACATAACTTTTTGGGGGACACGATTCAATCCACATTAGTATTTATCAATTCTATTAATCTTTTAAAAATAAGTTTTGATTTTGTTGATTTGTCTCTATTGTTTGTCTATTTCCTATTCCATTGATTTCTGCTCTTATATTTACCTATTTTCTACATACTACATTTAATTAGTTCTTTTTCTAGTTTCCTAAATTGCAAACTTAGATAATAGTTTTAAACCTTTCTTCTTTGCCAATACCAGCATTTAAAGCTATAAATATCCCTCTAAGGACTGATTTAACTGCATTCCACAAATTTTAATGTGTTTTTCCTTATCATTTACTGTAAACTATTTTCTAATTTCTCTTATGATTTCTTTTTGACCCACAAATTGTTTAGAAATGTGTTGCTTACTTTTCAATTTTTGGAGAATTTCTATTTTTCTTTTTGCTGTTGATTTTTAATTTGATTCTGTGGTGGTCAGAGGACACACACTGTGTAATTTCAGTCTTTTGACCTGTATTGAGACTTTTTTATGCCTCTGGAAATGGTATGCCTTGGTGAAATGTATGCCTTAAAAGAATGTATATTTAGCACTTATTGGGCATAGTGTTCTGTAAATATCAATTAAATCAATTTGTATGCTTATGTTATTCAAATCTTCTTTTTCCTTACTGAACTTTTAAAAATATCTGCTTGTTCTATTAATTACTCAAAAGTGCGTATTAAAATAACCTACATATTTGTGGATTGTCTGTTTCTTCCTTTGGTTCTTTCCTTTTTGTTTCATGTCTTTTAAAGGTTTGCTATGTTATGTGTACACTACACATTTAGGATTATTCTATCTTAATGATGAATTTAATCTTTTATCATTATGAAGTGACTATCTTTATCTCTGATAATATTGTCTTGAAATCTAATTAGTCTGTTATTAATATAGTCATATTAGCTTTCTTATGCATAGTGTTTGTGTGATATATCTGTTTCATCCTTCTATGTTCAACATGTCTCTATATTTAAAGCTCTTCTCTTATAAACAGCATATAGTTGGTTGTTGCTTTTTTATTCATTCTGACAATCTCTGATTCTTAATTGTATACATAAAATGTACAATGTAATTATTGATATGTTTGGGTTTAAGTCTACCATGTTGCTATTTATTTTGTTTGTTTCAGTTCTTTGTTCTTTTGTTCCCTCTTTCCTGCTTTCCTTGGTTTAATTGAGTATTTTTTTAGTATTCCAGTCAATTGCCTCCAATGGCTTTTTAGCCATATATCTTGTATCTTTTTTTTTTTAATGGTTGCTCTGGGGATTGCAATATACAGTCTTAACATATCACAATCTACATTAAATTTAAAAGTATATCTCTTCACATATAAGGTAAAAATTTTACAACAGTATAATTCCATTCATACTCCTTCCCTTCTTTTATGCTATATTTATGTTTTTCTTCTATACAATTTATAAATCTCCCAATAAACTTATTATTTTTGCTTTAAAACTATTAATTGAATTTTAAATAATGCAAGAAAATCAATAATATCTTTGAAAATTAACTCACATATTTACCATTTTTTACACCCTTCATTCCTTCCTACAGGTCTGAATTTTTATCAGGCATTATTTCTCTTCATCCTGAACAACTTCCTTAGCATTTCTTATAGTGCATGTCTGCTGACAATGAATTCTTACAGCATTTGTTATTTGAAAAATGCTTTTATATCACCTTCATTTTTCAAAGTGTTCATGCTTAATATAGAATTCTAAGTTGATTTTTTTGACACTTTAAAGATTTGTTCCACTGTTTCTGATGAGAAGGCAGCCCAATCATTATTCTTATCATTTCCCTCTTACATGTAAAGTGGGTTTTTCCCCCATTGGTTGATTTTGTCTTAGTCATTGGTAACTATGGGGCATCTTGGTGTGGTTTTGCTTTGTGCTTTGGGTTTGCTGAGCCTTCTGGATTAAAGGGTGCTAAGTTTTGCTCTAGCAGGAAGTCTGACTACTGGCAGATCACCTTGATCTGGTAGAGACTCGGTTTTAGCCTTTATTACGGGACATCTATTTGGTTTTGCCGTTAGTCCTAGGGTTAGCCCTTAATCTTGGGACATGGTTTTAACTCCTAAGACACAGTCTTTCCGAATTGTCAATGGAAAGCCAAGTATGTTTGCCATGTCCATCTAATTTGGCAGGATTGAATTCCAAATGCTTTATTCTCAGTGCTGAGCAGCCACTGCAATGTCTGCTCAGCTCTTTCAACCTTCCAGCTATTGCTTTCCCCATGAGCTCCTTGGAATCTTTCCCCACATATGAGCAGTTCAGGAAATGGCTGAGGATTTGAGTGGAATTTTTATGCTCCTTCCTCTGCAGCTCACTCTATTCTGTGCTTCCCCCTCTCGATTTCCAGCTGTTCTAGCAATCCTGAATTTTTACCTCTGACTCTTCAAGCTCAACAAGGTTTCCTTTCTGCGTGAGCTGTACAATTTAGGCCATGCAATAGATTAGTGCCCCCAGGGGAAAAGCCAGATAAAAGTAGATCTCACCCAGAGTGGTTTTCTTCTTTCAAGGATTATATCCACTCCAATTTCTGCCTGCTTTTAGTCATTCTTCAGTATCTTCAAGCAGTTTATTATATATTATCATTTGTCCAGATTTTATAATGGTATTGAAAGGAAGCTCAGTCCAATAGAAGCTACTCTGCCATTACCAAAAGCTGAAAGTCTCTGATGTAAGATTTTGAGGTTTTCTTTAAGAACTAGTCCCCAAGATCCCAAAGACACTCTCCACATTGTCCTCTTTTAATTTTATAGATTTACCTTTTATATTTAGGGTTTAAATCTATCTGAAAGTAATTTTCTTTTTTTAAGTTTTGTGAGAGCTTTAATGGCAGAAAATGTTTACAGCTACAGGTTACACATGTATTGTAGACTGTATATAATGTTACAAAGTGCCAACTAAATAGATGAAGAATGCTAAATCACTTTGGTTCAGTTAATTCCAATGATTTCAACAACTGGTTCATTAAAATAGTCATCTGACTGAGTCAATTTTCATTTTTTAGAACAGTAAATAGTTTTACTACAGTCTAGGTAACATTGCATTTTCAATGTGCAAGATTGTACATTTGCTCTTGCTCTTGATATTTTTTCAAATATTTTAAGCCATTTTTTTCCAAGCATAGAAACAAAGGCTACCGAACGTGAAATATGACTCCTGGGGAGGAATCTGGACCCGGCATCATGGGATGGAGAGCATCTTCTTGTCAAAGAGGGGGATGTGAAATGAAATGAAATAAGTTTCAGTGGCTGAGAGATTCCAAAAGGAGCCAAGAGGTTACTTTTTAGGTTCTAATGAATTGGAATAGCTAGTAGTAAATACCTGAAACTATCAAACTACAACCCAGAACCCATGAATCTTGAAGACGATTGTATAAAAATGTAGCTTATAAGGGGTGACAATGTGATTGGGAAGCCATGTGGATCACACTCCCCTTTGTCCAGTGTATGGATGGATGAGTAGAAAAACAGGGGCACAAAACAAACAAACAAAAAATGAAAAGCAAAGGCTACCTTTTGTCCCCAAATTGTAAACAGGCATAAAGCTTTTAAAACACTAATCTTGAAAAAAAAAATTCAATTGTTAATTATTGTCTTCTTTCCAATCATACAGCCTGTTTCTGTTCAATGCAATTATGGGTAGAAATGATAAACATTCATCCCATATGTTATGCCTATCAATAAATACTGCATTTCATCTTGTAAGTTCTACTGTAATCACCTATTGACATTTTAAGTAATATTCTGTAATTTCACAGACACTTGAGGAAAAAGGGCAGAACTAAATTTATTTTTAATATTAAAAAAATCATAACTACACACAAGTTCTGATCACAATACTGATAGAATCACTACTGAATTTGGAAATGGGGCAATGTAATGCCTGTAAAAAGCTGCTTTTCCTCTAAGTATAATTTTATTTTTCCCTCCCATGATGCCAATTGTAATACTAAGTAATGTGTAGCTCTGTAGTTCTCTTAACTTTATCAGCTTTTGCCATTTTATTCAAGCTTTCAAACTTAGAGGGCATCAGATTTACTTTCTTTCAAAAGAAATTCAGATATGAACACTTGAAATAAATAGGTTATAGAAGGCAAATCAAGTGTTACCAGGTTTAAGATTAAGAGGAAAAAAAGGTATAATAAAAAGCTGTCTAAAATTATTTAGACATCAAATGCTCAAAGGAAAAAAAAAGAAAAGAATTTTGGATATGTCATTTTTCTTAAAAATATCCAGCTGTATTCTTGAAAAAATAGTCAGAAATTAATTTTTGTTTAATCTATATGTTATTTTCTGCTATAACATCAATTTTATGGAATTTGATGTGAGAGGAAAGAGTTAGTTTCTGCAAATTGGCAAACCTAGTTGTCACAGTGGTTTTTTTCCAAGTTACTTGATATAATTCCTTATGTAATGAATAGATTGCTAGTTTTAAAATTAACAATGGTTCTCTAAATATTCGATAGTAATGTCGATATCATAAACAGTAATTATTTATATATAAAACTTATAATAGTATCCTTCAGAGTCATGCCATACGTTCTGAAGTCCGACAGAATCTACTTGAAATAACTGGTAATCTGATACTTTCTAACAATTTGCTCCTGATGCTTCACATTTTAGAAGGAAAAAGGTGTGTCGATGAAGGAAGAAGTTGTTGAGTGCTCTGGAACTTCAAGAGCTTAATGTAAGTGAAAAGATGGCTGCAGGAGAAAATCAGCAGCACCTGCAGAATCACCGGAATTGCCTTGGGAGGATTGAACAGTAAATGTTAGTAAGAGATAAGAAGAAAACAGAGCTTTGTCAGCTGTTCCCACAATCCAAGTCTGCTTTTCAAAGTTGCACAAGTGCTTGAAATAACTCTGAAACAATTATCTGCAGTTTAAAAGACTTCAGAGTATAAATGATACTTCCTAAAACAAGAAGCCTGTATTTACACCACAAATTGGAATGCATTCCAAAGTCTCTTCTTAAAGAAATAAAAAAAGAAGAAATAAATACATTTTAAAGAAAGTCATGACAAATTCACATGCAGCTAAAAAACAAAAATCTCAAACACAACAATCCCAAAAGAATTTTATATATTTCTAGTCCTGAGACCTTTCTTACTGAAATAAAGATTATGCACCATATAAAAGACAACATTACAACACACTAGTATTAAAATCTGCTGATGATTTGAGTTCTTATTCTATTTCATATCTATCATTTGTACAGCCTGCCTCCTACAAATTAAAAGGTGCTACTTGGAAGCTCAGAGTGTGACTACAAAGCTGATTTAAGATAATATTTTATTGCCCAGGACGTTTTTTACCTTGGGTCTTGTTTTGTGTGTGTGTGTGTTCTTTTTGTAATAACTATAAATTCAAGTTTAGGAAAGCTTGCTTTTGTCTTGAAAAAAAAACAAAACAAAAATTTTGTATCATTTGCTAACTGCATCTCGTGTTTTGTGTTTTTGATCATTTGTTTTTTCTCATCTCTTTTTAAGAAAGGGATGGTAGTTATCTTGCAAGAGTAATATACCATGAATGAATGATGCAGCTCTGGGTCTGGTGGTACTAAATGGAGACAATAGCATTGTTGCCAAAATTGTCATCTGCTGGTGGCATTTGTGGAAAAGAAGACTTTGCAAATTTCTAAACAACATTAAACACTGTTGGGAAATTCTGAAGTGTCTCACAGGGCAAAAAGGGGATGAGGTTAATAAAATGTCTCAACAGAGTTTGAAAAAAATACTAGATTTGAGAGTTACTGGAACTTGGATATGTAAAAATAGGGCAGTAGTTTGGGTCCTGCTTACCATTCTCTCAAGTTCAAATAAACTAATTCAACGATAGCACCACGTCGCAGGTCACACGCATTTCCAGGGGCTTCCCCTCAGCAGGTGCTGGCAGCAGGTGTGCGCAGGCATTTTCCAATTTAGATGCCTAGCCCCAAAGACAAAACATGAGAAATGAAAAGAGGTAGAAGGAACACCTTAAAAAATTCTGCCCCTTTCTTCATGGCTCCATTTTTTTTCTCAGGCTTAAAGAAGCAGAACTCCTTAGATGGAATGTTTTCAGATCTGGGAGTCAGGTACCCAGTCCATACTTCTTTTCAAAGCCTCAACTTTTTTCTCTCCTTCTCCAACTTCTTCTGACTGAGCGCTATGGTCCCTGCTGGTGTGTGTTTCCACATCAAACATCATCTGTCCATCTTCTTGTGGGGAAGGGCTGTCACAGGGAGAACTGCCCCTTGAACTATTCTGTCCTGATTCACGCTGTGCATCCAAAAGAATCGTCTCCGTGTCTCCACTGTGGATAGAGGGTGAGAAAGGTACGAGATCAAGCCCCCCCTTTTCCCCGTCATTGTCATGGCCGTTATTCATAGGTAGCTGCACCCAGGAACTGTTGAGGCCGGCTGGTGGTCCACCTTCCTTGCGGTTGTTATTGTGCAGGGGTGGCAGCTGCTCAACTAGACGAGACGACATTGTCGGGTGCCTGAAAAGTTGTGGTTGCAGCAGGATCATCCCTGGTTCTTGGGCAGCAACTCTGAAGTTCAGTTTTGTTTTTTTTTATTAAATTCAGTTTTATTGAAATATATTCACATACCATGCAATCATCCATGGTGTACAATCAACTGTTCACGGTACCATCATATAGTTATGCATCCATCACCCCAATCTATTTTTGAACATTTTCCTTACATCAGAAGGAATCAGAATAAGAATAAAAAATAAAAGTAAAAAAGAACCCCCAAATCATTCCCCCATCCCATCCTATTTGTTATTTAATTTTTATCCCCATTTTTCTACTCATCCATCCATACACTAGATAAAGGGGGTGTGATCCACAAGGTTTTCACAATCACACTGTCACCCCTTGTAATCTACATTGTTATACGATCATTGAAGTTCAGTTTTGAATGTAGTGTTAAATAAGTATCTGGTTTTTTTTTCTTCATATGGAGCTAGTTTTTCTAACAGATTTACTGCTAAACAATCATTCATCCTCCTTTAATGATTTGGGGTGTCACCTTTATGTATATTAAGTCCCCACCAGAAATCAGCTCTGAACTCTTTATTCTGTTCTGTTGATCTATTTATCTGATCTCATGCCAAACTACTATTACCATGGTTTTATAATATGCCTTAGTATCTGAGGGTTGTTCCTCTCCCTTTACTCTTTCTTGTAGGTGGGATTCATTCATTTACATAAATTTTATAGTAAGTTTTTCAAGTCCCTAGAAAAACCAACTGGAATTTTTATTAGGATTAAATTGGATCGATAGATTAATTTGGAGAGAATGAACTTTTTGAGAGAACTGCCAAACTGTTTTGCACAGTGGTTATACCGTAAGATCATCTCATCCAAGAGCAAGGAACATTTCTTCCTTAATTCAGTCATATTCTATGTCTTTTATTAGGGTTTTCAACTTTTTTCTAATAGAGATCTTTTGCGTCCTCTGTTAATTAATTCCTAGATAATTTATAGTTTTTGTTACCATTTATGAATGGTATCTTATTTTAAAATTATTTTCTGGTTGGTTATTACTGATATAGAGAAATGTTATTGAATTTTGTAGATTTATCCTGATTTTTCCAAGTCAATGAACACAGCTACTGCAAATAGTTTTATTCTTTCCCTTCCAGTCCTTACAGTTCTTAATTCTTTTTCTTCTCTTATAGCTTTGGCCAATGCTCTGTCAATTGTTTTACATTTTACAGTTTATAAACCCCCTCCTATCAGTGACCTCATCTGGTCACGTCAGCAGCTGTGTCAAGTAGGGAGGAACAAAACTGTCTTTATCTCCGTTTTTAAAATGAGGAAACTGAGGCCCCAAGAAGTCCTGTA
This sequence comes from Choloepus didactylus, assembly GCF_015220235.1. Classification (NCBI taxonomy): domain Eukaryota; kingdom Metazoa; phylum Chordata; class Mammalia; order Pilosa; family Megalonychidae; genus Choloepus; species Choloepus didactylus. The sequence continues at coordinate 19,051,581 of NC_051317.1, read as the reverse complement.
ATTTTTCCAAAATCTCATAAATAACTATTTTTTAAAAATAAGTAATCCAAGATTTTTAAAGCAAACATAGAAAACAGAGACAAAAATAAAGAAAATCCCTGTATAATGCCCACCCAAACATACTTTGGGTTATAGTCTTCCAGACTTTAAAAAAATACACATATATTTTAATAAAAACAGAATTATACTATAATACTGGTTTTTAATCTGTTTTTTTTTTCACTCAACAATGTATTATAAATACTTTTCTAGTCATTTAAAACATTTAATGGGTGATCAATATTCCATCTTGTGGCTGATCCTTATTGAATTAACATTCCATCATTGATGAACACTTACTTTGGCTCAATTTTCACTATTAAAAACAACACTGTGAAGAATTTCATTGTTGCTAACTTTTTAGAATAACTATGAAAATTTCCTTAGGAAACATGTGAAAGTTAAATTGCTGGTTCAAAGGTTAAACAAAATGTTAAGGCCTTCAATATTTATTTGTAAGACATTACTTTTTTTTTTATTAAATTCAGTTTTATTGAAATACATTCACACACCATACAGTCATCCATGGTATACAATCCACTGTCCACAGTATGATAACATAGTTATGTGTTCATCACCACAGTCTATCTCTGAACATTTTCCTTACATCAGTAAGAACCAGAACAAGAGTAAAAAATAAAAGTGAAAAAAGAACACCCAAATCATCCCCCCATCCCACCCCATTTGTCCTTTAGTTTTTATCCCCATTTTTCTACTCATCCATACACTAGATAAAGGGGGTGTGATCCACAAGGTCTTCACAATCACATTGTCACCCCTTGTAATCTACATTATTATATAATTGTCTTCAAGAGTCCAGACTGCTGGGTTGGAGTTTGGTAGTTTCAGGTATTTACTTCTAGCTATTCCAATACATTAAAACCTAAGAGGTGTTATCTATATAGTGCATAAGAATGTCCACCAGAGTGACCTCTCGACTCCATTTGAAATCTCTCAGCCACTGAAACTATTTTGTCTCATTTCGCATCCCCCTTTTGGTCAAGAAGATACTCTCAGTCCCACGATGCCGGGTCCACATTCATCCCCGGGAGTCATATTCTGCATTGCTAGGAAGATTTACACCCCTGGGAGTCGGGTCCCACGTAGCGGGGAGGGCAGCGAGTTCACCTGTCGAGATGGCTCAGTTAGAGAGAGAGAGGGCCACATCTGAGCAACAAAGACATACTCAGGGGGAGACTCTTAGGCACCATTACATGCAAGTTTAGACTCTCCTTTGCGGTAATGAGCTTAATAAGGGCAAGTCCCATGATCAAGGGCTCAGCACATCAAACCGCCAGAGTAAGACATTACTTTTTAATAATACAATTTCCTATCAAAAACATTTTTAAATGCAATTTAATGGTATTAATTACATTCACAATATTGTGCTACCATCACCACCATCCATTACCCAAACACTTTCATCACCCAACTCAGAAACTCTATCCATCGAGCAATAGCTCCCCGTTCCTCCCTCCCCCCAGCCCCTGGTAACCCCTAATCTACTTTCTGTACCTATAAATTGGCCTATTCTAGGTATTTCCTATCAATGGAATCACATAATGTTTGTTCTTTTATGTCAGGCTTATTTCACTTAACATAATGTTTTCTAGGTTCATCCATGTTGTAGCATATACTAGAACTTCAATCTTTTTTTGGCTGAATAATATCCCGTTGTAAAGATATACCACATTTTATTTGTCCATTCATCTGTCAATGGACACTTGGGTTATTTCCACCTTTTGGCTGTTGGGAATGATGCTGCTGTGAACATTGGTATATGAGTATCTATTCTAGTCTCTGCTTTCAATTCTTTGGGTATATACCTACAAGTGCAATTGCAAAATCATGTGATAATTCTATGTTTAACTTTTTGAGGTACTGCCAAACTGCTTTCCACAGTGGCTGCACCATTTTACATCCCCCTAACAATGTACAGAGTTCCAATTTCTCTGTATCCTCACCAACACTTGATATTTTCTGTATTTTAAATAATAGCTTTCCTAGAAGGTGTGAGGTAGTATCTTATTGTGGTTTTAATTTGAATTTTCCAGCTGACTAATGATGTTGAACATCTTTTCATGTGCTTATTGGTCATTTGTGTATCTTCTTTAGCAAAAAGTCTATTCAAGTTCTTGGCCCATTTTATAATAGGTTTGTTTGTCTTTTGTTGTTGAGTTGTAGGGGTTCTTTATGTATTCTGGATATTAAACCCTTATTAGTATGATTTCCAACTATTTTCCCCCATTCTAAAGGTTGCCTTTTCACTTTCTTGATAATATTCTTTAATGAACAAAAGTTTTTAATTTGGAAGAAGTCCATTTTACCTATTTTTGTTGTTGCTGCTTGTGTTTTGGGTGTCATATCTAAGAAATCATTGTCAGAGCCAAGGTCATGAAAATGGTCCTTTATATTATCTTCTAAGAGTTTTATGGTTTTACCTCTTATATTTCGGTCTTTGATCCATTTTGTGTTAATTTTTGTATAGGGTGTGATGTAGGGGTTTGTCTTGATTTTTTAAGTTTTTTTTTTTTTTTTTTTTTTTTGCATGTGGACAGCCAGTTTTCTTAGCATCATTTGTTAAAGAGACTATTCTTTCCCCATTGAATGTACTTGGCACCCCTCCTGAAATTCAATTGGCCATACATGTGTGGGTTTAGTGCTGGACTCTCAGTTCTATTCTGCTGGTCTATTCTTACATCTTTCCTTACACAGTACCACACTCTTGATTACTGTAGCTTTGTAGTAAGTTTTGAAGTCAAGAAGTGTGAGACTTTCAACTTTGTCTTCTTTTCCAAAATTGTTTTGACTATCTGTGGCCCTTGTGGTAAGACATGACTTTTAATAGTTATATAGTAGATGGTCAATAAATCTATGGAGATTGGTTGAGTTCTCCTTCCCTTCATATAGGACCCCCAAATCTCACTGGCCCTACCTATCCTCTACCATTTCCTAATTGGAGAACTGCAAACCTAATCTTTTCTCAACCCCATTTCAATCATTCAACAACATTGAATAATTATTTATCGAACACCTATTTTCCAGATGCTGCAATGATGTGGATGAACAAAACATACCCTTGCCTTCGTAGCGCTTGCATTCTAGTGGGGAGAGGCTAACAATAAATATAACAAATAAATATATTATATGGCACATTAAAAGGTAACAAGTGCTGTTGGTAAAAGACTAAAAGAGCAGGGCTATGGGGGATGAGGAGTATGGAGGGAGAGATGGTAGAGACATTCTGCAATTTTACGAAAGGGGTCCAGGGCAGGTCTCACTGAGCAGGAGACACTGACTGAAAACTCGATGGAGGGGAAAGAGGGCAGGAGAGGAGCCTTCCAGGCAGAGAGGCAAGAAGGAGCTTTTCCGATGAAATCAAATACACAAGCAAGGAGGCCAATGTGGCTGGAGCAGAGTGAGGAAAGGAGAAAAATAGTGTGGATGATGGGGGAACATCAGATCATGCAGGGCCTTGTGGAATTTTGTAAGGACTTTTACTCTTACTTTTGGGGGGTTTGAGCAGAGGTGTAACATAGTCTGACTTACAATTCACGAGAATCACTTGACTGCTTAGAATAGACTGTAAAGTCTGGGTGTCTCAGTTTGCCAGGGCTGTTATAACAAATAACACAGACTGGTTGGCTTAAATAACAGAAATAGATTGTCTCACGGTTTTTGGAGGCAAGAAGTCCAAAATCAAGGTATCACCAGGCTGTGCTTTCTCCAAAGTCTGTAGCGTTCTGGTGCTTGCTTGTTGGCCATCCATCTCTGCCGCTGTCACATTGTGGTCTGTCCCCTTCGATCTCCCTCTGTAGCTTCTACTCCTCCTGCTCAGCTGTCTGTGTCTCTGTCTAGATACATTTATTCTACTTATAAGGACTCCTGTCATATTGGATTAAGGCTCACCCTAATTCAGTTTGCCCTCATCAAAATAGGACCTTCAAAGATCCTGCGTGATTCAATCTACCACACTGAGAGATCAGCTAGGAGTCTACTGTGCAGTAATCCAGCCAAGGGGTGATGGTGGTTCAGCCCAGGGGCTAGCAGTGGAGGTGGTAAGAAATGGCCAGATTCTGTATGAGCCTAAAGAAAAGCCAACATCTACTATGGATTGTGTGTCCCTCTGGATCCACTCTCTAGCCCTCCCCACCCTGCTTGATGCCCTGGGAAACTTACCTACATGAAATGCATCAACAGTCTCTTTTGTCCTCTGTTTCCCATTGGGTTTGGCCAAAAGGAATACTGGCAAGGGATCTGAGTAAAGGAGGAGCGTGAGGTGGAGGTATAGTTCCCTGACTTGTTCCTGCGGGCTTGGCTGAGCCCCTCTGCCAAAGGCCACAGCTCTGACCAGGCAGCCCACTCCAGAAAACGGTTCCTCTAGGTTGGATAATGGGTCCTTCCCTTAAGCCCCTCAGACCTAGATCACAGCACTCTGCTCTTGCCAACCCCAGGGTAACACATGACAACTTGCAGTTTTTGCTAACCCTGCCCATGAATTCGTGAACAGTCCTTTTAATAAACTCTCCACACATCAGCCAGTCTGAACGTGCCACCTGTTTCCTGGTGGGGCCCTGACAGAGACTATGTGGGTGGTGAAAGAAAGCGGAGCTAAGGTTGGCCTTTTTGACCACAAAGACCCAATGTTTGCCAAGTTCTCCCCTTCTGTTCCACTCTGTGCCCCAAAACTGGCCATGGCAACCAAACTGTATAGCGCTTCAAAGGAGGGGAGAGTATCAGTAAACATGGCCATATTGTCCAGCCATCAGGCCTGGTGGTGGTCTGGAAAGAGAACTCGATAAGGAATCAGGAAGCTCCCTGGTCTGACTTCTCCAGATTAAATGAACAACCATTAGCAAGTTACTTCACTGCTCCGAGCCTTGGTTTCCTCATATGGAAAATTCACAATAATAAAACCTGACTCAAAGAGTGGTGGGGAAAGACCAAAACCCCTGGTTCAACAGCACATGATCTGGTGTGTGAGCTTCAGAGGCAGAATGTCACAATTTGTATTCTGACCTATTAATTTACAAGCTGCATGACCTTGAGGAATTTTCTAAACCTCAGTTTCCTCATCTATAAAATGAAAATAATAATAGCATATACTACATCAGTTTGGTGTGGAATTTAAATAAAATGATGGTGTGCCTGGTAAGTGTTCAATAAATGTATATAGTTAATAAACATTACATTACTTTCTTTCTTCCCCTCTATGAAATGAAGGAACTGAACCTAGTAATTTATAAGGAGACTTTTTTTGCTGACACAATGTTTAGAGTCTTTTGAAACTTTTATTATATTTTTTTCAAGATTATATTAAAAAATATGCATAACAGACACTTATGTACCCACCGCCAGCTTACAAAATAAACATTACCAGGGTAATAATGGAAGTCCTCTGGGTACCTTTTCCTATTTGCATTTCTCAGACTTTTACAGTTGGTTCTATCTGCATGTTTCTCTAAACAATATGCATAGTATGATTTTCCATGTTTTAAAATTTTATATAGTTGGTATCATATGAATTCATTTGCAACTTGTTTTGTTTTTTCCCTCAACATTATGTTCATGAGAGTCATTCGTTTTGATACATGCAGATCTTGTTTATTAGTTTTCATTGCTGTATGGTATTACACTGCACGAATTTACCACAGTTTATCCATGCATTCTCCTGCTCCTGGATATTTAAATTGTTTCTAATTTGGGGGGATTACAAACCATGCTGCTCTGAACATTCTGATAATTGTCTCCTTGTACCCCCATGCAAATTTCCAAGTCTGAGATTTTGAGTTTCTTTTAAACCACACCAGATGCTGCTTGAGCTCCAGGAGGGATGGGGGAAGGGCAGGGAGGCTGGACTGGGGGTGGAGGTGAGGAGGAGGGATGGGGGGCTGAATCTTATTTAACAGGTTCTGAAGGCTTTGTAAAGTAACAGCTCTTAAAACACAATATTTTGAAGATTTAAGTGTAAATGAATCAGAGCCATATGGATTACATTTGCCTTAAATTACACAGGATTAAGAGCGAGGCACAATGCCCCAGGGCTGAAGGTGCAGGCGTTTCATGGGCCTCCTTTGCTCGCCAAGGACCTGAACTTCCCCACATCAGGCTGCTGTGCAGCGGCACCACTAGTGGCCCCGACAGTGGCCCAGGCGCCTTTCCCACTGCCCGGAGGGACTGGTGTCTTCAAGCAGCCTTTGCAGCCCCGGGCTGCCTGAAGGGGACACTGTGGAGTGTCAAGGCCTGAGCATGGGGATGCCCAAATCCTATTTCTCACTGTGTCACTGCTCTGCTGTGTGGTGTTGGGCCAAGACCCCTTGCATCTCTAGACCACAGTGTCCTTACTTATAAAATGAGGTGTCTGAGAGGCAGGATAGCCTAGTGGTTAAGAGCCTGGGTTTGAATACATTCTTCACCTCTTTCTGGCTGTGAGTCCTTGCACAATACTACTCAGCCCCTCCGTGTCTCAGTTTCCCCATCTGTAAAATAGGGACACAAATAATGTCCACCTCATAGGTATTGTGAAGTTTGCCTAGGAGGTGCCTGGCTGTTGGTAAGCACTCTATCGATACCATTTTTTAGTTTATTTTTATCATTATAAAAAATTGGTCCAATTCTGAATTTTCCCTGGCACTCTCAGGCAGGGAAGATGGAAGTGAGCAAAAGAAGGATTACACAGTGCAGCCGTTTCCCACTCTTTTAGTAACCACATCTCCGTTTCATGTCTGTCCTTCCACACACCTGAACACCTACATGTATGCTTGCAAAAGGGATCGTGCTTTTTTCACTTTCACTGTACCAGAAATATATTTCCACATCATTAATATTCATCTACAGCCTTTTATCATATCTAAAGAGGAGCACAGCAAACTAACATTTGCCTGGGTGCTTACCGTGTGATAAATGTTCCCCTGTCCTCATTTAATCCTATAAACAAGAAAATGAGTTTGATACTATTATCATCCCTGTTTTACAGTTGAGGGAACTGAGCCCCAGAGAGGCCAACTAACTCGCTTCTGAGCTAAGTGCTCACCTGCCACCAGGCACTGGCTGCAGGGCTGGAAAGCTGTCACTGAGTTACCTCAGGCCCCTATTCTTGGGCACTTGGTTTTCTTTCTGGCTCCACACCATTATCAACAGTGTGGATGAACGTTCACATAAGAAGAAATTTGCTTACATCACAGTCACTTCTTTGGGATAAATTTCCCCAAGTGGACAGCCCATGAGTGAGTCCCCCCATCACCGCCTCCCAAACATCTGTCATTCTGCGTCCTGCCTTCAGGATTTTTGCCGTAATTGTGCTCAAACACAAATGGTCCACTTTCCTAAATGGAGAACTCTTTTCATTGGAAGGACACTGTAGAAAAGAAATAATGATGAAAACAAAATAGTGCTATTAAAATATAGCTAGATATGATCACCCTGCAGAGTCCTACACTTGCTTTCTTTGTTAAAAGGGGAAGTTAGCAAACGTTAGAAGGGTGTTAAAAGCAGACTAGCACACCAATACTTTCCTCTGAATGAAATCCAAAGGACTGGAAAAAAAAAATGGAAGCAAGGGTAATTTTGCAGGATGTGAGTCCACCTTTTGCAATGACATGTATGGTTTGCATTCTACATTTCTACAATCTCCAAGGCAAGGCATGTCGCAGTGAACTACCCTACCTTTTCACTCCGAACCAGGTGGTATCAGTCAGGAGAGGCTTCCTGGAAAAGGCACCTGGGGAGGCTTCCCATCCTGGGAGATGCATATGGCATCTCTACTCCCAGGGGCCTGGGAGTCAGTCAGCAGGCTGCCTGGAGCCAGGCCATGTTCTCTTCCAAAAAGATGACCCACCGGCCTGTTTGCCTAATGTGACCACTTTGGAAAAATTGTTTGTTCTCATGCTGCTAAAAACAGCTTCAAAGTAACCCCCGTCTAGACTGTGCCAGGATCGATTATCAGATCCCCAACCTGATCGAAACCACAGGGGGATATAGTCATTTGCTCTAATGCAATTAAAGCAAAACCTAATAACATATACAGGCCGGGGACATGAGCGAGGCTCCCTGGAAGGTGGAAGAAGCCAGCTCTGGACAATTTCTTCTCAGCTCCAAGGTAGTGAGTTTAGACTTTTCCTGACTTTGTCTCCAAGGCAACCTCAGGCTCTGGACTGTCCCTTGCTCTGCTGAAGGCCGGCCAGGTGAGGGTGGCCTGGGGAGGATGGGGAGTTGAGATGAAAAAAAAGAGCCTCGGGTGGGATGTGGGAGAGGGTGGGGAATTGCAGAACACAGTCCAGGAGGAGGAAAGAAAAAGATCACTGAGACAAGGCAACGGAAGCAGAGTCTCCGACAAGTTCCCCCAGCCTTGCATGAGAAGGCAACAAGAAAGAAAATAGATGGTCACTTCTCAGAGTGCAGCAATAAGGTGAAAGCAGCCCGAAGGCCTCAGCCTGGGGTTCAGATTCTACCTCTACCTGCCTTTCCTTCCTCACGGCCACTGGCCCCTGATCCCTGGAACACCCCTGCTGCATCCCAGGGCTCTGGGAAGGAGCCAGGCGACCCCTCACAGCTTCTCCCCTGCCTCTCCAGAGCAGGCAGGCAGGAACACCCTTCAGAGAATTCCCCAACAAACTGTCCACAAGGAGCCCCCCCTGACCCTGCTGCCTTGCTGGGGGCACGAGAGAGGAGACCAGGCTCTGGGATCCCCAGCCCTCCCTCACCGTGTGACCTTGGGCAAATCGCTTCACCTCCAGGAGCCTCAGTTTGCTCACCTGGAAAACAGAAGTGGTGATACCACCTCCACTGGGTGGACAAGAGGTGCAGTAACTCCAAGTTCCCTTCCTTTTTATATTTACCTGAATTTCAGAACTGGGAAGCATCCTTGGAAATCCTATGTGCTCTCCCTTGCAAAACTGTAAGTTTCCTGAGAGCTGAGAACTTCTTTCCACCCCATAAAGTACAGCGTTCGTAGCCCTTCATTTTATAAATGGATTCTGAAAGGCTAGTGCTATTTTATTGTTGCCCATTATTACCAGCTACCATTTATTGAAGACTTACTTGTGCCAGGCATTATGCCAAGTGCTTTACAATCTCCATCTCATTTTATCCTTGAACTAGCCCTACAGGATTGGGACTATTCATATCCCCATTTTATAGATGAATAAACTGAGAGTCAAAGAGCTTCAGTATGGCCCAGAGGACAGAAATAGGAGACCAACGGGAAGAAGTGGGGAAGGTAGACCCCACCTCCTCAGAAGGAAGGCCTTGCTCATGAGCTGTCTGGGAGGCAGTGGGCCTCGCCTTGGTGGTGGGAAAGCAGAGGTTGGAGGACAAGGGGGAAGAGGTGTTAAAGAGGGGGCCACTGTGTGGAGCTGGTGGAGACACTGGACTTAGCAATTTCTCAAATCTCCTTCATCCCAAGACTCAAAGATCTTCCTTGTTCTCAACCTTGAGGCCTCTGCCAAGGAGAGGTGCTGGGGAGAGGAAGGGACTCCTGGAAATCCTTCCAGGCCAGCGCGCTCATTGCCTCTCCAGCAACTGTCCAGAACATACAGATACTGAGTAAATATTTAGTAAATGAATGAATGCTTCTATTAACCTCTGTGACAAAAAGAACCACCTTTGGTGTGAGATGACCATCTGCCAGGCTTGGGCAAAGCTTTTGACCTACTGAATCTCTTTTCATTTCTTCTCCTCCTAAACCCCTATGGGGAAGGCACTATTATTATCCCAGTTTTACAGTTAAGCAAGCTGAGACCCCGAGAGGCTTAGTAACTTACTTACATCTGCCTGACTCCAGTGCTCTTAACCACTGTATTAGCGGATCTCATACCCTGTCCACAGAAAGGGCACATCCATTTAACAGTTCCAATAGGCTTATGTCCTTCAGAACCCCCCAGCATACAGTCGGTGCTTAATAAATACTTAATGATTTAATGAGTTGACACATCGTTCAAACTTAGCCCACTGAGGTAGCCATAGCAACCTAACAGCAAAAATGTTATGGGTCCCTAAGATTCCACCACCCCACCAGTGCCTGGCACATAGTAGGTGCTCAGTAAATATTTGTGGGCTGAATGGCCCTCTGGCCCCTAATCCAGCACCTCTGCACATAAATTTCAGCTCCAGGCCCTTTGAAGTTCCCCCAGGGGACAGCTGCTTTTCTTGTTATCGACTCCCCACAGCCCCCACCTCCGGCCCCTCCCTGCCCCCTGGGCCCATCCAGGCCAGGGACCTGGGGCCGCCAGAGCCAGGAGATAAGGATGATGGATGGCCAGTCGCCTGGCTCCACTGAAGCCTGGGGTTTCCTGGGAGCGGGAGACAGTCTAGTGATTCCAAAGCCCCTCGGAATTTGAGTGCAGAGAGCTTGAGGAGGGGGTGGGGGCCCAGTCCCAAGCGTCCCTATCTCCTCGGAGATGCTGGACCTGACAGGGGGTTTCAGCACCCCCCGGGCTGCCTTGATCTCCCTCCATGTTGACAAGGCTTCCTTTCAGCATGTGCTGGACACTGGGACGCTCATCGGAGCTTCCAGTGGGAGTCAGGAGGATGGGGACCCCTGAGTCCCAGCCAGGGAACTCGGTCCCAGGATCTGGAGGCAGGGCAGGCTTGCTTCCCGGTTTGTATTTCGGGCTCTGCCGTTAATCGAGTCGCTGACAAAAGAAATCCCAGTGTTTGAGCCTCGGTTTCCCCATTTGTAAAACGAGTCTCAGGTGAGGTATTCTGTTTAGTCCTGCTGAAGCAGGATTCTAAGAAGCTGAGAGAGAATCAGCTGGGGCTGCACATAGTGGATGCTGTCTGAGTTGGGAGGGGCAGCAGGTAGGCTTGATCTTGGATCCAGGCAATAATATTCGTTTGTGTAATTGAAAACCTCTGACCCCCCCAAACCATGATGCTTCCTCATTTCAGGTAGATCATAGAGCCTAAGCATGTTAGATTTGATAGGACTCCAAAATATCAAAACTTGTAAATTTCTTCTTGTCCTTCCCTTCTGTCTGGACTTGAGTTTATTTTAAATTCTAAAAATATTTTTAAAATTATAAACAATACTTGAACATATCTTCCTTGTTAAAAAAAAAATACAGATTAAGTCTCCTAGGCAAGGGACTACCCCAATCCTGGACTACTCCCCTCTTTTTTCCAGAAGCAACACCATCCATTGGGAATATACCCCTCAAAACCATCCTCAGCAACTTTTGATGTTTTTGTACATTCACAGATGGACATACAGACTTATCATATGGGGAATGTGAGTTTTATATAAAAGGAATCATCTCATGCTGGTCTTGGTACTTGCTTCTACTCAACCCTGTGGCTGGAGACCCACTCATGCTGGGACATATGGATCCATCTAATTTCCGCTGACTGGGCACAGCTCACAGCCAAGTGGACCTGCCTTCCAGATAAGCTCCAAGATGGTAGGAATTTGACCTAATTTGTTCACCACAGATTCCCAGTATCTAAAACAAGGCCTGACAGTGGTTAATCAATATTTCATGAATAAATGAATGATCCATTGCATTTAACTTCCCACTCTCCACTGGTGAGCATGTCAATTGCTTCCAACTTTTCGCGAATACAAAAGTGATGCAGTGAATATCCCTGAGCATGCTTCTCTTCGCTCCCTTCATTTTTGAGGGTGCATTGTTTGAAATCCTCTGTTTAAGTCAAAGCCTTCATTACAGAGATGAACTCAGAGAACCCAGAGAGGGTGAGCAACTTCCCCCAAGGCCACAGAGCATGTTAGTGATGGATTAGAATCTGGGGGTAGTTTGCATTTCTCTTCCTTCATTGACTCTCTTTTTGTTTACACTTTCTCTGCCTTCCCCTATCTCTACCCTCAACTCCAGCCTATGTACCCCAGGAGGGATGACTTTCAGGGTAGTGGTTCTGATTCACCCTGCATAGAGAAGGAATACCCTCTAGAATCAGGCATCTGGGGTTTTCCTCTCAATATTAAATTGTTGAAGGATCTGGATAGATCACTTTTCCTCCCTGAGCCTCAATTTTTCCTATCTGTGAAAAATCCTATCTGTGAAGAATCTGTAATGATTCTTGCCTAATTCTTGAAATAAGAATGTCAGGTGTGTGCAAGGTTAAAAGAGGGACGTGAATCTAAGAGAGGGCTAATTCAGTTTTAAAATGTAGGATTTTTTTTTTTTTTTAATTTCAGGTTAAAAGACACAGTGTGTTTCACTTTTATGAAAAAGAAAAAATATATATAAATAAGTTTATACAAGTACAGAAAAGTAGTGATGGTTTTTACCCAGAAAATGTTCATTATTGTTGGTTTCCTTGGGAGGACTGAATGGCAGAAGTAGTGAAGGAGAGGCTATTAACATTTTCTTGTTACATTTAGTTTTATTTGATTTGGTAAAAGTTTGAAACAGGAAATATATTTACATATTAAGTATATAACCTCTGTTTATAACATATAAGTACATAACCTAAAAAATCTAAAGTAAAAAGACAGGCACTGCAATGGGAAAAAAACTAAAAGCAAAGGACATGAATAATCCATTTATAAAAGTAGAAATGCAAATAGCTAAACAAGAAAAAATGTTCAGCCTTAGAGTGAGCAAACAGACATAACTTAAGACAAGAATTCTTTTTTTGCCTTTCAAATTGTAAAGAAATGATATTAAATAAAGCCCAGAGGGTTTTTGTTCTTGCCGGGGAGGGAGGGTAATGGTGATAGGGATTAGCAGGAAGGTGGGGACAGCCTCCTCCCTCCCAGTGATGACATGTCCATCCTGTCCTGCTCCCCAGCGCTCTGACAGAGCCATCCCAAGGCCGGGGAGAGATGACAGGACAGAAGCTCCACTTCCCTCAGCTTCGCCTCCCCATCATGGAGACCCACTCTGGCGTCCTCCGGCCTCCTCCCGCCCAGGGACATGCTACCCTCATCAGACCTAAATCCCCCTTCCTCTGATAAAAGAGTCCTAGACCCTGTGACAAAACCAGAGATGATTGGGAAGGAGCCTGGGGCCCACAGAACATCCCCCACTCCCATAGGAATTGCTAAATCCAGAACAGAGAATCGCGGTTGTAAGGTCAGAGGTCATCTCTGGTAAGACCTTGCCTCAAGGAGGAACTGTCCCAAAGGCTGTATTTTGGTGGGCTTTCATGGGGATACATTGCCTTACTAGGAAAACCCACCAGCAGTCATCTGGTCCAACAACCCCATTATGTAAGAGGAAACTGAGGCACAGGAGGGTTTATGAGAAACCTGAATCACACAACTGATTACATACAGCTATGTCCTAGAACCAAGATTCCTTGATTCCCGGTTCAGTGCTCTTTCTCCTCAGATTCATTGTGGATATATATATATTTAGCTGAATCTGTTCCTTTAGTCTCTGTGTGTCAAAATCAATGATCTCCCTGGTTATAGCTAAAAATCACACATGTCCTCTTGGGGAAGGAAGTGGTCCTGAGGTATTATACATTCATAATGTAGCTCATATAGTTGAAGGGAAAAAAATACAGTTCTGATACAGTAATAATAAATAGCATTAATAACTAATAGTAAAAATCAGTAAGTAATAAAATTAAATCATTTTAAATAACAAAAAATTTAAATAAAGCAATAAAAAAAAAATCCTATGATTATATAACAATATACAAATGCAAAACACGATGAGTCATTGATGTGCTTGGCCCATTGTCTGTGTTTTGTTTTACCGGACTTACCCTTGACTAACAAAGTTCTCCTGCATAGGGAGAGATGGAGGAACAGCGGAAGGAGCAAAGGTAGTAATTGACTCTCTTTTCCTCCCAGGATTCATTCCAAATACTTACCTACCTCCTACCTAAAAATGTGTCTTGGTGTTAAGCAGATTCTCTTTTTAAAATTCTCAAGGAAAGACTATAAAATGTTGCTTGAGAGCAGAAGACAGCAAAGTTTTTCAGTAAAGAGCAAGATATTAAATGTTTTAGACTTTGCAAGTCATATAGTCTCTGCAATGACTCAGCTCTGCCACTGTGACTCAAACAACCTGAGACAATATGTAAATGAATGCTCATGACTGTGTTCCAATAAAACTTTATTTACAAAGACAGGCAGCAGGTAGGACTTGGCCCACAGACCATAGTTTGCCAACTCCTGCTTAAGAGATGGTTTGGGGAGTCAGACTTGAATTGGAATTCTAACTCTGTTGCTTCCTCATTTTTGAAACCTTGCACAAGTAGAATAACTTCTTTGGGCCTCACCTGTATAGAAAGAGGATCATAATTAGACATGGTCATAAAGCAACTAGTCAGCATGACATCACTCAGCTCAGGCATGTTGGAGAGGCTCTGTAAGTGGGACTAAGCAGGTATGACACAATGACACAGTGCATTGTGATGGAAGAGATCTGGGTAGCAATGCTAAATCACCTGCTGCTAACAGCCATGTAACCTTGGGCAGGTATGTCGCTTAGCAGATCCCTTCAACTCTAAAATGGGAAAAGAAGCTCATTTTTTGTCAGGAGCTTTCCATACATTATCTTACTTAACCCCCACCTTAACAGCCCCTGTAGTCATTACAAAAGAGGAAACTGAGTCACAGGGAGGTGAAGGGCCTTCTAGCTGGTAAGTGGTAAAAACCAGATCTAAACAGGTACTGTGTGATTCCAAAGCCCTTAATGTGTCTGCTCAGCCATGTTGCCTCCCTAGAAAATGAGGAGTGATGACTTCATAAAGCGGTTCTGATCCATATGACTATAACCTGAATCGCCCTTCTCTTACTTGACTCTCCCCCAGTGTGCCTGCCCAGCCTCTGCTTCCACACCACGGGAAGATGGAGCTCACACATTCCTGGACAATATTTCCTCCTTAGTTAGCACTGATTATGATACAGTCTTCTTGGCCTTAATGGCCCTCCTGCCACCTTCTGCTTCCTCCCAAGAATCCAAGTGCTGCCTCTGAGGACCCTCCAAACCTTTATCATCCTTCTTCTATAGGATGTCCAAGCCCTCCCCACCAAGATTTGATGACAGTTTTAATATCACTGGATTCTACAACCTTGTTCCCTGCAACTGCCCCTCCTCCCAGGGGACATGGCGTGGAGGCCCCTCGCCTTCCTGGTGCCCCACCCGGGGACGCTCTGGTGTGTCTCTACCCTGGGAGACTGTGGCGCCCAGAACTGCGTTCCTGCCCAGCGGGCTGAGATGTCATGAGGGTGAGTCAGCTCGTGCTGCTGATAACATCTGCACAGCCAGCCAGGGAGGCAGGTGCTTCTTACACTGGAGGGATGGGTTTTGGACACAGAGGAGCCTATTTTGCCCTTGCTGAGCCTTCCCCTGGGGCGGGGAGTGGGGGTTGAGAAAATGCCAAGCAAGACCGACGCCCCCTGCTCCACCTCCCCCCAGCTCTCTGGGAACAACTTTAGAGGAAAGAGTATCTCAGCCTGACTCTTAGAGAAATTGGGGCTTCAGGAACCTGCCTGGAGGAGTGGGGTAGGAAGGACTGGCTAGGAAGGGGGCGAAGCCATTGTGGAAATGGGCTGCGTGCTTTTTGAGGCTGAGACGATGAGAAAGATTTGATGACTCCCAGATGCAAATTCAGAAGGCACTGAGTCTTGCCAGCGGCTGGGCTGGAGCCAGGACACCTGGATTCTATACCCAACTCTGTGCCATTGGGCCAATCATATCACCTCGCTGAGCCTCGGTTTCCCCATCTGTTGGGTGACTGGGTGAACCTCCTTCAGCCTCTCAGAGAGGAGCTCAGAACTCTGGGGAGAGACAGACTTGCATGTGAATCCCAGCTCTGCCTCTTCCTAGCTGTCTGACTTCAGGCAAGTTACTTAATCTGAACCCTGGTTTTCTCATCTATGAAACAGAATCATGATAAAGTGCCTCATGTGCCTGGTACTGGTCAGTGCTCAGTAAACAGTGGTGGTTGCGAGGGTTATCTATGGGCCCATCCACCTCCAACAGTCTAAGATTCTATGAGTGGGTGTGGGAGAGCTGGGGTACATGAGTGGGCTGTGGGAAAGAGGCTCAATTTTGACCTTGAATGACCCCCAAGTACAGTTCTGGAGGACACCAGAAATTCTGGCTACTTCTGCTACCTACACATGCTCTGCACATTCTACCCTCCAAGTCTTTGCTCTCTCTGGATCTCCCTCGCCCCGGTCCAGAGTGTCAGTCTTCCTGATGGATTCGGTTCTGCGTGTCTTCCAGGGCTCTGCTCCCATTTTCCTCTGGAAGTCTTCCCTGACCTTCTCCAACATCTTAGAGCTTCTCTTTTTTGAAATACATGCTTAACAGCTACTGCCTTGTATTGTACATTAATTATCTTGTGAGTAAGGCCAAGCTGCAGGCAGGGCCGACTTATCCATTAGACAGGGCACAGAGTTTAGGACCCACAATCTGTTTAGGGGCATATGAAAATATTTTAATTGTAATGTCATTTACAATCAGAAGTAAAAATTAATATGATAAAGATTATGTAAAAATTCATTCAGCCTGGATTATATATGTCTTTACACCAATGCAGATATAAAATATTTTTAAATATTTTTGGAGGGAGGGAGGAGCCCACAAAGACACAAGTGCTGAGGGTCCACAAAAGTCACAGTGCAGCCCTGATGGCAGGACTGTGCCTGTCGACCTCACTGTACACCCAGGTTGGGCCCAGTTCTCTGCCCAGTACCACTAGACTTTAAGCTCCATGAGGGCAGGAACAGGCTCAGACCTACTCACCACTACTTTCCCAGTGCCTAGCACATATTAGGTGCTTGATTAAAAATATGCCTGCCAGATGAATGGTGATCAAAAGGCATGTGTGTGTGTGTGTATGTGTGGCCTCTAACATTCAGGCAAGGCACCCTCCTGCAGATCTTTGTTTCTAACTACAGAACATGCCTTAGCAGAATCAAATTAGGGCACTGAGATTCACAGAGCCATAGAAAGTAAGAGTTGGAAGGGATCATTCAGTCATTCCACAAACATTTACTGAGCACCTACAATGGGCAGCACTGTGCTAGAGAACATCACCAGGGTCTCTTATCAGAGGTCCACAGATGGGCTTCAAGGGGGTCTAAGAACCGCTGAGCATCTAAGTAAAATTTGAAATCTGCACATGCAGAATGAACCTTCTAGATTGCCTAAAGGCCAGTGTCCCCAAAAGGTTAAGAACGACTGGGTCGAGCCCACCATCCAACAAGTTCTTTTCACAACTGGGGAAACTGAGGCCAGAACAGGGAAACAACTTGTTGAAGGTCACATAACTGGTCAAGGGCAAAGGTGAGCCCCTCCAACCTACATCTCCAAGAAAAATCTTCTTCCTTCTGCGTGCTTTGGCAGGGGCTGGGTAGGGAGGGGCCAGCAATCAAGCTGATTCTGCAGGTCTCTGGACTCCAGGGAGCCGCTCTTCTGAAATCCTCCCACACACCACACACAAGCACGCACACACGTGCACACACACACGCACAGGCACACTCACACACACACTCCTGGCAGTCTTCCACAACACCCCCACAGGTTCTCCAGTCCGAGGCCTGGAGTCAAGCCTGCCTCAAGTCAAATGGAGATAACCTCTCCCAGGGATTTACATAAACATCCACTGGGTGTCCAGGGCAGAAGAATGTGGAAGCGGATTCTTTTCCCTCTGAGCACTGGACATCTTCTGCCAGACCGTGTTGAAATTACAGTGACCTCTCAGATCTGTGCCTGAGGCCCTTCGAGTCCTCACCTGGGTGTGTCCCAGGTTGTCTTCTCACTGAAGATGACAGCACCAACCTCTAAGAGAAGGCGTCTCAAGAGGCCGGGATCCCACACTCTGCACGCTCCCTTTCCCAAACCCCACGCCTTCCATGGCTTGCAGCCTACGAGCCAGCGGTTGCCAGCTGTGGGCTGGCCCTTCTTCAGAGTGGTGTTAACAGCCGGACCTAGGGGAGATTTTATGTGGAGATAAGTGGTTTGAATTTAAGGGGAGAACACCGGGGAGCTAATTAGGAAGCATAATTGTGGTATTCGTTTTATTCTACCTTTTAGAGAACCGAATTTTAGAAAAACAGGACTTAGCTTGAAGTTAAGCAACGATTTTTTTCTCCTCAGCTGCAAACCGTTTCTGTTTTTTGATTTTTTTTTTTTTTTTTTTTTTTATAATGTCTCTGTCCAAAAGTCTGGTCAAAAGAATTAAGCAGAAATGTGCTGAAGCTCTGACCAAATCTAGGGACCTGAGGCAACTCCGGGCGGGGCTGGTGGGCTTGCCCATCCCCCTCCATGGGCTCAGCTGATGGAAGGGAAGCATATATGGGGATACATTGGGAGGACCACAGACCTCTGCCCAAGACTCAAAGCAAAACATTGCAAGCTTACAAGGGGTGACAGTGTGATTGTGAAAACCCTGTGGATCGCACTCCCTTTATCCAGTGTATGGGTGGATGAGTAGAAAAATGGGGACAAAAACTAAATTAAAAATAAGGTGGGATGCAGGGGTGATTTGGGCGTTCTTTTTAATTTTTATTTTTATTCTGATTCTGATTCTTTCTGGTGTAAGGAAAATGTTCAAAACTAGATTGGGGTGATGAATGCACAACTATAAAATGGTACTGTGAACAGTTGATTGTACACCATGGATGATTACATGGTATGTGAATATATCTCAATAAAACTGAATTTAAAAAAAAATGTTGCAAGCTGTTGCCAATGTTTGGAAAGGAGAAAAACGAGCCCCCCCCCCCCCATCTTTATTCAATTCCTCTCATTGCTATTTGCCAGTCATACTTCATCCACGAGAAGTACAGGGATGATTTCTGGATGTGTTTGGAGCAGCCAGGAACCCATTTTTGGAAACAGAGTCTGCGTCATCAAATTACATGTTACTTCTGTATGACCAGTACATCTGTCCATGCATACACACACACACACCCTCACACACAACACACACACACACTCAAATGCTATCTCCTGCACACGGCCTTCTCCTCAGCTTTCCACCCGGGCTCCCCTTCTGCTTCCTCAGAGAACTTGGCACACTCCTCTCTTCTGGAACTTAGTGTGCTCAGCCTCGTATCAGAATTACTTGTGCAAATAAAAATCTCCTCCAATCATCAGAAGAGAATTCAAAGGCCTCTTCACACTGACATGTAGACTGATCGAAACCTCCTCACAGAAGTGTTGTGAGGATGAAGTGCCTGTAGTTTGGCCCAGAATGTAGTGAGCACTCAGTAAATATTAGATTAAATAAATGCATGATGGCAAGAAGGGAAATGCCTGAGGCTGTTGCTTTCAGCCAATGCTCCTTCCCCTACAAAAGTTGGAAGCTGTAGCAAATTGGGATCCTTTGTGTTTGTGTGCCATGCCTTTTGGGGGTCAACCAAAAAACTCAGAGCCATAGAAAATGGGAGTTAAGAGGGATCATTTATGCAGTTATGAATTCAGCTGATATTTGGTAGCTATCGTTATGTTATTTGTCTTATCATTGAATCCTAAATTGTAAACCTATAGAGTCATTGACTCCAAGTTGGAAATCATCTGAGAAATTCATCTCCCCACCTATCTAGGCATCTCCCTAATGGATGGCCATTCAGCTGCTTGAATACCTCCAACGAGGTACTTACTACCACACTGCTGACACCGCGAGGAGTCAGAAAATACATTCTGGTGTTGGGCTAAAATCTGCATTCCTGAATCAGCCACTAGTGACTCACTTCTGTCTCTCAGGACTTCTTGAGTCTGCTGCTTTCTCTGATTTCCAGGGAGTCTCTGAGTTAGGTTAAATCAGTTCTTCTGACCACACCCCACTCACAAACCTCAGATCTTTGCAGGCCCAAAATGGAGAATTCTAGGAAAGAGAAGAAAATGCTCTCTTGTTGCATGGTTCAAATGAACCCCCAGGGGATGTGTAAGTCTTGTGTTTCTATCTAGCAAGAGTGACTTGAGCTGTCCCCACGTCCTGAGCCCACAGGTTCCAGAGGCACATCTGGGCTCGGGTGGCACATCCCCCAATGCATATAGGAAGGCAGAGTCACCGCTACGTTTGTGCCACCTCCCTGTCACCCAGTTCTCTCAAGGCTATACCCAGATGATAAAAATCCCATCTCAAAGAAGGAAGAAGGAAAGAATCCAAGTGGGGTCAGGAGAACTGGGTTCCCCACGGACAAGCTTTGGCCTTATGGAAGCGCCTCTCTGGGACTCAGTTTCCCCACTTGTGTAGTGGACTCAGTGATCCCTGAAGGCTGAAGGCCTTTCTGGAAGAAAACTTAAGGCAAAGAAAAGGGATGTGTTGTCTGAGGCCCAGAGTTTCCATGACAACCACTTTCTCCATCTCCAAAATTCTCCTGCATCTCAGAGGAGGCACTGGCTGTTCCTTCTGCTTGGAATGGTCCTTCCCCTACCTCTCACAAGGCTGACACCTCTCATCCTTCAAGGCTCCTCTGAACATCACCTTCCCTGAAGGCTTTCCCTGGCTGCCTCCAAACAAGCTGCTCTTCTCTGCACTCTGTTTCCTTCTTCCCTGCACTGCACCACTAGACATTATTTTGTTTGTAATGACTGTCTCTGGTGGCAAATCTCACTCCATGAAGACAGGAATCTTGTCTGCCTTGTTTACAGCTGCATCCCTAGATCCCAGCACAGGATTTGGCACATAGTAGAGGCTCAATGCCTGCTGAATGAACGGATGAATGAATGAGTAAATGGATGGATGAATGGATGGATGGATGGATGGGTGGATGGATGAATGAATGAATGAGTAAACAGACCTGGCTGGTGGTGTCCTGTGCACCACACCCCACCTGTGAGCTGCTTCCTTCTCTTCTCTGCCTTCCTTCTCCCCACTTTCCTTCCTTGCCTCCTGCTCCTCCTTTCCTTTGCCCATGTCCATCAGGCTTACTCCAGCTGCCAGGTGTTTCATTTTTCTTCTTCTCACTCCTCCTCTCTACCTGTCCCTTTGAGGCCAATGTGTGCCCCCACCACCACCACCTCCATGTAGCCCATCTGGATAGGTTCAGCCCACAGGGCTCTCTGTCCTTTCAAATGCTTAAACCCCTATTTACCCCATGCCCAACCAGTCACCCTGGACTTTCCCGGCCACAGCCTCTGGAGGAGGCAGAGCAGGCACATGTGAAAACAAAATGTGCTGTACAAACAATACAATGGACAGCCATATGCCCATTTTGTAAGCTGGTATTTTCTCCCTTCATTATCTTTGTTCTGTTTTCCAGGACGATTTGTGCATCTGTTTTTTATATTCAAGTTTGAAGGGTCGAATTAACTACCGTCCCCTGTCCATGGCATATCACAACCATTGGTCCTGCGGCCCTGTATTTACATATTTATTTTTTATCTGTTCCCTTTTATCCTCATTGCCCACTCCCATCCCTTCACCTCACACCCCTATACAACAAATACAAAGGCAAGGATTCTATTGGGTTTAATGTCACGTTTTAAAAATGAAATAAGCATCATTGTTTTATGTGCATGTATTTTAAAATTATGTGACTGATACTGTGTCATTGTGACATCTCTTGTCATTCTACTTTTAAGATCCATCCATGTTGCAATGAGAACATTTAGTCTGCCATATCTAACTGCTACAGAGTCCTCTGTGGTTGCCAGATGCCTTCCAATTGTCCACACATCCTCAGGCAGGCCCCTTCTGTGGGAGAATCTCTGGGATTCACCCCCAGCCCAGTTATTCATGCAATCATAATTATAATTAGCTAATACTTACGGAACCCTTACTAGGTTCCAGGGACCATGAAAGTACTTTATATGCTTCTCTCTTTGTATTAGTCCAACAACAGCTCTGCAAAAAATGTACTAATATTGTTACCATTTTACACAGGGGGGAACTGAGGCTCAGGGAATCACACAGTTAGGAAGTATCAGAGCCAAAATGGAACCCAGGGCAGCCTGCAGCCTGACTAGCACCTGGGTACTGCCTCACTGAGCTCCAAAGTCTGTCCCCACTGGGGACACCACGGCCCAGCTTCCACGTTTTTATCTTCCCCCTCTTTCCCTCAGCCTCCTCTCGCCCTTGCCTTCTCCCCCGTGCATGCCAACTTCTCAGCCAATGCCCAGCACAGGGGACCTGTGGCCCAGAGAGGGCAACGGAGCAGCCCAGTATCACCAGTAGCAGCAGGAGGAGCCAAGTGGGGCCGGGAGCCGAGACAGCGTGACCCCTGCCCGCGAGGATGCTGCAGCGACTGTCGGAGGAGAGACGGGTCACGCTGGGCGCATCTCCGCGGTAAAGGGCCCTTTTGGCAGCCCATAAATCCAGCCGGGCCCTGCTTATCCTGTTTACCAGATTAGCGGACTGGGCGTCTCCGTATAAATCACCCAGGGTGATTTACAGGGCGGCCCTGGAAGGTCCGAAGGCCCGGACTGACGCGGGCCCCTGCTGGGGGGCAGGTGA
This sequence comes from Choloepus didactylus, assembly GCF_015220235.1. Taxonomy (NCBI): domain Eukaryota; kingdom Metazoa; phylum Chordata; class Mammalia; order Pilosa; family Megalonychidae; genus Choloepus; species Choloepus didactylus. The sequence goes on along the minus strand of NC_051317.1, from coordinate 19,029,213 downwards.
GCACCGCCTGGGTCCCCCAGCCCGGCTCCCCTTCCCGGTGGGGGCCGATGACCGGGTCCCTCCTGCCCTACCTGCCCCCACCGAGGCAAGTCACTCTAGGTCCTGAATTAAACCGAAGTCTCCTCTTGCAGGCTCTGGGCACTTTTTTTTTAAATTTATTTAAATATTTTTTATTGTGAAATATACAGAAAAGTGATAATTTTCAAAGTACAGTTTAACAAGTAGTTATAGAGCAAATTTCACGGTATAGTATGGGTTACAGTTGCACAATTTCAGTTATTTCCTTCCAGTTGTTCTAATTAATACCCTAGAGACTAAAAAAATCTATATAATGATTCAGTGGTTTATAATCCTATCTTGTCTGTTGCTACTCCTCTCTGAGCATATTTTAAAAGTTCCAAAAACAATGGTTCTGATACTTTGAAGAACAGTGTCTATCAAAGAGTATAAAATAAAAATGATAAAATATGATAGGCAAATTGTGAAAGAACAAAGCAGCCAAATCAAGAGGGAACTGAGGCTGCAACCTGTATTAAATAAAATAAATAGCTAACTTTTCTGGGTTGTCATTTAACATCACTGTAAATCTGTGAGGTAGATACTATGGTTACCTCTGTTTCATAGAAAAGGCCACTGAAACACCCAGGTGAAGGTCACCAAATTTGAATCCTTGTGGTGGAGGTGGGATTCAAACCCAGATTTCTGGTTATGATGTTCAACTTTTTGTCCTTTTGTCCATTCAGTGCATTTGCACCGGGGTACGGGGGATAGGGGCTGACTCAGGCAGTAAGTGGTGCTGCATTTAGGAGATGGGCTTTGCAGTTGAAAGGCCAGGATTTAGAAATCAGCTCTGGAACTCACTAGCTTGTGACATGGGTGTGTCATTTTAATTCTCTGTGCCTCCGTCTGTAAAACAGGGATAATAATAGTACTGCCTCATGAGAGGGTAGGTTCCTTTCTGTGTAAGTATTTTGAGCAATAAATAAACTAGTATGTTTTAAAATGTGCTCAGCACAGTGCCAAACATGCAGGTAAGCATTCAATAAATGGTAACCTATTGTTATTGCTTATTTACTTATTTTGACCAATATTAAGGTGCTCATGAGCCAGTGGTGAAAGCTCAAACTTACACAAGTAATTCCAAACAAGGTGGCACATAATAGTGCATCATGGAAGTCAAGGCTAGGGGCTTGGGGCAGTGAATTCTAAGAGGAAGGACCAGAAGTCTCCATGGAGATGGTGGCTGGAACCTGAGCTCTAAAAGCTAAGCAAGGTTTCCTAACACCATGAAAGTGGGGAAACACTGAGAGCTTCCTTAGCAAAACTACATGGTAAGTGATGGAGACTGCACTATTAACTGCCATCCCATACCCTAACTATTTGCATCTCTCTCTACCCTTTGGCTGTGATTTCCATATCTTCACCCATGTCTCCCCATGACTAACTCATAACAGATCCCCAGTACATGTTGAAAGGAAGGGAGGGAGCGAAGGAGGGATGGAGAGAGGGAGAGAGGGAGGGAAGGAGGAAGGGGAAGGAAGTAAGGAAGGAAGGGAGGGAGGAAGGGTAGTTGGATAATAAATAGATGAGAGGATGGATAGCTGCATGGGTGAATGGATGAATGAATGGATGGCTAGATGGGTTTAGTGAGTAAATGGGTGGGTGGATAGGTAAGTAGAGTGGATGGGCAGGTGAATAGATAGATAGATGAATGGGCGTTTGTTGAATGGATGGATGGGTACATGGATGTGCCAGTTTGGATGTATTATGTCTCCCCAAAATGCCATTATCTTTGATGCAATCTTGTGAAGGCAGACGTATTAGTGTTGATTAAGTTGGAACCTATTGATTAAGTGTTTCCATGGAGATGTGACTCAGTCAACTATGGGCAAGACCTTTGACTGGATAAATGCCATGGAGGTGTTGCCCCACCCATTCAGGGTGGGTGATAATTGGACCACTGGAGTCTTATAAAGGAGTTCACAGACAGAAGGACCTCAGAGCAACTGTGAGTGACATTATGAAGAGGAGCTGCAGCTAAGAGAGGACAAAACACCCCAAGAGCAACATTTTGGAGAACACCATTTTGAAACAGAATCTGAGAGCAAGCGGATGCCAGCCACATGCCTTCCAAGCTAACAGACACCATCGGCCTTCCTTCAGTGAAGGTACCCTATTGCTGATGCCTTACATTGGACACTTTATGGCCTTAAGACTGTAACTTTGCAACCAAATAAACCCCCTTTATAAAAGCCGATCCATTCTGATGTTTTGCAAAATGGCAGCATTAGCAAACCAGAACAGTGGGTAAGTAAACAAGTAGATGGGTGTAGACAAATGCATGGATGAGAATAGGGCTGAAGACCAGTGACATGAATGGTAACTGCCTAGTGAGTTCTCACCTCAGCTTCTTTGTTCTCTTTGCTCTTCTTTGCTCTTCTTTTGCTCTTCTCTCTGCCTGGACTGTACATCTCCAAGATATTCCCTTGGATCAGTTCCCTCACTTCATTTACAGCTCTGGTTAAATTTCACCTCCTTCCCTGACCACTTGATCTCCAATAGAAACCCCCCTTGACTCTGTACTTTCCTTTGTTTTTCATAGAGTTTATCAGTTGCTGGCAAACTTGATATTTGTTTGTTCTCTCTGTTCAAATACACGTTCCATGGTGACAGATGCTTCGTCTATTTTGCTCACTCCTCTACTGCCAGCACCTAGTACAGGGCCCGACATACAGTAGGACATCAATAAACATTTGTTGAATGAGTTGAAGCATGTAATAAGCAACTAGGAAGGAAGGGGGGTGTCTTATTTTGGAAATCTCTGAAATCTCTTTGCATAAGTTGAAAAAGTGCTCTATGAAAGATAATGCTGATATTTTCTCTCATTTCTTCCACAATTTACACATCACAAAGGCTTTCTCATCTATGATCCTATTTGTACACTTGTGAGTTATTTTTTCACAAAAGAAATACCTTTACTGTTTGTACTGGTCATAAAGTGGTGCAAAATTTCTACTTGATACTGAGGGTTTAAAAATAAAAAGTAAATTTCTTCCTATGAACTGCCCACTGTCCTCTCTACCCTGAGACATTCACTTTTAAGAATTTGGGTCTGAGTTATAATTCCCTCTTTGATGGATGTGGAAACTAAGGCTCAGAGAAGCTAGGAGATTTGCCGAGGGTCACACAGCTACTTAACAGCACAACCAAATGTTTTTACTTATTTTACTTCAGATGTCCATTAAGCATCAATATATGGGTAGTGAAATATTATTTCTTGGAGCCACAGTTCCCCTTACTCTAAGTCAACCCCAGGCAGGGCCAAGTGGTATAGGTCTGTAGGGGACTGAAAAGGTTCCAAGCACAACCAGCTGAGACATTTTTCTTGCCAAGCCCCAGTCCTGGTTAAGCCCACTCAGCCCCATATAGCTCCTGGGCAGCCCAGATGGGCAAGGATGTCAATCTGGGCTGAGTGGAATGTTCTTAGCATTTCAGCTGGGCCTGCCACCCTGTTCTTCTCTCCTGTTGGCCCAGCTATCCCCTGGGCACCAGCACTTTCCATGCAATATCTCACCTACTGCTTGCAATACCCCCATTTCACATTTAATGGGATGGAATTGAGGTCCAGAGTGCTTATGTGGCTTGCCTGGGTTACATGGCAACCAGTGAGAGCTGGGACTTGAACCCTGATCCCGCATCACACTGACTCTGGAGCCTGTGCTCTCTCCCTGCCTCCCCCTGCCTCTCCCCGCATCCCCACCCCTGTGGTCTATTCCCCTCAGCCCCCACTTCTGCCCCCACACTCTGTGCTGGGGCCTGGGTTTCCACTTCATGCAGGAAAAGCTATGGCCCTGAGGGGCTGCTGCAGCCCCCCACCTGTCTTCAGAACTCCTCTACCTCTTTGCATACACTGTCATCTTCCGTTTGGCCATTCCCCCCCAACCATCCCACACTGCCCCGTCTCCCTCTTCCTCTGTGAGTTTCTTCCCCACAGTCCACAAACTTTCTCCAGTCTTCTCCATTTTCAGAAGAAGGCCCTCCCCAATTCTTTCCCTCCTTCGGCTACCGCTTCCTCTTTATCCTCTATTCCTCCACCAAGCTTCCTGGGAGGAAAGAAGTCCACGTGTCCTTCCCAGCTGCTCCCCACAAATGACTTGGGCACTGGCACTGGACAAGCCTGGATTTTAGGCCTCACTCTGCCACTGGGTGATGGGGTGAACTTGACCAAATCATAGCACTTCTGAGCCTCAGTTTCCTCATCCGTAAAATGGGGGTGTTATATGCTTCCCTCTTGGGCCCCTTGTGACCACGAGAGGAGGTAATGGATGTAAGGGGCTTAGTGCCATATGTGGCACAGAGCAGGGATAGTTACTTTATGATTTACCACTGTCTCCCCAATCCCCAGCAAAGTCCCAGCACATGTGGGCCTAACAAAATGTCTAGTGGGTGAGTAACTGAATGAGTGAACGTCAGAAGGTACCTTGGGTCCCTTTCCTGCTCCAGCCCTCACTGGCCCTGCTTCTTCCACATAGACCTTATTCTATCCCCTGTCAGCCCAGATAGCACCTCCTCCAGGAAGTCTTCCTGAGCATTCTTCTCGTGCCTCTTGTGTAACGCTTGTCACATGTAGCCTCACAGAGGGAATTTAGTTTCTTGTGAGCAGGGACCATTTTTTCTCCTTGCTTCAAACATTTATTCGACTCTGCCCTCTCACAGTGGTGCTGGGTGCTGGACTTTGTTGGTGCATATAGGGTTTGTGGAATTTGGTCAATTAGTCAAGTGACTCCAGGAAGCCTTGTAAGGAAACACATCCCATATTAAGCAGAGCTCTCTTCACACACCAGAATTTGACTCAGGGGAGAACCAAACTCAGGGTGGGGTGGATGGAAGGCAGTTAAATCTCACACTGTCCCCACACCCAATTCCTTGGTCTCCCCCACTCTCAGCTGAGAGCAAGAAAAAATGAGCCCCTTCCCCCTCTCAGGCTTTGCCAGGCAGCTCGATGGAAGCAAAGCACCTGGCTACCTCTGTCTCCCCACCGTGCCCTAACTGCCCTAAGAAGCCTTGAGTTCCCCAGTCAGAAGGCCCCAGGACATGCCAAGGAGTTTGGCCAGGCCTGCGATCTGATGGCAGAGTGGCCAGAACTGCTTTCTGGCTTTTGTACATGTGATGGAGGCTGTGACCAGGTTCAGAGCACGGGGCTGCACCCCAGGACTCTAGTCCCAGAAGGCAGTATTGCAAGGTGGTCGGGAACTGGGTTTGGAGCAGAAGATATGCATTTGGATCCCAGCTGTGCCCCTTACCAGTCATGTCACCTCAGGCACGACACTTAACCTCCCCCAGACTATTTTCTAGTCTCTAAAATAGGAAAAAGTAATGCTTAGTTCATCGAGTACTTGGAGGATTAAATAAGGTAATGTATGAAGTGCCTGGCACATACTAATTACTTTATAAATGACGGATATAGTTATTGTTGTCGATGCTATTTTTAGTACTGGCTGTGTGACTTTAGGCAAGTGGCTTAAACTCTCTGTGCCTCCCTGTTTCCTGACCTCCAAAATGAGGATAAAAGTAACTGTAAATGTCTCACAAGATAGCTATGGGCATTAAATGAGATGAAGCGTGTGAAGTGACCTGGACCCAGTAAATCTCCCACTACACAGCAGCTATTATTCATAATCAATATCTATTATTATCATTATTATCATTTGGCTGGCCAGCTGAGGAAGACCCTGACTCCTTGAGCTCTGATGAGCCACCCTAGGCTCTGGGTGGAGAAAAAGCCCCACTCCGAGCCCCCCGCCCCGCCCCCACCCCTCAGGCCCCTTTGAAGTCCCCAGGGGCCCCAGCCCGTGATAAATGTCCCAGCCCTATAGGTTATGACTTGCTGCCAGATTTGATGTTAACCATCATGCCCTGGCTCGGTGTTTGAAGAAAGTGGCTAAATGCTGCTGGGGCTGATGGGGGAGATAGCAGCCGAGGCCGGTCTTTGAAAGCCCTGGCCGCCCTGGCGAGAGGGAGTGAGGAGGCCGGCTCCGCTCCAGCTGTTTAGTCTACCAATCACAATGGTGACAAGGAGTCTGCGCTGGCACAGGGCGGGGGGCCGCTGCCGGTGCTGGGCGGGGAGCGGTCGCCCAGCAGCCAGTGAGGGGTAATCCTTTGCTTGCTTGCTTTTTCTGGTGTGTGGGTGTGGGTGTGTGCACGTGTGTGCGTGTTTTTCACACCTTTTGGGGTAAGCACAGAGGTATAGAGGAGAAAGAGCACTGGACTGGGAGTCCAGAGACCTAAGCTCTGTCCCAGTCTTGTCTTCCTCTTTTACCACTGGGCAGGGGAGCATGTGTCAGGAAGAGGTTCATATTGCTGTCAGTGGAGTCGGCGTGTCCAGGCCCCCACCGCTCTGTCTCTTCTTGCAGAGAATCCTTGGGAAAGAACTTCACTTCCCCAAGCCTCAGTTTCCTCATCTGTAAAATGGAGTGAATAATAGCACCTCCTTCATAGGGTTGAGTGAGGACTAAATAAACTGCTGCATGTGAAGAACCTCATAGAACCTGAGGCACAGTAGGAGCTCAGTAGATGGAAGCTGACCAGCAATGGTTGGGGACACAAAAATAAAGAGCTAAGCTGACTTCTTGGCCAGTGGGTCCCCAGGTGCCTAATCCCAGCTTTCAGTCCATTTGACCCTTTTCCATTTATTTGTTCTTCCAAACAACATTTATCGGAGGTGGAGTTGCATCATAATAAAAGATAATAGCTACCATTATTGAGCTCTTACTATGTGCCACACACTGTGCAAAACACTTCACATATGATAGTGCATTATTATTAAACCATTTTTCACTGTGGAAACTGAGGCTCAGAGGGAAGTGACTTGCCTCGTTCTCCTACGTCTATAATGTGGTGCTTTGGCTAGGGTTCTGGAGGATAGAAACTCAGGTTTCTAGGCCACTTGCTAACCAGAAATTTTCCTCATCTGTAAAATGGGAATAATGAGACCTGATTTTTAGGGCTGTGGGGATTCTTAGGTGAAATAACAATAAACAGTGTCTGGCACTTAGCAAGGTCTTAATAAGCTGGTGGATTATTGAACAACTACTTTGTGCCAACCTGTGCCAGGAACTGGAGACCCACAGCTCTATTGGAGAGGGGCTCCGCCTGCAAAGCACCTGTATTGGTCAGGACAAGCCAAGTTATGCTGCAGTAACAAGCATCTTCCGAATCTCAATGCTTACTACAACAAGGTTTATTTCTCACACATGCTACATGTCTAACACAGGTCAGCAAGGTTTTCTGTTCACCTAGCCATTAACCTTGACTTGCATTTCCAAGGTCACTTTGGCAAGATGAAGAGAACATGGCGAATCACACACCGGCTTGCAAAGTTTCTTCCACCAACATTTCATTGGCTACTGTAATTACATCACAGGGCTAGGCCTAACCTCTAAGGGGCAGGGAAGTATAATACTACTGTGTACTGGCAAGAAGGAAGAAAGTGACCAGCACATGCCCCACAGTCCAAAAGGGGGGGGGAGGTAAATATGAAAACAGCTAGTGTGATGGAGTGATGTCTGTCTAAGTGGAGAAGCAATCTTTGTCTGAAGGTCTGGGGGGCCTTCCCAGCAGAGGTGACCTAGCATTTAGACCAGGGGTTCTTTTTTTTTTTTTTTTAAATTCAGTTTTATTGAAATACATTCACACATCATACAATCATCCATGATATGCAATCCACTGTCCACAGTATGATAACATAGTTATGCGTTCATCACCACAATCTATCTCTGAACATTTTCCTTACATCAGAAAGAACCAGAACAAGAATAAAAAATAAAAGTGAAAAAAAAACACCCAAATCATCCCCCCATCCCACCCCATTTGTCCTTTAGTTTTTATCCCCATTCCTCCACTCATCCATACACTAGATAAAGGGGGTGTGATCCACAAGGTCTTCAAAATCACACTGTCACCCCTTGTAATCTACATTATTATATAATTGTCTTCAGGAGTCCAGGCTGCTGGGTTGGAGTTTGGTAGTGTCAGGTATTTACTTCTAGCTATTCCAATACATTAAAGCCTAAGAGGTGTTATCTATATAGTGCATAAGAATGTCCACCAGAGTGACCTCTCGACTCCATTTGGAATCTCTCAGCCACTGAAACCATTTTGTCTCATTTTGCATCCCCCTTTTGGTCAAGAAGATACTCTCAGTCCCACGATGCCGGGTCTACATTCATCCCTGGGAGTCATACTCTGCGTTGCCAGGGAGATTTACACCCCTGGGAGTTGGGTCCCACATAGGGGGGAGGGCAGCGAGTTCACCTGTCGAGATGGCTCAGTTAGAGAGAGAGAGGGCCACATCTGAGCAACAAAGAGGTACTCAGGGGGAGACTCTTAGGCACCATTACATACAACTTTAGACTCTCCTTTGTGGTAATGAGCTTCATAAGGGCAAGGTCCCATGCTCAAGGGCTCAGCACATCAAACCACCAGTCTCAATGTTTGTGACAACATACGCTAGGGGATCAGCATCTCAAAGTTTAGAGATAGGCCTTACAATTCAGGGATAGAGTTAACTGCTGTAAGAGCTTACAATCTAGGTACTATTACAATTATTGTGTCCACGTTAGGCTATGTTCTAAGATTCAATTCTGAGTTTACACATTGTAGTTAGTCCATATTGGTGAGGCATCATTGCTCTCACCATGTTTTCTCCAACACTTTTACTCCTATATATATATTTTCCTACAATTTTATAGACTTATATTCACATACCATACATTTATCCACAGTGTACAATCAGTTGTTCATGGTATCATCATAAAGTTGTACATTTATCACTACAATCAGCATTTGAACATATTGATTACTACAGGAAAAATTGTTGTTTTTTTTTTGTTTTTTTTTTTTTTTTTAGCAATAAGAAAAAATGTTAAAAAGAAAAATAACATGTCATACAATACAATATACTACTAAGGACAGCAAATAACACCACTACCAAGAATCCCATATTACTCCCCTATATCCCTTTCTCATATACATTTAGCAATGGCATATTGCCTTTGTTACATTTAATGGATAGACCAGGGGTTCTTAAGCTGAGGTTTGAGAATCCATGGTTGGGTTAACTCCATTAACTCCATTCTAGAACTGAGGAGAGAGAGAATCTGAGATAGTTCCACCAGAAGAATCAGCCTAGGCAAAGTCTACTCCAACCAACCACCGGAACTGGTCTGCCTTGTTCCCAGAGAGATGATGTCTTCTTCCCAGAGACAAGATGCCTGGTGTGCAATTTGGCTTCCTCCCATCTCCCTCACGCACAGACACACACACACACACGTGCACACAAGCATGCACACACACATGCAACTCAGCCCTCCCAGGAAACAGGGATTCCTCTGTTGAGCCCCGGAGTTTCTCAAGCCCTCCCCCCCCCCCCCCCACTCTGAGACAGGGACACAGATTCCCCAGGACTGGGAGCTGATGGTTAAATCAGGGCTTCCCAGCTCTGGCTGTGCTGAAGAAGAACCTGGCACGTGTGTTCAAAATACAGATTCCTTGTCCTGCTCCTGGCGATTCTGATTCCATAGATCTGGATGGGGATTCCAGGAATTGCGTTTTCTTTGTTTTGTTTTGTTTTGTTTTGTTTTGTTTTGTTTTCTTAAATTAAATTCAGTTTTACTGAAATATATTCACATACCATACCATGGTGTACAATCAACTGTTCACAGTATGATCATATAGTTACGCATTCATCACCACAATCTATTTCTGAACATTTTCCTTACATCAGAAAGAATCAGAATAAGAATAAAAAATAAAAGTAAAAAAGAACACCCAAATCATCTGCCCCATCCCACCCTATTTTTCATTTAGTTTTTGTCCCCATTTTTCTACTCATCCATCCATACACTAGATAGAGACAGTGTGATCCACAAGGTTTCAGAACTGCATTTTAATGAGTTTCTGGGGATTCTGATCCCCAGCCAGGTCCTTGAGCCCCTGCTCTGAACTCCAGTCAGCTCAGAATGTGCCAGTTTGGAGGGTCTGATAGGCAGATTGGGGTTCTGGCTCACACAGGACCCTGTCCCCAAAGGGATGCTGCCCCAAAGGGAGCCCTTTCCCTCCTCTGGAAGCCCCCTGCCTGCCCTGTCCATGCTGCCCCGTGTCTGAGGTTGTCATTAGCAATGATAACCTTACGTTGCTCATAGGACTGTGTCAGTACCTAGTACAGGCTCTCAAAGGGTCACCAGAAGACTAATATATTTTTAAAATAACTCCTCGTGATAGATCTGATGTTGGCGAGGAGAAGGAGCAGCTCGATTTCTAGATGGGTTGGGTGATGGAAAGAGCCCTGGCCGAAGTGGAGCCTCTTCTGCTTCCTCTATGACTGGTGGCTCTGGGAGCCTGGGCGTCCTCATCTGACGTGGAGCTGACTCCCCTGATGGAAGGAGACTAGAGCTGCTGCCCGCCTCGGAGCTAGCAAAGCTTAAACCTCAGGGCCCCTTGCCATGCATGGGGCCCTGCACCTAATTTTGTATTCTTCTCTTTAAATAGGGCCCCATAAAATCAGGCCCCAGCCTTGACTGAGACAGTGCCAAATGGGGGGGAAAGCAGACCCTCTGTCACCCAGGAAACTTACCACCGCAGAATTGGGAGAACACTGGGAGAGAAACCCCGCCCCCAGCGCCCCTCCTCTGCTGGCTTTTACTTCTCCACTTTCCTCCCAGGCTGTGTCCTGCCTCTTCCAGTTTATCAGCCAGGAGTGGCAGGGCCAGCTAATCAGAGGCTGCTCAAAACCCAGGGGATTAACCCCACGGACCCCAGGGCCCCAGGTCAGCTGCCCCAGCTACCAGCGCTGTCCAGGGTTCCCAGATGCAGGTCAGCAGATTGCTGGGGCGGGGTGGGGGGGCATGACCAAGGAGGGATCCACAGAGATCTTCCAATGAACCACCAGCAGCCAGAGAGATTCAGGTTGGATCAGAGCAGGCTCTCTCATCTGGGGGCTTCTGATGCATCTAGAATAAAATCCCTTGCCCTGCCCACACGGTCCTGCCAACCTCCCTGAATGCAGCCTTCACTCAGAGATGCTCCGGCCACTCCTGCTTTCTTTCCCTTCCTGATGCCCCCAACTTGTTCCCGCCCTGGGGCTTTGGAGCTGGCTCTTCCTGTGTGTGGAACACACTTCTCAGATCTTCAAAACCTCCTCCTCCAGTTCTCTCAAACATCACATTCCAAAGAGGCCTTCCCTGGCCACCTTTCTAAGGTACCACCTCCTCAACCCACAGTCACATTAGCACATCTCCCTGCTTTCATTTTTAATGAGACTGAAATTCCTGTGTTTGGTCAGTCACCAGGAAGTGAGCTGAAGGCCTCTCCCCAGTGCTGACTCAGCGTCTGGCACACAGTCAGGCTCAGTGACGACTTGTTGCCTGAACGGATGAGGGCAGTGGGCCTGGGAGGCCATCACCTTCGGCTCTGAGCAGGGCAGGGGCATAGAGGTGGCGAAACCAGGGTCTCTGGCTGGGGAGCCCATGCCCTTCCTGTTGGGGCAGCACAGACCAGGAGTTCGTATTTGGAAAGGCAAGCAACACTGCTGGTTTCCAGTCTGGACCGCGGAGCTGGCTTGGAGAACGTGGTCCCCATACCTGGCTGTTTATCAGAACCCCCAAGAAGCTTGTTAAACAGAAGTGTTACCTGGATCACTCTTGGGGCCCCACAGTTTGCAATCCCCAGGAAGGGGGTCCAAGAGCACGTGGAAGTTGAGAGATTCTTGGGCCCCAGTGATCCGGGAAGGTTGCACAGAGATGTATTGGGACGTTGGTAAACAAGTGCACCTGCTGGAGGTAAGGGGGGCAGAAAGCAAGGTGAGTATCACAGAGAAGGACAGAGATAGCAGGGCACCTCCCCTGCCCTCAACCCAGGACCCCAAGGTGGGATGTGGTGAGGACCTGGGCAGGGGGCACAAAGGAGGTGGGGCCTGCCTTCAGAACCCTGGGGCTAACTTCCATTTCCCAGCCCCCTCCAAGGACCCCACCATCTCCTGGCCCCCTCCACAGATGCAGTTCTGCCCCTCGGCTTTCATCAGCTGGCATCAAAGACCGGTTCATGGCCTGCCTCCGACCCATTCCCAGAGGGACCCGGGGCAACTACAAACCCTGCCTCCCCCTGCGCAGTGAGGTGCGTGGTGTGAGAGCACTGCTTTGTCCTTTGACCCGGGCTTGGGCCCTGGTCTTGCCACACAGGAGCTGGGTGGCCTTAGGAAACTTCCTTACACATAATCTCTGGGCCTCAGTTTCCTCATCTGCAAAATGGGATAATAAATAGGATAATGGGAGGGCTAAATGAGCAAATGGGTGAAGGACCCTGGCACAGTGTTTGGCCCCTAGCAAGCACTCCACGGCTGCAGCGGGTGTTTTTCCAGCTTTTTCCCCAGAGCACAAGCCCCCGAGGCCAGCGGGCTGCTCACCTAGCCCTGGCCTTCAGTGACACCTCCTGGCCGTAGGGCAGAAGGATGCACGCTGCTGTCCCAGTGGTGAGAGGTGACGAGACTCCCGGCTCTGGGAGCCCTGAGTGCGAGTCCCAGATCTGCCCCGACCCCTTGCATGACCCCACACAGGCCCTCCCTGCTGCGGGCCTCACCTTCCTCTCAGTTAAATCGGTCTGCATGATTGGGGGTCTTCAGAGAGACTTGGGGGAGCAGAGTGAATGCCCTTTGGTGAGCTCAGTAGGAGGGTTCCCATGGCGAATGGGTGGAGGGGAGAGGGCAGCCTCACTCCGATGCCCCAGGATGAGCTGTGCCAGGCAAGGGGCTCCTAGACCCAGGACCCACTCCTTGGGCTCAAGACTGGGGTTCAGGGCTCTGGGATTCCTTTTCCCAAAGGCCAGATCCACACCCACTTGCCCTGGACATCATGATGCCCAGAGAACAGGGGAGAGTGGTGCCTAGAACCACATTTCACCTGTGGTGTGCGACACACACACACGCTCGCTCAGACCCAGATGATGCACCCAGAAGGTTAGTATTTTTTCTGGCTTGACTTGTTTAATGTCTCTCCCCCAACACTCCCTCCTTCTCCCCTCTTCTCCCTGTTCCCCACCCCCCAATATCAGCTCCTGGAGGGAGGACAGGGCCCTCAACTGACTTGGCCACCCTGGGTCCCGGGCATGGGACTTGCACCCAGTCAGCTCTCTTGATTGTTTGTTGAATTAATGCATAAAAATACACCCACCCCACAAGCAGACACAATTGGCACACTTGCTACCCACACATCCACCACCAGGATGATTTTCCCTTGCCAGTACTCACAGCAAAACACCCCCTCTGTCACCCTCAGAGACCCCTTTACCTCGCTCATGATCACAAGAGTAGATGAGCCCACACGCTGTCCCGCACACTAGTGTGAGCACACACTCTGGCACACAAACATGCACACACACATGCACACACCCTCTGCGCCCAGCGAGCCCATCTGGTTTCCATTGCAGCTGCTCCCACCTCCTCCCCCTGCCCCCTCCGCTTTGGTAATAATGGCCTGGGCCGGGTCCTTTTGAAGCCATCAGGGGAGGGGTTTGGGAGGGACCCCAGTGACCAACAGGCAGGCGCAAGGATTTTATGAATTTGCTGGCGGTAAATTTCCCCCCCAACACATCCCACCCCTCCTCCTGCACCTTCCTCTGCCTTCCTTCTCTGATCCGGAAGTGATCCCCCATTCTCTGCTTACCCCCACCTCCCTCCTCCAACTGGGACCATTCTCCTGATAATGACCTCCATCCCCATCCCCACCACCACAAGGGGTGGCTCCAGGCACGGTTTCGACACTCTAGACTGCCACCTGTGGATCCTGGCTCAGGCAGATTGAATCATGTCCCCCACCAAGACACGTTCACGTCTTGAGCCCCAGCCCTGTGGGTGTGAGCTCATTTGCGAACAGGACCTTTGAAGATCCTGTTTGGATGAAACCAAGTTGAATTAGGGTAGCCTCAATCCAAAATATCTAAAGTCCTTATAAACAAAGGACATTGGACACAGTCAGTCAGGAGAAACCCAAGGAGAGAGAGATCACCATGTGACAGAAGCAAAAGTGCATCTACAAGCCAAGGAACGTCAAGGATTGCTGGCAAACCATCACCAGAATGCTACAGACTCCAGGAGAAAACATGGTCTGGCAATACTTTGTTATTGGACTCCTAGTCTCCAAAACTGAGACAATAAATTCCTGCTGTTTAAGCCAAACAATGCATGATTTTTGTCATAGCAGATCTGGCAAACTAAGACATGACTCTGCTCTGCCCAGCTGGATGCTCTTGGACAAGTGACTTGACCTGTCGCAGCTTCAGTGACTTCATCTGCAGAAAGGGGATAACAGTAGTTCTTAAATCCCATGGGAAGATGTTAGAATGAAAAGAGATAATGCACTGAAGCCAGTACCACTGAGGCTGACACTGACATTGGGAAACGCTTGGAAAATGGGAGTCATGGTTATTCTTATTATAGCATCGCTAATATGATAATTCTTAAGATGCTTCCTAGACTTAGAATAACAGAGCTAAACAGGCCCTCAGAGACTCTGTTCCAACCCTGGCATTGTAAGCTGGAGATAAAGACGCCTAGAGAGGGAAACTGGCTCACTCAACCAGCCAGTCATTGTAGGAGTAGTTCAAGAATTCAGGTCTCTTATATAAAGAGTTCTTAGATGTGAAACCAAAAACACCATCCATAAAAGAAAAAAAATTGATATATTGAACTTCATTGAATTTAAGAACTCCTGCTCTTCAAAAGATATTGTTAATAGAATGAAAAGTCAAATCACAGATAGGGAGATGGTATTTGCAAATCGTATATTTGATAAATGACTTATATGAAGAACTTCAAAACTCAATAATAAGAAGACAAACAACCCAATTTAAAAATTGGCAAAATATTTTAAAAGATACTTCATCAAAGAAGATATGTGGATGGCAAATAAGCACATGAAAAGATGCTCATCATTCACTGGTCATTAGGGGAGCACGAATTAAAACTATAATGAGATACAACTACACAACTAATTGAATGACTAAAATTGGAAAAAAAAAAACAAAAAAAAAATGACATTACCAAGTGCTAAAGAAGATGTGGCACAACTGGAACTCACATACCTTATTGGTGGGAAGGCAAAATGGTGCAGCAACTTTAGAAAATAGTTTCACACTTTCTTAAAAAGTTAAACATACACTTATAAAAAAACCCAGCAATCTCATTCCCAAGTATTGATATACCCAAATGAAATGAAAATTTAATGTTCACACAGAAGCCTGTACACAAATGTTTATAGCAGTTTTACGTGTAATCACCAAAAACTTGGAACAACCCAAATGCCCAACTGGTGAGTGCATAAACAAACTGTGGTACAACTTTACAGTGGAACGCTACTCAGCAATAAAAAGGATGAATATTAAATGCCTTATGCTACGTAAAAGAAGCCAGTCTCAAAAGGCTACAGACTCTGTGATTCCCATATATGACATCTAGAAAAGGCAACTCTATACCAACTGAAGAGGGTGGGCAGAGAGTTTGACTACAAAAGAGCACAGGGGAATTTGGGAGCTAACAGAATTATTTTATATCTTGATGTTGGTGGTTGTTACATGACTGTATGCATGTGTCAAAATTTGCAGAGCTGTACATTAAAAAAAGTGAATTTTGCTGACTATAAACTATGTCTTAATTAAAACAACAACAATAATAATAATCTAGGTCTCTGGACTCCCAGGCCAGCGGGTCTCCCACTACACCCTCATCAATCCTTACGATGAGGAGATGAGATTTGTGTACCAGAGGCACTGGAATCACCCAGGGGCCTGTTAGAAATGCAGCCTCTCAGGCCCTCCCCCAGGCCTTTATGGATATCACAGGTGTGAAGCGCTGGTCCACACCACACTGAGAAGAGATCCTCCACGTCATGGATGAAACCTGGTCCAAGTATGGCTCGCCCCACGTGACCCTCATCAAATTCCCCCTCCTCAGGGCCTCAGTTTCCCCATCTGTACACCCGAGGATGGTGTAGAACTCCAAAGGCCCTTCAGCTAGGGCACTCCAGCAGTCTATTTTTCCACTTCTCCTCACCCCATTCATCTAATGCAAACTTACCAACAGGCAACCACTCGGTTTTTAAGTATTAAATAGAATTTAGTTTGACCGGCGCCCCCTGGTGAACTCAGAAATGTTTTTTTAAACAAAATCACAGTATAGGTCATAAAATGATATACACATTCTATCCCCAAAACAACCCTCGGTGGGTTCTATGAGATTCACCTGAGGAACTGGCTAAAAACACAAATTTGAGGGTGACTTCTAGGGTGGGACTCAGGAATCTTTTTTACTGCGGAGTGTAATACGCATACTGAAGAGTGCACAAAAAGCAAATGTGCAGCCCAAGTAGTTTCTATAAAGTGAGCATACCGATGTGGCCAGCACCCAGGTCAAGAAACAAAATTGCCTACACCCCAGAAGCTCCCTTGCTCCTTTCTGAATGACGCCACCTTCCCTCCTCCCTAAAGGTCACCACTATCCTGTCTTCTTACACTGGTTTTGTTTTGCCTGTTTGGGGACTTCATGGTAATGGAATAATAACACATGAGCTCATTTGTATATGCCTTTCTTGTTCAACATTATGTTTGAGAGGCTCATCCTTGTTGTTGCATGGAACGGATTTTCACCAGCTCTACAAGTGATTCTTAAATCATCCAGGTTTGGAAATCCTTTCCAAGAAAGCCGAGACTCAGAGAGGGAGAGGAACTCACCCAAGGTCACACAGCCAATTAATGGGAAAGCCTAGGTGAGCTCCTCAAACTTCTGACCATGGGCCTGTGCTTTTTTGCATATCATTGTATTTCATCTTTTAACTTTATTGTTCCCTGACAGAATCCTTAGTTTATTAATTGCAAATGTAATGGAGTATAATCAT
This sequence comes from Choloepus didactylus, assembly GCF_015220235.1. Classification (NCBI taxonomy): domain Eukaryota; kingdom Metazoa; phylum Chordata; class Mammalia; order Pilosa; family Megalonychidae; genus Choloepus; species Choloepus didactylus. The sequence continues at coordinate 19,012,273 of NC_051317.1, read as the reverse complement.
GCTTCCTTCTCTGGGGAAGGTTCACGGGGAAGCACCCAGCACAAGGGAGAAAAGCCTCAGTGCCAATCCCAGCTCCGCCACTTATAACTGTGTGAGCTTGGACAAATGTCGGGATCACTGTGAGCTTCAATTTCCCTGATTGTGGAATAGAGACAGAAATGCCAATGCCTACTTCATAGGCTTGTGGGGAGAGCTAAATAAGATGAAGCATGGAAATCAGCTAACAAATATCTGGCTCATCGAATGTCCTCAGTAAAGAAATGGCAGCTATTTTTTATTGTTTCTCTTAAATACCTAGAGACTCAGGCTGGGGAATAGAATTTCAACCCGGTGTCAGTGAGACTGTGGGTACGTTGCAGTAGAAACTTCAACACAGTGTGTTTGGGAGGGGTGGGGTAGGGTAGGTTGGTCCAGGGGCCCCATTTTAGCCACTAACTACTTGTGGCCTTTGACAAGTCCCTTCCCCTCTCTGGGCCCCAGTTTCCTTCTACTTAAAATGATGACGCTGAACTAAATCATCTCCAGGTGTCCTTTCGGCTCAGGGCTGGGATCTCAAAAGTCAGTGTACCTGAGGAGTCTGTCGAAACACTGATTCCCAGGCCCATTCCACAGATTCTGGAGCGAGGCTTGGAGTTCTGCCTTTTTCATCCACACCCCAGGACTTTAGGAAACACTTCCCTGGTATTTTGTGACACAGTGTTCAATTTCTCTTCTGGGCCTTTGCACATGCTTTCCACTGTTTGGAAGAGTCATTGTCCAGGTTTCTATCTGGTTAACATTTGCTTGTTCTTCAAAATCTGGCTGAGCCCCTCCTTCAGGAAGTCTTTCCTGATTACGACCTCCTCCTAAATGGGTTGGGTCCTCATAGCACTCCCCCTCCACTCCCCCACTTAGCATATATTATATGCCCTGGTAATTGTTCTTTTAAAATTAAGAACACATTTTCCTTGTAAAAACTGAAAACATTGCAGGGGAGCCCTAAGTCCCCCTGACAACTTGCCCCACCATTTGGTACATTTTCTTCCAGACATATTTCAGGGCGTTTACAAACATATTTCCAATCCTGGGGCAATCTAGAGTATCGTTTGTGGAATTCAGTTTTACATAAATGGTATATTGTGTGCCTGCTGCTTACAATGAGGATGATGGCTGGAGTACCAGCAACCATTTTGACACCATATGGAAAAGACTAAGAGCATCACAATAACCTTAGTTATTAAATGCTAATTCAATGCCAGCAACTATATTCCTTCAGGCTTCTTGTTTTGTGCAAAACAAAAAGACAAAAAATCAAGTTACTTATATTGCTTTTTGTTGTTGTTGCATGCAGCTCAAAACAATCCTGAAATGGTACATAAACATTTGTAGTTGGCCTGCTCAGCACCCCTCCTCTGTAGCAGCTTGCTCATTTCCCTCTGTGAAGCTAGCCCTCCCCCACCTTGATCCCTACAGTTTGGGCAGGCCTTTAAGGGAGAGTACATGACCCTGGTCAGTGAGAAGAAATTTCAGGATTTCTCCTACAGGTATTGAGAACTGAGTTTGCAAAGCTGTGAAATTACATCCAGAACTGCTGGTGGCCACCAGGAGGGGAGCAAGTGCAAGAGAATGACGCCAACCCAGAAGAAAGCAGAGCTGAAAGGTGAAAAGAAGCCAAATTCCAGTGGATGACATTATTGGACCTCTGGATCTTGCTGTACCTGAAGTTAAATCCTGCCCCCAACTTTTCGGTTAACTGAACCAATAAATAATTTTTTCTTAAGCCTGTGAGAGCAGGGTTTCTGTCCCTTAAAACTCAAATAATTCCAGCTAATCTACAGAGCAAATTTTGTTGTGAAGCTCCCGCATTCTGACCTACTATCCAGCTCCCAGCTTATGTGCAATCCTGAGAGGTAGATGCATCCTGGTCCCGGGGAGGGATTTGGTAGATATTTTTTAACTTTCAAAAGATTTAAGAGAAATACACAAATGCAATGAATAGAACCTGTTTGGACCTTCATTTGTACAAACCAACTATAAACAGATTTTTTGACAATTGGGAAAATTTTCATTTCACTTGACTATTAAATGACATTAAGGAATCTTTAATGTTAAGTATGATAATCAGTGATTATATAAGAAATCATTTCTTTGCTTTTTGAGATGCATATTAAGGAATCTGGAGGTGAAAGGACATGATGTCTGAGATTTGCTTTAAAATACTCCAAAAAAAAAAAAAAAATTAAAGGTGGGAAGGGGTAGATGAAATGTGTGGCAAAATGTCGTGCATTTACTAATTTAACCTGTCTGGTCAATTTGTTTAAACATCATAATTACATGGAAACTAGAATAGGGAATGAGTTCTTCTTATTCTTTACAGGCTAATGTAATACTCCAATACATCTCAGAATTTTGGGTACAGAAAATAAAGAAGTATTTGCAAAGTCCCCTCGAGGGACCAGAAAAAAACATGAAACTATTAAACTTCCCCACCTAGGGAATTCCTGCTATTCTTTTAAGCAATAGAGTTTCCCGATTTAATAGGCCATGCCCTCTATCTAGATGCTTGCCTATATGAAACTTCTCTCTCCAATGGCAAAGCTGAGCCTAAAAGTCACTCCCAGAGAACCTCTTTTGTTGCTCAGATGTGGCCTCTATCTCTAAGCCAACTCTGCAAATTAACTCACTACCTTCCCCCCTACATGGGACATGACTCCCAGGATATAAATCTCCCTGGCAACATGGGACATGACTCCCAGAGATGAGCCTGGCCCTGGCATTGTGGGATTGAGAATGCCTTCTTGACCAAAAGGAGGAAAGGAAATGTAACAAAATAAAGTTTCAGTGGTAAAGAGATTTTAAATAGAGTAGAGAGGTCATTCTGGAGGTTATTCTTATGCATTATATAGATATTCCTTTTTAGTTTCTAGTGTATTAGAATAACTAGAAGGAAATACTTGAAATTATTGAATTGTAATGCAATAGCCTTGATTCTTGATGACTTACCATATCACTTTTATTGTGTGACTGTGTGATTGTGAAAACTTTGTGACTGACAATCCCTTTATCCAGTCTATGAGCAGGTGAATACTAAAATAAAGACAAAAATATATGTATAAATAATGGGTTGGATAAGAGGTATGGAATGTTTGGGTTTTTCTTTTTTATTTTCATTTCTTTTTTATTTTTATATTTGCGGAGAGTAATGAAAATGTTCTAAAATTGATTGTGGAGGTGATTACACAACTATATGATGACACTGTGAGCCATTGATTATATACTTTGAATGGATTATATGGTGTGTGAATATATCTCAATAAAATTGCATTAAAATAAAGAGTAAAAAAAAGTCATGGGTTGTTAAAGCTGGGCAATAATGAGGAGGTACAAAGATGTTGGTTATACTCTCCACTTTTGTGTATGTTTGGAAATTTTCACAATTAAAAAAAATCACCAAAAATCAAAGAAGTGAATTAAATTGACTTGGAGCTCTTGGAGAGAAAGGTGACCTCTTCTCACCAGGAGCCCACAGGCCTGCTGGGTGCGGGTGCTGACCGAGCCTTGTGAGGCCCAGATCCTGAGGACAAGGAGAAAGAGCACATGGTGCTTCCTGGGAGCAGGGCTTTCCTGGTGGGGAGTTCCCCATCTGGGCATCACCCAGGGCCCCAGAGGACCTCCCGGATCTCCCACCCAGCCCACTACCACATGCACAAAACTGGCCCCAGGACTGGTGGAAAACCAGGGCTGCTTTTGATGCAACCCAGAACTAGAGGAGGCCTCATTTGATAAAACACCCTAAGTCAATTATTATTAATTTAGGCAAGAGGCCCGTTGCCAAGTGGCTGTTAATGACACGTCCAGAACAAGCACCTGATGTTTGAGAAGTTCGCCATAAACACCTGCAGGCTGCCTGGGGGTCCCTGGGGTCCCTGAACTTCCCATAAAGAGCTCCTGACTAAATCACGAGGAAGAACCACAGTTGGGGTGGGGACAGGGGAGTGGGGGGAAGGCGGGTCAGAAACCCTGAGTTCCGGTCCTGATCGCAGCTTCCTGTGGATGAACCCTCTGGTTACAGGGGGCCTCAGAGCAGTCATCGCTGAACAAATAAGGGATGCCCAGGCTCCTTGGCTCACTAGTGTGGCCTTTGGGAACATACTTTGCCTGTCTGAGCCTCAGTTTTCCTGTTCTACCAGATGGGGAGGTAGATCTTCCTGGGGAATGATCAAATGCCACTCCACTGATCTACCTAAGAAGATGCCCCTTGTTTTTCATTCCTGCCCCAGCACTCTGCCCCGTTTGCAAGTATACATTTATTTCATTGTTTACTTGCTAATTCCTCATGTCCCTCCCCACCCCATCCCATTTGATTCACCATCCTATCCTCAGCACCCAGCCCAGTGCCTGACATAACAGGCCCTCGATAAATATTTACTGGATGAATGCATTCAAAGTTCTTGGCCCCTAGCCTGATTCATAAGTGCTCAAAAAAATGTAGTAGTTAAAATATTACTATTATTATTATTGCTATTATAATTTCTGAATTTCAGTCCCTTCTCCGAAACATGAAGATACTCTTGCTCACACCCAAGAAGTGTTCTGAGAATTGTCAGGATAAGTACATAGAAGGCTTCAACCAACCAAGGTGTGATACAAAGAATTGCTGGCACATACCTCATCTGGAATGCCAGGCCCATGCCAGTAAGCTGCCAGACCTTAGGAAGCAAAGCTACAATAGGTTGCAGGGCCACAGATAACCTGGCATAGGGGGATAGACAGCTCAATGAGATGGCAGGCCTGGTCGTTCTTTGCTTTTCTTTTCATTCTTGATCCAAGTGTTATGATTTTTACACTGTTGCAGAGCAAATAAAAGTGATTTATATTTCATGATTTTCAAGTGTCTTTTAACAGCTCCATGTATTTCTGACCGTTGTGGTTTCCCCTCTGGAACACATGGAGACACTCAGTGAAGAGCATGGAAGGGAATGGGTGTCTCAGACATGCCTACAGCTATACCCAGGCAGGTACAGAGACGAGGTATACACAAGGCAATGAGAGGTGTGCCACTTTGAATATATTGTGTCCCCCAAAATGCCATTATCTTTGATGCAATCTTGTGGGGGCAGATGTATTAGAGTTGATTAGGTTGGAACCTTTTGATTGTTTTCATGGAGCTGTAACCCACCCAACTGTGAGTAACACCTTTAGTCAGGGTGGGACCTCTGATTGAATGTTTCCATGGAGGTGTGGCCCCACCCATTCAGCGTGGGCCTTGATTAGTTCACTGAAGCCCTATAAAAGCTCAGACAGAAGGAGCTCACAGCTAGCTGCAGCCGAGAGACACATTTTGAAGACAGCCGTTGGAAGCTAACACTGACATTTTGGAGAATGCCATTTTGAAACACAACCTGGGAGCCAGCAGATGCCACCCACATGCCTTCCCAGCTAACAGAGTTTTATGGATGCCATTGGCCATCCTTCAATGAAGGCACCCTGTTGCCTTGGACACTTTATGGCCTTAAGACTATAACTCTGTAACCAAATAAACCCCATTTATAAAAGTCTATCCATTTCTGGTGTTTTGCATTCCGGCAGCATTAGCAAACCAGAACAAGAGGTGAAGGTCATTGGGTGTGGTGGAACACACCACTGGTGTCATACCTCCATTATCCACTCTCCCCTTGTTCCTTAGTTACAGAACCCCAACTTTCATCAGTGTGCCCAGTTGAAAAACTGAATTTCCCAGCCTCCTTTGCAGATAGAGATGATCAATGAGACCTGGGCAGAAGTCATTGTGTAGGGCTCCCGGAAAGCTCTTGAAGGACAACTGATTCAGATAAGAGATGTGCCTTTTTCACTTCTCCTTCTTATAAAGAAGTCTCGAACTCAGATGTGACGGCTGGAGCTCCACCGGCTATATTGGACCATGAGGTGATCTTAAGGACCACAAGGTGACTAAAGATGGCAGAACAGAAGAAACTTAAGTTCTTGATATCATGGAACAGCCATCTCAGTCAGATTGTCTAGCTCTAGGCATCTTATTAAATGCGAAATTTAAAACTCTAATTTGTTTGAGCAACTCTAGTCAGATTTTTGTGACTAGACACTAAACACAATTTGTTATAAACACAGAAATGATGGCGGAAAAGGTCTAGCACAGCACCCAACATACAGTCAGTAAATGGATGAAATAAATGAATTAGTGAGTAAGCTAGGGAAGGAAAGGCAGGAAAAGCTAGGGAGAGAGGAGGAAGAGAAGGAAAGGTCGAGAGGAAGAAAGGAAGGGAGGAAAAAAAGAGGCAGTATATGAAGTTCAAGAGGGTCCCTCTGACCTGGAAATGGGCTGAAGGCTTGAAATGAGGGTCTTTTTGACAAATTCAAGCCCAGACCACCCCCTCCAAGTCTTCCCCTTAAATTGCATTTCTGAAAGAAGCCAACAGGGCCATTTGTCATTGCCTCCAGCCCAGGTTCTGGGGTCTGACTCAAGTGAGTATGCCGCAGGGGCTCGTGTCTGCTGCAGAGGGACCCTGGACTTGCCTCCTCCCCTCTCTGGGCCAGTTTCTCCATCTGGACCTGAAGCAGAGGGTCTTGATGGTCTGGAAGCATCTTCCCAGCTGTGGCTCACCCTGGAAGACATTTTCAAACCTGCCCCAGAGACAGTCCTTCCTGTGATAACTGTAATCTCTGTGTGCCAAACAGGCACATCCTTTTCTCCTTTATTCCTCAGGACAGCCCAGAAAAGTTGATAATATGGTAATAGATGAGGTAAGTGAAGCTCAGAAATGGGTTATACCTTTGTGGGCTCACACAGCCTAGCTGTGCTGAGATCTTTTGCTCCTTCATTGTCTGACACCAGAGCCAAGCCACCGTGCCCACTGAAGGCTTTTCTCCCCACCCCCTCCTGAGTTGAAACTCCCACAGGAGCAGGAAACTGGGTGGGGAGTTGGGGACAAGCGAGGGTTCTCCACACATACACCCCACCACGTTCCTGTCCCCAGCCCCTTCCCCGTCTAGGGTCCTCTGCAGGGTCCTTTGCAGAGAGGCGACTCCAGGACGCTCAGCCCAACCCAGGCACCTCTGGAGGAAAACAAATAAAAATAATATGGTAATAACTCGAGCCAGAGCGGTGCATGGCAACAGCTTTAGCCAATTAACATTCCTTCGGGGTTTGGGGCAGCCCCCTTTCAGTGACACCTCATAAATGTTAGAGGGGCTTGGGAGCGGCTGGGGTTTCTCTGTGGCCTGGCTGAGGCCAGCACCCCTGAACCTGGCCTGCCCAAGCCAGTTTCTCCAGGAAGACAGGGGTGAGCAAAGCCTTCCAGGGGGCTGGAAGGAAACAAGAGTGAATGCCCCAACTGTGCGTGCTAATCAGTGTCAAGTGGCCCAGTTGATATTTATGGCCCCGAGCTTACCGGAGGCTCCAGAACCTTCGTGGTCACGAGGACGTTGGGGAAGAGGGGGCAAGGCACAAAGGCTGCCCCTCCCAGATTGATTCCCTCCCCAGTGGATAAGAGATGATAAAGCCTTTGTCCGATCTAGCATTTCACAGATGTAGAGAGTGAGACCCAGAGACTGGACAGGACTTGCTCCAAGTGGCCCTAAAACAGTCAGTATAAAACACAGGGAACAAACCACCCTCTGTGCCCTGCTCTCCTTTCCTCCAAATGTCCTTTCCACATTCCTCAGCTTGAGGACATGTCTCTGCCGGGTTCCTTCTTCCTCCTCCCTCTGAGCTTAGCTGCCCTGATGCACCAGACAGGATCCAGACTTCTCTGATTCCCTCTTATACCTCCTCACACTCTGTTTCACAACACATCTTGGATGGCAGATTGATGACTTTCTGTCTCTACTGTAAGGTAAGATGTAAGGTTCCAAGTCAGGGGCAGGTCTGGTTTGCTCACTGTTGAGTACCCAGCAAATTGCCTTGTGAATGGATGAATAAACAAGTGAACAAGTATCCCATCTCTGCCTGAAGGCTCCCAGTTGCCCAGTGGGAAGGAGGATTTTCTGAAGCCCCTTTTTGGTCCCTTCAGGGCAGCTCTTCTCACAGGCCAGAAGTTCCCAAACACTGTCAGTGCTTTGGAATTTCCTGGGGTTGTTTGTGAAAATGCAGGTTCTTGGGCTCCATGGCCAGAGGACGCAGGAGAGAAGGGATGAGGCTGGGAAGTTGTATTTTAACAAGAGCCTGGAAAGATTCCCATGCAGAGGAAAAACAGTGGTCCTTGGAGAGTAGGAACCTTCTCTGTGTCCTCCCCAGCTGGATGCCCTGCCTGGCAGAGCCCCCATGATCCTAAAGATGTGTACACAATGGATAGGAATGGGATCCGGGTTTCTGGATTCACTACAGTCAGAGAGGTGGGTGGAAAGGACGGGACCTGAAGTCTCATAGGTCTGAGTTCCAGCCTCAGCTCTGCCCTGCAAGGAGCTGCGGGGTCCCTAGCAAATTGCTTCCCCTTTTTAAGCCTTGGTGTTCTTGTTCATAACATGGGGGGAAATAATACAGATCCAAAAGGGCTGTTGACAGGAATAAGTAAGATTTTATACAGGGCTACAAAGCCACAAACAGTATATTATTATTGTCCTCACCATCAGTCACTATCATCATTGATAGTTTTGGACAGGATCAAGGAGGGCTTTGAATGCCAAGGTGAAGGGTGTAATAGACTTAATGTCATAGTCTTACTTATTCAATCATCTGCTCAGCTACTGTTTACTGAGTTCCTAACCTGGAACTGTTCATTGCTCCAGGCCTGGTGCTGGGCCTTGGGGAAATCTCCTGCTCAGGTCAGGGGTCACAGATTCAGGCAGCTCATTTGGGGGACACGGGGAGGGCTTGGGGACTCCTATGATGAACCAGCGGCTAGAGCTCCCACCTGCAGAGGGCGGGGGTTCCTCCGCCCCAAGAGGAGGTGGTTAAGCCAAGAGCGGTTGGAGCCTCAGATTTTACAAAAGAAGATGGGGATCTGGATTTGTGCATGACTCTCCTGATTTTTAATATTGGCCTCTAATTCAAAAAATTAGTTTAAGCTGAAAACTGAAGAATGAGGGGTAATTGCACAGGCCAGAGTGGGAGGGGGAGTCTGCCGGCTTGGGGTGGCGCGAGGTGGGGGTGTCTTCCCCAGAGGAGAGAAATTCGGAAGGTGGGATGATTCCTCCAAGCCCGTGTGTTTGGGGAGTCAATATCCCCGCGACCACGCTTGCTCTCGCGCATTGGGGGCGCCTGAGGAACCAGCTCCGAGCGCACGCGGTGGGGAGCGGGGCGCACTGATAAATCCTGCCAGCTGGGGGCGACAAAACACCAGGATCCAATGCAGGGAGCCGGGTGAGGTCAGGGATCCTAGAAATTCGGCTCACCTATGGGACCTAAAACAAACCACGAGCGGACTCGGGGGTCACACATTTGCCGCCGGTCCTGCAGAGCCCCCTGGCGCGCTCTCGGGAGTTTGAGGGTGTGTGGGTGAATCGGGTGAATGCCCCACGAAGTCTCGCAGTCCCTAATCCTGAGCAGGAGATAGAGCGTTTGAAAAGTTGGAATTGGGGGAGGAAGGGAATAGAAAGTGACGGAATATCTGAGAAGCCTACTGTCTAATTGACCAGTGCATTTTGATGCTTCCTGTCAGTATTTCTTTGTTTCCCCCTAGTGGACATCAAGGGAGCTTTAAAACCTTTTTAACAACGAAGTTAAGAGTCCGTTTTTATTTCCTTTTCTGTTATTGTTCCTCCCTCCCTCCTTTCCTTTTCCTTCTTTAACATTTGCTTACTTGCTTTGTTTCCTTTTTTTATTCGTTTTTTAATATCAAATAACCATCATTAAAGAAATGGAGCATATGAGCCCTCAAGCATGGGACTTGCCCTTATGAAGCTCATTACCACAAAGGAGAGTGTAAAGTTGTATGTAATGGTGCCTAAGAGTCTCCCCCTGAGTACCTCTTTGTTGCTCAGATGTGGCCCTCTCTCTCTCTAACTGAGCCATCTCGACAGGTGAACTCGCTGCCCTCCCCCCTACGTGGGACCCGACTCCCAGGGTTGTAAATCTCCCTGGCAACGCAGAGTATGACTCCCGGGGATGAATGTCGACCCGGCATCGTGGGACTGAGAGTATCTTCTTGACCAAAAGGGGGATGCAAAATGAGACGAAATAGTTTCAGTGACTGAGAGATTCCAAATGGAGTCGAGAGGTCACTCTGGTGGACATTCTTATGCACTATATAGCTAACACCTCTTAGGCTTTAATGTATTGGAATAGCTAGAAGTAAATACCTGAAACTACCAAACTCCAACCCAGCAGTCTGGACTCCTGAAGACAATTATGTAATAATGTAGATTACAAGGGGTGACAGTGTGATTGTGAAGACCTTGTGGATCACACCCCCTTTATCTAGTGTATGGATGAGTGGAGGAATGGGGATAAAAACTAAAGGACAAATGGGGTGGGATGGGGGGATGATTTGGGTGTTCTTTATTCACTTTTATTTTTTATTCTTGTTCTGGTTCTTTCTGATGTAAGGAAAATGTTCAGAGATAGACTGTGGTGATGAACGCATAACTATGTTATCATACTGTGGACAGTGGATTGTATATCATGGATGATTGTATGGTGTGTGAATGTATTTCAATAAAACTGAATTTAATAAAAAAAAAAAAAAGAAATGGAGCATAGACTGCCAAATAAAACACAAGTATTTCTGGTTACTGATGGAATTCCAAGTCACACTATCAATTTATAAATGCAAGTTACTGAATAATATGTATGTGCAATCCCTTGTGTGTACATGTACATATATATGGATGTAAATGATCTGAAAAGATTTGTGAAAAGGACTGAAAGGATGCACTACAAGCATGGTGACCTCTGGGGTGAGAGGAGGAAAGGAAATTTTAGCTTTACCAACAATGTTTGAATTTGTAAATGAGAATGCACTATCGAAAAGTAAAAATTTTTTTAAAATTAATAGAAAGCAGCTATATGGTTTTTTCTAAGTACAAAACTAATTTATGCTGCTTGCAAAAAATTAAGTATTCAGTATCTATTTAAATGAAAATGCTGGTTACAAAATAATATATAGTTACAAAATTGTATGGTTCCAGTTTTTAAAATAATGTTTGTGTGCATGCAGGAAAAGCCTGGAAGAATATAAATAAAATTTTGGCCAATAGTTATTTCTGAATGATAATGTTAAGGCAAATTTTATTATTTATTTGATGATATATGAAAAATGCTAAAGGTCTACCTTATGTTTAGTAACTTAATGGTGTTCTGTTGTTTGGATATACGATATTTATTTAACCTGTCTCTTGTTGATGGACATTTAAGCAGCTTCCAATATTTTCCTATTATAAACAATGCTGTGATAAACATCTTTCATTTTATCAGGACAAATTCTGAAGGGGCAACCCCTGGGTCAAAGGGTATAACACATTAAACTTTGATACAGATCAAGAAACTGCTGCCCAGAAAAGCTTGACTCAGTTTCCACTCCCCTCATGCCTTCCTCCCCCCTCCCCCAAGCTGAAAGCGTCTATTTTCCCACTTGCTTCCCAACATTGTTGTCATTTTTAATGTTTTCCAGTCTGATCAGTAAAAAAAAGGCTATCCCATTTTAATTTGTGTTACTTTTTTTCATGACCAATGTGATAAACTAGGATGACAGGTTTTCCTTAATTGCTTCCCCTTTCCTATCATGCATTCCTGAGAGTTCTAGAGAATGGAGTGGTGGGAGGAACTGGCAAACTTGGGCTTGATTCATGACCCTGGGATCTTGGAGAGGCCTTTGGTCTCGCCAAACCTTGGTTGCCTCATATGAAAAAAATCGAGATAAGAATTCCTGCCCCACACACCCTCTCAATGCTATTGTGAGAATCAAATTGAATAATGCCAATGAAAGTGTTCTGTAAGCTGTAAGAATCATTACCAGCAACCATAACATGTTTTTAATTTTTTTATTTTTTTATTCTTCTTTTTATTGAGATATATTCATATACCACGCAGTCATACAAAACAAATCGTACATTCGATTGTTCACAGTACCATTTCATAGTTGTACATTCATCACCTAATCAATCCCTGACACCTTCATTAGCACACACACAAAAATAATAAGAATAATAATTAAAGTGAAAAAGAGCAATTGAAGTAAACAAGAACACTGGGTACCTTTGTCTGTTTGTTTGTTTGTTTCCTTCCCCTATTTTTCTACTCATCCATCCATAAACTAGACAAAGTGGAGTGTGGTCCCTATGGTTTTCCCAATCCCACTGTCTCCCCTCATAAGCTACATTTTTATACAATTGTCTTTGAGATTCATGGGTTCTGGGTTGTAGTTTGATAGTTTCAGGTATCCACCACCAGCTACCCCAATTCTTTAGAACCTAAAAAGGGTTGTCTAAATTGTGCATAAGAGTGCCCACCAGAGTGACCTCTCGGCTCCTTTTGGAATCTCTCTGCTACTGAAGTTTATTTCATTTCCTTTCACATCCCCCTTTTGGTCAAGAAGATGTTCTCCGTCCCACGATGCCAGGTCTACATTCCTCCCCGGGAGTCATATTCCACGTTGCCAGGGAGATTCACTCCCCTGGGTGTCTGATCCCACATAGGGGGGAGGGCAGTGATTTCACCTTTCAAGTTGGCTTAGCTAGAGAGAGAGGGCCACATCTGAGCAACAAAGAGGCATTCGGGAGGAGGCTCTTAGGCACAATTACAGGGAGGCCTAGCCTCCCCTTTGCAGCAACCGTCTTCCCAAGGGTAAAACCTACGGTAGAGGGCTCAACCTATCAAACCACCAGTTCCCTATGTCTGTGGTCATGCATAACATGTCTTTAGGTCTTGCCAGGAGCCAGGCTCTGTGCATTCTCTCACACAGGCCTCACAATGGCCCTGTGAGGTAGGGTCCAGTGCTATCCCCATTTTACAGATGAGAAAACTGAGCCCGACAGAAGCTGAGTAACCTGCCCAGTGTCCCAGAGCTGGAATGTGACACTGCCAGGGACCGGCCCAGGCAGACAACTCAGCACATAGCAAGGGTGACAAAAACAACGACCCACCTAACAAGAGGTGAAAAGCAGGAGGCTGGCTTCCAATAGGTATAGTCACCGCATGCAATTAATCTCTCTGCAGTTTTGCAGGCAGTGAAGTGTTCTTTTGAAGAGGACTGGCTCTGGGTTCCATCCACACTCCACTTTGACAAGCTTGGAAAGCTCACGAAACCTCGCTAAGTTTCAGTTTCCTCATCTGTAGAGCTGGCCCTGTGCTGACAATTAAATGAGATAACAGCCTATAAAAGTGTTAGCTCAATGTCTGGAACGTAGGATTAGTAATTTTAAAATGCGGCCTTTCCACGTTCCAGTTGTGGCACCAAATACTGACTGTGTGATTTGTACATGTTACACAACCTTTGGGCCCCTCAGTTTCTTTCTTTTGTAAACACGGGTGAGGATGGTTTCACCTCAGGATTTTGTGTGTGGGTCCACTGAGAATGCACACGCCTGGGACACAGACAACACTGGGCAAATGACGGCCAATGTTCTTCCAGTCGTGTCGCTCTGCTAGGGGTTGGCTCCTCAGGAAGGGAAGACATAGGTGAACTTTAATGCGCAGTTAAAAGGGCCAGTCGCAAAAGCACCATCCCTCCCAGCAGAGGGCTCTTGGAAGCCGAGGCTGAGGAGGGGCCCTGGCGCAGAGCTGCGAGAACCGGCTGATCTGGGCCTGCAGCAAAGAGCCTAGAGGTCCCTTGGTCGCTTGCTCTGAGGCTTCGCTGCCTTCACCTTGGGGCCATCTCGCTCGTTTACCCGGCCTGCCGCCTGCTGCAGGGTCACCTCTGGCCCCTCTTTTGGAGGGATGAGGACAGCTGGCAGTCCTCGGCCGCGTGGTAAGGGGCACAAGCTCCTGAATCGTGACTCCGGGGCCGGGCGACGGGCCACGCGCCTCCAGGAAAGCGCCTCCTCCTACGGCGCCTCAGTCTCCCCGGCGATAGGGAGCGAGAGCCCGGCTTTCGACTCAGGCGATCCCGCCTTCTAAGCCCCAGGTGGGCCTCCTGCCGCCGTGGGTGACCTCGGCCAGGACCCCGCGCAGCGCTCAGGCCCTCCGGGGTGAGAGGTTGGAAAGCGCTTCCTGGCTCCGCCCTCCCAGGTTTACTCCGAGAATCGAAAGAAACTCTTCCTGCTCGGAGCCGGCGCGTGGTTCCGGCTCAGGAGCTGCTCGCTGCTTTCGTTTTGACCCTCCGTGGGCCCCCTCTAAGTCGGTTTCCCCATGGTCCTGCGGAGTCACTCTGAGCAGCTTGCTTAACCTCTCTGGACTTGTTTACACCTCTCTGAAAGTGAGCCTCTTCCGACCGCGGGGGGCTGTTAGACTATCAGTTTAGCAAACGGATGTGGAAGTGATTTGTGGTGAGTAAAGCTCCCTACAAAAATTAAGCTCCTTTCTAGACCTGAAACCTTAGACCCATCACTTAACCTTGGGAAGTCAGGTTTCCTTGTCTGGAAGTTGAGGATAAATGTGACACTTCCGCATAGGGCTTCTCATTCACGTATTTGCTCATTTATTCATTCATTCGGCCATTTTGGGGGGCGGGGTGGGCTGCTGGGTACTGTGATGGGCGACCCCAGCCCCATAACCTTCTCTCTTTGCTTCCGTCTGGCTGGTGTGCAGTCCTGCTGCCGGCGGGGAGATTCCCAGGGCTTTCCCTGCGCCAGAATGCTGCGAAATGAGAAACTCTAAGACAGCACAGGGAGTTTCTCATAGAGCTACATTTATTCAGTACAAGGGCTATCTCTATTCTGAAATTATCTCTTTGTATGTAGTTGTTTAGATGTCCAACTCTTTTACAAAAGATGGTAATCACGGTAGGAGTTGGTTTTCTACGTGTTCTGGGTTTGGCAAAATAAAAAATTGGCAACTCCATTGTAGCAGGAAGATTCTAAAGTGGCCTACCGTGATCCCCCCCTCCCAGTATCCAAGCCCTCCTCAAGAGTGTGGGCTGGGACTGGCGACTCGCTTCTGATGAATAGAACATAGCGAAGGTGATGGGATGTCAGTTCTGTGACTAGATTACAAGACTGTAGCTTCCGTCTTGCTAGCAGACTCTCCCTCTTGCCATCTTGGCTTGCACACTTTGATAGAGCAAACTGCCACGTTGGAGGGGTCCATGTAGCAAGTAGCTAAGGGTGGCCTCAGGCCAGCAGTCCTCCCGGAACTGAATCCTGCCTACAATCGACAATTGAGCATGGAAGCAGATAAGTTCCCCAGTTGAGCCTTAAGATTACTGCAGCCCACTTGCTGGGTTGGAACCTGGGTGAGGCAATCCGGACGCCTAAGGCACAAAATTTCAGGAGGCACTCACTCAACAAGTGCCCTGCCCAGCCAACACCTTGAATGCAGCCTGTGGGAGACCCCGAAGCTTAGGACCCAGATAAGCTAGGCCCAGGTTCCAGAACACAGAAACTATGAAATAGTAAATGTGTGATGTTTTAAGTCATTAGGTTTGGGGTTACTTTGTTATACAACAATAGATAATCAATACATCAGGGTATTTTAAAATGTCCCTGGTTTGTGAAATCCAAAATTTAGATCCCAGATGTGGTAAAACTTTTTCAGATGGGCGCAGGAGATGGTATCTCAAGGGTAGAGAGGTAGCCCCGGACAGAACTGGATTCTGATCTCAGCCCCCCCTCTTTTTTATTTTTATTTTTATTTTTTACTTTTCTTGCTAGAGAATTTGTAGGTTTCTGAAACAATCAGGCTTGGAGACGCTGCGGGCGGGGCGGAGGATGGAGGCGGTATCGGCCGCTGCAACCGTCGGTGCTGCGCGTGAGAAGGTGGCCGTGTAGGCACCTGGGCTGGGTGGAGGCCGGCGGCGGCCCGGCCATGGCGGGAGACCCTCTCCGCTGGGCTCCCTGAGGTGCGCTCCCTGAAGTCCCGGGGAGCCGTCGCCTATGGGCTCGCTGAGCAGCCGAGTGCTGCGCCGCCACCGCGGGGGAGCCCGAGTCCAGCAGGAGCCGGGTTCCGGGGCGGGGGGGCTCGGCCCGG
Organism: Choloepus didactylus; assembly: GCF_015220235.1. NCBI lineage: Eukaryota > Metazoa > Chordata > Mammalia > Pilosa > Megalonychidae > Choloepus > Choloepus didactylus. The sequence continues at coordinate 18,996,279 of NC_051317.1, read as the reverse complement.
AGGCCAGGGGCTGGCGGCGACGCGGCGGGCCACGGCTTCTGTTACTGCCCTGGCAGCCTCAAGCGCAAGCGGAGCAGCGGGGCCTTCTGCTCCTGCCACCCCGACTCCGAGACGGACGAGGATGAAGAGGAAGGGGACGAGCAGCAGCGGCTCCTCAGCACCCCGCGAAGGAAAAAATTAAAGAGTACATCCAAATATATTTATCAAACATTGTTTTTGAAGGGTGAAAATAGTGACATTAAGATTTGTGCTCTAGGAGAAGAGTGGAGCTTACACAAAATATATTTATGTCAATCTGGCTACTTTTCTAGTATGTTCAGTGGTTCTTGGAAAGAATCCAGCATGAATATTATTGAATTGGAGATTCCTGACCAGAATATTGATATAGAAGCATTGCAGGTTGCGTTTGGTTCACTGTATAGAGATGACGTCTTAATAAAGCCCAGTTGAGTTATTGCCATTTTGGCAGCAGCTTGTATGCTGCAGTTGGATGGTTTAATACAGCAATGTGGTGAGACAATGAAGGAAACAATTAATGTGAAAACTGTATGTGGCTATTATACATCAGCAGGGACCTATGGATTAGATTCTGTAAAGAAAAAGTGCCTTGAATGGCTTCTAAACAATTTGATGACTCACCAGAATGTTGAACTTTTTAAAGAACTCAGTATAAGTGTCATGAAACAGCTCATCAGTTCCTCTAACTTATTTGTAATGCAAGTGGAAATGGATGTATACACAGCTCTTAAAAAGTGGATGTTCCTTCAACTTGTGCCTTCTTGGAATGGATCTTTAAAACAGCTTTTGACTGAAACAGATGTGTGGTTTTCTAAGTGGAAAAAGGATTTTGAAGGTACGACCTTCCTTGAAACCGAGCAAGGAAAACCATTTGTGCCAGTATTCAGACATTTAAGGTTACAGTATATTATCAGTGACCTGGCCTCTGCAAGAATTATTGAACAAGATTCTCTAATACCTTCAGAGTGGCTATCTTCTGTGTATAAACAGCAGTGGCTTGCTATGCTCCGGGCAGAACAAGACAGTGAGGTGGGGCCTCAAGAAATCAATAAAGAAGAATTAGAAGGAAATAGTATGAGGTGTGGTAGAAAGCTTGCCAAAGATGGTGAATACTGCTGGCGGTGGACAGGTTTTAACTTCGGCTTTGACCTACTTGTAACTTATACCAATCGATACATCATTTTCAAACGCAATACACTGAATCAGCCATGTAGCGGATCTGTCAGTTTACAACCTCAAAGGAGCATAGCTTTTAGATTACGTTTGGCCTCTTTTGATAATAATGGGAAACTAATATGTAGTAGAACAACTGGATATCAAATACTCACTCTTGAGAAGGATCAGGAGCAAGTGGTGATGAATTTGGACAGCAGGCTTCTGATCTTCCCTTTATATATCTGTTGCAACTTCCTGTATATATCGTCAGAAAAGAGAACTGAAAATAATCATCACCCAGAAAATCCAGAAAACTAAGGATCTCATCAGGTGGAAACAGTAGCACTTTGAAAACTTTTGGAGCCAGCTTTAATTGAATGGCCCTAACAATACTCACATCCAAGGTGACTAACAATGACAAAGCCTTATAAACTGTAGCAGATAATGCAGAAGACTATTCTTATCCTCTTTATATTTCTATGCATATATGAAAAAAGAACATTTTAAAGCCAAGAAAAATCTGTTAAACCATTTATGTTATAAAGATGTCGACTCATGCTTTTGATTTATCATCAGTAGGAAATTGCTGTAGGTAAATTCTACCTTTTGGCAACCAAATACAAATTTTATTTTTAGCTTAAACTTTTACCATATCTAATGTTAGTGAGAACCTCAGTTATCATCTGTAAACTTTTTATTTGACTTAAAAGAATGCTAATGGGATAATTTGAACAGCCAATTCTAAATGCTCTTTGTGTTGGTGCATTTAAAAGCCAGCTGTCCTTTAATTTTTTGAATTGCTCATTATGATTCCTCCTATTTTAATATCCTCCCAATTGATACTTGTTTTCAGTGGTTAACTACTTTCTTATGGTGTTGGAAACTAAACTGAGGACCTTTTGTTTTAACATTTTCATACTATTTGATTTTGCTTTTTCTTTAACTTTCCTAGGATTTTAACAACAACAACAAAAAAATCAGCTTCAGACCTTTAAATGAACTTGAATAGGGATAAAAATCAGTTTGATTTTATGGGGATTTTCATTTGCCTTACATGGTCTTTTCTTTGACATTCTGTACAACGTTAATAGGTCATGAATTATTTATGTACCAGATATTACAGTTTAAACATTTTCATATTCTCTAATCTTTATAATTATTTATGTTCAAATTTTAGTTGGGAATCCTATTTCCTATTTAAGCTCAGGACTTTATAACCTCTGAATTGAGTGCCTTTGAGTTCACAGGCTAATAGAAATTTCATAGTAAATGTAAATAAGATCAGAGGATCTAATATAGAAGCTGATAATAAAACATTAATGTAAAACTAGGAAAAAAAAAAACAAAAAAAACAATCAGGCTTAAAATACAGGATTCCCATATACCACCCTACCACCAACACCTTGCGTTGGTGTGGAACATTTGTTACAATTCATGATAGCACATTTTTATAATGGTACTATTAACTAGAGTCCATGGTGTAACTTGGGGCTTATTGTTTGTGTAGTGTAGTTCCATGGATTTTTAAAACATTTTTATTCTATCACATATATACTATCTAACATTTCCCCCTTTTCATCATATTCAGATATATATTTCAGTGCTGCTAATTATGTTCACAATGATGTACTACCATCACCTTCATACCAAAGCCAGACAGAGACACCAACAAGAACAGAAACTACAGACCAATATCTCTTAGGAATAAACTGAAGGGGAGTGAAGTCAGGGTCTCTGAACAGATCAGCAGCCTCCAAAGGATCACCACAGAGCTAGAGAAGAATGTGGCAAATCTGCTTCAACACTGTTCCAGAATGCAAGATTTTCTTTGGAAAGGAGTGAGGTATTACTGCTTCAGTGTCTCCTTCAGTTTATTCATGTTCTCTCTCTTCCCAAATTGTTTATCACTGTAGCGTTTCCTAGCTTTCTGGAAAACCCGATCAGGTGATTCATACTGGCTCCTCTCATATTCAGGTTGAATAAACATCCTTGCAGTCTCAAAAGGTCCATCTCATTCTCTTCATTCAACAGCCGGAACCTTATCCTATATTTCAGACTCAGTCATCTCTTTAAAATTCTGCTCCTCTCCCTTCACCATAGATAAAGATATGACAGCCCTTGGGTTAAACGTAACAGGTTAACCACAAATATTTATCATCTTCTCATCTGTAGCCCTGAATCATCACCATTCTTTCTTGCTTATCAGCCAATATCCTTTTAGCTACTTCAAGTTTCTCCTTCGATGTGTTTAATATCTCCTGGAATAACTTCCTGTAATTCACAGCAGCCTCTTCTCCTCCATACACCATGTGATTCTTGTGCTCTTGGGACAGGAAACACTTGATACAAAGTGAGATTTGGTCATCAGCGCAGAATAGCTGTGGTGGTTCCAGGTGTTTCACACAGTGGTAATCTTCTGGGATTTTTTGCTGTAAATGGGGGCCAAGCCTTTTGGACATCCTGGCAGGTGTTGCTATTTGAAAATAGGACTGTTTGTTTCTGGTGTGAACAGGAAGAAGATTGGCGGGTTTCTTCCGTGTTCTGGAGCAGACATGCCTGGCAACCGCTATGCCCACTGTCAAGCATCAGTGGCCCGAGAAAATAGTTCATACAGGCACAGCAGTTTCGCTCATTCTGGACTCCTCAAATCAAACCAGCCTTTGGGATCCCTGTGCTTCCTTCTTTGTAATCCTTCTTTGTAATTTTCCCTTTAGGGAGAAGAGCTGGAACGACAGAGACTGAAGGGCTTTTATCTGTTCACTTGTTTCCTCAGCGTCTCCATCAGGTAGGCAACTGTGAAGAGTTTTAAATCCTATCCATATGGTAAGTCTGGGACAGTGGTCATCAAACTTCCATGATCATTAGCATCACCTGAGTTTATTTAAACCCTAATTCCAGGCCCCACCCTCCCGGGACTCTGATTCTGTAGGTCTGGAATGGAATTTGTTAATTGACAATTCTCAGCCCTTCCTCGTTTTAGCTAAGTGGCCTTGGGCAAGTTACTTTGACTTCTCTGAGCCTCAAGTTCCTCGACCGTGAAATGGGTATACCATTTTTTCTTAAGTGAGATAATGTGTAAATACCAATAATTACCATTTCTAGAGCATTCTTTCATGCCAGGGCCAGTGTTAAATGCTTTACAAGAATTATTGCATTTTACCCTAACACCTTGTGGGATAGGTTCAGTTATTACCCCTGTTCTTGAGGTTCATAGAAGCCCGAGAACAGGCTGAGGCCTCCAAGACTTCTCCAAATGGAAGGCACATGCCCTGTGTGTGCCTGACAGTTTGTGGGCTCTTGGCCATAAAGGAGTAAAAGGGGGAAGGCAAGCAGCCCTACATGCAGTTCTCACTTTTGACCACCAGATGGCAGCAAAGACAGGTGGACATGCCTGCGCTACATAAAGCTTAGCTGAAAACTGAGCCTCTTATTCCTGCATTATTTCCACAAATATTTATGGAATGTTTCTTATGTGCCAAATGATTTACAAGAATTAGTTATATTAATGCTCATAACAACCCTATGAAGTTTGCCATTACTAACTTACAAAGGAGAAAAGTGAGGCTTGGAGTTGTTTATTCCCAAAGTCACACAGCCAGAAAATGGCATGAATGAAGTTAGTTATATGGAGTGAATTCTTCTAGAAGGTATCCATACCGATATAGCTGTGTGGCTATACATATGTATAGAGAAAAATAGAGATGCTGTGTTTTTGCATGTGTTTCCAAAATTTTGACCGTACTGTTCTTTGACTTGCTTCTTTCATCTGCCAATGAATCTTGTAAATTTTTCCAAGGGAGCTCATGCCTTTTGGCAGCTGCATAGTATTCCACAGTGTGATTGGATCATAAAATGTCTAGGTGATCAGCCGTCTGTGGCTAGACATTCGAATTACTTTAAATTTTGTACTTTTACGAAGATGTTTCCATAAGCATCCGTGAGCAGGCCTCTGCACTAGCATTTTGTGCAGTGGATTCCCAGGAGTGTGATCCCTGGGTTGTGGGAAACACACTGTGTGTTTAAGAGATGCCAACCACCCTCCTGGGGGGGATGTATCCACTTTCATCCTCGCCGACAGTGTTTCCTCATGACATTGCCAGCATTGGACTTACCAGTGTTTACAGTTTTTGCCAGTTTAATATAAAGAAAATTTTGGTCATTATTTTGGCAATAGACTGAGCTACCATAAAATGAAATGAACTTCCCCCATTCTTGCAGGTGAGTAGTCAGAGTTTGCGAGACCAAGAGTGTCCCTGGAGGGAGAGATGAAAGAAGAAAATGTCTAGGGTCCCTTCCCCAGCCAGTATACTGGCCTAGTGTAACCCCTCTGTGTATGCGCAGGGTATACACACATTTAAAATGTGCCACTTCTTAAAGATCTCCTGTACAAGTCCCATCACCACAACCAGATTAGAAGCCCCCAGGGTTATGTGTGTCCCTTCTCGTTGATACAGAAGGTGTGCATATTTGATTATGTGGGGCAGTGTGGTTGTCTGGAAAACAGTTGGGAAATACTGGAGGAGGAGAAAGCTGTTGGAGACAGACAAGACTTTGTCAGATCTCTAATTTTCTTTCCAGTGGGAGTAGAGGCGGTTCTAGAAGACAGAGCTATCCCTAAAAATGGAGATTGGAGTGTGTCATGGATTCCTCTTCACTCCCCTGACACTGCTCTGTGCCTTAGCTTGCTCATTTCTCGTAACACCCTCTGGGGTAGGAACTGTCATTCCTCACTTGATAGAAGAAGAGACTGAGGTTCAGGGTGGCAAGAGCACCCAATGGCATAAAGGAGACAGTCAACAGTACAGAGTGGGGAGAGACTCAGACACCAGACTAACTGGCTCTGCATGGACCTCTCTCCCTTGAGGGCAATCCTAGACCTTCAGGGGAGGTGGAACCATCCCTGGCAGGACCCACAGGCACCCTGTAGGGTCCATTGCAGCGAAGCTGGCAGGGGTCCACTGGAGAGGGCAACTGGATGTTGTTTCTGCCTCACCCTCTCTTGGGGCTGTCCACCCAATCCCCAGGGCACATGTTATCTGTGAGCTGGGGACACAGCTGCAGACTCTCACCAGCCGAGGCCCTCCCTGGCAGGCGGCATCGGACCTTTGGCCATGTAAACAAGTCTTGGCCTGGCCCGGGGTGGTCTGTCCTGTCCTTCGGGCCTGCAGACCTGTGCATGCCCAGGTGGGCATGTGCACATGTGCTCAGGGGCATGAATGTGTTGTTGGATCTCTACAGATCTACTTGGGGATTGGGCCTGGGGGCAGGGGACTTCTCTCCCATCCTGCTGTCTCCCCATGCACTGGGAACTCCCAGGGATGGTCTCAGGGCCCAAAATACTTCCTGAAAAAGCACCAGGCTGGAACCAAGAATTCCCAAGGGCCACCTGAACAGCACACTTATTTTATAGGTGGGAACACTGAGGATCAGAGAGGGAATGACATGTCCCCAGGGCCACACAGCAGACACAGCCAGGTGCACAAATGTAGACTGGGCAGGTCACACCTTCTCTGGCTCTCAGAGGTCTAGTCTGTCCACTGGGGAGAACCCTGCCAACATCCCTGGCTCACCATCCCAACTCCCAGGCCCAGGCAAAGATGCCCACTTCTTGCCATAGACCCTGACCTGGCTGGTCCTCCCCACCTCCCCCTTACCCCCTGCAGCTCCTGTTATCTCCACTGTCCTGGAACCTGCTGATTCCTGGGACAGGGCCCACCCTCCCTGGAGGAACCAGATGGATGGGGCTGCAGGGGCTGCTCGGGCCTGATACGGGGCTTGGCCAGCCTGGGCCTTTATCAGAGGGGCTCAAGGTTCTGGGCCGGGACTCTGGGCCTGGGCTTTGGGCTGTCAGGCACGTAGCCTCCGTCCGGAAGAGGGAACCGTGGGGAGAGAGAGCCCAGGTCCTGGGCAGAGGAGATAAAAGACAGGAACATTTTTAGTACTTTTTAAAATCTGTATTGCTTTCGCTGATTACGAAGGTGATTCAGGCATGTTACAAGACATTTGAGCCTTACGGGAATAGACGGTACTGAAAGTGAAAGTGCCACCCTCCAGTAAATCCACTCCCAGACATTATCCCTGAGCCCAGTTTGGTTATTTCCCCAGATTTTTTTCTCTACACATAGGCTAACATTTCTGTTATATATTTACAGAATTATTTACTGAATACTGTTTACTGAAGTGTATCATATAATAGGGCACAGTGTGGTGGCTCAGAGTGTGTCCCGGTCCCGAATGCCTGGCTGCTTGGCTTCGTACCCACACAAGTTACTTAATATCTCTGAGCCTCAGTTTTGCATCAAACATCAAGATTTGTTTTATTTGTCAAGATTAATTAAAATAACACGTGGCAGTTAGCCCAAGGCCTGCCCCCAGTGACTTTTCAATAAAATTAGTGTCATCAGTGTTATTACACAACTTGCTTCTATTTTTCAGAGTTTTCCTTGTATCGGTGCATCTTCATTTTTTTTTAAATCAACTTCATTGTAGTATAATTTACATACAAGAAAACATACCCATTTTCAAGGTATAGTTCAGTGAATTTCAGAAATTATATAATCATGTAACCACCGCCACAATCAAGTTCTGGAACATTCCCATTATGCCAAAAAGTTCCCTCGGGCCCCTTTGCAACCGATCTCCTGTCCCCATGCCAGAGCCCAGGCAAGCACTGATCTGTTTTCTCTCCCTATAGACTTCCCTTTTTTAGAATTCACATAAATGGAATCACATGGTACGTACTCTTTGGGGCAAGGCTTCTCTCACTCGGCTTAATGGTTTTGAGGTCCCTGTTGTCGAGTTTCTACTGGTTCATTTCTTTTTACTGCTGAGGAACATTCCACGTGTGGAAGGACCCCGCTTGTGTATCCATTCACCGGTGGATGGACATTTGGATTGTTTCCAGTTTGGGGCTGTTAATCCTTTATTTTTAAGCTGCGTGAGAGAACCCTGAGATTGTTTCCAAATTCTTACTGTTTCCTTGTAAATAATACTGCCATGCATAACCTTGCAATTTGCTTGGGCGTGTTTGTGGGAGGAGTGTCATGACTCTAGGGGTACAACAGAAATGAATAAAACGGACCCCGTTGTTCCAGCCAGGGACCAGATGTCCCCAAGATCACCCAGAAGCCAGAACTCGGCCCTGCCTTTATGATCCCTCCCCGAGGCCTTGTGCAAAGCAGGTGAGCACCCTGCGAGGAGCACCCCTGCATATCCCCGGATGGTGTTCAAGATCATGACAATGAGGATAGGGACAGTGTTCCCACCGTGTATTGAGTGCGCACAGAGAGGTTAAGCCTCCTGCCTGAGGTCACACAGTCAGGAAGTGGCAGAGTTGGGACTCATACCAGGCAGTTGGGATCCACAGCTGCTGCCCCCAGAAGCCCTCAAAAGGTAGAGAGTCACTGCTGGGCGAGGAAGACAGCGTGGCACAGTGGGTACAACCTGAATCATGTGCCAGGCAGGCTGGGCCTTCTGCCCCCAACTTGCTGGGTGACATGGGCAAGTCCCATTCCTTCTCTGGGCCATGGGTTCTTCACCTATGAAAAGGCAATGTGGTTCTAAACCTATTTCCCTAGAGCTGGGCCATCAGAAAAAGAAGGGTGCCACAGCTCGTGGCTTCACTCCCAGAACCAGATCAGGAGAGGCTGGGAATTAGAGGCCTGGGCTCGGTCCTTATGACCAGGCTGGTGTCCCTGAGCTCAGGGTTTGGCATCTGTGTCCTGGGGCAGGCAAGGCTGGCTGGCTTGGATGCCTGAAATCCATGGGGGAGTATTGATCTATGCCCACCACCTGATGGCAACATGTTCTCAATCTCCCAGCACCCTCTTCCCCCTCCAGCCCACCTTATCTTCTACCTCCCCTGGCCCCTGTCTTCTGGACCCGTGCTATAGGTGCCCCTGCCTCTCTCCAGCTTCAGAGAAGCCATCTCCATGGCTCTTACATTTATACCAGCTAAAAGGTGTATTATATACATTTATTGGGCATTGTTATAAATTCATATGGATTATTATTCAATCCTCCTAATAATATCAGTATTATCCCAGTTTACAGCCAGGGTTCATGAGGCTCAGAGAGGTTGAGCACTTTGCTCCCTGTCACACAGGGATGTGGGTCCAGGCCGTCTGCTGCAGAGCCCACGCCCTTGGCCCCCACACTACAGCTGCCTCCCCACCCTTAGGGCACCCCAGAACCTCTGAGTCATTCCTGATTCTATCCTTCCTGCAGCGTCTGTCCTTCGGCCGGGAACTGGAATACACTGTTTCTGGTCTGAGCACAGACCCCAGAGTTGATGGTCTTAGGTGCAAATCCTAATTCTCCCTCCTCACTGGCTGCATGACCTTGAGCAAGCCTCACAACCTCTCTAAACCGCACTTGGCTCATCTGTAAAATGCAAATAACAACAGGACACATTCCACAGAGTTGTTGTAAAGATCAAATCAATAACATAGAGCAAGCAGTTCTCAAATTATGGTCCAGGAACTCCTGAGGATCCCTAAGACCCTTTCAGGGGATCCATTAGGTCAAAATTATTTTCATATTTTGGGTGATGAAAAAATTTTAGTAATGGAAGGTGGTGATAGTAACACAACATTGTAAAAGTAATTGATGCCTGTTCTAGTTTGCTAATGCTGCCGGAATGCAAAACACCAGAGATGGATTGGCTTTTATAAAGGGGGTTTATATGATTACACAGTTACAGTCTTAAGGCCATAAAGTGCCCAGGGTAACATATCAGCAATCGGGTGCCTTCACTGGAGAATGGCCAATGGTGTCCAGAAAACCTCTGTTAGCTGGGAAGGCATGCGGCTGGCATCTGCTCCAAAATTCTGGTTTCAAAATGGCTTTCTCCCAGGATGTTCCTCTCTAGGCTGCAGTTCATCAAAAATATCACTCTTAGTTGCACTTGAGATATTTGTCCTCTATCAGCTTCTCCAGAGCAAGAGTCTGCTTTCAACGGCCGTCTTCACACTGTCTTTCATCTGCAGCTCCTGTGCTTTCTTCAAAGTGTCCCTCTTGGCTGTAGCTCCTCTTCAAAATGTCACTCACAGTTGCACTGAGTTCCCTCTGCCCGTCAGCTCGTTTATATGGCTCCACTGATCAAGGCCCACCCTGAATGGGTGGGGCCACGCCTCCATGGAAATATCTCACCAGAATTATCACCTACAGTTGGGTGGGGGCACATTCCCATGCAAACAACCTAACCCAAACATTCCAACTTAATCCCAGCTAATATGTTTACCCCACAAGATTGCATCAAAGAATATGGCTTTTTCTGGGGGACACAATACATTCAAACCAGCACAATGCCACTGAATTGTACCCTTAAAATGGTTAAAATGGCAAACTTCATATTAAGACCAAGATGTTTTTTGCCCTTTTCACTCTCGTGCCCTCATGAGTGTACAGTGGAGTCTTCCAGAGGCTGCATGTCATGTGATATCACAGCAAATTGAATGCAGAAACAGACATGAAAATCAGGCTGTCTATTCTATAAAGCCACACATTAGAGAAATGAAAACTATGACACTATTCTCACTAATTTTTTTTGGAAAATATGGTTATTTTCTATAAAACTTATTGTTTATGTTAACATGTAGTTAGCTTTTATTATTTTCATATTAATTATTTTAAACATTTCTCAGTTTTAATTTCTAATTTCTTATACAGTAAATATTGACAGATATAACACACAAAGAAAAGCTCTTTGGGATCCTCAATAACTTTTTTGAAGTTTTATTGTAGTAACATATATAACTAAAAATTTCCCATTTTATGTGATATATACATACGATGGAATATTATTCAGCAGTAAGAAGGAATGAAATCCCGAAGCATATGACAACATGGATAAACCTTGAGGACATTATGTTAAGTGAAATAAGTCAGACACAAAAGCACAGATATTTTATGATCTCACCGAAATGAACTAATTATAATATGTAAACTCATAGGCATAAAATACAGAATATAGGTTACCAGGATATAGAATGAGGCTAAAGAATGGGGAGCGGTTGCTTAATATGTGCAGAATGTTTAATTAGGTTGAACTTGAACATTTGGAAATGGACAGAGGTGATGGTAGCATGTTACTGTGAGAATAATTAACAGTGCTGAATAGTGTGTGAATGTGGTGGAAAGGGGACATTTAGAATCATGTATGTCATCAGAAGGAAAGTTGGAGGTTAAAACATGGGAATGTGTAATATACTGAATCTTGTGGACAATGACTGTGATTAATTGCACAAATATAAAAAAATTCCTTCATGAACTAGAGAACATGTACAACTGTATTATAAGGAGTTAAAAATAGAGGCGTGTTCTAGTTTGCTAATGCTGCCAGAATGCAAAACACCAGTGATGGATTGGCTTTTATAAAAGAGGGTTTATTTGGTTACACAGTTACAGTCTTAAGGCCATAAAGTGTCCAAGGTAACACATCAGCAAACAGGTACCTTCACTGGAGGATGGCCAATGGTGTCCGGAAAACCTCTGTTAGCTGGAAAGGCACGTGGCTGGTGTCTGCTCCAAAGTACTGGTTTCAAAATGGCTTTCTCCCAGGACATTCCTCTCTAGGCTGCAGTTCCTCAGAAATGTCACTCTTAGTTGCACTTGGGGTATTTGTTCTCTCTTAGCTTCTCCGGAGCAAGAGTCTGCTTTCAACGGCCATCTTCAAACTCTCTCATCTGCAGCTCCTGTGCTTTCTTCAAAGTGTCCCTCTTGGCTGTAGCAGCTTGCTCCTTCTGTCTGATCTTATATAGTGCTCCAGTAATTTAATTCAGACCCACCCAATGGGCGGGCCAACACCTCCATGGAAATTATCCAATCAGAGTCATCACCCACAGTTGGGTGGGGTGCATCTCCATGGACACACTCAAAGAATTACAGTCTAATTAACATTGGTAGGTCCACCCACACAAGATTATAGCAAAGATAATGGCATTTGGGGGTACATAATACATTCAAACTGGCACAAGGGGTATATGGGAAAAGATGTACCTACTGCAAACCATGAACTATAGTTAACAGTAATATGTTAATACTCTTTCATCAACAGTAACAAATGCACACAGCAGTACTAAGGGTCAATAATATGAGTGGATAAGGAGCTTAAGTGTATTAGAGTTATCTTTTTTCTTTTTATTTCTTTTCTGGAGTAATGAAAATATTCTAAATTTGATCATGGGGCTGTATGCCCAACTATGTGATGATACTGTGAACCAGTGATTGTATAATTCAGATGGTTTCTATGCTGTGTGAATATATCTCAATAAAATTGCATTTAAAAATTATCCATTTTAACCACTTTCAAGTTTACAATTCAGTGGTATTAATTACATTTCACATAAAAAGCATCCAATTTAGAAAGGAAGAATTTATCATTATTTGCAGATGACATGATCCTTTATATAGAAAACCCCAAAGCATTCATAAGAAAACTAATAGAGCTAATAAATGAATTCAGCAAAGTTGCAGGCTACAGGATTAACTAAAATAATTAATTGTATTCCTATATATCAGCAAAGAACAATTCAAAATGGAAATTTAAAAACAAGTCCATTAACAATAGCATCTAAAAGAATAAAGGGAATACATTAAACCAAGGAGGTGAAAGACTTGTACAACATAAACTATAAAAGGCTGCGGAAAGAAATTATAGACCTAAATAAATGCTAGACATCCCATGTTCATGGATAGGAAGACAATATTGTCACACTGTCAATACTACCCAAAGCAATTTATAGATTGAATAAAATCCCTACCAAAATACCAGCAGTCCTCCCCCTACGTGGGACCTGACTCCCAGGGGTGTAAATCTCCCTGGCAACGCAGGATATGACTCCCAGGGATGAATCTGGACCTGGCATCGTGGGATTGAGAACATCTTGACGAAAAGGGGGATGCGAAATAAAACAAAATAAAATTTCAGTGGCTGAGAGATCACAAATGGAGTTGGGAGGTCACTCTGGTGGACATTCTTATGCACTATATAGATAACATTTTTTAGGTTTTAATGTATTGGAATAGCTAGAAGTAAATATCTGAAACTATCAAACTCCAACCCAGTAGCCTGGACTCTTGAAGATGACTGTATAAACAATGTAGCTTACAAGGGTGACATGTTGTGCCGGTTTGAATGTATTATGTCCCCCAAATGCCATTGTCTTTATAGTCTTGTGGGGCAGACGTTTTGGTGCTGGTTAGATTTGCTTGGAATGTGTCCCACCCAGCTGTGGGTGATGATCTTGATGAGATGTTCCCATGGAGGCGTGGCCCCGCCCATTCGGGGTGGGCCTTGATCAGTGGAGCCATATAAATGAGCTGACTCAGAGAGAGGGAACTCAGTGAGTGCAGCTGTGAGTGATGTTTTGAAGAGGAGCAAGCTTGCTAGAGAGGAACGTCCTGGGAGAAAGCCATTTTGAGGCCAGAGCTTTGGAGCGGATGCTGGCTGCCTTCCTAGCTAGCAGAGGTTTTCCGGACGCCATTGGCCATCCTCCGGTGAAGGTACCCGATTGCTGGTGTGTTACCTTGGACGCTTTGTGTCCTTAAGACTGTAACTGTGTAGCGAAATAAACCCCCATTTTATAAAAGCCTATCCATCTCTGGTGTTTTGCATTCTGCAGCATTAGCAAACTGGAACACGTGATTGTGAAAACTTTGTGGATCACACTCCCTTTATCCAGTGTATGTATGGATGAGTAGAAAAATGGGGACAAAAACTAAATGAAAAATAGGGTGGGATAGGGTTGGTGGTTTGGGTGTTCTTTTTTACTTTTAGTTTTTATTCTTATTCTGATACTTTCTAGTGTAAGGAAAATGTTCAAAAATAGATTGGGGTGATGAATGCACAACTATATGATGGTGCTGTGAACAGTTGATTGTACACCATGGATGATTGTATGGTATGTGAATATATTTCAATAAAATTGAATTTAGTTTAAAAAAATAGTAGAAAATGGTCAAGAGGAGGCACTAAAAAAAAAAAAAAAAAAATCCCAGCCATCTTTTTTTTGTAGACAAAGAAAAGCTAATCCTCAAATTTATATGGAATTGCAAGTAGCCCCACATAGCCAAATCAATATTGAAAAAGAGGTACAAAGTTGGAGATCTCAAACTTTGCTATTTCAAAACTTAATACAAAGCCACAGTTATCAAAACAGTGTGGTACTTGTGTAAAGATAGCTCATTCTACTAAAGTGCAGTCTTACATTGATTTTCTTAGGTTGAACCACCCTTGCATTCCTGGGAGAAATCCCATTTGCTCATGGTGTTTAATCCTTTTAATATGCTGTCAGATTCAATTTTATAGTATTTTTGTTGTGGATGTTTGCATCTATATTCATAAGGGAAATTGGTCTGTAGTTTTCTTGTCTTGCGATGTCTTTATCTGGCTTTGGTGTCAGAGTAATGCTAGCCTCATAGAATGAGTTGCAGAGGGAGCAAGGCTCTGCCAACACCTTGATATCAGACTTTCACATCCAGAACTGTGAGACAACATGTTTGTTGTTTTAAACCACTCAGTTTGTAAGTACCTTGTTACAGCAGCTCCAGGAAACTAATATGAGCTGAAGAGCATGTCCTAGAGAGAGGGAACAGCATAGCCTGTGTGAGGGCTTGCCACAGAGCCTGTGGAGCTGGCAAAGGTGGGCAGTGGAAAAGGATGAGCTGGGGCCTGAAAGCTGGAAGCCACTTAAGGATTTCTGTTTTTATTCTCAGAATAAAGAAGAGACGGTGAAGTGTCTTGCATGAGGCATGACATGGTCTCATATATATATATATATGATTTTTTTTGTTTGTTTTTAAACAAAAAACCTACAGGACAGTTACAAAAATGATACAAACCCCATATAGAGAACTCCAACTTACCTGTACTCCCATACTCTGCCACGTTTGCTGTATTACTTTATCCATCTATTCATCCATCTTTCTATCCATTTTCTAAACACTTGACTGTCAGTTGTATATATCATGCTCCTTGAACACTTAATGCTGCCATGTACACTTCCTAAGAACAAGGATTCCACTTATACATCTACCCTAAGAGTAGATATCAAGCTCAAGAAATTCAACATTGATATAAAGCTTAAAGTCTATTCCAGTTCTCTCATATGTCCCAATGATATGCCTTTGAACCTTCTATTCTCTCTTGCTAGATTGCATCCAGGATAATATATTGCATTTAATTGTCATTGACACTTTAGTTGCTCTTTCTTCTTTTTGTAATTGTGGGTGTATATATATACACATAATATAAACTTCCCCATCTCAACCACTCCCAAGCTACCCATTCAGTGGGATTAATCGCATTCACAATATTGTGGTACCTTCACTACTTAACATTTACAAAACCTTCCCATCTCCACAAACAGAAACCCCATACCCATCATGCATTAATTCCCCATTCTCCCTGCTCCCCACCCCTGGCAACTGGTACTCTAATTTCTGTCTCTGTGAGGTTGCATGTTGTCCAACATTTTCTTTGTAGTTACCGTGGGGCTTAAATATTACATCCTAAATCTATAACAATCTGCTATGCTTTGATACCACCTTAACTCAGTGGTACGCACAAACTATGTTCAGTACCCCTCTGGCCCCCTACTTTTATGTAGTTCTTGTCACAAATTACGTGTTTATACATTATGAGTCCCAAACCACTGATTTATCATCACACTTTATGCATTTGCCTTTTAGATCCTGTAGGAAGTATAAGCTGGCGCTAGAAAACAAAAATACAATAGTACTGACATTTACATTTACCCCAGTCATAACCCTCTCTGTAGATTTTTATTTTTTCATGTGGTTTTGATCTATTGTCTTCTGTCCTTTCCTTTTCAACTTGCAGAACTCTTTTTAGCATCTCTTGTAGGATTGATATAGCGGTGACAAACTCCCTCAACTTTTGTTTATCTGGGTGTATCTTAATCTCTCCCTCATTTTTGAAAGACGTTTTTACCAGATGTAGAATTCTTGGTTGGCAATTTTTTTTCTTTCAGTGCTTAACTATGTCATCCTACTGACTTCTTGCCTCCTGGGTTTCCAATGAGATCCGCATTTATTATTGTATGCGGCACATTACTTCTCTCTTGCAGCTTTCAGACTGCTCTCTTTACTTTTGGCATTTGACAGTTTGATTATAATATGCCACAGTGTGGGTCTATTTGGGTTTATCCTGTTTGGAGTTTGTTGGGCATCTCGGATGTGTATATTCATGTCTTTTGTTAAATTTGGGGAGTTTTCAGTCATAATTTATTTGAAGATTCTTTCTGCCCCTTCCTCTCTCTTCTCCTCCTGGGACTCCCACAATGCGTATATTGGATCGCTTGATGGTGTACCATGGGTTCCTTAGGCTCTGTTCATTTTTCCTCATTCTTTCTAAATTTTGTCTTATCTTCAAGATATCTGATTCTTCTGCCCTCTCCAATCTGCTGTTGAACCCCTCTAGGGAATTTTTAATTTCTGTTACTATGGTCTCTACCTCTGGTTCCTTTTCATGATTTCCATTTCTTTATTGATATTCTCTTTGTATCCATCTATATTTTCTTGATTTCCTTTAGTTCTTTGTCCATGTTTTCTTTTAAGTCTTTGAGCATATTTAAGACCATTTTTAAAAAATCTTTGGTATGTTCCAGGTCTGATCCTCCTCATTTATGGTTTCTAATGCTTTAATCTTCTTTGCCTGGGCCACTGCTTCTTGTTTCTTTGAATGTTTTGTAACCTTTTGTTGAAACCTGGGCATTTTCATATTTTAATATGTTATTGCTGGAATTAGACTTTGAGGCATCTGTTCCTTAAGCTTGTACCCAGCTAGTGTGATGACAGTTACCCTTGAATGCCAGGGGCTAACAAAAAAAGAGAAAAAGAAGAAGAAGGAAAAAAGAAAACACCTTTCCTAGTCTTTGTAGCTTGACCTAAGCAAGTGTTCTCCTTCAGGGCTTATCCATTACGGTGAGTGTGGAGAAAAGCTCCAGGCCACATAATAGAGGCTTCCTAATACCTTTCTGGGCTTGCCTCTTGTCTTGGACAGGTGCATGTGGCCCTGGGAATTCCCCTGTTTATGCAGATAGATTTGTCCCCTCTTCTCTAGGAAAATTTCCTCATAGTCCCAGGTAGTGCACTGTATGTCCTACAGCCAGCAGTCATACCCCAGGCAGTGTGACTTGACTGCTTTCCCAACGAGTTCTGTAGGATTGTTCTCTGAGCTGCCTTTTATATGCAGGGTAAGTTCTGGGTCTGGGAGTCCCTCGGGCCACCATCAGGCAGAATGGGCCAGTCTACCTGCTCCCAGCATGTGCATGAGGGTTACTCTGCTTTCTCTAGATCCAGAGCCAGTACATGGTGGGGGAGGAGCCAGCCAGGGGGGTCACCTGATCCTACAGCTTTTACATGGCCTTCTCCTTGATTTGGCTATTTCCCTGTTACTGCAGTCCTTTCACAGTTTTCTGGAGCTTTGAAAAAGATGTTTCTGCCAGTTCTTGCTGGCTGTTCAAAGCTTCTGTTGAAGGACAGAGCCCTGAAGCATCTCTTCATATATTTTTAAGTGACGGCTCAAGCCGCTGGGTGGAGCCTGGAAGGTAGGGGGCAAAGACAGAGGAAGGGAGGCCAGTCAGGAGGCTGTGGTGACAATCCAAGGGAGGGGGAGTGGGCTTGAGGGCAGCTGTCAGAGAGGGCACAGGGTTTGGTGAGCAGTTGGATGGGGCAGAGCCTGCAACCTTGACATTGGCACAAAAGGATTTTTGATTTATTTTTATTTTAGTTGTTTTATTTTTGTTTTGTTTTATTTTAGTTGTTTTATTTTTATTTTTTGAGATAGTCTCAAAAAATAAAAATAAAAAAGTCAAATCATATAAGCCTGTAATTCTAGTTGAAAGAGTCCTTCGAGATGATTTTCCAGTTCGAGAAGCTATGCCCCAGAAAGGTAAGTTGACTCATCCCCCCTTACGGTGAAAAGAGAGCAGAGTTAGGACATCAATTCATTTAATCATGCAGAGAAGAATGGGCCAGTGTGCACTCGTGGAGTCTGGAGGGGCTTCCTAGAAGAGCTGGAAGCTGAGCAAGATCTGGACAGAAAATGGGAAGGAAATGGGCACATATCACATTCTGCATTATAATATTTCTTCCTTTTTTTTTCCAGATTTCAGATCTTGCCTTTTCTTTCCAGCTTGGGAGCACTTTGGGCGGGGCATGTGCCTGAGTCTGTTTACCAAATCCAAGACCCATGTTTAGAGCAGAGCAGTTTGCCCATTAATGTACCGAGAAGGGCATGTTGCTTGCAGCCTCACCTGCTCACCAATAAAGCCAGCAGGTATCTGAGGCCCTTTCTGTGCCCACCTTCGGTCTCCCTCCCCCAGACTGAGCTCCATCACTCTCTTCTTGTCCATTACGGGACCCCTGACACTCACCGCAGCACTTGGCATGTGGCAGGCCTTCAGTCCAAAGATGATAAATGAATGAATGTGTGATGAACGAATGAAGGTTCTTGGAGCCTGGTATTGGGGAGACAGCAGTTGGGGGCCCCAGCGGAAGGTGCAGTGGTACCTTAGCAGGCTGACCTGAGCTTTCCCAAGGGTTCCTGGGCGGGGCTGATTCAGAGGCAGGACGACATGAAACAGACTTGGCCTTGGCTGATGAGTAGAACATGTTCTACTCCCACCACTAAGCAACAAAAGCACCTCTAGGAGAACATTTCTCTGGTAAGGGCCACCACACTCCTGACCACACACCAATGGGGCCTGAGCAAGAGGCTCTTTTTCTCCTGACTTCAGATTGAACCTCAGACTCCAAGCCACCCACCTGCTGGTTGTCAGGGGCACAGAGTGGGCAGAGAGTAAATCACTTGGAAGTGAAGTGGGAACTGACATAGGTTACTTAACCTCCCTGGGCATCAGTTTCCAGTAGATGAATTTCTGAACTTCAGCTTCCTCATCTGTGAAATGGGGCAACCCTACCCACTTCATAGGGTTGTCGTGAGGTTTAAGTGAGGCCTTAAAGCATTTAGCTCAAGGCTTGTCACATAGTAAGGGCTCAATAAAGATAATTTATTATTTCTTTCACTTATTATTTCCAAATGCTGGTCCACGGAGAAGTTTCCATTCATTCAGGGTGAAACGAGAAAAATAAAAATTGGGGAGAGAAGTTCAATTTATTAATGTCTCCACTTCCATCTATTTGTTTATCTTCTCTAAATTCCAATCAATGTATTATTTTCACAAGAACAAAAGGAACAGAAGTCATATACAAGTTAGAAATATATATATATATATAGAACAAAGACTATAAAGAAATAGCTAAAATGCTTAACAGTAATTATCTCTAGGTGGTGATAACAGGGGTGGCTAATTTTTACTCTGTTTGCAACAAATTTTCCAAATGTTCTGCAATGAGCATGTGTTTCTTTTATTATTAAGTAAATTATTTGAAAATTAGAAAAAAAATTTAACCAAATCTCTCTTCTGAAATTATGTTCTTCCCACTATTTCCATGTTAAAATGTTCTTTCTTTTAATGAAATCACTAGAACAGATCATTGGTTTTTAAAAATCCATTCTTGGCAAAATTAAAAACGGACATCCCCTGTGTCAATCCCCAGTTTTGGTTTGTTTTTTTTCCAGAATTTCATTGGTCTGTCTGTGAAGTCCAGTTGTCTGATTATCACCCACCATCCCAGTCCAACTCATCATTTCAGAGATAGTGAAACTGAGACCCAGAGAGACCAAACAGGATTTCCTTTTCCATTCTAAAAAACATAAAAAATACAAACAATGGTATCACAAACCTCCAGGTCCCACTGTTCAGAATTGACAACTGTTAAAAATTTTGTTACATTGGCTTAATCCTTTGTTTTGTCATTCTAAAATGACAGGTAGAGTTGAAGCCCCCTTTTTCTCGCCATTCTCTGTTCCAGCCCCTCTTCCCCACTCCCCCTCACCCCCCTCACCCCACTCTATCCACTACCATGTGCAGCATATGCATCAAAGAACAATATGGGCAGGACTGTTTAGGGTATGTGTTTTGAAAATACATTAAAGGTATCGCACTGTACATATCAGTCTGCCACTTGCTTTTTTTCTACTCTGTATTAATATAAATTCTATATCATTTCTCTTTAGTAGTTAGTCCAGCTGGGTATATCCATTCCCCTTTTAAGGTACATTTAGGTTGTTTCTAGCTGACTTCTCCAAGGTCACACAGCAGCCAAATATCCTTTCCACTGCTCAAGGCCAGAAGCTCATAGTCACCTGTGTTCAGAATTCAGAGCTCCATGCATGGTCACCCTTGGTCACGGGTGAAACCCCCAGCCCTCTCCCTGGAGCCACACTCCTCTGTTTTCCTCTCTTCTGGAGCCCCGGAGAGTCAAAGCCAGCTGAACTTCCGGGTGTGGGCAAGAGGGGTTTAAGAGGCAAGGGCCATTCTTCCAGGACACACCTCTCAGAGCTCCCTAACCTCTTCTGACCTGGATTTAATTGTTCCCAGATGGGGTTAGGATTGAGAGGCCCATTTTCTAAATAACCAGCAGAGAAGAGGGCCTGTGGCAGTCATCAGCACTGTTGACCCAATATATATTTCTCCCCACTTCCAGGTACTTTCCCCTCTAGGATTGCACTTCCTCATCCTTTCAGAATTAGGTATGGCTGTGTGATCTGCATTGTCCAAAAAAAGAAAAAAAGTGAGAGGAAGTAATGTGTCATTTCCAGGTGGAAACTTTAAGAGCAGATGTGTGATTTACAGCATTCTCTCTTGCTCCCTGGAATGTTGTGTTAACTTGGGCCCTGGTGTAAGGACAACACAAAACAGAGTCCACTGCAGTCTCACAATGGATGTTTTAAGCCACTGTCCATTTGGGGTTGTTTGTTACTGCATCATAACCTGGTCTATACTGACAGATATCCTGTTGAGACAGGGTACAGTGAGCCTGGTTGATAACCTACCAGTTGCTGTCCTTTGGTTAAACCGTGGTTTGGAGACTCCAAGCCCACATCCTAGCTTTAGAGGAAAGAAAGGTACTCCTTGGGGACTCTGTTGGAATGAAGAACTTCAGTATTGAGAAAGCAGGAAATCCTGAATCCTTTGAAGGCCCTCTGTGTTAGATACATTATATTTGAAGGTGTCATTTCCTCACTGAGTGTCCTGGGCTGAAATGAAGTTCACATGTTGTTCTGGTTTGCTAATGCTGCCATTGTGCAAAGCACCAGAAATGGATTGGCTTTTGTAAAGGGGGTTTATTTGGTTACAAAGTTATAGTACCAAGGTCATGAAAATGTCGTCCAAATGAAGGCATCCACACAAGTATACCTTCACCGAAGGAAAGCCAATGGCATCCGGAAAACCTTTGTTAGCTGCGAAGGCACATGGCTGGTGTCTGCTGATCCCAGGCTGTGTTCCAGCTCCACTCTCAGCTCCTGTGCATTCTTCAAAGTGTCTCTCCTTCTGTCTGTGAACACTTTCGTAGGACTCCAGTTATTCAATTAAGACCCACCCTGAATGGGTGGAGTAACACCTCCATGGAAATTATCCAGTCAGAGCTCTCACCCACAGCTGATTGAGTCACATCTCCATGGAAACAATCAAAGGTTTCCAACGTAATCAACACTAATATGCCTGCCCCAACAAGACTGCATTAAAGAACATGGAATTTTGGGGAAACAGTACATCCAAACTGGCACACATGTCAAGTACCCAGCATAGCCCCTGGCACACTGTGAGCTCTGGGCAAATGCCTGTGTAAGGAAGATGTTCACTGAAGCCTCCTTAATAATAGTGAAAAATGAGAAACAAGTATGCAACAACAGGGGAAATAGTTAACTATGTTATGATATGTCCACGTACTACTAAGTGGCCAAAAAAGAGGGGGAAAAATGAATGAGGTAGAACCATGTAATGCATAGATCTCTACAAACTATTAAGTGAAAAGAGCACATTATCAAACAGTTTGGTGTGAGCTTTGGAAACAGACACACCTGGGTTTGAGTTCCAGCTCCCCTGCCTGTGTGTCCTTGAACAAAGTTCTTAACTGCTCTGAGCTTCAGAGCCTGACAACAATAGGAGCTCAATAGATGTTAGCTAGTATTATTATTACTTTATTCTTATTATTATTAATAACAAATCCATGGGTCAATATTGGCTCAGCACCTGACTCCCATTATCATAGCTCTGTCATATTTTATCTCCCCAACAACCCTATGAAATTGATCTTAATCTCTTTTATAGATGAGGACACTGAGGCTCCAGAGCTTAAGCCAATTGCCCAAATTACCTAGGGGACTTTCTACATCATCAGTAAGGGAGTCAGGATTTGAACCCGTTCTGTCTGGCTGCATACTTCATGCTCTGTAACCACTGGGCCATTCCAGCACCTGGCACAGAAAATGAACTTCCAGTGTCAAAGAACTGTCAGGCGTTTATTTCTGATGAAGCCACCCAGGGACACTGGTAGAGCCATGATCCCAAGAGAGCACTTCAGGTAAGTCCAGCTAAATTGAAGCCATCAAATAAGTGACTCTCAACTTTTGGGTATTGGCAGCACTCTTTCAAATACTGAACTTAAGTTGAAATCTAGTCTTCAATACAATAGTCAACAAGTCTGCAATGATGACCCCTATGGTAGACAGCTTCCAAGATGACTCCAGTACCCCTGCCTCCTGATAGCAGGCCCTTGTGTGGCCCCCTCCCACATGGAGCAGGACTAACCTGGTGACCAACAGGATATTGAGAAATGATGGTGTGTAACTTCTGGAGCTGGGTATAATAGACATCGTGGCTTCCTCCTTGCTTTCCCTTGGATCACTCCCTCTGGGGGGAGCCTGCCTCCACGTTGTGAGGACACTCAAGAAGTCCAGTGGGGAAGTCCAGATGGTGAAGAACTGAGGCCTCCCACCAATAGCCACGTGAGTGAGCCATCTTGGAAGTGGGTCCTCCAGCCCCAGGCAAGCCTGCAGGTGACTTCAGACCTGGCCAACATCTTGACAGCAACCTTATGAAAGACCCTGAGCTAGTACCACCCAGATAAGTCATGTCTGAATTCCTGAGCCACACAAACTGTGAGATAATAAATATTTATTATTTTAAGCTGCTAAGCTCTGGGGTAACTTGCTATACAGCAATAGGTAACTAATACAACCCCATAATCACAGTTCAAGGTCAAGCGATGCCTTGACTGTCTGTAAAACCCCCCCAGTTACCACGTGGCTCCCTCACCTCCTTTGGCACATGGTTACTGCGTTGGATGAACTAACCCTTCCACCCAGTGCACTCTCTCTCATATACTCACCTGGCCAGGTTCTCACAGCTCCTGGTAAGCGTGCCATTGTTCCTGGCAACAACTCAATGGGCCTCCCGTCTGCCCCGTGACTTGTAACAAGCTAATGCCTTTCTGTACCTCTCCTGCAATCCAACTCAAACAAAAAGCACTGGAGCGATATATGCCCTGGCTTGTAGTAAAAATAAACTTTACACACTAGTAAAAACTTGGCGACACTCCTTGGAGGCTGTGAGACCGTGGCCCACTGTGCTAGGTGGTCCCATCAACAGCTGAGAAAGGGAAGCTTCACCCCCTTTGAGCCCAAGTCCCTCTTTCTGCCCAAGCCCCTGCCCCTTCACTGCCTTCTTTTCTAGGCCTTTCAGGTTGCCCAGGACACACCAGCTGCTCTTGCAGTGAAGAGCAGAGTGGTTAGACTTTGCAGTGACACCGCTTTGGTTCAGATTCAGAGCTGCTGCTGCTTAGCTCTGTCACCCTGGGTCAGTTACTTAATGCCTCAGAATCTGCACGCCTCTCGTGCTATGGGGCTAATAATATCATCTTCCTCAGAGAGATGTTGAGGGCTCAAAAGAGAAAAGAATACTGCCCAGGGTTCATATCAGCACCAGGCAATTAACAAGTGCTCATTCTTATTTTTATTATTAATCAAGAATAATAGCAATAGTGATAGCTGCTATGTATTGGCAGTTTACTACGTGGCTAGCATTATTTACATGTACTATCTCATTTAATCCTGCTAGATAGGGTCTCTCAGTGTCCCAGTTTTAGAAATGAGGACGCGGAGGCACAGAGAGGCAAAATCCCTTGCCCAAGGTCACACAGACTCAGGAAACCTAGTACCAGAGCCCTCACCCTTACCCACCCAGCTCTGCAGCCTCTCAAGAGGAAGGGGGCAAAGAGCCCTGTAAACATTAGGAACAGCTATAGGGATTGCAGAATAGAAGGTGTAGAAGGAGGAAGGGGGAAGCAAAGGAAGAAAGAATCAACAGAAGGAGAGGTTTCTGAGTGTAGAGATGGCACTGGCATGGGAGTCTGCCAACCCGTTGCCCATGTCTTCTCTGTTCTGGAGTCTGAGCCCTCCTGCGTGTGTGGCAGAGCCTCAGTAGTCTCCTCTACCTGCCCCTCTGGCCCTGCCCCCTAGGGTGGCCGGGCCCTGCAGCAGCATGGACACCCTACCGGGGCCAGGACCCAGGTTCAGGCATGCCAAGAGCCCTGCTGTTGTCTCCAACTTACATTTCCTGAGCACCTGCTCTGGCTATCACACAGCACTTGCCTATTAAAATCAGGTTCTGCCAGTGGGGAAATTCCAGTTGATTTACTTGCAAAGATGAATGGCATAAAATATGATAGCATAAAATGGGACCAGCTTTGGCACAACACTGTAGCATTGTGTTCTTTCTCAATCAGGAAAGCAAACTCGCAGAACCAGTAGCGCCCCCAGCTCCGGGCCAGATAAGGTCAGGTGGCTCCAGGCCCTCTTTCTGGCTCTGACCCAGGGGACCTTCGTGATTCAAATGATAATTATAAGAACCAGCATCTATAGAGATGTCCACAAGGTGCTGAGTGTTTTGCTTTCTACGCTTTGTAAGGCTGGAGCTCAGAGAGGTTGAGTTGCTGGGCAAAGTGGCCCAGTTGGTAAGCCTTTTGTTTTTGGCAGAGACAAGGAGCTAGCTGCATGAAAGAGAAGATCACTGTGAAAGAAAAGGGTCAGCTGTAGCCACTGGACAGGGTGGAGTTGGTGCAACCCCTGAAAAAACATTTGTCTGGGAAGGCAGGATAGTCTAAGGCAGTGGTTCTCAATCATGAGATTTTGGTGATTTTGCCCCCAGGGGACATTAGGCAATGTCTGGAGACATTTTTGGTTGTCGCAGCTGGGGAGGGGGTGCTACTGGCATCTAGTGGGTAGAAGCCAGGGATGCTGCTCAACATCTTACAATGCAAAAGACAGTGCCTCCCCTCACCATCCGCCCCCCCCACACACACACACCATTAATGGGCCCAAAGTGTCAGCAGTGCTAAGGTTGAGAAGCTCTGCACTTGCAGCTGAAAAGCGTGGGGACTCTTGGGTCTGAGACACCCTTGCTACCTGTATAATCATGAGCAGGCCCTCAACCTCCTCAGTTTCCTCCTTTGTAGAATTGGGGATACTGGAGTTGCTGTATCATAGAGTTGAACCAATGCCTGTTAAGTGCTTTTCAGGGGCAGGCACATGGTGAGTGCTCAATCAACGTTGCTTATTGTTAATTACCCAGGACATGGACTCTGCAGAACACCGCAAGGTAGACCCTTAGGAGGGCCACGAGAGGAAAGGATCAAGCGCCCGAGAGGGTGGAGGAGGCAGGTAAAGGAGGCAGCAATGACTGGCTCTGGTGTTCAAGGCTTCAGTCCACATTGCTTGCCTCGCTCCCCAATTCCCCTGCCCAAGAGGTCTGTTCACTGGCTCCGCACACACAGGGTTTTTTCCTTCCTCCAAGGTCCCTGATCTCCCCTCTCCCCAAGAACCTCCTCTTCCAAGAAGCCTCCTTAACCAGCCCAGCCTTTAAGAAACACATGGCCCCCACCATAGACTGAGCCCAGAGGGTGGCTACGGAGCTACAAGACACATACACAGGCAGCTCCGCACAGAGTCTAAAAGTCATACATGCTCGTCTATACACACAGACACACACACACACCCTCAAGACACACTCCAGCCCTGGGCACAGATTACAAATGCATTCCCGTTCACACACATACACAAACACATAAACCACTGTAACAGTCTCTGGAAGACATGTATATTCCCATATATGTAAACACACACACATAAACAACACTGGCACACAAAAGCAATACGTATTCAAGAATAGGCAGTTATATACCCAAACCCATAAACACATGTACATAAACATTTAAACACAAACTCCGGAGAGCCCATAGGTATCATGTGCTTAACATTTAAGCACATAAAATATACACCTATACATGTACACAGACATACTCCTGGCACACAAATGCACATATTAATATGCTTATATACACAAACACATATAAACAAACAAAATGGCATTAAAAAAAAAAAACCAATGTGCTCCCATAGCACATTTCATTCATTCAATTCATTTGAAATTTCCTGGTGGCATTAGTCCAAATTCTCCCCAGCTACTTGCGCAAATCAGCAAAATGTGTCCAACGGAATAATTTCTCCCTTTAAACTCCCACTGGCAGATACGAGCTGTGGATTTTCTCTCTCCCCTGCAAGCCCCCACGAAGCAGGGCCCTCACCTCTATCCCTTTCTAACTGCCCAGTCCCCCAAGGCCCCCAAAGGGAGGTGCTCACCAAACGCTTGGTGACTAAAAGCGCATTCGCTAATGTCCTCCCCCTCCTCCCTTCTCCCCTCCCCCTAGCAAACCCCAAAGCACAGGAAAAAGTAAAAGTCAGGAAGGCTGAGTCCAAAACTGCCGGGGGTGGATGCGTGGGTTTGGCAATGAATCACGTGTGCACACGGGCACTCAGGGCTGTCGGAGGAGCGGGGGGGGGGGGGGGGGGGGCGGTGCGGAGAGCCAATGCACGCGCTCCTCCTTCCTCCACGCAGTCCCATGCCCTCTGCTGTTCACCAACAGGCTTCCACTCCCGGGCGCAGCTCAACCTCAGCTGGCAGCAGGAGGGAGGCTGGAGCTGTTTCCCCAGGAGGCCCTCCCTCCTCCTTCTTCCCCCCTTTCTGCCCCTCCCGTTGTCCCTTCCTCTCCTCCCACTTCTCTTCTCTCTCTTACTTTCCCCTCTTCCCCCCTCCTCCTGCCCTCCTCCCGCGCCTCCACCCACTTCTTTTGGCCCTTCCCACCCACCGCGCCCTCCCCCTGCCCCTCCCTCCCGACTCCGCCGCCTGAGGCTGAGTCATCGCTGCGGGCTTTGACTGGAAAGCAGGCGAGCAGGTAGGGGGACGTGTGAAGAAAGGGAAACCCTTTGACCTGTCACCACGACCAAGGCCGAGTCCCGGGAGAGGCTTAGGGAGGAGGGCACTGATGGGGGCCAGGGCCGCGATGGGCAGGGGAGACCTGCCCCGGACGAGCGGATCCCCTCTCGCCCTTACAGTAGCCTCTTTGCAACAATTTATAAGAGCTACACGTAGGATGGAATCCATAAACTTATACACAACAATAGGGTGGCAACTGGCGGCCCACAGGTAAACAGACTGCTCTCTGAGCTTAATTTGACCAACATAGTGTTGTTGTTTTTTAAGTTAAACTAGTTGACAGTATTTAAACGTCCTAAGGTATTTCATGGGTGGGGGGAGGGCTGGATCAGATTTCCAACTCTTGAAAAATTGGATCTGGCAACACTGGGCTCACATCCCCCTTTTAGTAAGGGCATTGCACCTTCTGGTTTGCCACAGTCCCCTCTACTCCCTGCGGGACACTGATTACGTGCTTCAACTTGGCGGGCCTGGGCCAGGGGACCGGATCCGCCCCTGGGGAGGGTGGTGGGCACGGGTGACAGCGCCCTCCACAGCCCCCCAGGCCTGGGAAAGTGAGGCCGGAGGCAGGCCCCATTTCCTCACCCAAAATACCACCGTTAGGGGAGGCTTGCCGGAGGGAACCGCCTTTTCCCCACCCCCTTATCTTGCCCGGACACTCCCCGTTGCCAGTGCAACTCCCATCACCACCAGTGCGCATACATTGTTGCCAGACACCGTTACCGGAGCAACTCCCGCACCTTTTCAATCAACCTCCACGCCCTCTCAGAACCAATCCAAGCCTTTAACCTCTACAGCTACCCCGCCCTCTAAACCGCCCGATATAAGCTTGTACTCTCCCCTAATAAACTCTCTCTCTCTTGGTTTCTTCACCCTAAAAGAAACGTGTCCCGCCTGTTCCTTTCTCGCCGCCCTCCATACTTTGCACGCCTCCGCCGGGGACCTGGCCAAGTCCCCCGCCTCGCCCTCGCCTCCGGGAAAGAGCCCCCGCCGCCGGTACCCTCCGAGCAATCCTGAGAGCCTAGGATTTAGCAACCGGCCGCCACCCCCCCCCCAGACGAATCAACTGCGACCGCAACTCCCTACCATTTTCTTTATTTACCTGCCAGGTTCCTGACCTAGTGATTCCTGATTTAGTCCATCCCACCCATTTTCCTGATGAGAATGTGGGGGGTGGAAGTTTTTCCATTGTCACACAGCATGTGGCCTTTGTGCTGGATGGAATCATGCTTTTTCTGACCCCTTAATAGTTTCCACCAAACCATTCTGCCTCCTTTGGTATGCAGGCTAAAATTGGGAATTGTGTGAAAGTGGGTCCCAGAAAATGATCTGCAGATCAAAGTGGACCCCAGTAGGAAATCATTTGGAGCAGTGATTTAATCAGGACAAGGGCCAAACCACTTTAGATTTATTCTGGATGAGGGCAGATCCATACTGAGGAATTGAGAAGCAGAGTGGACAGCAGCCCCATCTTTGAGTTGACAGTAGTCTCTCACAGCCTTTCCCTTACAGTCTCAATAAAGACACAACTTAGGCATCTGGATGCTGGAACATTTGTCAATTCTGGCAAGTTTGGTTATAAGAAGTTGTTTTCAGGTCACGGAACACCTGACCTGTGAGTCAAGACTGTTACATAGGGCTACAAAGGCAATCCGCTGTTTTGCCTGGCTTATTCTCTAATCTGGTGCTTCTCAGACTATAATGTACACATAATTCTTGTAAAATCCAGATTTTCACCCAGTAGATCTGGGGTGGAAACCAAGATCCTTCATTTCTGACAAGCTTCTAGGTGATGCCAATGCTGCGGGCCCCCTAGGCCCCACTTTGAGTAGTGAAGCTTGGGACTTGTTGTGCTCCTGTTTATTCCTGAGGGTCATTGCTGCATGGCAGCCAAAAGGAGGAGCTTGGAATCCCACAGACCTGGGCGTGGACCTCAGCCCACCCCTTACTAGCCAAGTAAACTTGGGCAGGCTGCTCATCCTTCTGTGCCTCAGTTTTCTCATCTGTTCAATTGGAATCAAAGAGTACTTACTTCCTTAGGAGGATAAGGAAGGGAAAATAAACATGTGGCTCCAGCACAATGTCTCACTCATGGGAAGCGCTCTTTATAGGTAGCTCTGTTATTGTGCATTTTGTTGTGGGATTCCTCATAGGAGGTGATGCATTCTGCATGCTGGCTAGCCCCTTCTTATCTTTCAGTCCCAGCTCCTATGTCACTTCCTCAAAGAGGCCTTCACTGATCCCAAATGTCCCTGTATTAAAGATTTAAGGGCATGCATTCTATTAGAAAGGGAGAGCAGGGATTATCTCTTGAGGCTGACATGCATAGAGAGGTCACTGTTTTTATTTAGATTATAAGTTTATTTAGGGCACCTTTTATCTGTTTTTTTGGGGGGTGGGGGGGTGGCTAGTCTACATAGTCCCTTCATGGGAATTAGAAAAAGGCACAGCTTGGCCAAGCAAGCAGGGACTGTATTTCAACTTACACCTGCACTCAGCTGGACATCTTTGTGCAGTATACAAACTGTACAACCTTACTTGACAGCCCTAATGCTAATGCTTTCCCATGCTACCTCATGACCAGCCTCTGTTTAATCCTCCTGCCTGGATGAAGTCCTTTTATAAATTTTCTTAACTCCATAAAAATCATCACAGTTGGAATTAAGTATTTTGGGAATTATTTATTTAAAATGTGTCCCCTCCGCTAGACTCTGTATTCCATCACGGCGAAGACTATGTCCATCTTGTTTCAGGCTGCATCCCCAGTGCCTAGCATGGTGACGGGTACATAGGAGGTGCTCAATAAACATTTGTTGAATGTGTCAGCAGCTTATTGTCTCCCAGGAGAGATAGGATTCTTACTGATACAGCTGTGGCATGGGGCAGAGCTAAATGCGTGGTGCAGCCCCAGGGAGGGAGATGTCACCCTCATCTGAGGTCCTCTGGGAATGCTCACAGAGGAGGAGGTGTTTGGGGGCCTGTATTAGTTAGGGTTCTCCTTGGAAACAGAATCAATGAGAGATGTCTCTGATTATCAAATTGTAAAAGTGACTCACGCAACTGCGGGAGCGCACGAGTCCAAATTCTGCAGAGCCGTCAACAAGCTGTTAACTCCAAGGAAGACATCCGACGAACTCCTCGGGAAACGAACCAACAACTTTGACGAACTCCTCAGGAAACGAACCGGCAACTTCGACGAGCTCCCCAGGAAAAGCTTCACTGAGCAGCTGAAGAAGAAGTGAAGGTTCTCTAACCGTCCGGTTTATAAGCCTCCAACTGATCACCCGGACCAAATCCAGCCAATTGCATTCTCTCACTGTGGAAGCACGCCCCTTGATGAGTCATCAGTCAGCTGCAGTCAATTGACTGATGATCCGACAAACCAGCCCACTGGTTTATTAACCAGCCTCAAATATCCTCACAGCAATCATCAGGCCAGTGCCCGCTTGACCAGACAGCTAGGCCACCTAGCCAAGTTGACACATGAACCCAACCATCACAGGGCCTAACAGGATAGGTAGGGGTTGGTTCATTAGACTGCAATGAATGGGAGGGTATTCTTGGCAGTGGGAGCAGCAAAAGCAAAGGTGCAGAAGGAGAAGAGTTCAGTGTGTTCCTAAGACAAGTCACAAACTGTGATCAGCAGACTGGCCAAATATGTTTTGTGAGTTAGCTGCCAATATTTAAAAATCAGGAGATTTCACATCAAGATCCCAATTTCCCGATTCTCTTGAAAACTGGGAAGATTCCACTGGCAGCAACTGACTGCCATTGAAAAATGACCATCCCTTTAGAAAGTCTGTGCTTGCTCCAGTTTGCATAGTCCCCACCTTTTCCCATTGTGTTCTTACATCCAGCTCTCTCCACTCATTATTGTCCCTTACTGACCTGGCTTTGGAGCTGGCTGGTAGAATACTTTATTAGTATATGGGAATTGTAAGGAAAGAAATGTTAGTAATGAAAGTTGGGTCAGATCCTGCAAGCCCTTAAATGTCAGATTAAGGAGGTTGGCCGATACTCACCCTGAAGGAAATGAGAAGTCGCTGAAGGTTTTTGGGCATCCAGGTTCAATACGGCTGTAGGGGACTCTGAGAAGGTACTGGTGGACTGTAAGGACCATACAGAAGAGGCTAGATAACCTAGAAAGGGGGCCTGAATGCCACGGCTTTTTTAGACTGGGGAATAACAGGCCTCCTCAGCTGATTAAGAGGCAACCTGGTAACTCTGCAGGGATTTTAAGGGTCTTCTCTAGTTCCAGAGCACCACCCACAGCTCTCCTGGCCAAGTCAGGTCTGACTTAGAAAGAAGGAGCTTCGTGCCAAGGATGTTGGTAAAGTTCTGGAAACCAAAGGAGCTCTGCACGAGGCTTTCAAAGAGAAAAACACATGGACCTGATGCCAGGTATGATGGGAGAGATAATCCTCTCCTACCTCCTCTTAGTAGGAGATAATCCCCCATTCTTTCATCTTGTGAAACAGTAGGAGAGGAAGTGGGGAGGGGCAGGAGATGGATGGGTGCTTCCAAAAGGCAGAATTTTAATGTAAAACACCTCTGATCACTGTCACATAGGTGACATCTAACTTGTTTTTGCTTAGCCTTGAATCTTTTCAAAGCCCAATCTCTTATTTTTCTTTTAAATAATTGTTTTCTCCTGTTTATAAAAATAACATACCTTCATTAGAAAAAATTGGGGAAATATAGAAAAATAAAGAAGATAATAATCACCCATAATCCTACCACACAGGGGTAACACTAATGTGTTTGATGGATTTCCTTATATATTTTTTTCCAGTGTATTTATCCTTTTTTAAAACAAAGTTGGGGTCATATTTTATATACAATTGATTGCCTGTTTTCACTTGATATTATACTGTGAATCTTTTACCATGACAATATACTAATGCATTCCTTTTGTCAAATTGTTAAATAAAAAATTTATTTTCAAAAAGAAAAATAAACACTATGTTGGTATCATTTTTCCAGACTATTAAATACTCTGAAAAAGTATTTTGCTTGTTTGTTTCCTTCCATTCTCAAAGTACAGCCAGGAATCTGACTTCTTTCATCTTGTGAAACAGTTTAAATGGGGGATTATCACCCCCATTTTACAGAGAAAACTGAGACACAAAGATGAAGTAATATACCTACAAGCATGTAGCTAGCAGCTAACTGAAGGCCTTCTGGGTCTAGATTAGTGCTGGGGTGGGGGTGGAGGTGAGAAGCTGCCTCCTATACCCTCGGCCATTACAGTTAGTTTAGATAATGCCAGCTATGCTTTAAATTCTGGGACTCAAGGAAGGCTTTAAACTGGGTGCAGTTAATCTGGGTGGGCTTCGTGGAAGAGGTAGGTTTTATGCAAGATCTGGAAAGTTCTTCATATTCTTCGGTAAGTTAGTGGCAGTGCTGGGAAGACACCCAGGCTAATAATAACCCGCCTTTATGTTTTGGCAAGCACCCTTTCATACTCGTCACGTTATTTAATCCTCACACCCAATTTTCTGAAGCACTGTTATTTTCACCGATTTAAAAATGAAGAAGCAGAAGCAGGGAGATGAAGTAACCTGCTCAAAATTACACAGCTACTAACAGATATGAACCCAGACAGCCTGGTCCCAAGGCGGTACCTGTGATGCATCCACACACCCTCCCTGCTTTGGGCTGCAAGAATGGAGCAAGCAGGGCCAAGGTTTTCTACCGCCGCGGAGGCCACATACAGCTGTGACTCCCAGGCACCATGGGCTCCACCCACGACTGGAAACGGAAGGGCGTGCGGGCCAGCGCGGGGTGAGCGCGGCGGTGCGCTGGGGACGCGCAGGCGGTGCCCGGGATGCCTCGCGGGCCGAGGGGCGAGCGACGGCGGCCCGGCGGGGGAGGGCGCTCGCGGGGAGGCTGTGCCAGTGACGCCGCTTCCAGCGCCGCCGGTTTCCTTAGGATTCCCGAAGTGAGAAAATACAAACAAAAAATAAAGGATTCTCTGGGGCATTCGGCATCGCAGCGGCCAATCCACTCTGTGAAACAAACTCCATCGAGAAAGAAACAGTGGACTTGGAATCAAGAGGCCCCTCCCGAGTTCTAGTTCTGCCTCTGCCACCATCTGACTGTGTGACCTTGGGCAAGTCGCTTCCCATCTCTGGGCCTCCGAGATTAAAGCTGACCTTTTCACCCGGCTTTTGCAGCTCATCGCGATGTGGCCGGCTGAGAATGGAGTCTTCAGGGTGGTTTGGTGAAAAATGGAGCTGTTCGCAGGACTCAGGGTCCTGGAGCAGACTCCCACACGGCTTCTGCCCCCATCCCCACTCACGCCCCTTGCCACCCGGTAGGCGCGGTGGCGCGGAACTCCGGCGAACAGCTCACGCTTCGCTTACTGCTAAACCGTGGGGAAAAGCCCCCAACTGCGCCCTCCTGCCCTGTGCCAAGGAGAGTGAGGGTCTGTGCCCAGGGTTGGCACACGGGAAGGGAGGCTCTTGAATTCTTGCTTTCATCTTTGTTTCCTAGGGCCCAGCTCACCTGAAGAGCGCCCAGCCTTCAAGCTAACAGCTCACGCATGCAGCCCTCCGTTCATCCTTCACAGGGTAGGGGAGTAAGCGTACTCAAGCAAAGCCATTTGCGTGGAACTCTTCCCCGGCCCCTCAGTGCCTCTGGAGTTACATCAGAACCCTTAGAATGACTGTGAACGCCTGTCTCCTTCTGCCCCCAATCTGCCACCCAAACTCCATTCCCGGTTCCCCTTTCCCCTTAAAGTAGAACTCAGTGATTTTTTTTAAAGCAGAGGCTCAGTACTCAGGCACCCAGGTTGAAATCCTGAGTTTACCAGCTCATAGCTATATGACCTTAGGCAAGGTACTGCAAACCACCAAACCTCCATTTCCTCGTCCCTTAAAATGGGAGAGGTAGCACCCATTCCGTAGGACTGTGGGAGGATTAAATGAGTCACTTAGCATACATAGTTCCTGGAAAATAGTAAGCTCACTCTAAATGCTTGTTACAACACTTCTCAGCCCACATTCGTCTACCGCCCCTTACTTCCTCAAGCTTGTCACACTCTTTCCCAACTGTGTGCCTCCTTGTATACCTGGACATCCTTCTCCTTTCCCCTTTTACACCCAGTAGGCTCCTACACACCCTTTAAAGCCCTAATCAAATTCCATTGCCTCTCTGAAGACTTTTCCATCCTTCTGCCTAGCAGAGTTAAGTGTTCCTTTCTCCTCTTTCTGCCCTTCACCACCTTAACCCAGTGACCAACTTAGCATCACCAGTGTTGGGACAACCAGCTTTATGGCCTATTGGTAGACCACACAGTTCCTCCACCCATGAAGTCTTCCTGCCAAAAATGTTGAGCCTAAATCTAATCAGGCTTTTAGAGCTAGCTTCAGTTTACAGGAAATTCAGGGGAGAGAGGAACAAGCACGTTGAACACCAGGAAAGCAATATGACAAATCCAGCATTTACAGTTTATAAGTTTATAAGACAACTGCCATGATACCTTAAGAGTCAGTGCTGTGAAAACAAAACAATACAAAAGCAAAAACAATGGGGGACAGGGTTGTTCTAGATTTAAAGAGATGTAAGAGTCTAACAACAAAATGTAATATGTGATCCTTGATTGCATCTTGGTTTATTAATTTGAAAAACATTTTTAAAGCTATAAAAGACCTATTTTTATACAGTGGGTATTATTGACTATGAAATGGGTATTAGGTGATATAAGGACATAATTGTTAATTTTATAAGGTATGGTAAGTGTTATGATTATGTAGGAGAATGCTCTTATTTTTTAGAAATGCATGCTGAAGTGTTTACTGCTGAAGTGTTAGAATATCTATAATTAACTTTGAAATGGTTCAGCCACAAATTTTATATATAGTGAGATGAAATAAATATGGTAAAATGTTGACAATTGTTGAATCTATGTGTTTGATAGGTGTGTGTGTGTGTGTGTGTGTGTGTGTGTGTGTGTGTTTGTTTTTAGAACATCTTAAATTCGTAATCCTTTCTTTACAGGTACCTAGACCACTTTTGATTAAGAAAACTGTAGAAAGTTAGTAACTGCCTTGAGCGGAATGCCAGGCAGTGGCACGTGTCAGTTTTCCAGAGTCCTGATTTGTGGGGTGTCTGAATGCACTGCTCCGGGTCTCTGCTCACAATGGCTGGAATCAGTCGCCGGCAGGTTTTAGTCCACAGGTCACTTTTCCCCTTATTTCTTTGTAAACTCTTCAGCGTTCTTACAGAATTTTTTACGGTCCTTGGAGTATTCTTTGGCTAGGTCAGCCCGAAGCTGGGGGTTGTTCACCAGTGCAATGAGGGACTGGATTACTTGGTCGGTTTTGGTGGCTGGCTTCCTGTTTTCAACCCTAATTACTGGCAGACATACTTGCCCCTTTTCATCGATATTTGGGTGGTAGATCTTTGTTTTAAATGTGATCTTCGGTGGTTTGAATGGGTGCTCTGCTGGAAAGTTGATTTCGATTCTGAAGGCCCCCTTGTCATATGGAGGGTTGTCAGGAACAGTAAGCCCTTGCCAAGTCAATAAATTAGCTTCATCAACCTGGATGTTACGGAATTTTTTCATCCCACATTTGTGGATTTCTTCAAGCTCTCTCATCAGCCTCCCGCTGGCCACCATCTTGGATCTGGTGCTGCTCAGATAGGTTTTTAGTGTATTTTTCTTTCTGTTTTTCTGTACATTTCAACATTTCATAATAAAAGTTTGTTTTACCTTTTTTAGGTTCTAAAGAATTGGGGTAGCTGGTGGTGGATACCTGAAACTATTAAACTACAACCCAGAACCCATGAATCTCGAAGACAGTTGTATAAAAATGTAGCTTATGAGGGGTGACAATGGGATTGGGAAAGCCATAAGGACCACACTTCACTTTGTCTAGTTTATGGATGGATGTGTAGAAAAGTAGGGGAAGGAAACAAACAGACAAAGGTACCCAGTGTTCTTTTTTACTTCAATTGCTCTTTTTCACTCTAATTATTATTCTTGTTATTTTTGTGTGTGTGCTAATGAAGGTGTCAGGGATTGATTTAGGTGATGAATGTACAACTATGTAATGGTACTGTAAACAATCGAAAGTACAATTTGTTTTGTATGACTGCGTGGTATGTGAATATATCTCAATAAAATGATGATTAAAAAAAAAAAATTATACTCCCACCTTCGTTCAGGGCTGTCGCCCTTTTTTGGCTTCAGCCTGCCTGCGCATAAATAAAACTTTCTCCAATGGAAAAAAAAAAAAAAAAAAGTTTGTTTTAAATTATTCCTTCTTTGGGCTCCCATAGTAGTTTTTCGGCCTTCGTTAAAGCACAAATCACAATATTCTGAGGTGATTGATATATGTCAATGGTTCTTCCCACTCAGGTTACAGATTACAAGCTCCTAGGGGAGGGTTCCAGGTCTGGATCATCTTTATTTCTCTCATAGTGCCAAGTACATAGTAAGTGCTCCATAAATATTTGCTGAATGAATGAAGACTTTACTATTGCTGTAATGCATAGTTCATCACTAAACTTACTCTTAGGAATTTCCAGAATGAAAAATGATTACGGCAAACTTTTATCAAGCACTTGCTATGCTAAACCCCTAAATGCATTGTCTCATGTAATCCTCACAGCTGTGCTATGAAGTAAGTAAACTATTGATTCCTTGTTACAAATAAGAAAACTGATGCACAGGTTAAGAAACTTGCCCCAAGATCATTCAGTTGGTAGTGGCAGATGCTTTGGTTCTAGCCAATACACTACATCACCATGTCCCTTTCTTCCATCACTCTCTGGGCATACATAATTATGTGGGTACCTGGCTTAATGCTTAACTCTCCTCAAAAGCAAAGGAAAGAAAACCTATATCCAAGAAAAAGTTTGTATACAAATGTTTGTAGCACCATTATTTATAAGAGCCAAAAGGTGGAAACAACCCAAATGTCCATCAACTTGAATGGATAAACAAAATGTGGTATGTCCCTACAATGGAATATTATTCAGCCATAAAAAGAAATGAAGTACTGATACATGCTACAATGTGGATGAACCTCAAAAACATTATGCTAAGTGAAAGAAGCCAGACATAAAAGTCCCCATATTGTATGATTCCATTCCTATGAAATATCCAGAATAGGTAAATCCATACAGACAGAAAGCAGATTAATGGCTACCAAGGGATGGGGGAACGGGAAAACAGGGAGTGACTGCTTAATGGGTGTTCCTGTTTGCTAAAGCTGTCAGAAATGCAATATACCAGAAATGGATTGGCTTTTACAATAGGGATTTATTAGTTCACAGAATTACAGTTCTAAGGCTATGAAAATGTCCAAATTAAGGCATCAAGAGGTAGATACCTTCCCTGAGGAAAAGGCCGATGGCAACTGGAACACCTCTGTCAGCTGGAAAGACACATGGTACTTTGCTCCCAGGTTGCATTGCTTTCAGCTTCTGATTCCAGTGGCTTTCTCCTTAAGCATCTGTGGGTTCTCACTCAGCTTCTGTGGGGGCAAAGTCTGTGCTTCATCTCTTAGCTTAGTATCTCCAAACATCTGGGTCTGTGTTGGCTCTGAGCTCTCTTCAAAATGTTTCTGCCTTTTATCCTTCATAGAGGATGCCAGTAAACTAAGACCCACCTTGAATGGGTGGGTTCACATCTCCATGGAAATAATCTAATCAAAAGGTCCCACCCACAATAAGTCTGTATCTACAAGATTGGATTAAAAGAATGTAGTCTTTTTCTGGGGTACAGAACAGATCCAAACCAGCACAGTGGGTGAAGGGTTTCCTTTTGGGGAGATGAAAATGTTTTGGAACCAGATAGAGGTGATGGTTGCACAACATTGTGAATGCACTAAATGCTACCACATTGTATACTTTTAGAAGGACTTATTTTATGTTATGTGAATTTCACCTCAATTTTTTAAAAAGAGGAATGAAGTACTGGTCCATGTATAACATGATGAACCTTGAAAACATTAGGCTTGGTGAAAGAAGCCATTCACAAAAGACCACATATTATATGATGCCACTGATACAAAATGCCCAGAATAGGCAAATCCATAGATCTAGGAAGTCTATTAGTGGTTGCTTAGAGCTGGGAGAATTGGGGGGTTGATAGCTAAAGGGTACAGGGTTTCTTTCTGAGGTGATTAAAATGTTCCAAAATTGAAGTTAAGATGGTTGCACAATTCTGTGAATATACTAAAAATCATTGAACTGTACACTTTAAATGGGTGACTTGTATGGTATGTGAATTATGTCTCAATAAAGCTGGGGAAAAAAGTCAAGGAATATCTTATTTACCAATTAATCTGCCCATGCTAGTTGAGCAAATAAATTGAGTTAATGAATGGCTTTTTCCCTTGCAGTTGCCAGAAATCTGCCACATTTCCAAAGTCCAAAATGAATTCCTTTGACAGTCTCATGGGCATGCTAGCTCCTAGCTCCCAGGAATCTATTAATACCCTAATAAGAAACCTGATAATTCAATAAATAATTCCTGAGGTTGCCAGTATACTCCAGAAGAAGAGAGAAATGCATAGACGATTTCTTCCAGATACAAACTGTGGGATTACAGAGCGAGGGGCCGCCAGGATGTTCTGTCTGGAAAGGGGCCCCTGAGATCTCACTGTTGTCTGTTTCTACTTGTAAAACTCGATTCATTTATCTGGGTTTGGCTGACCATTCCTGGTTTGTTTTTTCCCCTCATCCTCATTGTTCAGAGGGACTGTTGTAATGAAAGTTCCAGAATAAAATAACTAGTGAGGTTCTGTGGAAATAACTTCACTGAGGATCACTCCAAAACTTCAATGGACACTGATCACCTGGCAAGTGCTTGTTCAAAACTCTGGTTCCTGGGCATTTTCCCTGGAGATTCAGATTCAGTAGGACTAGGGTGGGGCCAGGAATCTTCCCTTTTTAATAAAGCAGCTAAGGTGTCCCTGATACCGGGGACAATTGATCATATTGGAAACTGACCTAAATGAAGAACAGATAGGAGGAATGGGCATGTGTAGGTTTTATCAGGCAGAAAAACAGGTTTGCTTTAGTTACTGTCACTGTTACAGAACTGATGTTTGTTGGGCCTCACCATGACATTGCCATTGCCACTTGACCTGTGAGGAGATTTGCAGTCAACAGTGGTTATTTGTTCCTTTTGCTGATCCAACAATATCCTTCCTTCTGGTAATAGCACCCATATGTTGCTTAAGGAACTTCTTCACCCGTCTCATGCAGGTGATTCAGGTGAAGCTAATTCCTGGTGAACATGTGACTCAGCTCCACCAGTCAGAGTCTCGCATCCCCTGGCCACAGTGAATGGTTCAGGAATGGTCATGTGACTCGATTACAGCCAATGAGACTCAATTCTGGGGTTTTCATCTTAACTTGGGAGAAAAAAAGAGACTCTCTTTTGTCTGTGATGGCTGAGAGGATATGATGTAAGTCACCATGGGTGTGAGGGGATGGGAGGCCCTGTGAGACTGGAGCCCACACAGAACACAGCAGTTTGGAGCAATGGAGACAGGAAGGGCCATCCTCTGATGATATTTCTTGAGCCCCTAGATCCAGCTACCTTCTGGACTTACGGGATGTGTGGTCCAACTTTTGCCCAAGTCAATTTGAGTTGGGTCTCCGTGACTTAAATGGTTCACTCCCTTTGCCTGTACTCTGACCACATTGGCCCCAGGAGATGTGTTGCTTAAGCCCAGCACCCATCACCAGTGTCCCACCCCAAAGTGCTTCATCCAAGTGGACATCAGGAGAAGCCATTGAAGGCAAAAGAGGATTGATAGAAGAGTAGCCCCTCAAACTAGCATTACTGAGCACAAGTGCCATGGCTAGGCCCTGTAGTAAATATTTAGACATCTATTTACTCATTTTGTCCTATAACAACTCTATGAAATAGGCTCCATTATTAACTCCAGGTGATACCTCTATCCCCAGGCTGAAAGTCAGGTGAAAGTAAAGGGAAGGCCCTGATTAACCAGCATATGAGCATGTTTCCCACTCCATTTTGTCTCTTTTGTAAATGCATACAGACTCTTGCTAGAAGACAGATGCTTTCTAAGAGCAGCTGAACCAGGACATTAGCAAACCACTATTCCCACACTCTCCCATAACACCATGAGCATCCTGAAGTTAAGAACCTTACCCCTCAGGTTCCTTTGGCTTGGTAATGGGCTCAACACCTAGGGCAGTTCAAGCCTTCAAGGTGGGCAGATGGGTGGATCCACTGACCATTGCCATCTTTGCCATCAAACATGCATTCACTCAACAAACATGCATTCGGTATCAGCTATCTGCCAGGCACCATTCTAGGTACTGGGAAATACAAGGTTGAATACTAGGGAAAGTCCCTGTTCCCAGGAATTGACGGCCTTGTCAGGAAGGTACACATTAAACAAATAATCGCACATATAATTATGTTATTACTTATTTAATTACAAGTGTGATAAACACTGTGAAGCAAAATTCAGGCTGTTATGGGAGTGTGCAACGGGGGTATCTAAACTTGTTGACTCACTGTCTGAATCAGCATCTTTATTCAATTGACATGTTTATGGATTGACCACTCAGAGCCAGGCCCTGTGTTAGGTGCTGGGGAAAAAGGCACAGCCCCTGCTCTCAAGGAGCTCACAAGTGCACAGCAATTAAATCACCCAACTGACTGTCCCTTTGACCCACAGCCTGTGAGCAACTGCAGGTTAGCAGCTTTGGCATCCACTTGAAAGAACAACTCCAACTCCTGCTTCCATGGGAGAAGCCAATATATTTAACTGTTTCCATTCATCTCTTATTGGTCTTACCATATCTTTCCCTGACCCTCATGGCTTTTGGTCTCAAGGGTTGGGAAATTGGGATAAAATGCCGAGAATGTTTCATTAGGCTCTCTAAAAATAGAGTCTTGGGTTAAAAAAAAAAAAAATCCCTGTGATTTCACTGGCAAAAAAGGGCGTCACATCAGGAAAAGGAAGGAACTGGGTATTGAAACCCCCTGGGCCTGGTGGCTCCAGTGTGCTAAGAACAGGAGCTGGGCTTCGAGGGCAGCCCTTTTGTGATATTTATGGCTGCTCGGCCCCAAGGGTGCACACCAGAGTGTGATGCCAAGCTTCCCATGGGGAACTTTCTGGATGACTTTATTATTCAGAGCATATGATGCCTTGGCTCCAGCAGCTGGGGATAGTCAGCAATTCTGCAGAGCTGAAGAAGGGGTTCTCTCCAGCAGAGGTAAATGAATGGGGAAGTTCAGATATAGGAGATCTGCCTGGGTCCTTCTTAGAGCCAGCCTCCCTGGAGGATACAGCAGAGGGAATGACTTCGGCCCTTGGGCCCTGATGCAGGCCTGAAATATGATAGCATGGGAAGGAATGGGGATGAAGGAGTGGCCTCCCACTGTACCCAGACTGGACTGACACACTCTGGGTGAGGAGTGCAATTAACTCATTTCTGTATCTCTCCAGCCTGACACCCTGGAGCTGGCTTCTGCATCCACGTCATGACCACCGTATATTGAGGGCTAAGTATATGCCAATTTAATCCTCAAACAATCCACTATTATCCTCATTTATAGGGACTTGAGACTCAGAGAGTGGTAGAGCAGGATCCACACAGTTTATAGAGCTGTGCTACCCCAGACTTCTCAGTGAGGGCCTCAGAGAAGAAAGGCAGCAGAGTGGGAAGGTGGCAAGGAGTCCCTTACACTCACGGTTCACAGAAAGCATTTGCATGAAAACCTGCTTGCATGAGGCCCTGGAAAAGACAAGCATTTAACTTGGCCATCCTGGATCTAACAAGTGTGGATTTAACTGTTTGAGAGCAACACAGAATTTAACATTTTCTCCTTTTTGCTAAGGATTGTTTTATACCAACAATAATAAGAGTAAATAACTGATCTATTGAAGTTTGATTTCCTTTTCATTCCCTGGGTCAAGTGCTTTATGTATATCATGTCATTGAATCTCACATCAGTTTATGAAGTAAATATTGTTATTCTTCTGAAGAGACATTAAATAACTTGGCCAAGGTCACAACTAGTGAGTTGCAGAGCCAGAATTCATAGTCAAGGATGGATGGCTCTAAGATCTCCTGATCCTGCTGAGCAACTGGAGAAAGGGCTTGATTCTGATCCCTCCACAAACCAACAATTTGCCATTGGCAAGTCATCTAACTTCTCTGGGC
The DNA here is from genome assembly GCF_015220235.1 of Choloepus didactylus. Classification (NCBI taxonomy): domain Eukaryota; kingdom Metazoa; phylum Chordata; class Mammalia; order Pilosa; family Megalonychidae; genus Choloepus; species Choloepus didactylus. The sequence goes on along the minus strand of NC_051317.1, from coordinate 18,953,737 downwards.
CTCAGCTTCCACATCTGTAAAATGGGAAGTTGGGCTAGATAACATGTTAGACCATCTCCATCCCCAGTATCTAGACTTTGAACCCCTTAAGGGAACTCCCAGTGCTTGGCAGAGGGCCTGGCCCAGAGCGGGTAGGTAAAACATCTTTTGAGCTAAACTGGTCCTGATGGCGTCCTTGCTCCTAGTTCCACATGTAGCTGCCACTTAGAAATCTCTGCATTTCTTAAACCCTCTCTGCTCTTATTGTCCAAAGTTCAAAGATACCATAATTTATCAATTGTGGTTATTTCCTTTTTTTCCTATTAAAAAAAAAATACTTCTATGTGTCTCTTCATGGACTAGAATTTCACTTGGTTATATATCCAGAAATGGAGATTTGGGATCATGGGATATACACAAATTGCTCTCAAAAGCTGTTGTAGGAATTTATATTCCCATCAGCTGTGAGATCTCCCCTTTCCCTATATCCTTTTCAGAATTTGGGTTTGTCAGAATTTTAAAATTTTGTCACTTTGATGAGTGTGAAATGGTATACATATATCTAATTTTTCATAATGGAAGATTTCAAATATTTACAATAGTAGAAAGAATAATGTAACAAACCTCTGTGTGCCTATTACCTACCTGCAACAATTAGCAACTCCTTACCAATCTTGTAAGATTTCTCCCACCCATTATTTTCAAGTAAATCCTAGACATCATGCCATTTCATGTGACTATTTCAGTCTATATCGCTAAAAGATAGTCTCCCGTTTTCAAGAATAAGCACAATACATAGTCAGACACACCCAAAATCAACAATAATTCCTTAATATCATCAAATTTTCAAGTCAGTGTTTCACATTTATCCAATTACACTATATATTTTTTCTTTTTATACTTTGTTTGAATCAGGATTCAAACAAGATCCACACATTGTGATTAGGTTAATATCTCTTAAATTTATTTTTTTTCTTCCTTGCAATTTTAATGAGATACAGTCACATACCATACAGTCATCCAAAGTGTACAATCAGCTGTTCACAGAATCATCATATAGTTGTGCATTCATCTCCACAGTTACTTTTTGAACATTTTCATTACTCCAAAAAAAATTAAAAATAAGTAAGAATAAAAATAAAAGTAAAAAGGAATACCTAAAACAACCCATCCCCTTCACCCCCCCCCCCCATTATTCATTTCCTTTTTTTTCCCATCTTAAATTTATTTTAATCTACTGGTACCCCTTCCGTCTCTTTTTAAAAATTAAAAAAAAATCTTGAAATTCACTTGTTAAGGAATTCAAGTTGATTTTCCAGTTAGATTCTCTGAGTTTGGATTTTGCTTATTGTATCCCCGTGGTATCATAGCATGTATTCCTCAGTTCCCTGTATTTCCTATAAATTGATAGTGAGATCAAGGACAGGAATTGGCAAACCATGGTCCCTGGGCCAAATCTGTCTTCCTATCTGTTTTTATAAATAAGATTTTATTGGAACACAGCCACACCCATTTGTTTATCTACTGTCTGTGGCTATTTTTGTGCTACAACAGCAGAGTTGAGTAGTCACAACAGAGGTAGTATAGCCCACGATATAAACAATATTTAATTCTTGCCCTTTAGAGAGAAAGTTTGCCATCCCCTGCTCTAAAGTCTTGATCATATTGAGTGCTAGATTTTGTGGGTATAGTTTCTTCATAGGAGGTGGTGTTTAATTCCATCAGGAGGACTCTTATGGCTAGTTTTTTCTCTTTTTGTAATATTATCAGCTAGGTCATAAGAAGCTGCAAAATGGTAATATCCTGAGTCATTTCTGCATTCCTTTTTCAATCATTTTCTGCAATCCTGAGTCACTTCATTCCTTTTTCAATTATTTGCTGCAGTGCTTCTGTAAAGAGCAACTTACTTCCTCTCCTCTACTCTTTGGTTGCCCTGTGGCACAGTTCTTACAGGAAAGCCAGAATAAATGCTTAATTGTTTCCCTTTCTTCACCAGTTTTCAAAATACTGAGTTGATTTCCTAGTATTTTCCAGAAATGATCACTGCCAGTTTTTATTCTCTTTTGTTTGTCTACTTTTAAAGTGTAATTTATGAACTTGTAAATTTAAATATAGGTGATGTTTTTCAATCCATTGCAGTTATTTTCTTTATGGATCAAGTTGTCATGGCTTTGCACAGTGGAAGAAATCTTTTCAAGTTGCCTCTTGAGTTCCTTTGACATGACTCTAGCTTCCTTGATTTGTAGCATTAAAAGATTGTCTGGAATGGAGAGCTATTGCTTAAATTGTACAGAGTTTCTGTCTGGGGTGATAGAATTTTTTGGTAATGGATGGTGACGATAGTAGCACAACATTGTGAATGTAATTAACACCACTGAATTGTATACGTGAAAGTAGTTCAAATAGGAAATTTTATGTTATAAATATGTTACCACAATAAAAAAATTTAGGAAAAAAACACAAAAAAAGATAGTCTAGGTACATATTGTACATTTTCTACCTCGAAGCTGGAATTAGCTATTTATTTTTCTAAGGAACCCTGGTGCCTTTTAGTGGGAAATAGGATTTAGAGACCATGGTCTGGGCACTAATGATGTTCACTGCTATCGGGTTGGTCTTGATTTCTACGCCTGAGAACAGCAGACAGAGCTAGGAAATATGGATGGTTGGTTGGTTTTCAGATAAGCTACATCAAAAATCCATACTGAAACTTCCGATTCAAATTCAAGACTACACGATTTTTACTTTCATCATTCTTCTGTATCTCCTTTCTCCCACACCGATAATCCTGGTTCTCAGCAACACCCACATTAACTCATTTGCTTTATCCCACCACTACACATCCAATGGTCTCAGAATAACAATACCAACTCTACCACTAACAATCGGATTTCTGAAAAGAGGCAGCCCTTTCTACAAAGCAGAGTAAGAAATTCTGAAAATGAAAGTGGAAGGGAACTCAGCAGGAAAGGTCTGGGCTGATCCCATGTGATTGTGTGACAGTTTGCACTACTGCTGGAATTTTTAATAGAATATTCTGCTGGTGAGGATTTTGTACTTTAGGGTAGTAAAGTCTTAAAGTCAGAGTCCTTACCCTCTGGGGGTTTACACATGTCTACAGGCTAGAGGAAAACAAGAGGCTATACCAGTGTAATTGGTAATTATGTGAGTAAACTCTAGTTTCAGTTTCCCTCCCTAATACTAGAGGATAAAGAGAGGAAGGAGGAACTTGCAAGAGGAGCTTATTAGTTGTAGAGTCTTGGGCAAATCAAATCACCTCTCTGAATAGTTTCCTTATCTATTTAAAAAAAAAAAAAAAGCAGGGATATGGAGGGCAGGAATTAGACCATGCTCTAGCCACAGCCTCTTTCTTTCTGTTCTCCAAATACATTGAACCTGTTTTCCTGCCTCAGGGCCTTTGTACTCACAGTTACCTGTGCCTGGAAAGCCTTTCTCTAGCTCTGCCAATGCCTGGTGTCTTTTTCATCATTTGAGTCTCAGCTCCAATGTCACCTCTTCAGAAAGTACTGCCCCCCCACCACCACATAATCTGAAATAGCTAATCTCCACCCCCCACCCCACCCCCATGACCCTATCATGTCAGCCTATTTCATTTATTCTTTGTACTAATATCTGTTTACTTGTTTATGTTTACCTCCCCACTCTCTAGAATATAAGCTTAAGAAGAACAGGGTCCTTGACTTTCTAGTTCACTGATGTATCCCCAGAAACTAAAACAGCCTGGCACATAATAGTGCAGAATAACAATGCCTGCTGAATAAATAGATGAGCTAGATAATCTCCCAAGCCCCTTTCAGCTCTAATTCTAAGTGTGTACACACAACAAAGTGAGTGTAGACTCACAAACAAGCATGATGGCACCATTATACAGATATGGAAATTCAGGAAGTGACTGACTTGCCAAGGGCTTCACAGGGAAGAAAGAGGTATAGTCCACTCCATGCCAGCTTTCTCTGTTTAGCACTGTGTGGGAAGTCAAAAGCCAGAGACTCAGGTTTGGTTCCTTCCACAAGCTGTGTGCACTGGACAAGTCACTTTGTCCAAGAACTGGTGACTCTGTTTCTCCATCCCAAAGAGAAAATACTAAGAACTCTGGTCTGGGATTTCCAAGGACTCCAAGGACTCAGTTTCTCCAAGTGAAAGAGAAGATGTGTATAGCTCTGGTCTAGAGTTACTGCCAGATAATGAAACTTTGTAAACTGAGTAGGGCTCAGCACTATGCAGAATGTTTTGCAGTTTCTTCCCCACCCTAACCCCGCGGTCGTTCCAGGGCTGTGGAGGAAGGGAGAGCCAGCTGCTTGCCATGGTTTGTTTACTTTCCTGAGTCCATTGCCTGCCCCTAGCCTAGCTGCTTTCACCTGCTCAGGTAAAGAGGTAGGGGGAGCCTTGCTCAGCCAATGAGCTGCGCGTGCTCTCTTAAAGGCACCCAGCAGCTAGCAGGGAAACAAGCCTGGTGACCTGGAGAACTCCCGGTCTGGGACCAGAAGGCAGCTGTGCAATTTGGATATAACTAAGCCCTTTGCGGCCACACCGTGATCCCAGGGCCTGGTCACTCCATGTCCTGGAGGAGGCTTTCTTCAGGGAGGCCTTCTTCACCTTGCCCAGAGCCGGCTTTCCAAGAGGCTTCCACACCGAACTGCCCTGGCAGACTCCCAGGGAGGAAAGACTGCATGGCCTTGGCAGCTGCCCGCCAGGAAGGAGCCCACAGGTGCCAGGGAGAAGCCATTTCTCTGTCCTGACCTCCTTCAGCAGGCCTGGTGAGTCTTGGATGCTCTGGGTTTCTTGAACCCCAGGGCTGCAGGGTGTGGTGGGAAAATGCCTCTCTGGAGGGGCAGAAACTGTGGGGGCTGGTTCCAGCGCTGCTGAGTGACCTTTCGTAAGTCATTGCAGCTCTCTGAGCCTAACATTCCCCATTTGGGAAAATGAGGAGCTCAGACTTCGGCATCAGCTTAACCCTTTCACTGTTTTCCCCTGTTTTGAAAGATTTTTATCTGCCAAGCTGCACCTATTATGTAATAATTCGTTAATTGGGTTTTCCCCTTTTACGTCAATTATGGTGCTATAATAGCCAGTCAGGGTTTCCTGGTCAACAAGAGCAAACCACGACAATACCACCGAGCTGATATAAGTTTAGCCAAAAGCACAGAAATGTGATGTTTTAGTCTGTCTGTGAGGGCTTATCTAGAGTCAATATTTGATTTTCATTTGGCCTTTTGAAAAATGAGAAAGAGGACGTTTGGAGTAATTTCCAGAGAATTAGGTGTGGAACCCCTAGAACTAGCTCTCATGGTCTATGAGGGTATAAAGCAGAAATTCTGCCTTTGCAAACTGCCCCTCCCTCCCAGCCTTGGTCCCTACCATGCTGCCTCATACATGGGGTGCATTCTTGAAAGTGGAGCCCTTTGGTCTGAAAACCTCCTATATAGATCTGGACTGTTTCCAGGTGTCCCCATAAAGGGTTCATTGCACCTCTGGCCAAGTCTGATGAACCCTGGATGGGGCTGCTGAGGACCCCTTCAGGCCTCTGCCAGGGTGTGGCCAGGGTGATAGGAACCAGTGGAAAGGAGCTGAAGGTCAGGAGTGGCTGTGCTGGGATTCCAGTCCTGGCTCTGCACTGAGTGGCTCTGTGACCTCAGGCGAGTTGCCTGACCTCTGTGAACCTCAGTTTTCCCAGCTGTAAAATGGGAATTGTGATCTTGGGAATGCTTGCCTACCAGGATCATTCTTAGGGCCAAATAAAATAGCGTATTTCTTGGAAGCTTAGATTCTGCAGATTTTAAGGTGTATCCTGTATACATGCATTTTTGACTTGAGAATAGGGTAATGGATGTTTTATAAAATGTGACCTCTGTGATAAAAGAATTATTCAGATAATGATGGAATCATGGCTGCCTGTTGTTTAAATCCTTTTACTTTTTAACTTATAGTGACACATTTTGAAATGTAGAATCATATAAACAAAACGGAGGAGAAAACAGCTGAGTCTTGGTATTTTCTAATGACCCCTGGGACCCCGCCATCTGTGGAATGTGGCCCTAATGCATGAGGCAGTGTAATTCAGTGGTCAGAGCAGGCACTTTGGAGTCAGACAATCTCAGGGTTCAAGTACAGACTGTAAGACCTACTGATGACCTTGGGTAAATGACATTTTTCTTTTTTATGCCTTAATCTCTTCTAAATTTTAAATTGAGGGGAATACTGGGGATAGAAAGTGCTGGCTAAGAGGCAGCCATTGTTGTTGTTGTTGTTGTTGTTGTTGTTAAGTTGGGATTCAGTTTAGGACATGGGGTCTAGGAACCTACAAACATGTTCCTCTAGAGAGTCCCAGCTTCTGAGGGCTCATGATTCTTGGAGCCTTGAGTGGCTGACTAAACTGATCCAGAACAAGACATGTGGGTCAGTCTCCCCCTCTGTAAAATGTGGCCCCTCACACCCCTGCCACCATTCCTGGAGCAGCCAGAGGCAACAGGGAGAGGCCGTGGGTGGGCATGTGCTTTGGCACCAGTCAAGCCCTCCCAAGCACATGAGCCTGTTGCTGCCCTTTGCTCCGGGAGTCCAGCCAAGGCACTGAGCCTCTTCCATTCAGTCATTTGGGTTTTGGCCACCTTGTTCTCACCTCTACCCTGCCCCCCTCAGCTCCTTGCCGAGTAAATAAATCTCAGGGATTCCTGGTTTCAAGAGCTGCAACAGTGCCTTTCCTTGCAGCAGAAGCTGCAGGGTAATGAGGTAGAGTGAGAGCCAGAACAGAAACTTCCCAGGAATCAGGGAAGGCAGCTTCCCTTGCCCAAGTCTAGGCAGATGATGTGTGTGAATGTGTGCTTGTGTGGGTGCACAGGAGCAAGTGAAATGCAAGTTGAAATATTCTAAGGTTGAGAAGGCCCCCTGCCAAAGATCACGATAGCCTGTCCCTGCTCTGGGGAAAGCCTCTCTTCTAACCAACCTTGAAAGGTTGCAGCTGATCCCCAGGGAAGGCTCCTAAACATCTTTCCTTGGTAACCAGCCTTGGCATCTCAAAATCCTCCCAAGGGTGTATGCGTGGTGTGTGAGTGTTTCAGTGCCTCAGGTGTCTGAGTTTGAGTTCCATGGTCACCGAGCACCTAAACATTAGAGAAAAATAGGTGGCTGGATGGACCTATGGTGGGAGGTAGAGTTTCCTCCAGACACCATGGAGCTTGGAGGCACTTTGGTGAAGTAGCTGCATTTATTGAGCATCTACTGTGGGCCAAGGATTGTGCTAGGTATTTTATACTCATTACTTCATTTAATCCTCACAGTAGCCCACTTTATTATTCCCATTTTACAAGTGAGAGTGCTGAGGCTCAGAGAAGCTACAAATCTTGAATAAAATTACTCAACTAACAAGTAGCAAAACTGGAATTTAGACATTTGTGTGTCTTAATTCAGAGCTTGAGCTCTTACCCATTCCACCAGAGGTAGTAAATCAGTCCAAATACTGCAAGATGTGTTTTTTAAAATTTAGGTGACAACATTTGAAAATAGAGCTATTTCATGTAAAAATATGGATTCTGGCTTCTCTTTAAAAATTAGAAGGAAAATCTGGCTCCATGGGTCTGCATTCTGTTATGACGATAATCAATTTGAACTGATTATTAGTTGCTGCCTTTAAACAGGGTATGTGACCTCCAGTTTGCCATAGTCTCCACCACTCCCTGCTGTCATCCACCTGGCCTACTTTCTTATTTATGGTACCAGTCTGGCCCCCATAGGCCTGAGGTTTTGCAACCCCTGTATAACACTCTACTTACTTGGACCTGGGCCCTGATCCTTGCACTGATCTGAACTGGCTGTGACATTAGGTAATGCCACATGTCTGGGATTCAGCTGGAAACTGGGCTGGCTGTACTCTGAAATGACTTCATAAGTGCTTTTCTTTACCATCTATGGGAGAAGCCACAAATCTCCAGCTCTTCACACACATCTGGCTGTGTGTGATATGAGTCTGTGTAAAGTATACCAGGAGAGGCTGGTGTTATTTGCTCTTTGTCGCCAGCACTCTACAGTAACATTTAATGTCCCTTGTGTCATGGGACACTTGGTAACAAGAAGGGCCGGTAGCACCAATCCTGGCTGGATGTCCATTTCCAAAAACTTTGGTCAAAGAACCTGACTTCTGCATGCCCCAGTTCTAGGAGGCCAGATTGAATCATAGGGAGCTCTACTACAATTTCAGCACCTGAGTGCCTGTTTTGACCCTTTTCTTGCTGTAGTATGTGCAAGAAAAAAATTCACAGCCCAGCTGAGAACAGTCTCTCTCTCTCTCTTTCACTCTTTCTCTCTCTCACACACACACACACACACATCTATGGACCAGAAATAGCCATGCTTTGTAGGTCTTCACATCTTTGTGGCATTGTACTTGAGCTTCTGAGATCAGATCTTAAGAGCCATGGAATATCAGAGATGGAAATGTGAGTGGTGCCTTAGATGAAGATCATCTAGTCCAGCAATGGCAAATAGTTTTCACTTCAAGTAGCAATTTCAATCAATTGTAGGGTGTTGAAAAGACTTCTGAAGCTACATCTGGGCATGGATGGTCATATGCTAAGATCTAGCAATGTCCACTGTGGGCAGGGCGAGGGAGAGTAGCAGGATATATGCCAGAAATTTGCTATCCTTGAGCCAGCCCAACTGGCCTGGAGAGGAGAGATGACTTGCCCAAAGTCATTCAGTAAAACAAGGCAGACTCAAATCCAGAAGAAGGTCTCCTGTCCTTGAGGCCACTGTTGTTTACACTATTGTTTACACTGTTTACTGTTGTTACACTGTTGTTTACACAGTTTACTGTTGTTACACTGTTTACACAGTTCAGAGAAGAAAACCAAGACTGGGAGGGGAAATGGCAGAAGCAAGACCAGGAACCAGGAGTCCTGGCTTTCCCTCAAGTAGCCTGGCTGGGGTAAGGGCTAAGGAATTCAGTTCTGTCCCGCTAGACCCAGCCCCTTCAGCCTGGCCTGTTGGCTTCTGTTCCACTTCTCGGAGTCCCTCTGCTCCTGCCCCAGTTGTCTGTCTCATTTTCCTCGGACTCAGAGAGTATACATCAGAGCAGAGGGGCCTCCGGGGATCCTAGGCCCTACATACCCTCTTTTGGCAGGATTCAACACAGTCCCCAGCTCCCTTCTGTTCTGGAAGAGAAGGCCTAGGACACGGGTTCTTAACCTTATTAATGCCATGGACCCCTCTGGCAGAATGGTAAAGAATTCTCAGAATATTTTTAAATGCACAAAATAAAATGCATAAGACTCTAAAGGAAACTAATCCTTTTGAAATACAGTGATCAAGATATTTTTTAAAATTTTATTATATGGTACTATGTGCTTCTTTATATTGATAAATTGCATTACATTGTATTAATACAATACATTTAAAATGGGATCTGGTGGCAGATATAATAACTATTGTAGTAAGTAATGATGAGCATAAATGCTACATTGAAAGATTTAAAATAATTGTAATGTGATGTGAAAAATATCTGTGGTTTCTATTGGTGACAAAGTCACAGGAATTCCCAGTGCTATTGTGGTTCGTTGTCAACATTCATAAAGGAAGAAAATACTTAGTTTGAATTAAATATTAGTAAAAACAAAGATGGAATTTTGTCCTTTCAAGTTCATAGACACCCTGAATTCTGTGGACCCAGGCTGAGAACCCCCATTCTAGGATAATTGAGCAGGAGTCCTCTAGTCCAGTGGTTTGTAAACTGTGGGCGGTAGGACCCTGGGGACTCCAGAAGTGTCACAGAGGCTGCTGGATGGTCAAGGGCAAGTGGGGCAACTGTCCAGTCATATAGCTTCTGAATCCACCACTGCAGCTTCAGTTTGCTTTCCAGCCAAGTTCATTTTATTTGTTCATATAAGGTTCCTTTTTGAAAACAGGGTTCACCTGTTTGTGTTTGGATGTTGTGTTCTCTTTGACCCCACCCACCCCTTTATATGACACAAAGCAAAGCCAAAGCTGAGAGATGTGAATGGATTGCCAGAGGTATTTGGTGGCAGGGTTGGAGCTGTTGAATCCAAGGGGAAGAGGTAGGAAGGAGCTGGGCAGGGTAGGACTTCCCTGTGCCTCTTTCTGCCAGCAATTTCAGGGAAGCAGACTTCTATGGCAAAGCGCCGGGCCAAGAGTTAGGAGATCTGAATTTCAGGGTCCTGGTTCTGCCACTACTTCAAGTTTCTTATCTGCAAACCAAGGCCAATTATACACAGTGTTGAGAGTACTAAAAGAAAGAACGCGGAAAGATCTAGAATGCCCTACTGTAGAGATTTAAATTTCTTTGTCTCTGTCATCTGAGACCCTTTTGTCAGCTCTCTCTGGGGTCCTTTCTCCTCACACCATCAAATCAGATATTCCCTCCATCCTATGACATAACCCCAGTCTCCCAACATAATGTTGCAATCAGATTGGAGGTTGAACGACCAATTGGTCAATCACCCCATCTGCCAATTTTTCATCCTAAATACCTCCTCATTGCTGTCCCCACTGCATGTCTTTATCTCTGGCCTGCGTTTCTCAAACAACTCCCAGTCCAGCTCTCTGCTCCAGTCTGCCTTCCATGAAGCTAAACACAACTCTAACCACATGTTCTGACCATGCCCTTCTTCTACTCCGAGGCCACTGGTGTCTCCTTACTGCACACAAGCCAGGTCCAGCCTCCAGAGAGAGCATGGCAACCCAGACTCATAATCTGCCACCTTTCCCAGCATCGCTAACTCCTCCTGCAGGGAGGCTGCTGTGCTGCTTTTGCCAGAGACCAACCTGCCTTCTGCATTACTCAAGACAGTGAGGCTCTGGGGAGCTATGGGAAAAGAAGAGATTTGGGAAACTGGGAAAGCCACTCTCCTGGAGGCTGGTGTGGTGGGCAAGTGCCAACTACATACACTGCAGGCTCAGAGCAATTCAAGGTATGGAGAGAGCTGGGGTTACCTGCACAGTCAGGGAGAGTCTTCCAGTTGCTACACTATCCAAACCAGAGGCAGGAACCAGTTCCAGGAACAATATGGCCAAGAGGTAAGAATTCATAGAATCCCCAATTCTTAGAATGTTAGAGCTGGCAAAGACCTCACGAATCTGTCCTCTGGTCCAGTTCCTTTCTGCTTCAGACAGAAAAGGAAAGCCCAGAGAAGGGAAGTGATTTGTCCAAGGTCACACAGCAAGTTTGAGGCAGAGCCCAGATTGGAGTCTACATCCAGTGATTTTCTTCCCAATCTCCATGTTCTGAGCTCTGGCTTCTGGAATCCTACCAGGACACTGAGTAACTGGTCCAGGACTGATTTACCAACAATGGGTTAATGTGTCACTTCTGGGCAGTACAAGCATTGGCTTAACCAGGGACTGTCAGTGCCTTAGCTCAAAGGTCTCCAGCTGGGGGACGGTGACAGGTTACACATATGCCAAGATGGAGAGCCTTCAGGCCTTGAGTGGTCAGGTGGAACCTGGGGCAGCTGAAGCCCCCCTAACTCTCCTGAGACAGTCACCTTCACACCTTAAGCAGCCTTATTAGTTTAGCCTAGAGGGTACCCAAATGTTGTCATGTACTTGATGGAAAAATTGGGAACAACTGCCTTAACCCCAAAGCAGGAGTAATTTTAAGTGTAGTGTGGGGAGAGGTAGGAAGAGGGAGAGTCTGAAATCATAGGTTTTAGTTCCCAGCTATACAACTTTTTTCTGACCTGTATATTCTAAGGGGACAGAGAAAAACAAAACAAAACAAACAAACAAAAAAAAAAGCAGGAGAAAAATAAGAGATACCATTTACTGTGTCTCATTTGATCTTCCAAACAGTTCTATAAGTAGGTACTGTTATCAACTCCATTATACCGATGAGGAAACTGAATCATAGAATTTAAGGAACTTATCCAAGACCCCACAAGTAGGAAATAGTGGAGCTGGGATTTGAACCCAATGTTTGTCTTCCTCTGGATTCTGTACTCTTTACTATGCCAAATGAACTCGTTTGGGGCCTGGTGGAAGAGAATGATTTGGGGTTTTTCAGCCCTCCTCCTCTGGTGTTAGTACTGCTGATTCTCTGCCTTCTCGAGACTGCCAGGCTTCAGGGAAGCCTTCAGCAGGAGAGAGGCAGGCAGCAGGGTCCAGAAGACCCCTAAGAAGCAAGGGCTACCCTCACCCCTGCCCTCATGGGTGTGAGATTCTCAACAGTACTGGTGTAGATGTTTTGAGTTCTGACTGAAGGGATCCATGAACCTCCAGGAGTAGAAGCCGCAGCCCTCAGAGCAGTGAGGTGAGAATCCAGCCTTTGGATGACATAGCTTTTGTTGCTATGTTCCCTCTAAAATTCATGGAAAGAAAGCTGGAAAAGGCACCTTGTTCTCCATGCTGACCCTTCCTTAAATAACTCCTATTTACAAATCCAGTTACTCTGCCAAGCACATTATACACTTCATCTTCAACTCAGCTCTATCTTGAATAGCTCCTATTATTATCATCTCCACTTTACCAGATGAGGAATCAAAAGCTCCAAAAGTTCATGTAACTTGTCCAAGGCCACACAGTTGGTAAGTGACAGAATGGATTTTAACTCATGTCTGCTTAATACCAAAGCCCATGCTTTTTTTTTTTTTTAATATTCATTTTATTGAGATATATTCACATACCATGCAGTCATACAAAACAAATCGTACATTCAATTGTTCACAGTACATAGTTGTGCATTCATCACCAAAATCAATCCCTGACACCTTCATTACCACACACACAAAAATAACAAGAATAATAATTAAAGTGAAAAAGAGCAATTAAAGTAAAAAAGGACACTAGGTGCCTTTGTTTGTTTGTTTGCTTCCTTCCCCCATTTTTCTACTCATCCATCCATAAACTAGACAAAGGGGAGTGTGGTCCATATGGCTTTCCCAATCCCATTGTCACCCCTCATAAGCTACATTTTTATACAATCATCTTCAAGATTCATGGGTTCTGGGTTGTAGTTTGATAGTTTCAGGTATCTACTGCCTGCTACCCCAATTCATTAGAACCTAAAAAGGATTGTCTATGTTGTGCATAAGAGTGCCCACCAGAGTGACCTCTCAGCTCCCTTTGGAATCTCTCTGCCACTGAAGCTTATTTCATTTCCTTTCTTCTCCTCCTTTTGGTCAAGAAGATGGTCTCCATCCCATGATGCCAGGTCTAGATTCCTCCTTGGGAGTCATATTCCATGTTGCCAGGGAGATTGACTCCCCTGGGTGTCTGATCCCATCTAGGGGGGAGGGCAGCGACTTCACCCGCCAAGCTGTAAAGCCCATGCTTTTAACCATTATACTATAGTGTAATCTGGGAGACTGGAGAAAAGCACAATTCTGGTTCTGGATACAAGACCCAGCTAGACCACTGACTTCTTAGTGAACTTTGGGCAAGTCTTCTCAGGGTTCCAAATCTGTGACTAGAAAAGCAACTCTTTCTCTGTCTATAGCTCAGGATTATGAAAGTAAAAGCAATTTACAAACTGTTGTCCATTTATCCAAATGGGGTCAATTGAGAACTTAAAGCAAAGGAGGTTCTGGAACTACAGAGGGGAATAAGACATGACTCCTACCCACTGAAAAATATAACACAAATATTAGGTGAGCAGAGGTTTTCCATTTCTGTGTAATGATAGACTAGCTTGTTGAAGACCAACCATCCTACTGAAAACTTTTAAAAGAGCTGAACGAAATAAATTCATTATGTATATAAATAGATAGATATACACACACACACATATATATATACATACATACATACACATAGTGGTGGTTTGAAGCTGTATGTACCCCAGAAAAAAAACATGTTCTTAAATTTAATCCATTCTTGTATGTACAAACAACTGTAAGTAGGACCTTTTGATGAGGTTACTTCAGTTAAGATGTGACCCACCTCAATCAGAGTGGGTCTTAATCCTGTTACTGGAGTCTTTATAAGCAGAATGAAATTCAGACACAGAGAGAGAAAGCCATGGAGGAAGCAGCCAGAAGCTGAAATCAATGGAACCCAGAAGAGAAAGGAGAGACCAGGATTTGCTACCATGTACCTTGCCATGTGACAAACTAAGGGCTAAAGATCACTAACAGCCAACCCTGAGTGCCACAGTCTTCAGAAAGAAAGCACCATCTTCCTGACGCCTTGATTTAGATATTTTTATGACCTCAAAACCATGAGAGAATAAATTTCCTTAGTTTAACCTGACCTTTTCCATGGTATTTGCTTAAGAAGCCTAGGGGACTAAAACAATATACATATACATTTGAAGGGATTAGAGAACTACCAAGACAACAAAGACCTGAGTGGCCAAAATTCCAAGAGAAAAGAAACACGGAGAAATAAGACCCATATTCAGCTGTCGCTTTCCTCCTCCAAAATGCATTATTTCTCAAGAGAAGGCTAAGAAGATGAGCAGAGCATGTGGTAGTGTTATAAGGCTGGAATATAAAAATTGGAGTTCAGGGTCCACCAAGAAGGAGTGTCCGTGGTAAACACCCCAAGCTTTCAATTGGAAACCTCAAAGGGCTGCACCCTAGGAGTAGGAATGACTTAGAACAGCCCCAAAAGGCTAAAGCCTAGCCTTCAATAAATTCATTTCCTTATAGGACTTAAGTTTAAATGTCTTCTAGAAACAAAAGTAAAAATCTCTTTGAAGGAAGATAATACTACCCAGATCCTCTAATTTTCCTGTAATTTTTTCACATGTAATATCTGTCTTCACTCAAACTTTACCTGACATCTTAGTAGGGAAGACCAAATGACTGAAAACCAAGAGAAAAACTACACAATAGAAATAGGCCCACAGGCGATACAGGCATTGGAATTAAGAGAAACAGACTCTAAACATATGTGATTAATATATTCAACAAATTATAACAAGATGGAAAATTTCAGCAGAGAACTAGAATCTGTTAAAGAGAATTAAATGGAAATCCTAAACCTGAAATACAATAATTGAAAATAAGATCTCAATAGATGAGTATAACTGTAGATTAGACATAGCTAAAGAGAAAAGTAGTGAACTGATGGACAGGTCAGCAGAAAGTATTCAGACTTAAGAACATGTAACAGAAAAGAGTCGTGTGGATTGGGGTGATGAAAAATTTTGGTAATGGATAGTGATAATGGCAGCACAACACTGTGAATGTAATCGATACCACTGGATTGTGTAGTTCAAAGAGGGAAATTTTATGTTGCATATATGTTACCACAATAAAAATTTAAAAAAGAAAAAGGAACAAAAATACCTACCATGGAAAAAAAAGACATGTGAACATGGTGGAAAGGTCTAATATATGTATATTTGGAATCCCAGAAGAAAGATGGCGGGGTGGGGAGGGGGTAGGGAAGAGAGAGAATATCAATATTTGATGATGGTCAATAACTTTTCAAAGCTAGGTCACAGATTTTAGAATCACTTAAAAACCCCCAAGCAGGATGAATAAAAAGAAAATGAACTTAGGCATAATATGGTATAACTGCTAAAAACCAAAGAGAAGATCTTGAAAGCAGCAATAATAAAACTGACAGCTGATGTCTCAACTGAAACTGTGGAAACCAGAAGGCAATGGAATGATTTTCAAAGTGATTAATGAAAATAAATATTGGGTGAACATAGATTAATGGTTCTCAAGTTTAAATATGAGTACGAATCACCTGGGGTGGAAGGGAAAGGAAGGGGTGTTAAAATTTTAGATTCTCAGGTCCCACCTCTGATATTTGGATTTAGCAGCTCTGGAGTAGATCCAAGGAATCTGCCTTCAACAGGTATTCTGCTGATTTTGATGCAAGTGCTCTGTAAGAATGTTTACAACGATGGCTGCAACAATTCCTCCCATCCTATACCCTTGCTCCTTTGCAATGTGACTTTGCCACTCCTACAATCAAAAGGTAGAGTCTATTTTTCTTCCTTTTGAATAGGGACTTGCCCTGTGGCTTACTTTGACAAACAGAATTCAATGGAAGTAATTTTGTGGGACATCTGAGCCTCAGCCTCAAGGGGCTTTGCATTTTCAGTGTTCACCATCTTGGAACTCAGCTGCTATGTAAAGAAATCATGCCCATCCTGCTGGCAACATACAGAGACAAAGACACAGCCAACAGGCAGCACCAACCGCCAAACATTTGATTGAGGCATGTATCTGTCTGGGTTCAACCAGGGGAAAGAAACCACCCAGTAATTTGAACAGAGAAAGTCTAATACAAATAACTGTTAATTATAACAGGGGATAGAGTCACAGGGATTGACTGGTAAGAAATGAAGAGAACTTTAAAGAATACAGGAATAGCAAATATAATGGCTGAGATGGAGCACCCAAGAAGAGCCTCTCCTCCCAAAGCTGAGATCCAGACCTTGTTGGAAAGGACATGTTTGTGGCTCACTGAGTGGCAGAGAAGTTGCTGTGGTGCCTCATCATCAGATTTAATCAGAAATCACCTTCTGGACCTTGCAGAAAATCTGCCCTCTAGGGTGCTGGGGAAAGCTGCTTGTGGGGTGGTATCTCACCAGAGCCACTTTGCTACAAAATTGCTCAATGGTTGTATGGGGGAAGCTGCTGGCTGCCAGGTGCTGCTGACCATAGTGCACTACAGGAGCTGATTGCTGGAGAAGCCATCCATGCTTCAGGAGCTGGGCATGAGGACGCACACCCACCGTACTGTGAGCCAGCGCACTGGAACCAAAAAGCAAAAATGCTGTTCTCTTTCAATGCCAATCCATTATGACAGATGACGAAGGAAAAAGATATTTAAAGGGTCCATATCTATTTTCACAGACCAGACAAAAAGAGTGAATTTTAGAGCTATGAAGCTATAAGTCAATAACCAGTGCAGACCATCTTGGACCACCCAGCCCCAGTCAAGCTGCATGAGTATGCAACTGCTTGGGTGAACAGAACCATGCAGCTGTGCCCACTCAAAATTACCAACACTCAGAATTAGTAATAAATAATTTTCCTTTTGAGTCCCACATTTTGGGATGTTTTGTAATGCAGCAATAGATAACTGAGATGGAGTCTTAGCACAAGACTTTGAGAAGTACCATTTAGGTGACATAACATCACTATTTCCTGTGGTCTCCTAACCAGAGAAGATTTCCAGGCACTTAACATAAAAATGAACCCTTGACTGATAATTGGAAGGCCTGGGTTCCAGTTCAATTCTGCCATTAGCAATCAGCACATACTTCTGGGTCCACCATGGTGCCCATCTTGAAGTAACAATATAAACAACGATAGCAATGTTGACTTGTTATCAGCTGCCCGGTGCTACAGTAAATGCTTTACATGAATCCTCGCACACTCTTACCTCTGTGCCATAATGCCACACCTGCTTGATCAACCTCATGGTGCTTGCTCATATATCACTTTAATTTGTGAAATCCCTGTTACATCTCTCTTCTCTGATTCAATTATTCACCCCAACACCCATGTGTGTGTGCACATGGGCACACAAATTATACATCTTCTATCTGTTTGCTCAACAACTTCATTGAGTTCTTATCAGGTGGCAAAGAACATTTCTAGGCATTAGGGTTAAACAGAGGCAAACAAGAATACCAATCGGTTCCTGCCTTCTTAGAACCTTTATTTTAGTTGGAGGAGTCAAAGCAATAACAAGAAGGAAAGCATACGATAATTTGAATTTTGGTCTTTTGACTTCCCGAGTCTTCATTTCCTCATTTATGAAAATGGAGATATTAACAACTACTTCTGAGGGCTGTTGTGAGGCTTTGGTAAAACTATATGAATAAAGAGCCTGGCACACTGCAGATATAAAATAAATACTAGTTGATCAATCCACTTGACAAACAGTAAGCATCTACTGTCTGCTGGGCACTAGGAATATAAAAAGTAACAAAACTGATGCCCTGCTCTCGGGGGTTTTCTAGTCTAGTAGAAGGAACATGACAGACAGTTCCTTACCACAACTACCCTCATCTAGTTTCCTTCTCTTGATTCTCACCATGTTGGTAAGAGACCTTTAGAATTAGAACCTGAACCTCTTGAGGGCCTCTCACGTTCTTCATTTTTAAAGTAGAGGTCAGTGTTCTTGCTTTATCTACCACAGCAGGGAAACACAGGATTCAATGTAGGCTGGCATATTGGGACTGGACATTGAGTAACCCAGGTCTTTAGTGACTTTGTTCCTAGAATCCTTGGATGTCAAATGTTTCTGACGGATCTTGGCATCCTCTTATCACTGGTTCCCTGAGCCTGCATCCATTCTCTATGAATTCAGGTCAGGACAAGAGCAACAGAGAACAGGAATGAAGAACTGATGATCCTATGGAACTGGTTGTAAAACATTCAGTTGGAAACAAAAGGAATTACTAGTTTGCACATATAAATGACATGCAAACCAATAGGACATCATCTTACACTTTAATAAATTCCTAGAATGTACTATCTGGAAGAAACTTTAAGGGTTATCTAATTCAACCTTCTCATTATATCAAAGGAGAAACTGGACCAGAGGAGGAAACTAATCTGTCTGAAGTCACACACAGACTTCTTAACCAAGATTAGAACCCAGGTCACCTGTGTTATTTTCAACACACCACTGGCTTTTCTTCAAGGCCCTTGGGGCACCTATAATATCTGGAATGGAGACACATGGGTTCTCTTGGACCTCAGGAAAGTGAGGAATATTGCTCAAGTAGGAATGTTAGGGTCAGTTCCTTGACTGTGCTTGTAGGGTGTGGTAGGCAGAATAATGGCCTCCCCAAAGAGGTCCACATCCTGGATCCCAGGACCTGCGAATATGATAGGTTACGTGGCAAAGGGAAATTATGGTTGCAGGTGAAATTAAGGTTGCTAATCAGATGACCTTCCCATAGGGAGAGTATCCTGAATTATCCTGTGGGCCCAATACAGGCAGAAGAGTCCTTAGAAGTGGAAGAGGGAGGCAGAACTAAGAGGAAGATGTGATTATGGAAGAAAGGCACAAGAGATGCACTGCTGCTGATCTTGAAGATGGAGAGGGGGACGATGAGCCAAGAAAGCTGGAAAGAGCAAGGAAATAGATTCTCCTCTAGAGCCTCCAGAAAGGAACGTAGCCCTGCTGACACCTTGATTTTAACCCAACGAGACCCATGTCAGACACGTAAACTACTATATTAGTTTGCTGGGGCTGCTATAACAAAGAGCCACAAACTGTGTGGCTTAAAACAACAGAAATTTATTCTCTTACAATTGTAGAGGCTAGAAGTCTGAAATCAAGTTGTCAGCAGGGCCATGCTCCCTCTGATGGCTCTAAGGGAGGATCCTTCTTTGCCTCTTCCTAGCTTCTGGCAGTTACTGGCAATCCTTGGCATTCCTTGGCTTGTGGCAGCATAACTCCAATCTCTGCCTCCACTTTCACATGTCCGTCTTCCCACTCTGTCTCTATCTTTACATGGAGTTCTCCTGTCTGTGTCTTTGGGTCTGTCTCTTCTCTCTTTACAAGGACATCAGTCTTATTGGATTGTGTCTGTAAAGACCCTATTTCCAAATAAGGTCACAGTCACAGGTACCAGGACTTAGGACTTCAACAATCTCTTTTGGGGACACAATTCAATGCATAACACCCACAGAACTGTAAGGTAATAAATTTGAGGTGTTTAAAGTACTAAACTTGGGCTATTTTGTTACTGCAGCAATAGAGAATTTATACATAGGGCCTGCAGGTCCTAGCTCCATGGGGCCAGATTTCTTTTTAGGAGAAAGACCATCCTGCCAGGCTTAATTCTACTCATCTCTGAGAAGATTCTAGTCCCCTCCAGGACCAAGAAGAATCTTGCCAGTGAATTGTTTGGGCTTAGATGTGCAGGGGCTTTACACAGATTATTTCATTTCATTTTCACAACAGCCTTGTTCATTCAATCAACAAACATTTATGGAGCACCTAACAAAATGCCAAACACTAAGTTACTTACTGGGCACACAATAATGAAAAATTAAATAGAGACAAAACTCTTGTGGAAAAAACAATCTTAAGGGGGAGACATTCATTCAACAAATATTTTGAGGGCCTAATCTGTACCAGGTACTAGATCAGATGCTGCAGATACAACAGTGAACAAGCCAGTCCCTGTCTACCTGGAGCTCATTCTAGTGGGAAGTAGGAAGGAGACAATAAACAAGATAATTTCAGACAACTGAATGCACAAGAAAAAATAAAACAAGTTGAATGATAGCCAATAACATGGCAGGAGGGGAGACTTTGCAAAGGACAGTCCTGAAGGCTTACCTGGGAGGTGACGTAGGAGCTGAGACCAAATGAGGAGCAGCTCACCAAATGAAGATCGGGGGAGGGGAGCTGAGGGCTGTACACTGAAAGAACTGTGTTGCAAGACCCTGCGGTAGGAATGGATGGGTTGTGTTGGAGGAAGGGAAAGAGACTGTCAATAGGTAAGTCAATCATACAGATACATCTGTAACTATATATTATGACAAGTGCCATGAAAGAAATATCCAGGGTACAGTGATGGAGAATATTTGGGGCAGTGGGAGAGGCCACTGAACATGGTTGAGGGAGACCTTTCTGAAGCATGATAAAGAACAAATGGGGAAAATATTATCATTTTCCCTACTTTATTCTGCAAAAATGCTGCTAAAACAGTCCCTGAGAGTTTAAGTAACTTGCCTGAAGTCAAAGAGTTAGTGGGTGTGGAAGAACCCAGGAATGGTTGATTCTAGAATATGAGTGTTAGGCCCCCTCTCTCTGTGTGGCCTCCCTCAAGGAACTTAGCATTTGGATGGGAAACAGGAAGAGTGGGAATAAGGAGAAGGAGTGCAAGAGGAATGAGAAAGCACACCCAGGCCAATAAGGCCATTCTCTTCCTTGTGCATCTTGATTGCCCAGAGCAGAGAGAAAGCCACAGGAGAAAGGCCACCCCAAGGGTTCTCTGTGTAGAGCTGGAAACATGAGGCCACAGAAGAGGGCCTCTTTCTCCCTGGTAGGTGGGGCAGATGCTGAAGCCAGAGTGAGGGAATCAGCTAGGGCAGCCAGAAAAGCATCAGGAAGAAGGAGGTTGGGGACCCACCTGACTCTGTCACCAGCATCTGGCTTGTTCTTAGTCGCTGACAGTCCCTGAGGCCTCCATCTTCCCATCCATGAATGATGCAGTTCAGCTAGGAATAGAGGGAGGCTGCAGTAGTGGGAAGGGCTTTGGCTGCATAGCTATAAGGGAGCCGGGTCCTGGTTGACCTTGAGCAAGTTACTCAACCTCTCTGAACTTCTGTGCTCCCATTCAAATATGAGGATAGTGATTCTGCCTTTCTTCCAAGATAAGAATGCATGTAAAGTGCTCAGCACAGGGCCTGGCACAGAGTAAAACATTAAATGCTAGCTGTTTGTTGTGGCCATGGTTAAATAATTGAAGGTTCTTCAGTGCTACCTACCATTCTGTGTGAATGGGATGTTGGTATTTGACTAATACAAGAAATCTTAAAAAGAAGGGCCAAGGATCAGTATGGCAGAGTAAGACATGTCAGGGCTCCATCCCACCACAGAAGGTTTAAATAATCAATAACAACAGGCTGAAACATCTTTCTCGAAGTGCCAGAAAATAGTTAAAAGGATTTCAGTAAAAGAGCAAGAGTCAAGTCAAGAAAGAGGTCACTTAAAAGAGAGAATAGTCAAAGAAATAATGGCTGACAACTTCCCAAATTTAATGAAAGACATAAATTTGCAGACCCAAGAGACTCCACAAACTCCAAACAGGAGAAACCCAAATAGACCCATACCATAGCATATTATAATCAAACTTTCAAATGCCAACTATAAAAAGAGAATTCTGAAAGCCACAAGAGAAAAGCCACACGTCATGTACAAGGGAGCCTCAATAAGATTAAGTGCCAAGTTCTCATCAGAAACCATGGAAGCAAGAAGGCAGTGGAATGACATTTAAAGTGCTGAAAGCAAAAAACAAAACAAAACAAAACAAAAAAACTGCCAACCATGAATTCTATATCCGGCAGAACTGTCTTTCAAAAAGAAGGGAGAGATTGAGACATTCCCAAATAAACAAAAGTGGGGGAGTTTGTCACCACTAGATCATCCCTACAAGAGATGACAAAGAGAGTTCTGCAGGTTGAAGGGAAAGGACAGTAGATCAAAACCATATGAAGAAATAAAGATCTCCGGTAATGGTAAAGACATGGGTAAATATAAATGCCAGTACTATTGTATTTTTGGTTTTTACTCCACTTTTTACTTCCTACAGGATCTAAAAGGCAAATGCATAAAATGTAAGGATAAATCAATGGTTTTGGACTCATCATGTATAAACATGTAATTTGTGACAAGAAACTACATAAAGGTGGAGGGTCAGAAGAGTATAGGAACATGGTTTGTGTATACTATTGAATTTTAAGTAGGTATCAAAACAAACAAGATTGTTACAGATTTAGGTTAAATTTAAGCCCCATGCTAACTACAAAGAAACTCTTGGCAAGTATGCAAGCTCATGTGGACAGAAATGAGAGTACAGGTTGCCAGGGGCTGGGGACAGGGAGAATGGGGAGTTAATGCCTGAAAAGTATAGGGTTTCTCTTTGGGAAGATGAGAAGGTTTTGGTAATGGAAGATGACAAGGAGACTTCAATATAGTAAATATGATTAATCCCATTGAATAGCATGCTTGGGAGTGGTTGAGATGGAAATGTTGAGATGGAATATGTTTCCACAATTAAAATAGAGCAACTAAAGAAACAATGACAATTAAAGGCAATACATCATCCTGGAAAGGATCTAACAAGCAAGAAGAGAATGCTCAAAAGGACATCATTGGGACATATGAAGAAAGATGGCATATAGACTGCAAGCTTTTTATCAATGTTAAATTTCTTCAACTTGATCATTGCACTTAAGATGGATACATAGTGAATAGCCTTAGGAATATTCTTAGGAAACATACATGGCAGTATTAAGGGTTCAAGGAGCATGATGTAGGCAATCTACGCTGAACTGTACAGAAAATGGATTGATATATAGACAGATGGATGTATAAAGACACAGATAAATGGACAGATAGATAAAAGGAGTTATAGAATGATGGATAGATAGCTAGAACGATGTGGCAAAATGTTAAAACTGGTGAATCTGGGTATCTTGAGAATGTTGGAGTTCTCTATATGGGGTTTGTATTATTTTTGTTACTGTCCTGTAAGTTTAAAAGTATTTCAAGATAAAAAATTTTAAATTAAACAAGTGGCCAAGACTTGCTGAAAATTTTCCGCCTTTAAAAGGAGAGGTTCTCAAGAAGGACAAATTTTCTTTTTCAACCCCCCCAAATAAATATACCTTCCCCTAAAGAAATATTCCAGATAAATGTAGGAATGAGGGGAAACAATGGGAAATATCCCCCTGGAATCCAGCAATTGCTATGAAAACATGATTGATATGGAAATAATATTTGGCTTTCTTGGAGACGTCTTCCAGAGAGAGCCCCGCAGAATGGTCCCTCTTGCTTTTCCAGGCTGGACCTACTCCAGGTGGCGGATGCAGAAAGCAGGTTAAAGGGCGTGGGTGGCCATGAGGAGAGGCATAGGGCAGGGGAGAGGCAGCTGAAATGCCCTCACACTGACCCTGTCGCTGCCAGGTGACGCTCGATAAATACCCAGTGGCCCTGAACTTTGCCCGCATCTGTTCAGCAGTGGGCTTAGGCAGTGCTAAACCACCCCTGCTCTCATCCCATTGATTCTGGAACTTTCTATGAAACAGGAGGCTGGAGTTAGGGAAATAGCTATGACCGCCATCATGGAGCCATAGTGAGACAGCGTTCAAAGACCAAACTCAGCGCTCAGAAGCCCTCAACTCTGAGTTCCACTGTGCCCACTAAGCAAAATGTTGTAAAACCAATGTTGCAGGCAAGTTGGACTGTTTTACATTTCCTAAATGTCCTTATACATTCCCAGTCTTGTATCTTTCTTTGTGCTATTTCCTCTGCCCAAGTGACATTCTCAACCATTTCTGCCTGATGAATGTATGTTCCATTAATTAATTAATTTTTAAGTTCTTTATTGACCTATAGCATACATGTAGACCAGTACACACATCATAAATGTATCCTTGATAAGTTTTCACCAAGTGCACAAAATTGCATAAGCTATAGCCAGACACCCCATGCTCCCTTCTGGTCACTGACATGGCCCCAAAGGTAAGCACCATTCTATTTTTTATACCAAAGATTAGTTTTGCCTGGTTTTGCACTTTACATCAATAAATTCATACAGAATGCTGTCTTTTGTGTCTGGCTTCTTTTGCTCAGCATTATATTTATGGGATTAATCCGTGTTGTTGTTTATAGTTGTCATTTATTTTCATTGCTGTACGTTTCTCAATTGTGTGACTATGCCACACTTTATTTGTCCATTCTACTGATGGATGTTTGGGTCGTTTCCAGTTTGGGGTGATTATGAAAAGCGCTGCTTATACACTTTGTTTAGCACTGCCTAAACCAGTTTGGCAAGCATATGCATACATTTCTGTTGGTTATTCCTAGGAGCAAACTTACTGGGTTATAAAGCACACTTATTGTATATTAATTTTTTTTAATCAAGATATAAAATGACATGTGTAGATTAACAATAACCATGTGAAAGGAAACAATAAAACATACACCTATGCATGGAGTAAAAAGAATTTAGAAGAAAAAAACAAAACATGTTGATGTGGTTGATGGATAAAGAGAATAGGAGTGATTTCTGCCTCTTGACATTCTTTCCCAGTAATTCTGTAATGTCCATTCATTATTTTTTTTTACCTTATCAAAAAAAATTTTAAATACATTTCAAACAAAACAAAACAAAGGAATAAGAAAAACAAATAACCTAAAATAACTGCATTGCTTCCAACTTGTTCCTTACATACCCTAAGAAGATTAACACACCATAGTCATTCCTGAGCATTCTCATATCATTAAGATTATTCTCCATATCTTATCTGTTCTTATTAAATTATCATTCCCCCTTCACTAGTGGCTGTCTATCTCTAGGTTCCCTACATTCTACAATATAAAACATTTATTTTACATTTTTCACAGTGTTCACATCAGTGGTAACATACAATATCTCTCTTTTTGTGTCTGGCTTATTTCACTCAGCATTATGTCCTCAAGGTTCATCCATGTTGCAAATGTTTCACAACCTCGTTCCTTCTTATTGCCACATAGTATTCCATCATGTGTATATACCACATTTTGTTGATCCACTCATCTGTTGAAGGACATTTGGATTGTTTCCATCTCTTGGCAATTGTGAATAATGTCGCTATGAACATTGGTGTGCAAATACCTGTTCATGTCACTGCTTTCAGACTTTCTGGGTATACACCGAGAAGTGAAATTGCTGCATCATAGGGTAACTTGATCTCTAGTTTTCTAAGGAATACACTAGACCATTCATTACTTTTATAATCAAAAGAAACATTTTATCATTTCATTTACCAATTTCCAAAATCTAGCTTAATGCAACCTCCCTCCGAGTAGTCACATCATAACCGGACTACCATAGCCAGCTAATGTCTTACTCCATTTGTACACTCCCTAGGGCAAGACTACATCCTGCAGGAACACAGTACCTCACCTTGAATGCCTGACCCTTCCCTATAACTGCAGAAATTTAAGCAGTAGCTCAAAAGAACATCTCAACTTGTCACCAAGAGAGTCAGGAATCTGAACCCAGATTACTGTCTCCATTTCAGCTTATAAAACACCTGATGCTGAAAGAAGTTAAGCAATAGGCCCATTGTCACTCAGCAAATCAGTTGTAAAGCATTCAAAACTGCCCATCTAAGAAAGAGGAAGCTGGTGCAAAATATGTGGTCTATCAAGTATATTCTGAACAGAGTAAACAGGCAGGGGTAGAGATTAAACAGAATGCAAGAATTGGGGAGCCTTGGCTTTGCATTACTAGCTGTGTGAATTTGGGCAAGTTAATTGACTTCTCTGAACTTCTGTCCCCTATCTGTCACATTGGAGGGATTCAGGACTAATTTCTAGGATGGCAAAAAAAGTTTGACTCTGGTTCATTGTTAATGTCTGCCTAGGTGCTATGTTGAGAAAGTTTGTGAGGACAAGTCCAGGAAAAGTGCTGTGAACAATTAGTAATTTTTGCCATGAGAAGGGGGTTTGAAATTGGCATTATGTTTGTTAGATATTTGTCTTTCCCGGCCAAATTGCTCTTCAAGATCCTTTCCAGTCCTGTGTTCCATTTAGATGTGTTCATGCATCTGGTGGGCCCAGTATTCATCCCACAGGTAATCCTCTTAAAAGCCAAAGGGGAAGAAATTAATTATCTTCTTAAACAATAGACTTTGTCTCCAGCAATTGTATGTGATATATATTTAAATAATCTGTGAGACTCACAGAGCTCCTTAGAGATGGAAGTGTCTGATAAAAGGTGTTAATTACATAGTCATAATCATTCTTTTGAGACAGTTTATATTGCTAAAATTACCACATCCAACAGCCTTCCCTGTCTGCACATTGCCCTCCCCTCAGGTTGAAGTTGGTCTGGGAGGGGGGTGGGTGTCCTGGTTGGTTATAATGGGCAGTGGAGTTAGTATATAAACATAGAAGGTACAGTCCCACAGTCCCAGCCACTCAGGGTCCCCAGGATGGTCTCATTGATTGGCCGTGTCTGGACCCACCTGAAATGTTAAGTGGCTCTGTGGCTTGGGATTTCTGAAGGGAGGTTGATCTTTGCCTTATCTTTGAAACATATATCCTACAGCCATTGGCAGGGTGGTAGGGGTGTTGTTTGACCAACTTAAGTAATATACTCATGGCTGACGAAAGGACTGGGGAACAGGTTGACAGGTAAGTACATTATGTTGTCTAGCAACATGGCAAGGCAGTCAGTAACTCAGGCTTTGCAGTCAGACTACTGTGGGTTTGAACGTAACTCTCACATTTATAAATGAGTCTGCACAAGCGATTAAACCTTTGCAAACCTCTGTTTTCTCATCTAAAGAATGGGTTGGCAAGAATACTTTATCCAGCAAAACTCTCCCTCAGATTTGAGGGAGAGCTTAAATTTTTCACAGACAAACAAATGCTGAGAGAGTTTGCTAATAAAAGACCTGCCCTACTTCAGATACTAAAGCGAGCCCTACCGACAGAGAAACAAAGAAATGAAAGAGAGATATAGAGACTTTTAAGAGACATATATAGAATATTACATTCCAGGTCACTGGGACACACGTTCTTCACTAGTGATCACGGATCTTTCTCCAGAATGGACTGTATGCGGGGACATAAAAACAAGCCTCAATAAAATAAAAAATATAAAAATGAATTTGTTCAAAGAACATTCTCTGCCCACAATGGAATACAAATAGAAGTCAATAACCATCAGAGACTTGGAGAATTCACAAACACCTGAAAGATAAAAATGAGGGGGAGATGAAAACATTCCTGGACAATCAAAAGCTGAGGAACTTCATCACCAGTAGATCAGTCCTAAGCAGGTTGAAAGGAAGGGACACTAAACAACTGACTGAAACCACATGAAGAAATAAAGATTTCCAGTAAAGATCACATGGTAAATATAAAGACCAATACTACTGTATGGCTGATTTATAACTCCACTATTTACTTCCTACAGGATCTAAAATACATAAACTGTAATGACAAATCAGTGGTTTTGGACTCAGTGTAAAATATGTAATTCTTGACAAGAACTACATAAAGGTGGGGGAATGGAGGAGTATAGGAACACAGTTTACATGTCCTATTGAAGTTAAGTTGGTTTCAAAGAAAAACAAGATTGTTATAGATTTAAGAGGTTAAATTTAATCCCCATGGTAAACACAAAGAAAGTATCAAAGAATATGACCAAAGAGATGAAAAGTAGAGTAGGGGTTCCAAGAAGTGGGGAAAGGGGGCAATGGGGAGTTAAGAAATGAGAGTAGGGGTTTTGGTTTGGGGTGAAGGGAAAGTTCTAGAAATGGATGGTCGGAAGGTGATAGCATTGCAACATTCTAAATGTGATTAATCCCACTAAGGGAATGCTAGGGAGAGGTGGAATAGGAAGATTTAGGCTATATATATCTTTCCAAAATCAAAAAAAAAAAAATAAGACAGTTTAAATAGACGACAATTAAATGCCAAGGATGATCCTGGACGGGATCTGTGGCTGGAGGAGAGGAGGCTCAAAGGGACACAGCTGGGACACAAGGAAAAAAAAAAAAAAAAAGGAAATATAGAATGTAAGCTTTATATCAATGTTGAATTTCTTGAACTTCTTAGCTGCGTTTAATGAGATTGTATAAAATAATGTTCTTGTCCATGGGAAAGGTATATGTGA
The DNA here is from genome assembly GCF_015220235.1 of Choloepus didactylus. Classification (NCBI taxonomy): domain Eukaryota; kingdom Metazoa; phylum Chordata; class Mammalia; order Pilosa; family Megalonychidae; genus Choloepus; species Choloepus didactylus. The sequence continues at coordinate 18,925,461 of NC_051317.1, read as the reverse complement.
ATTATATTGCCTGTTCAAAGATATGTGCAGCTTGCTCCCATATGTTCAGAAGATAGAGCAATAGATGATGGGTGTTAGGGAGGGAGGGAGGGAGAGAGAGAGGGAGGGAAAGAAAGAGTGGTGTGACAGGATCTTAAAGGTGGTGGATCAGGGTATGGGGGAGGGGGGTCAGGTTATGATGGAGTTCTATGTAGGGGGTTTGTACTGTTTTTACAACTGTTCCTGTAAGATTGAACTTATTTCAAAGTAAAATTTATTATTAATAAAAAAAAAGAATGGGTTGATAATAATACCTACATCAAAGCATTACTGTATGAGATAAAGCATGTATGAGGTAAGTGTCTGGCACAGAGTAAGCTTACCCTAGGTAGGGAATATCATCATCATCATCATCATCGTCATCACCACCGCCACCACCACCACCTTAAAATGAATGATTAGCGATGATTTTGAATTATGTATAAAATAAAGCCTCAAAAGTATGAACTTAACGTGAATTTTGTAGACATCAAGACAGAAACTGGGATAGGGTGAAATTTTTGTTGTTTTAATAGGTAACGAATTGATCCCTTTAAAATAAAAAAAGTCAAAGTACAGATTAGCCAAAAGAAGAATAAAATCAGCATTCAGAAATAACCGCTGTTAATCTTTAGCTGCATATCTGAACAGCAATAATTTACATACACTAGAAAAGGACATTTGTCAAAAATAGGATCATACGGAACAGACTGTTTTGTAACCAGCTGTTTTTCAATAGTAAAGGGGGAGTCTAAAGGCAAATGTATTGTCTCAACACAGTTCTAGGGGGAATGTTTAAAGTCCTCAAAAGAACAAACCATTGTGGATAACCTAGAAGCATGGAATTTTCATTTTTATATATAAATGATTAACAGACTGTTCTGAAACTTATTAAATTTCATTTCATTAAACATATTCCATTAAGGGTTACCCTCTCCCACCTCCACCACTCCAAATTGAGGCTGTTTAGGTTTAATCTGTCCTTCTTGAAGGACAACTATTAGTTCATCAGTGTTGCAGAGGTCAACTCTTGGTACTTGCTTTCTCCTCCTTAAAACCCTTTTCCCCTAGCTACCTCCATAGTCTCTCTCTTTGATCTCCTCCTGCTTTTTTCTCTCTCCCTGATTCCCCACCCTACCTGGCTCCTCCTGAAAGAGACGTTCACTGTTCCAGCTATCCAGCTTTGTTCCAACTCTGCCTCCCACCCCCAAGTTAAGGCCCTGAATGTCTCCCTACTTAACTGACATTACTGGGTCCCAGGAACTTGGGTCCTGGCCTTCCACCTGATCTTGCCTCTGAGCTCCAGGCCCTCAGTTACCCTGCTCCGTGGTCCTGTGAAAAGAGGTTCATTAGGTGCTGTGGGAATGGAATGGAGGTATACCACACACACATCTAACTTACACGCAATTGGCTCTACAGATTTGGTGAGCACAACCACAATAAGGTAAATCCTGTGCATGTGAATCTCTCAGGTGAGATAAGAGAATCCTTCATTCTTCTAAGCAGTCCTGGTTCCTACATGTGCCTCTCACCACACTGAATATTAACCTATCCTAGAGACACATTATTTTTCTCTACATGTGATGCCTATATGCCCACTTAATCTAGACCCTCTGAAGAGAGAGCTATTACGATGCCTTGGGAGGAGAACTGCCTGAATGGCTGTGCCGCCTCCTGTGGCTCCTTCCTAAGGACTTTGATTAAGTTCTTTTGACTATATATTATTTTGCCCTAAAAGCTAACTTCAGACACTGACCCCTCATGTAGTAAAACTAACTGTACAATTTTATCATTTAAAAAAACTGAGCTAAAATATCAACAATACACTGTAAAGATTTTAAGGGTATGGTTCAATGAACTTTTATTTTATTAGAGATGTTGTAGATTTCCAGAAAAATCAGCAGAAGATACAGAGTTTCCATATACCCTCCTCATACACTTAGTTTTCCCTATTATTAACACTTTGCATTAGTGTGGTACCTTTGTTACAAATGAGGAAAGAATATTATTATAATATACCGTTAACTATAGTCCACGATTTACCTTAGGTTTCACTGTTTGTGTTGTACAGCTCTATGTTTGTTTGTTTTTTTTAATTATTCTAGTAACATATATACAACCTAAAATTTCCCCTTTTAACCATATTCAAATATATAATTCAGTGGTGTTAATTGCTACCATCACAACTATCCTTTAACAAAACTTTTCCGTCACCCCACACAGAAATTCTGTACCAATTAAGCATTAATTCCCCATTCCTTATTCCCACCCCAGCCCCTGCCTGTATTCTAGTTTCTGACTCTAAGAGTTTGCTTCTTCTAATGATTTCCTGCCAGTGAGATCATACAGTATTTGTCCTTTTGAGTCTGGCTTATTTCACTCAATGTAATATTGTCAAGATTCATACATGTTGCTGCATAAATCAGAATTTCATTACTTTTTATGGCCGAATAATAATCCATTGTATGTATATACCAGTCTTTTTTTTGTCTATTTGTCTATCCAGTCTTCTGCTGATGGACATTTGGGTTGCTTCTAACTTTTGGCAATTGTGAATAATGCTGCTATGAACATTGGCATGCAAATATCTGTTTAAAGTCCCTGCTTTTAATTCTTTTGGGTATATACCTAGAAATGGGATTGCCAGATAATATGGTAATTCTATACTCAGTTTTCTGAAGAACCGCCAAACTATCTTCCACAGCAGCTGTACCATGTTGCATTCCCACCAACAATGAATGTGACTGTTTCTCCATATCCTCTCCAATACTTGTCATTTTTTGAATAGTAGCAATTCTAGAAGGTGAGAAAAGGTGTTTCATTGTGGTTTTAAATCGCATTTCCCTAATGGCTAATGATGATGAGCATCTTTTCATGTGCCTTTGGGCTATTTGTATATCTTCTTTGGAGAAATGTCTATTCAAGTAAATTGGGCAGTTTGTCTTTTGTTGAATTGTATGATTCTTTTTATATTTTGGATGTGTCATTTCCAAATATTTTCTCCCATTGTGTAGGTTGTCTTTTTACTATCCTAATAAATTCCTTTGATGCATAAAAGTTTTTAATTTTGGTGAGGTCCCATTTATCTATTTATTCTTTAGTTACTCATGCTTTGGGGATAAAGTCTAAGAAGTCATTACCTAACATAGGGTTCTGAAGATGCTTCCCTATGTTTTCTTCTAAGAGTTTTATACTTCTGGATTTTACATTCAGGTATTTGACCCGTTGTGAATTAATTTTTGTATATGGTGTGAGGTAGGGATCCACCTTAATTCTTTTTCATATGGATAGCCAGTTCTCCTAGCATCATTTATTGAAGGAACTATTCTTTCCCCATTGAGTGAATTTGGCACTCTTTTCAAAAATCAATTGGCCAGTGTATGGATGGATGAGTAGAAAAATGGGGACAAAAACTAAAGAAAAATAGGGTGGGATGGGGGGGATGATTTGGGTGTTCTTATTTTTATTTTTTATTCTTATTCTGATTCTTTCTGGTATAAGAAAAATGTTCAAAAATAGATTGGGGTGATGAATGCACAACAATATGATGGTACTATGAACAGCTGATTGTACACCATGGATGACTGTATGGTATGTGAATATATCTCAATAAAACTGAATTTAAAAAAAATCAATTGGCCATACTCTCTCTCTAACTAAGCCACCTTGGCAGGTGATGTCACTGCCCTCCCCCCTATGTGGGACCTGACTTCCAGGGGTGTAAATCTCCCTGGCAATGCAGGATATGACTCCCGAGGATGAAACTGGACCCAGCATCATGGGATTGAGAACATCTTCTTGACCAAAAGGGGTATGCGGAATGAAATGAAATAAAGCTTCAGTGGCTGAGAGATTTCAAATGGAGTCGAGTGGTCACTCTGGTGGACATTCTTACTATATAGATAATACTTTTTAGGTTTTAATGTACTGGAATAGCTAGAAGTAAATACCTGAAACTACCAAACTCCAACCCAGTAGACTTGACTCTTGAAGATGACTGTATAACAATGTAAATTACAAGGAGTGACAGTGTGATTGTGGAAACCAATCAAAAATAGATTGGGGTGATGAATGCACAACTATATGATGGATCTGAGAATAGTTGATTGTACACCATAGATGACTGTATGGTATGTGAATATATCTCAATAAAGCTGAATTTAAAAAATCAATTGGCCATGGATGTGAAGGCTTATTTCTGAACTCTCAGTTTGATTCCATTGGTCTATATGTCTGTCTTTGTGCCAGTACCACACTGTTTTGATTACTGTAGCTTTGCAATAAGTTTTAAAATCAGGAAGTGTGAGTCCTCCAACTCCATTCTTCTTTTTCAAGATGGTTTTGGCCATTTAGGGCTCTTTCCTCTTCCATATAATTTGATGATTGGTTTTCCATTTCAGCAAAGAAGGCTTTTGGAATTTTGATTGCATTTGTGATGAATCTGTAAATCACTTTGGGTAGAATTGACATTTTAACAATGTTTAGTTTTCCTAACCATGAACATGTAATATCCTTCCATTTATTTAGATCTTCTTTGATTTATTTTAGCAAAGCTTTATAATTTTCAATGTATAAGTCCTTTACATCCTTGGTTAAATTTATTCCTAGATATTTGATTCCTTTAGTTGCTGTTGTAAATGTCATTTTTTTCTTTATTTCTTCTTTAGATTGTTCATTACTAGTGTATGGAAACACTACTGATTTTTGCATGTTGATCTTTTTTTTTTTTTTTTTGGTTTGATTTTTTTTTATTTCTGTAGAAAATGTTTGAATTTTCTTACCATGTACTTTTTAAAATTCAGTTTTATTGAGATATATTCACATATTGTACAATCATGGGTGGTGTACAATCAACTGTTCACAGCACCATCATATAGTTGTGCATTCATCACCCCAATCTATTTTTTGAACATCTTCCTTATACCAGGAAAAGTAAAAATAAGAATAAACAATAAAAGTAAAAAAGAACACCCAAACCATCCCCCCCCGACCCTATTTTCCATCTAGTTTTGGTCCCCATTTTTCTACTCATCCACCCATACACTGGATAAAGGGAGTGCAATCCACAAGATTTTCACAATCACACTGTCACCCCTTGTAAGCTACATTGTTATACAATCGTCCTTGAGAGTCAAGGCTACTGGGTTGGAGTTTGGTAGTTTAAGGTATTTACTTCTAGCAATTCCAATACAGTAAAACCTAAAAAGTGTTATCTGTATAGTGCGTAAGAATGTCCACCAGAATGACCTCTCAACTCCATTTGGAATCTCTCAGCCACCGAAGCTTTATTTCATTTCATTTCGCATACCCCTTTTGGTCAAGAAGATGTTCTCAATCCCACGATGCTGGGTCCAGATTCATCCCCAGGAGTCATATCCTGCATTGCCAGGGAGATTTACACCCCTGGGAGTCAGGTCCCACATACAGGGGAGGACAGTGAGATCAACTGCCAAGATGGCTTAGTTAGAGAGAGAGGGCCACATATGAGCAACAAAAAGACACCCAGGGGGAGACTCTTAGGCACAATTATAAGCAGGTTTAGCCTCTTCTTTGCAGTAACAAGCTTCATAGGGGCAAGCCCCAAGACAGAGAGCTCAGCTTGTCAAGCCATCAGTCCCCAGTGTTTGTGAGAACATCAGCATCAATCCGGATGAGGAAGTCCAACACCTCTGCATCAATCCGGATGAGGAAGTCCAACACCCCAGCTCCTCAGGGGGGCCCATGAATATATATTTTTATTCTCTGCCCAAATTACTTTGGGATGTGTTGCTATTTCACTCTAACCTATACAGACCTGCCATCTCTCACTTCCTATTCAAAGTTCCATGTAATTGTGGTGTTTGAACAAACTGACTGTAGAAGTTACATTGTTTAGAAAATATAGATCTTGCACCAAATTAACATTTCTTCTCTTGGTCTCACATGGAAGTTGAAGTTTTAACACACAGTCAGTTTCAGCTTTTACCCTTTGCCCCGATTTGCCCTAGTCTTAACCAGATCTGCTTCATTCATATCTCTAATTGAAGTCTGGGCTCTTTTTCAGCTTTTTTTTTTTTTTTTTTTTTAACAGTTGCTTTATGAGTTAGTACCGACATTCATATCTGCCAAGCTCTAGCTGTGCGTTTCAGGTGTCACACAGATACCCAAAGTTCCAGGGATCAATCAGGTTATACACCAAGGTATCAACATCGCAGAATTTGGAGATAGTCCTTAAAATTCAGGAATAGATTTGATTGCTGTAAGAGTTTATAATTTAAGGACCAATATAATAATCGTTTCCCTATTAGGCTGTGCTCTAAGATTCAATTCTGAGTTTACACATTGTAGTTAGTACATATTGTTGAGACATTATAGTGTTTGTCTTTGTTTCTGGCTCAGTTCACTCAAAATGCTGTCTACAGGATCTATTCACCTCCTTGCATGTCTCACAGCTTCACTCCTGGCAGTTGCTCAATATTCCATTGTATTCACTCTCCGCAGTTCACCATTATGTTCCTCAGTCGATGTACCCTTAGGCCACCTCTACCCATTGCAAATCATGTAAACACTGCCTCCATAAACACCAGAGTGCAAATGTCCATTCATGTCCTTGCTCTCAGATCTTCCAGGTATTGCATGTTGATCTTATATCCCATCAACTTTGTTGAATTTGTTAATTAGCTGTAGTAGTTTTATTGTGGATTTTTCAGGGTTTTCTATATATAGGATCATGACATCTGCAAACAGGGAGAGTTTTACTGCCACCTTTCCAATTTGGATGCCTTTTTTTTCTTGCCTGACTGCTCTGGCTAGAACTTTCAGTACAATGTTGAGTAACAGTTGTGGGAGTGGGCATCCTAATCTTGATCCTGATCTTAGGGGAAAGCTTTCAGTCTTGCAGCATTGGGTTTGATGTTAGGTGTGGATTTTTCATCTATGCCCTTTATCATGTTTAGGAAGTTTCCTTCTATTCCTAGGTTACTAAGTGTTTTATCAAGAAGGGGTGATGGATTTTGTCAAATGCCTTTTTTATGTCAATTGAGATGATCATGTTTTTTTTTTCCTTTGTTCTATTAATGTGGTGTATTACATTAATTGATTTTCTTATGTTGAACCATGCTTGCATACCTGGGATAGACCCTACTTGATCATGATGTATAATAATTTTAATGTGCTGTTGGTTTTGGTTTGCGAGCATTTTCCTGAGAATTTTTGCATCTGTATTCATAAGGGATATCAGTCTGTATTTTTCTTTTCTTGTGGTATCATTATCTGGCTTTGGTATGAGGGTGATGTTGGCCTCATAGGATGAGTTAGGGAGTATTCCCTCCTCTTCAATTTTTTAGAAGAGTTTGAGCAGGATTCATGTTCATTATTCTTGGAATGTTTGATAAATTACTCCAATGAAGCCATCTGATATTAGGCATTTCTTTGTTGTTGGGTTTTTGAATACTAATTAATCTCTTTACTTATTATTGGTCTATTGAGAGCTTATATTTCTTCTTGAGTCAGTATAGGCAGTTTGTGTGTTCCTAGAAATATGTCTATTTCATGTAGGTTATCTAAGTCTTTGGCATACGTTTGTTCATAGAATCCTCTTATAATCCTTTTTATTTCTGTGAGGTCAGTAGTAATGTTTCCCCTTTCATTCCTGATTGTAGTTATTTGTGCCCTCTCTCTTTTCTACTTTGCAGTCGAGCTATAGGTTTGTCAATTTTATTGATCTTTTCAAAGAACCAACTTTTAGTTTCATTGATTCTATTATTTTTTTAATTCTCTATTTCATTTCTCTCCACTCTGATCTTTGTGATTTCTTTCCTTCTGCTTGCTTTGGTTTTAATTTGTGCTTCTTTTTTTAGATCTTCCAGTTGTGAGATTAGGTCTCTGGTTTGCGATCTCTCTTCTTTTTATTTTTTTTTTTTTATTTTTTTTTTTTATTTTTTTTTTAATAATAATTTTATTGAGATATATTCACATACCACGCAGTCATACAAAACAAATTGTACTTTCGATTGTTTACAGTACCATTACATAGTTGTACATTCATCACCTAAATCAATCCCTGACACCTTCATTAGCACACACACAAAAATAACAAGAATAATAATTAGAGTGAAAAAGAGCAATTGAAGTAAAAAAGAACACTAGGTACCTTTGTCTGTTTGTTTGCTTCCCCTACTTTTCTACACATCCATCCATAAACTAGACAAAGTGGAGTTTGGTCCTTATGGCATTCCCAATCCCACTGTCACCCCTCATAAGCTACATTTTTATACAACTGTCTTCGAGATTCATGGGTTCTGGGTTGTAGTTTAATAGTTTCAGGTATCCACCACCAGCTACCCCAATTCTTTAGAACCTAAAAAAGGTTGTCTAAAGTGTGCGTAAGAGTGCCCACCACAGTGATCTCTCGGCTCGTTTTGGAATCTCTCTGCCACTGAAGCATATTTCATTTCCTTTCACATCCCCCTTTTGGTCAAGAAGATGTTCTCCATCCCACGATGCCGGGTCTACATTCCTCCCCGGGAGTCATATTCCACGTTGCCAGGGAGATTCACTTCCCTGGGTGTCTGATCCCACGTAGGGGGGAGGGCAGTGATTTCACCTTTCAAGTTGGCTTAGCCAGAGAGAGAGGGCCACATCTGAGCAACAAAGAGGCATTCAGGAGGAGACTCTTAGGCACAAATACAGGGAGGCCTAGCCTCTCCTTTGCAGCAGCCGTCTTCCCAAGGGTAAAACTTATGGTAGAGGGCTCAACCCATCAAACCACCAGTCCCCTATGTCTGTGGTCATGTTAGCAACCATGGAGGTGGGGTAGGCGAATACCCCTGCATTCTCCACAGGCTCCTCAAGGGGGCACTACATCTTTTTTTTTTTTTTTTTTTCCTTGTTTGTCTTTTTTCTTTCCTTTTTTTTTTTTTTTTAACTTTCCCTTCTTTTTTCAAATCAACTGTATGAAAAAAAAAGTTAAAAAGAAAACAAACATACAATAAAAAAACATTTCAAAGAGACCATAGCAAGGGAGTAAGAAAAAGACAACTAACCTAAGATAACTGCTTAACTTCCAACATGTTCCTACTTTACCCCAAGAAAGTTACATAATATAGCAACATTTCAGTGAACTTGTTCCTACTACATCCATCAGAAATTAACAGACCATAGTCATTTCTGGGCATCCCCAGAACGTTAAATAGCTTATCTGTTCTTCTTGGATTATTGTTCCCCCTTCCTTAATTGCTCTCTACTGCTAGTTCCCCTACATTCTACATTATAAACCATTTGTTTTACATTTTTCAAAGTTCACATTAGTGGTAGCATATAATATTTCTCTTTTTGTGCCTGGCTTATTTCACTCAGCATTATGTCTTCAAGGTTCATCCATGTTGTCATATGTTTCACCAGATCGTTCCTTCTTACTGCCGCGTAGTATTCCATCGTGTGTATATACCACATTTTATTTATCCACTCATCTGTTGAAGGACATTTGGGTTGTTTCCATCTCTTGGCAATTGTGAATAATGCTGCTATGAACATTGGCGTGCAGATATCTGTTCGTGTCACTGCTTTCCGATCTTCCGGGTATATACCGAGAAGTGCAATCGCTGGATCGAATGGTAGCTCTATATCTAGTTTTCTAAGGAACTGCCAGACTGACTTCCAGAGTGGCTGAACCATTATACAGTCCCACCAACAATGAATAAGAGTTCCAATTTCTCCACATCCCCTCCAGCATTTGTAGTTTCCTGTTTGTTTAATGGCAGCCATTCTAACCGGTGTTAGATGGTATCTCATTGTGGTCTTAATTTGCATCTCTCTAATAGCTAGTGAAGCTGAACATTTTTTCATGTGTTTCTTGGCCATTTGTATTTCCTCTTCAGAGAACTGTCTTTTCATATCTTTTGCCCATTTTATAATTGGGCTGTCTGTACTATTGTCATTGAGTTGTAGGATTTCTTTGTATATGCAAGATATCAGTCTTTTGTCAGATACATGGTTTCCAAAAATTTTTTCCCATTGAGTTGGCTGCCTCTTTACCTTTTTGAGAAATTCCTTTGAGGTGCAGAAACTTCTAAGCTTGAGGAGTTCCCATTTATCTATTTTCTCTTTTGTTGCTTGTGCTTTGGGTGTAAAGTCTAGGAAGTGGCCTCCTAATACAAGGTCTTGAAGATGTCTTCCTACATTATCTTCTAGGAGTTTTATGGTACTTTCTTTTATATTGAGATCTTTGGTCCATTTTGAGTTAATTTTTGTGTAGGGGGTGAGGTAGGGGTCCTCTTTCATTCTTTTGGATATGGATATCCAACTCTCCCAGCCCCATTTGTTGAAAAGACCATTATGGCTCAGTTTGGTGACTTTAGGGGCCTTATCAAAGATCAGTCGGCCATAGATCTGAGGGTCTATCTCTGAATTCTCAATTCGATTCCATTGATCTATATGTCTATCTTTGTGCCAGTACCATGCTGTTTTGGCAACTGTGGCTTTATAATAAGCTTCAAAGTCAGGGAGTGTAAGTCCTCCCACTTCGTTTTTCTTTTTTAGAGTGTCTTTAGCAATTCGAGGCATCTTCCCTTTCCAAATAAATTTGATAACTAGCTTTTCCAAGTCTGCAAAGTAGATTGTTGGAATTTTGATTGGGATTGCATTGAATCTGTAGATGAGTTTGGGTAGAATTGACATCTTAATGACATTTAGCCTTCCTATCCATGAACATGGAATATTTTTCCATCTTTTAAGGTCCCCTTCTATTTCTTTTAGTAGAGTTATGTAGTTTTCTTTGTATAGGTCTTTTACATCTTTGGTTAAGTTTATTCCTAGGTACTTGATTTTTTTAGTTGCTATTGAAAATGGTATCTTTTTCTTGAGTGTCTCTTCAGTTTGTTCATTTCTAGCATATAGAAACATTACTGACTTATGTGCATTAATCTTGTATCCCGCTACTTTGCTAAATTTGTTTATTAGCTCTAGTAGGTGTATCGTTGATTTCTCAGGGTTTTCTAGATATAAGATCATATCATCTGCAAACAATGACAGTTTTACTTCTTCTTTTCCAATTTGGATGCCTTTTATTTCTTTGTCTTGCCGGATTGCCCTGGCTAGCACTTCCAGCACAATGTTGAATAACAGTGGTGACAGCGGGCATCCTTGTCTTGTTCCTGATCTTAGAGGGAAGGCTTTCAGTCTCTCACCATTGAGTACTATGCTGGCTGTGGGTTTTTCATATATGCTCTTTATCATGTTGAGGAAGTTTCCTTCAATTCCTACCTTTTGAAGTGTTTTTGTCAAAAAGGGATGTTGGATTTTGTCAAATGCTTTTTCAGCATCTATTGAGATGATCAATTGATTTTTCCCTTTCGAGTTTTTAATGTGTTGTAATACATTGATTGTTTTTCTTATGTTGAACCATCCTTGCATGCCTGGAATGAACCCCACTTGGTCATGGTGTATGATTTTTTTAATGTGTCTTTGGATTCGATTTGCAAGTATTTTGTTGAGGATTTTTGCATCTATATTCATTAGGGAGATTGGCCGGTAGTTTTCCTTTTTTGTAGCATCTTTGCCTGGTTTTGGTATTAGATTGATGTTAGCTTCATAAAATGAGTTAGGTAGTGTTCCATTTTTTTCAATGTTTTGAAAGAGTTTGAGTAAGATTGGTGTCAGTTCTTTCTGGAAAGTTTGGTAGAATTCCCCTGTGAAGCCATCTGGCCCTGGGCATTTATTTGTGGGAAGATTTTTGATGACTGATTGGATCTCTTTGCTTGTGATGGGTTGGTTGAGGTCTTCTATTTCTTCTCTGGTCAGTCTAGGTTGTTCATATGTTTCCAGGAAATTGTCCATTTCTTCTACATTATCCAGTTTGTTGCCATACAGTTGTTCATAATATCCTCGTATAATTTTTTTAATTTCTTCAGGATCTGCAGTTATGTCACCTTTTCATTCATTATTTTGTTTATATGGGTCTTCTCTCTTTTTGATTTTGTCAGTCTAGCTAGGGGCTTGTCAATCTTGTTGATCTTCTCAAAGAACCAACTTTTGGTGATATTTATCCTTTCTATTGTTTTTTTGTTCTCTATGTCATTTATTTCTGCTTTAATCCTTGTTATTTCTTTTCTTGTACTTGGTTTAGGATTGGTTTGCTGTTCATTTTCTAGCTTCTTCAGTTGATCCATTAGTTCTTTGATTTTGGCTCTTTCTTCCTTTTTGATATATGCGTTTAGTGCTATAAATTTCCCCCTTAGCACTGCTTTTGCTGCATCCCATAGGTTTTGGTATGTTGTGTTCTCATTTTCATTCGTCTCTATATATTTAGCAATTTCTCTTGCTATTTCTTCTTTAACCCACTGATTGTTTAGGAGTGTGTTGTTTAACCTCCAGGTATTTGTGAATTTTCTAAGTCTCTGATGGTTATTGACTTCTAATTGTATTCCATTGTGGTCAGAGAATGTGCTTTGAATAATTTCAATCTTTTTAAATTTATTGAGGCTTGTTTTATGTCCCAGCATATGATCTATTCTGGAGAAAGTTCCGTGAGCACTAGAAAAGTATGTGTATCCTGGTGATTTGGGATGTAATGTCCTGTAGATGTCTGTTAAATCTAATTCATTTATCAGATTGTTTAGGTTTTCAGTTTCCTTATTGGTCTTCTGTCTGGTTGATCTATCTATAGGAGAGAGTGATGTGTTGAAGTCTCCCACAATTATTGTGGAAACATCAATTGCTTCCTTTAGTTTTGCCAATGTTTCTCTCATGTATTTTGTGGCACCTTGATTGGGTGCATAGACATTTACGATTGTTATTTCTTCTTGCTGAATTGCCCCTTTTATTAGTATGTAGTGGCCTTCTTTGTCTCTCAAAACATCCCTGCATTTGAAGTCTATTTTATCTGAGATTAATATTGCTACACCTGCTTTCTTTTGGCTGTAGCTTGCATGAAATATTTTTTTCCATCCTTTCACTTTCAGTTTCTTTGTGTCCCTGTGTCTAAGATGAGTCTCTTGTATGCAACATATTGATGGTTCATTTTTTTTGATCCATTCTGCGAATCTATATCTTTTAATTGGGGAGTTTAATCCATTTACATTCAACGTTAAAACCGTGAAGGCATTTCTTGAATCGGCCATCTTATCCTTTGGATTATGTTTGCCATATTTTTCCCTCTCTCTATTAATATCCTTTATTGTACCCATACCGAATCTCTTTAGTACTGAACCTTTCTCCAAGTCTCTCTGTCCTGTCTTTGTTTCTCTGTCTGTAGGGCTCCCTTTAGTATCTCCAGTAGGGCAGGTCTCTTGTTAGCAAATTCTCTCAGCATTTCTTTGTCTGTGAAAAATTTAAGCTCTCCCTCAAATTTGAAGGAGAGCTTTGCTGGATAAAGTATTCTTGGCTGGAAATTCCTCTCACTCAGAATTTTAAATATATCGTGCCACTGCCTTCTCGCCTCCATGGTGGCTGCTGAGTAGTCACTACTTAGTCTTATGCTGTTTCCTTTGTATGTGGTGAATTGCTTTTCTCTTGCTGCTTTCAGAACTTGCTCCTTCTCTTCTATGTTTGACAGTGTGATCAGTATATGTCTCGGAGTGGGTTTTTTTGGATTTATTCTATTTGGAGTTTGCTGAGCATTTATGATTTGTGTATTTATGTTGTTTAGAAGATTTGGGAAGTTTTCCCCAACAATTTCTTTGAATACTCTTCCTAGACCTTTACCCTTTTCTTCCCCTTCTGGGACACCAATGAGTCTTATATTCGGACGTTTCATATTATCTATCATATCCCTGAGGTCCATTTCGAGTTTTTCAATTTTTTTCCCCATTCTTTCTTTTATGCTTTCATTTTCCATTCTGTCATCTTCCAGGTCACTGATTCGTTGTTCAACTTCCTCTAGTCTTGTACTATGAGTGTCCAGAATCTTTTTAATTTGGTCAACAGTTTCTTTAATTTCCATAAGATCATCCATTTTTTTATTTAGTCTTGCAATGTCTTCTTTATGCTCTTCTAGGGTCTTCTTGATTTCCTTCATATCCCGTACTATGGTCTCATTGTTCATCTTTAGTTCTTTGAGTAGCTGCTCTAGGTGTGTCTCTTCTGGTCTTTTGATTTGGGTGCTTGGGCTTGGGTTATCCATATCGTCTGGTTTTTTCATATGCTTTATAATTTTCTGTTGTTTTTGGCCTCGTGGCATTTGCTGACCTTGATAGGGTTCTTTTAGGGTTTGTAGACCAGTTGAAGTACTTATCTCTAATTTATCAGATCTACAGCTTCGTGGAGTACACTTTCTCTAACTAACCAGCAGGTGGCGTCCACGAGCCACCTGTTCTCCACAAGCCAGATCTCCCCTGCTTAGCCTTTTTGGTGAGTGGGGGAGTGAGTCTTGTGGGGCCCAATTGGTGTCCCAAGCTTGCGTGTGTAGTTGGTGTTGCCTGCCCTGTATGTGGGGCGTGTTTCTGGGCAGTCGGGGAGGGGGGGGTGGCCCTAACAGTCAAATCTCCCTGATGATCCTAGAGTTTTAAAGCTACTGCAATAGTCTAATCCTTCAGTTCAGTCCTGCCACAGTTTGTCTCTGCCACTGACCCACAAGTCTTTGGTATTGGCGTATGGCTCCTGAGACTTGCAAGTGGGCCCCTCTTCCAGGCCGTGCACCCCGGGTCCTCTGTTGAGGGATGACTGTGCTATGTCACAGGTGAGTGCCGTCCCCCCAGGGCAGTTCTGGGCTGCTGGGCTGTGTTGGGAGGCTCCCAGTCTGCTCAAATGATGGCTGAATGGGGCTCTGTTAATTCACACTGCTCCCCCTTCCCAGCTCTGGGACATTCAGCTGAGGTTGCAGGGAAGGCCAATGTCCACGCCCAGCCCTGTGGTGTGTGCCTGTTATTTGAAGCACTTCCGTCACACTGGGTTGTCTGGGGCAGCTCTGGGCTATGGGGCTGGTGATGGGCAGGAGTGCTTCCTGTCCACCAGGATGGTGGCTGTGAGCGGACACCCCCCTTTTCTTGGGAAGTTGTGCTGCTTAGTGAATTTTCTCAGCCACTGGATCATTGCCCTCTGTCTCAGAGCTCTCTTAGTTCTGCTCTTGACTTGACGTGCCCAAATTTCAATTCTTTGAAGCTTTCTGCATTGAGCTTCCCAGAGTAATTGTTTTAGAAAAAGCAAAAAGGATTTAAAAAAAAAAAAAAACAAAAAAAAAACGGCCCTCCTCAGAGATCTAATGGGTTATTGAAATGCTAATAGACAAAGCAACCAGGGCCATTAAGGAAAGGTGCACAGGGCAGAGAGATCAGCCTTGCTTCGGGATTTGCATATGCGCCTCAAGGCCTGATCTCCGTCCTTCCCCTTTCTATGTTCACCAGAACTCCAAAAATCCTCTGCTTTTATTTTGGAGTTTTTCGTGTTGTTTTTTTTCTATGCCTGTCTCCTCTCTGCTGGGCTGGCCGCTCTCAGAGTCTCTGGTGTCTGGTCTCAGTCTATCTATGGTTGGAGTTTGAATCAGTAGAATGAGTTTCCCATAAGAGCAGCCACTGCAATTCTCCCTTCTCCTTCCTGGAGCTGACAGCCCCTCCTCCCCCGGGACTGAGCCTGGCAGGGAGGGGCGCGGGTCCCCTGGCCGCAAAAACTTACAGATTTCGCTGATCTCAGCAGTTCCACGTTTTCATGAGTGTTGTATGAAGTATGCCCAAAGACAGATTGCTCTGTGGTGTCCAGTCCACGCAGTTCCTGGCTTTTTACCTACTTTCCTGGGGGAGTAACTAAAACATACAGCTCACCAGTCTGCCATCTTGCCCCGCCTCCCTCTCTCTTCTTTTTAAATGTAAACATCTTGAGCTATATATTTCCCTCTCAGTACTACCTTTGCTGAATCTCATAAGTTTTGGTATGTTGTTTTTTCATTTTCATGTGCCTCAAGATATTTCCTGGTTTCTTCTGTAATCTCTTCTTTGACTCACTGGTTAAGAGTGCAAGTTTAATTTTCTCATATTTGTGAATTTTCAATTTCTCCCTCTGTTACTGATTTCTAGCTTTATTCTATTGTGGTTGGGGAAAATACATTGTATGATTTCAATATCTTTGAATTTGAGACTTGTTTTGTGACTATATGGTCTATCTTGGAAAATGATCCATGTGCTCCAGAGAAGACTGTGTGTTGTGCTGCTGTTAGGTTAAGTGTTCTATATATGTCTATTAGGTCTAGTTTGGTTTATGGTATTGTTCAAGTCTTCTATTTCCTTATTGATCTTCTGTTTAGATTGTCTACCCATTACTGAAAGTGGTGCATTGAGACAATGGTTTGTAAATTTTCTTGGGTATAGTAAGAACATGTTGGAAGCAATGCAGTTATTTTAGGTTATTTGTTTTTCTTATTCCTTTTGTTTTGTTTTGTTTGAATTGTTTTTTTAATTTTTTGATAAAGTAAAAAAAAAACTTGCATTTAAAAAAATCAGCTTCAATGTAGTTATTTTAGGTTGTTTGGTTTTTCTTATGCCTTTGATTATGGTTTGCTAATTTTCATGGGGTATGGTAGGAACGTGTTGGAAGCAAAGTAGTTATATTAGGTTATTCGTTTTTCTTACTCCTTTGCTGTGTTTTTTTTTTTAAATGTTGTTTTTCTTTTGTGTTTTTAAAATTTTTTGATAAAGTTAAAAAAAAAGATCAGATTAGCATTCCAAAACAAAAAACAAAAAGAAGTAGTGTATTGAAGTCTACTTAATGCAGAACTATTTCTCTCTTCAAAGCTGTCAACATTTGGTTCATATATTTTGGGGCTCTGCTATTAGGTGCACATATGTTTACAATTGTTATGTCTTCTTGTTGAATTGACCTCTTTATCAATATATAGTGACCTTCTTCAACCTTCATGATGGTTTTTGGCTTAAAGTCTATTTTTATTTGATAATAGTATAGCTATAGCTACCCCAGCGCTCTTTTGGTTACTATTGGCCTGTTTTTTTCTTTTTCCATCCTTTCACTTTAAACCTACTTAACTTAAGGTGTTTGAACTTAAGGTGATTCTCTTATAAACAGTATATAGTTTGGCATACTTTTTCTTCTTTTTTTAATCTGTTTTGCTGATCTCTGCTTTTTGACTGGGGAGTTTCATCCATTGACATTTAAAGTAAACTAGTGATAATGCAGGACTTTCTTCTGCTATTTTTATACCATTGTATACCTTTTTTGTACCTCAACTCTTCTGTTAATGCTTCCTTTCATATTTATTTTTTTGTGCTGTGCCATTTTGCGTCCCTTCTTATTTCTTTCTGTGTATATTTTTCACAGTTTTTGTGGCTACCATGGAGCTTAAATTTAACATCCTAAACCAATAACAATCATGTTTGATTTGATACCAATTTAACTTCAATAGCATACACATACACATGCCCTGTTCCTATAGCCCTCCATCCCCCCACCTTTTTGTTCTACTGGTTACAAATTATATCTTTACACATTGCATGTCCAAAACCATATAATTATTTTTTCTTTATTTACATTTTAGAAACTGTAAGAAGTAAAAAGAGAAGTTACATACCCCAAAACTACAATACAATAGCACTGACATTTATACTTACCCAGATGGGTATCTTTACCAGAAGTCTTTATTTCTTTATGCTTCTTGGGTGCAATGTCTAGCATCCTTTCATTTTACTCCAAAGCACTCCTGTTAGCATTGCTCATAGAGCAGATCTAGTGGTTTTTGTTTATTGGGAATGTCTTAATCTTTCCCTCAATTTTGAAAGAGTCTTGCTGGACATAAAATTCTTAGTTGGAAATTGTTTTCTTTCATCACTTTACATATTTCCTCCCACTACCTTCTTGCCTTCATGGTTCCTGATGGGAAATTGAAACTTAATCTTATTGGGTCTCCTTTGTACATAACATGTTGCTTTTCTCTTGCAGCTTTCAGAATTCTCTCCTTGTCCTTGACATTTAACAATTTGACTACTGTGTGTCTGGCATAGTTATCTTCAAGTTTTTCCTGTTTGGGATTTGTCAGAATTCCTTAGTGTGCATATTCATGGCTTCCATTAAATTCGGGAGGTTTTCTGCCGTTACTTTCTCGATATTCCTTCTGCTCCTTTCTCTCTTTCTTCTCCTTCTAAGACTCCCATAATGCATATAAAGGTATGCTTGATGGTATCCCTCAGGTCTCTTAGGCTCTGTTTGCTTTTTAAAATTCATTTTTATTTCTACTCCTCAGCTTGAATCATTTCAATTATCTTATCTTCAAGATCATTGATCCTTTATTCTGCCAGCTGCAATCTGCTGTTGAAACCCCCTAAGGAATTTTTCATTTTAGTTATTGTGGTCTTCAACTCCAATAGTTCTGTTTGGTTCCTTTTTAAGTTTTCTGTCTCTTTATTGAGATTCTCAAAAGTCTTTGTCCACTATGTCCAAAGTCTGGTCTTCTTCATTGATGGTTTATGGATTTTTATCTTGTTCCTTTGGATAGGCCATAATTTCCTGTTTCTTTATTTGTCTTATAATCTTTTGTTGCATACTGTACATTCTAATATTTAAAGTGCTAATTCTGGGATTTAGACCCTGAGCTGTCTGTTCCTTAAGTTTGTATCCAGCTAGAGATTTCCTTGAGTGCCTTGTTTTAAAGGCTGCATTTTCTTGATCTGGCATTTACCCAGTTGCTGCAACTTGTTATTTTCCAGAGTATTGAGGAGGACAGCTCCTCTGGTTTTTGCTAGTTGTTGAAAGTTTCTTTGGGCGAACAGCCCCCTGGAGTGTCCACCATCTTGATCAACTGGAAGCCTTAATGAGTTTTGAGAAAAGCAAACCCGTAAGAACTACAAGATTTTGATACACAGTTAGAGAAACTGCAAGATTCCGTAGAACCATTGGAAAGATGGAGTTTGGGTTGAAGAGCCCCAGTTACTTGGTGTTGAGGATTGACTCAGGTCCGCCACAAAAGGCGTGTGTGTGAACCAATTTGTGAATAGGACCTTTGAAGAGGTTACTAGTTAAGATGTGCTCAAACTGAAAGAGGGTGGGCTTTACTCCAATATGGCTGAAGTCCTCATAAGCAAAGAGAAATTAGACACAGAAGGAAAAGCATTGGGAACAACCAGAAGCTGCAAGTCAACAGAACCAGGAAGACAAGTAGAGATGCTTCCAATGTGCATTCCCATGTGTCAGAAAAGTGAAGGAGCCTCAAAGATTGCCAGCCAGTCGGAAGATACTGACCTCAGCAGGAAGCAAGCCGCCTGGCCTCTGAAACCATGAACCAATAAATTCCTGTTTTTAAGCCAATCTATATTATGGTATTAGTTTTAGCAACTAGGAAACTAATATACCTGGTCAAGCTTCTGCCATAAATCAGCCGTGTGACTTTGGGTACAACCCTTCCCCTCTCTGGACCTTGTTTCTATCTGTACAATGAGAAGGCTGACTCGAAGGGCTGCTCCGCATCTGTAGGTCACATGACATAACAGATAGTGAACTCAGTTCACAGAAGACCTTCTGAAATTATGCAGAGCTACCCTGTCCTACTGACATTTGCAACGTGAATGCACCTCACCTGGATCCTTCTAATCAACTTACTGAAAAACTAGAGAAATAATTGATATTTATAACAATAAATAAAGATGGCAGAAACCAGCCAAATCAAGCTTTTCATTCTGTAGGAAGATACCTAAATGCTTATAGTCAAACCCTTCTCAAATTTGTTTTGGTCTAATGCATAAAAGGAGATTCTGAAGGGATTAGCATCTAGCATCAAATTTACGGCAAGCACCCAAAAACACACCATTTACCAAATAGGTCAAGTTTAGCTATTTTGCTATTTAGAAGCTAATGTGCCTTGCTAAAAAAAGGAAAAGTCTCCTTCAACAAAAAAAGATGAATCCTTCCCATTTATCCAGCATTTTTCACTTTTCAAAGGTTTCTTACCAGTTCTCTCATTTGATGTACACCTGGGTTCTATGACAGGAAGCAGGACAGGGATTATTTCCCCTTATTCGGCTAAGGGAGCTGAGGCCCAGACAGATGAAGTGAATGCTGTCACAGCCACAGGCGAGCCCACCCCTCTGAATTCTCAATCCTGTGTTCTTTAAGCTGGGCCTCACTGATTCATCTGCAGACTAACCAGCCAACCAGCCAACCAACCAACCAGAGAGCCCAAGTCCGGAAGGATCCAAAAGCAATGGTGACAACATTCAATTGGTGGCAGTTAAGAGTATTAAGAATTTATTGCCCTCCTACCACATATTAACTTGTAATTCAACCAAACTCCAATTAGGATTCTTCCTATTTTACAGAAGAGGAAATGGAGACACAGAGAGGTTTTGTGGCTTTCTCAAGCTTGCACAGCAAGTAGGTTGCAGAGGTGGGATTTACCCCAGGCGGTTGGTTGGGAGCCCAGGCTCTTCACCCTTGTGCTGTATTCCTTCATATTACACAATACTGCTGATTAAAGAACTTTCTGAACAAGACATTCATTGGTGAGACCAGCAGCCCTAAGAGGTAGAAAAGCCCCTATTCCAAGTGCTCCAAGCAGAATCAGGGTGGTGATCACTGCTAGGGCACTTTGGGGGCATCAGGCTTAATGTAGAGGGCTGGCCAACAGTCCCTGGAAGGTCCCTTCCAACCTAGAGATTGTAGAATTTGATGCAATCTCTGAAGGTTCTAGCCTTTCAGCTCAGGATAGTCCTCCTTCTTTGACTTCCCAACTGGACATCCTCTTCCAGCCTCTCCACCTGCCCACTGTCCACCCCATGCTGGCACTGGGTTCGATGAGCTGGTGTCTATGAATGGATCATCCTGGAAATCTGACAGTGTGGTCGCTAGCCCGAGGGCTGGGGAGTAGGGACAGCAGAACACTAAATTACAGGATGCCTGCTGCCTGATTAAATCAGTGCACCATGCATAGCGCTGCAGAGATGCAACATGCTGGGCTCTCTCCTGGGCCTAAGGCCCAGATGTTAGTCACAGATCCAAAGGCAGAGCTCAAAGTGTTTCCACGTGTGTGCGTGTGGTGGCAGCAGGGGGATGGAACACATCCAACTGCCTAATTTACACGTGGAGAACTGGAGGCCCAGAAAGGGGAAGCAGCTTGCCTGAGGCCACACAGCATTTATTCAACAAATATTGAATGCTTATTGTGACAAGTACCATGTTTGGCACTGGGGATACTAAGGGCAAACAAAATAGCCACGAGCTGCATTCTCATGGAGCTTGTATGTTAGTGGAAGAAATGGGCAAAAAGCAGGTAAATGCATAAAATCAGAGATTGTGATCTGTGCTACGAAGAACGCGGTGTGCTTCAGCCGAGGTAATCAAGGGAGGCCTCTCTGAGAAGTTGCATTTAAGCTGAGGTATGCAGATGAGAAGTGTGTGGTATTTGTAGGGGGTGGGGATGTTCTAGGCAGCAGGAGCGCTATTCCCTAGGGCCCCCAGGCTGGAATGAGCTGCATGTGTTAGGGGGCTGGCACATGGTTAGGGCAGGAAAAAGCTGCAGAGAGGGCAGGTCGGATGGCAGATGAAGTCTGGAGCACACAGGGTCTCTGGGCTGAGGTGAGCACTCTGGAGTTCATTCTAGTTGCCATATGAAGTTATTGAAGGGTATTATGCAGTGATGTGGCAGGCACGATGTAACACTTTCTGCTTCTCCCAGCTGAGAGGCTCCCTAGGAACCCTGTCACACTGGAGGCTTGCAGAAGACACACCAGACAATGCTACTTAGGCAAAATGAGCCCCCTTTTCCTTGTCTTTATTTAGTGATTTCTATGCACTTTATCCACACTAGGTAATTAGGCCACTGATGTTCATTTGAAGTTCCTTCTTCCTACCACGTGTCACAAACAGACCTAGCAACACAAGTGTTGTGGGAATTGATGAACCTTTCTGAACCAGTGACTGTCACTGGGAGAGACAATCAGGCAGCCTCATCAGCTTGCCATAGCCTTTCCCCACCTCACCCCTGAGACCAGCATTCATTCTTCTTGACATAGATGTATGAAATGTTAGAAACTGCTGTCAAGACTGCCAAGATGAGAAGAAACTTTCAAAGCATCCAGGCTTTTTTTTAAAGATGGGGAAACTGAGACCAAGAGAAGAAAAGGGACTTTTCTAGGTCTCACAGGAAGTAACAGCAGAGCTGGAACTGCCACCAAGGAGACAGGCTGGAGGCAGAAGGGGAGGCAGCCTGACAAACCCCAGCTGGTATTTCCCAAAGGGGGGTTCCACAGAACACCAGATTTGAGTTGATACACACACACACATACACATACACAGGGGTAGTGGGGAGGTGTATTCTGTGACACACCAGTTTGGGGAATGCTGCAACAAAAATACCTCCTTCTTAGTGATTTGCCATGAGTGTTAAAGGCCCTGAGAAGTCCTATAGAAAATATTCATTTAACAGTGCTTAACCCAATGTTTCCTCAAATGATTTGATTTTGGAATCCATCCTGGTGTACTATGTATTCACTTTCCTGAGGAGTACTCCTTGGGAAGTGCCACCCTTTGCAGGAAAATTCTCTGATCTGCAGTCTCTGGCTCTCAGTAATGGCACAATAAATGTTAGCCATTGTCATTATTATTATCATTGAGGGCAGGGGCCATAGGTCATACTTCAGGTCATATGATCGTACATCCCTCGAGGTGCCTTGCAGAGTACTGAGTCCTCAGGGATGATGACACAGATCAACTACTCAATCAACACCCACAAGTGTTGATTCTGGACCCCTTCAGTTACATGGCCTCTTTGGAGATACAAAGCACATCATTTCTTTCCTCTCCTCCACAAAGGAAAAGGCCTTGGGAAGCTTTGACAGGGAAGTTCTTAAACATCCCTAAAAGTCATCAAATGTCCTACCTACAGCCCTCCTTTTCATCTGGGCAATTCTCACTCCCCATTTTCAAGTCCTAACTTAAGTCCAGACACCTCCAGGAAGACTTCCTTGACTACCTCCTCCCATCCCTTTGGCCTGTGATTCTCTCTGCTTCCTCTTTAGTCTCCCAAACTTGTCTGTACTACGTGTTTAGTACCTGCCATGCATCAGCAGGTGCAGGGATCTAAATGAGAGTAGCTGTTTGGGAGTAACACCAGAGAAGGAGTGGGGCCTGAGGCTTGCTAATATATGCTGGGTCCATCTAATTTAAACTTAATTTAAAAAAATACTGCATGGGCCAAACAAAACATATGAGTGGGCCAAAATCAGCCAGAGGACTGATGGCTGGCAACAACTAGAATATTATCTTTAGAGGGAAGAACATTGGCTTTGGGGTCTTTAGAAGTTCTGACTCTGCCACCAACAGTTTGACTTCAGATAAGACATTTCATCTTTCTGAGCCTCAGTTTCTTCATCTATAAAATGGGGGTAATACTTGTTCTGACTTCTTCACAGGATTTGAAGAATGCTTTTCCCAACTCTATAACAATGACCACTACCCCTTTTATAATAAGAGAATATTTAGGCAGCATCTACTGTATGTCAGGCACTGTTCTAAGCACTTTGTACATATTGATTTAATCCTCAAAATAACACGAAGGTGTAGGTCTATTATTATCCCCATTTGGCAGATGAGGAAACTGAGGTAGAGAGAGGCAAAGGAACTTGCCCAAGGTTAAAGAGCTAGGGGGTGATGGGGCTGAGACTGTACTTTCACAAATATTGGCTCATTTACTCTTCTTAAAAGCATAATGAATTTTATCTGGAAGGTATCTCTCTTTTCACCATTTCATAGATGGAGATGCTGAAACTCAGAGAAGCAAAGTGACTTGCCTGAGGTCACAGTTACGAGGTGGGAAAAGGTGGGCCTGAACCTAACTCTTCTGATCCCAAATCCTTTGCCCTTTATATGTGCCGCAGGTAAAGGACAGGCAAGTGGTCTGTAAAGAGAACAGTGCACTGGTGTAGGGAGTTTTGTTCCCTTTCATCATTTCCACTGCTATCGCTAGAGCACCCTTCTGTCCTGGAAGCTCAGTGCTCATGTTTGACCGAGGGCCAGTTCTGTTGGCCAGTCTCACCCTTTGTTCAGGTTCAGGCCAGTCATGTTCAGGTTCCAGGGAAATTGTCTCCTGCCTTCATTCATTTGAGTGCTCATTTCCACTTGTCTCCATGAACTTGGGTGTTTCCTAACTTTGGAGTGTTTCAATGGGGTTACCTGGGTTAGGCTGACTGTGGGATTTTGCATTTTACTACATCTGCAGTCTTTCTCTTAGGGTGTGGTATAGGGTCTGAAATAGAAATGGTGAGACCTGGGATCTGATCTGGATTCTGCTGCCCTGGCATCCTAGAGCAAATCACTTAACTTCTATCAGCCTCAGTTTTTCTGGTGCCAATCAGGGTCAATCACATCTGTCTTGTCTCCATGAAAGCCCTTTGGAAAATGCAAAGTGTGATATAAATAAAGGTGGATCACTGTAAACATGTAAGGCATATCATAAGCGTTCAATTGATGACACTGGAGAGAATTTGCAAGGATGTGGTGGGGGCAACACATATAATACAGAATTAAGGGAGAAAAAGCAAACAATAAAAATGCTGCATATGTAATATGATCTCAATTATGTAAAAGATATATAGAAAAATGACTAGAAGGAAATACACCAACATGTTGCCAGTGATTGCCTCTGGGTTGTGGTCTATATGTGGGTTTTGCTTTGCTTGACTTCAAACATTCAGACATTTTTCTGTTTGCTAAAATTAGCACATTCTATTTTTATATTACATTTTATCATTTATATTACATTTTATATTACATTTTATCATTTAAAATTATAAGATATATCTTATATATCTATATATCTCTCTCTCCATATATATATACATATATATATATATATATTAGCACTTGGTCCTTGACAGTGTTGCCCTAGTTACCAAAACATTGATATAAGCAGATATGATCCTGGATTCATTCATTTCTTCATTCCTTCATTCAAGAAATAAACGGAGGGTGAGTTGAGTAGAAGGCACCATTGATAAGTTCTGTAAGGGACACTAAGAAGAATGGAGCATGCTCCCTGCCTTCAAGAAACATATAATCTAAACAGAGGGATAAGTAACTATAATTCAAGGCAGAAAGTGAAAAATACTGTATGCTTTAGGAAAATTGCCAATAGGTGTGAAGGATTGGAAGAAATCTAGTCCAGCTGTGGAGTTGGCATTTTTGCTGAGCCTTGAAGGACAAGTAGAATTCTGGACAGGTAGAAATGGAAAGGCATTTTTGGCAATACTAAATATCATAAGAAGTAAAATTCATTTAGCACGTAGTATGTGCCAGGCATTGTGCTAATTAACTTGCACACATTATCTTATTTAAGTTTCACTGAAACTCTATGAGATAAATAATAGTATCATCTCCAATTTATAGATGGGGAAACTAAGGCTTAGAGAGAGGTTAAATATTTGCCCAAAGTCATATGATGGTTGAGCTGGGATTCACACTCAGTACCTCACTATTAACAGCTCTGCCATAGTGAGAGAAATAGCATGAACTGCTGTATTTCCTGCCCACGGGAAAACATGGGGCATCAGCGAGTAGGCTTCCTAAGGTCAGGGAACATGAGGGTATTGCTCATCTCCCTGTATCTAGGGCCTGGGCAATACCTGGCACATTGTAGATGTTTAATCAATATTTGTTGAACGAAAGAATAGAATGAGTTATCCAATGTTGCTGGAGAGTAGGGTGTGTGGCTTGAAGGCAGCAGGACAGGATGGTTGGGGTCAGGCTGTACCGAGTATGAATGGGGAGATTTTTCGCAGAGGCAGGGCCTGTAGAAGCCCATCAAAGAGTCAGAAAACTGGCTCAGGCAGGATTTCAAGGGGAGCAATTAGTGGGGAAGCTCATCATGGGAGCACTTGAGATGTCTAAGAACTTCAGAGAGGGTTAGTGGGGCTGAGGGGAGAGGATGCATAGATGGAATTGATGAGAAAAAGGCCAGAGTGGTGCCAGTCTCCATCTTAGAGTGGTGAGCGTGTTAAGAGTTAATTCTCTATCAGACCTGCTTCCTTGGAAGCCCATCCTTCTTTGCAGCCTCTTCCGGTGGCTTGGAACACCTCTGATGGTGTTACCCTGAAAAATTAAAGGAGGCATTGTGGGAACAGTAGGTAACCCCAACACCACTAATCTCCCCCTCCTGATTTACTTATGGCTGTTTGCATTTACTTCCTAAGAGGAGAACTTGGCTGAACCTCTTCCCATGAGCTGAAGTAATTTCACTGTACCTGCCAGAAGGCCCAAGAGTCCTCAGGGTCTGGAAAAACACTCCCCAGCTGGCACTGTTTGTTTTAGACAAGGACCCTCCCTTTGCTGACCCCACCCCCTCCTTCTCCATCTCATTATTAAAAGGTCTCATGCCCAAGAGTCTTTGACACCAGATGATAAGTGATACAGCTCAAGTTCTTCCAGAAACACACGGTCCTCTGGAAAATCAAACTCAAAGAGGAATAAAACCATACAGCCAAGTGTGTTAAATTTTCCTACCTAATAAGTACAAACAACTCAAAGGACCTTTCCGCCCCAGCCTTTGACGCCCCACCCTCCCCACCCCCAAAAGAGAATATAGCTTCATGGATTAATGATCCCTTGCATCTTTCTTCACACACATAAGCCAGATGGACAGAGATAATGCCTCTAGTTTTATAGGTGGAGAAACAGAAGCCCTGGATAGCTTAGGAGGCTGGCCAAAGTAATTCAGCAAACCCAGAGATGGGACACAGGTTTTAAAGCCCTGGCTCTGAAATCCCTCATTCAGCTGCCTCTGTCTCTCTTTAGGAAGTTGTCAGCACCAGGGGCAAACAAGTACATAATTAATTACAAGTAGTCTTTGGACCCACTTTATAATTTTTATTTTTTAGGTTTAATTTTGTTATTATGTTTTTTTGGTGGTGGTTGTTGCTGGGTTTTTGTTTTTGTTTTTTTTAAGTGCTGGCACAGGCTAGCATGATCCTTGTCCCTTTCTGCCTAAAGCATATCGTTTTACCTCTTTTTCTGGCCTGAGGTCACATATTGCTTAATTACTTGAATACTCCTCTATTAGAGTTTACCTTCTGGAGAGATGGGGTTCAACTTTTTCCTTATCTTCCCCAAGCCTGTGTATTTAATGAGTTTCCCATAAATACTTGTGGATATACCAGTGGAGGGAAGGGAGGCAGGAGGGAGAGTGTGGTGTGGTGGGTAATAGCAAGGCCTAAGGAGTTAGGCAACTTTAGTTGCCTTCTTTTCTTTCTTTCTTTTTATTTATTTATTTTTTATTTTTTATTTTTGTTTTTTGGCTTTTATAAAGGGGGTTTATTTGGTTACAAATTTATAGTCTGAAGGTCATGGAAAGGTCCAAATTAAAGTTGCCTTCTTTTATAACTGAAGATAATAGCCCGGCACCTGGCACATAGTAGGGGCTCGATAGATATTTGTGGAAAGAATTAATGCCTATCTCATTGTGTTATGGTGAGAATTAATTGAGATAGTGAATGTCAAGTATTTCTCATAGAACATAGCATGTAGTAATTGCTCAATTAAAGTAGTTATTTGGTTATTCTTTGTATCTAGAAATAAATACATGGATAAAGAATGCCATCATGGACCAGGAATCAAACAACTAATCCACAACAAATCCCAATTCCATTATTTTATGAAGGAAAAACTACTGTATCAGGAGATTTAGGTATGAGGCCTGGCTCTGCTATTGACTAGTTGTACGACCTTGGCTAAGGAACTTCACTTAACTGAACTTCAACTTCCTCATCTGCAAAATGAAGAGAATGAATAATCACTAAGATTCCTTCTTCTAGCTCTTACAGCCTCTAAGTCTAAGATGTGGTTTCATGCAGGTCACCTGGCGTCTCTGGTCTCAGTTTGCCCAGCTGTAAAATGACACAGACTCTCTGCAGCCTCTACATAGCAGGGCCTGGTGGTAACTGGATACTACTCTGACTGCTGGGTAGCAGGAATCCATTACTTGTCCACACAGAGCCCTGGTCCTCTCACAAGTTGTATGAGGGTACATCTCCCCTCTACCTCCAATTATAGAATATAGAAAAGAATGACCAACAATGATGATTCTGTCCCCTATTACAAAGTCTGAAGAGGGTCTAATGTGAGTAACTTTTTAAAGAAATATTTATAAATGAATAAAATTAAAAAACAGCACATTCCAGTGGCCATGCACAATAATTTACCTTCTGATTAAGAGTATATGTAATGCGTTAAGAAGAAATCATTGAGATCCCTTTAATCGTTGTCTTCCTTAGTACCTCTTTCTGAAGTACTGGCCCCAATTTATATAATTTACATACTACTTTCATTGCTGTTGTCTCAGTTGCCTCCTCACAGAAGCCCAGAGGGTGAGTGCAAGTCAGGCATTTTTTATCCCCATTTTTCCACCAAGAAAGAGGGCCCAGGGAAGTGTGCATAGGTGGCCAGTGCTGAGATGGAATTCTGGAAAAGTTGGTACTAAACATTAGATTGCCTGGCTGGATATCCCCACCAGCGCTTGGTTACGAAAACCCCACTACCCAGTCTTGTGGGTTGGGACAGTTACAAGAGTCTTTTCCAATAAGCCTTCCTTTCTATCCAGCAGGTCATGCATTCTACTCCTTGTTTAGGAGGTGACCACCATTCCAGGCTGCATTGTCTTACGCAGGTAGGAGCAAGACATCTGGACCACCCTCAGAATGCATAGCCCAGGACTTCTCCAAGTGAAGTGTGGAGGCATCTGGTGTAGAAGCACCCAGGGAGCCTTGTTAAAGACATGCAGATTCTGGGTCCAATTCCAGACCATGCCTGATTCCAAAGGCTTTGGAATCTATTTTCAGTATGGTCTTATCACCCATACTAGAGTAGCCCATCTACTTAAACTGTTACTGAGGTTTATTGTCTTCACAGATACTAGACAAGAACTTATCACTTAAATTTGTTTACTGCCTCTTCCCCACCTTAGAATGTAAACTCCATGAGGGCAGGGGCATTGTTAGCCTGGTTTATTGCCAAACCTGTTTCCTCCTCTGTGCAGGCCCCACAGATCAGTAAACATTTATTGAATTGAAAGTGCACTCAAGTTTGAAACCACGGTCATAGACCACTTCTTTAACAATGGAGAAACTGAGACCCACGGAGAGGGAAGTGACTGCCACAGGGTTGGTAAGGGGCAGGACCCCGGCCAGGTTAAAATATTAGATCTCCGGAGTCTCAATCAGGCATGGGTTCAACTCTGCCCAAAGCATCTCTTTAGAAAACACGAAATCCACTTGAAAGAGACATTTCCTGCCCACAGAGAAGGACAGGGGGGCCTGGCAGGGGTGGAGGCTGTCAGTAATTCCGCTCCCACTTCCTAGGCGCCCGCTGCCCCAAGAGGTAAGGGCCATCTTGTCGGCCCCAAGTCCAACCCGCTCCCGGGCCCGCGTCCGGGACTAGGCCCGTTGGGGAGGAGCCGAGCGCGTCCGCGGAGGTGAGGGCGGCTTGCCCAAGGTCACTCAGGCGGGGTCTGGAGAGACCAGGCTCGAAGGGCGCAGGGAAGGAGGATGTGTCTTCAAGGCTCATGTGTACCCCTCTCCAGCATCCTGGAAGGCGAGGGTGAGATGGGGGGCGGGGGTTGGTAAATGGAGGGTGGCTTTAATGGCTCCTTCCCGGGATTCTGGCATCCAACCTAAAAACCGAGAGCAGGCCGGGCCAGCCGCGTGGCTCATTCCCATGTGCTCCACCTGCGACTGCTCTCACGCGCTGGCCCTTTAAGACACCTCCCCCTTTTTCTCTACCATCTCTCCTGCCCCCATACCGCCCTTCCTCCCGAATTGCATCAGGCACGTGCTCGCCCCCGTCCAGCCTGAGCACCCCCCCTAAAGTCCGGGAGGTGCTCAGAGGAATCTAAGGCGAGGGGCGGGGCGAGGGGCAGGATCGTGAAGCCGTGCGCGCGCGCTCCCGCCGCCTCCGCCCGCCCGTCGCCCAGGGCCGGCCCCGGCGGGCGCGTCCCCGCTGCGCCATCCCCTCCCCTTGCCCGCCGCGTCGGGAGGCGCGCGCCCGCCCGCCGCCTGCCGCGGATCGCGTGGTCGGCTCGGCTCGCCGCGCCTCTCCCCCGTTCGTCCATATTGCTGCAGCCCCCGAGCCGGGAAGCCCGGGCCGCCCTGGGGGCGGGGGGGAGGGAGGGACGGGACGAGAAGCCTGCCGGGCTCGGGGTGGGGGCGTCTTGCGAGGAACGGGCGGGGGGGGACGCGCGCCGAGGAGGCCTGGACCGCAGAGTGGGGGGCCCTCCTCCCCCCACCCCCCCCCGCCCCGCCAGCAGGCCTTGGATCTACGGCGGCTGCATCCAACCCGGAGGAGGTCCGCACCTAGTGTGAACCCCGACCCTTCTCTGCAGGGACTGGGCCCCACCGCCCGGGAGGAAGGCGTCGCGGGCGCTCTGCGAGCCCAGTTCGAGGCGGGGGAGGCGGCCTCGGGCGCGCCCGGCTCCTCCGGGGGGGCGGGCGCGCAGATGGCCACTCAGGTGGAGCCGCTGCTGCCGGGGGGAGCCCCGCTCTTACAGACCGAAGAGCACGGGGGGCTGGTGAGGAAGAAGCCTCCGCCGCCGCCCGAGGGCAAGGGCGAGCCCGGGGTGAACGACGTCGGAGGGGGAGAGACGGACGGCGGCGCCCGGAGACCACGGCCGCTCTGCGCCAAGCCGCACAAGGAGGGCACCGGGCAGCAGGAGCGCGAGAGCCCGCGACCGCCTCAGCCGCCAGGCCCCGAGGGTCCGGCCGTCAGCGACGGGGAGGAGGGCGGCGGTGAGCCGGGCGCTAGCGGAGGAGCGGGCGGCGGCGGGCGCCGAGACTTCGTGGAGGCCCCCCCGCCCAAGGTGAACCCGTGGACTAAGAACGCCTTGCCGCCGGCCCTGGCCACTGTGAACGGACAGTCCCCACCAGGTGGGTCTCCCTGCCTGTTATCCTGGGTCCGGGTGGCCTCTTCCGGGGATATGAGCGTCCCTTCCCCCAGCGGCCTTCAGGGCCCCGGGGTCTGCCGCGGGTCGTAGTGACTCGGGGATTTTTTTTTAATTGCTTTCTGGCTCATTCGGGTGGCCGTGCCCTTCCCCCACCACGCACTCGGGAACCTGCCTTGCCTGAGGACTCGACCTCGGGGAAGCCATGGCCACCGCCTGGGCCGCAGCGGTTAGTGGGCAACGGCGTGGTCCGGGCCTACCTCGCCGGGAGAGGGTGGGCGCTGGTTTCGGTGAACAGGGCCCTCTCTCTCCCACCGCGTGTTGGTGTAAGAGACGGTTTCTAGCTTGAATTTCCCCTTCCTTGAGAAGTCCCTCTTTCCCCTCCGCCTCATGCTCCCCGTTTTGGTAGCGTTGCAACAGCCCCCATGTTGTAAATGTTTAATGAGTTTATGTCATGGGCAGCAAAGCGCTTGGCGATGAGTTCATACCGACCACAAGGTCTCAGTATTTAGAAGTTAACAAATATTGTTCTCGAGTAGATGATATTAGGCTGTCGAATCGCTATCTGGAGACGGAAGGAAGGGTCAGTTACCGGGAGAATGAGGAGAGTAGGAAACCCAACGTGTCATTGAATTCGGTGGTTTCCCTCCCTGATCTCGGGGGTCTTACGTCTTGAGAAGGAACCCAATGGCGATTGGGGGTCGGGGGAATCCAGTTAGGGGGTTGGCGGAAAAGGTGAGGCGAGTGAGGGGGCATGTGGAGACACGAGGGGCGTGTGGCTGCGGGGGAGGGAGTGGCCGGGCTGGGCGGGCTGGTGACAGTTGGGCGCCACGCGCCGCGCCGGCGGCCCGCGGGCTTGCTCGCGCCGCTCGGCCTCTGCGTTCGGCGCCCGGCGCCGAGCTCGAAATGAAAGCGGGTGCGGGCTGCCGGCGCGCGGCGGCCCGTAGTGTGCGTGTGCGCGAGTGTGAGTGCGCGTCCCCCCTTCCCGGCATTCCTCCGCAGCCGGGACAACGTGGGACCTCCCCGCGCGGGGAGCTGCATGTGACCGCTGACCGGCGCTCCCCCAGCTCTCTCTACTCCCCCATCCTTTTTTTGGCCCCTTTGGACCCAGTCCTTTAAGGGGCGTGGGATGGGGGTGGGGTAGGGTTTGCAAATCCCGGCAGGGCCGTGTCAGCCTGGAGAGAGAGTGGAGCAGTGCGGTATATGGAGTCTTCTCTTGGCCTTGCGTTGCCCGGAATTGTTCTCCAGCTTGGAGGGGGGCACCTTTACCTTTCTGCGGGTGCGTGGGGGCACGGTGGATTGCTTATTGGTTTGGGATCCTATGACATGGGCCAGTGTTAAAACCCCGCTTCAGTAAGAAGGATGGCTTGTGGCCATAGGCCTGGTGCTTTTTTCAAAAGTCCTACCCTTCTGCCGTCGCTGGTTGAGGCTGATTGGTCTAAATCATCAAAATGGGGAAAGTTGAGCGGGAGAGCCTAATGCTTTCACATGAAAGGGAGTAGAATCACACTCTTACTCCTAAGGAAACTAGAATAGGTAATTCTGAAAACGGCATGTTGCAATTTTTATTTCTTTTATTTAAGGTTGCTTCATTCCGAGGAGGTGACATTTGGGGTTTACCGATGGTACTTCAAACCGTGTTCTCTTTCTTCTGCCCTCTTGTTCCTCCCTTTCCCTTCCAGAACTCTCTTATGCAAAGGGCAGTGCTGAAACCTCCATTTTCTTGCAAATGCCTCCCTGATCCACCCACAGAGGGAGGGAAAGCAACTTTAAAACTCTTTGGTCCTTCCCTCTCTTTAAACTCAAAGGGGTATAATCATCCTCAGGAGAGAACACTCCTCAGAAGTTTAAATGGAGCTGCTTACCCTGGCTGCTGCTGCTTAGCTAATGGTGAACCTGCCTTGTGGGTTTTAAATCAGCCATGACATCAGGTGCTATTGGGTGCCTGAGTTGGCATTTTGTGCAAGTTCAGGGGCCCTTCATAGGGTGCGTCACTGGATTATTGATTGTGGGAAGAAGACAGCTTGGCTGGCATCTCACCTTGCTTTCTGAGCAGAGAAGCAGACTTGTCTTAAATGCCTGAAGCAAAATTCTGAGTGGGGTGAATTTGCGGTGTTGTTGTCTTTCTGGAATTTTAAGGCAAGTGAGTGTCTACTCATTGATGCTTTGGAGTAGTCTTTGATAGACAACCCTGAATAAATCCAGTAACTTCTCCATTTAAGCTTGTTTGGATGCTTTTTGAGAGCGAATTCTCTGATTGGATCGTCTGACTGGTAGTTAGGTAGTCTCCCTTTGTCTGGAGTCTCTGGTTCTTTAAGGCCCTTTTCCAGCCCTGAATTTATTTGAAGCCTGGACAAGTTTAAATGTGACACCAGTGGAGTGGCTGTGTGGTCTTGTGAATTTTTTTGTGTAATGCATATGCTTTTGGGAGTCTACAGAAACGAATGCCTCATAAGCAAGCCATGAGCTTTCCAAAGCATGCTGCAAATTCCTATTTTTAGCTCTTGTTTTGGCTCAGATGCTAGTGTTTTAGTTCTTTAAGGAACACATAAAATAACTAGTAATAAAAGATGTTTTCAGACATCCCTCCTTTCTTGTGGGGTCATTTATCTTTTCTGGTTTAAAGCTTCTGAATCTCCATTGGTAGTTTTAAGTCTTGGAATTAGTGTTTTGGATCCCTCCCACTCCAGAATATTGTGAAAACATTAAAAAATTTCCCCTTATGCCAGGCACATGCTTTAAGTATAAGAGAGCCAGGACATCTTAGTTTTTTTTTGTTTTGTTTTGTTTGTTTGTTTGTTTGTTTTTTAAAGCTTATGTATAGCAAAGGTTCTGGGGTCACTTGCCAGCTCTACCACTTGCTAGCTGTGCTTCCTTGGGCAAGTTATTTAACTGTTCTGTCTCTCAGCTTCCATTTGTATAATGGGATTAAATTCTGGTTTACCAACCTCATCAGGCCATTGTGAGCTTTCACTGTCATGGTACATAGAAAGCGTTTAGCCCAGTGCTTGGCATATGGTAGCTGTTATGATGTATAACTTTCAGGAGTGACTTCTTTTCCCTGAATCTGTGTTTTCTCCATCTGCAAAATGAGAGAACTGGAGAATGCAGTCCTTTCCTTTTCTAGTGTTGTATCAGAATTCTATGAAATATGTGAATCTATCTCAAGTGAACAACTGCTTATCCACACAGATGAAGGGTGTAGTATGAATAATCTCAGGTCGGTGACCCAAAGAATTGCCTAATTTTGCCTTGGAATTTTGTGTGACGAATTTTTAAAAATAATATGTTTTAGCTTTTTAATTTGCCTTTCATATAGATTATCTTTTGGAGGTGGGAGAGGGGAGTGCACATGTGCTCTCAGGGCTGTGGGGAAAGGCCAGCCTAACTAAACCAAAAGTTTGCTGTGGCTGGCGCACATGCAGTGAGTTAAGACTTGAGAGTGTATCATCACTACAAGCCTCTGCTCATCCCTTCAAGGATGGTCAGTGGGTTGGTTGTTGTATAGGTTCCTTTGACTTGGTGTAGTAAGAAAACCAACTACTGCTATAGTTCTTCTTGCTTTCTCTTTAAAGAAAAGTTGAGAACAGGGTGTAAGACTTGAGTGTTTATGTTCTGGGCAGATTTTCCTGTTTATCTTCTGTGGCCCTCTGAAGTGCAGCAAACTGTTGGCACAAAACGAAAAAGGGTTTTAATCCTAGCTTTAGGTATAAGAGATCCAGGACATCTTGGCTACCCACGACAACCCCAGGGATTCTCTGCCTTACTGAGCTAGCCTGAAGTAAACCTCCACTCTCCTCTGCTTAATGCTTCTTGGTTTTGGGTTCCCAGATTCCTCCAATTGTATCAGTCTTCTGTGACTTCATAGCATCAGAGCTACTTCAGACCCTGGTCCCTTTCCCTCCACAGGAAGTGAACTGGAAGTAAGAGCTCTGTCTCTGAAATCATACAGTCTGCACTTTTGAGTCCCAGCTATGCTTTGTACTTGCTGGGTAATCTTGGGTGAATTACTCAGTCTTTCTGAACCTTTATTCCCTCATTCTTAAAATGAGAATAATGATAGTAACTATTTTAGAAGTTGTAAGAATTAAAGAAGACGTTATTTATGAAGTCTTTATGTGCTACCTGTTTAACTTAATAGTAATTTGCCATTTTAAACATTTTATAATAAATTAGAAGTGTTTGCTCTACTTCTGATTCTGCTTGTGGACACCAGCAAATGTCATGCTTTCTCTGTGCCTTTGTTTCTTCATCTGTAAAATGAGGGAATGAGATTAAGCCTAAATGTCTTCAAAGGTTTTTTTAATGTCAAAAACTTTTTTTTTCAATAACCCCCTTCCCCACAATAGAAAGAACCCAAAGCAGAGCTTTTGTATTCATACATGTTTATATCTGCCATAGTGGTTAAGAAATCTAGTTTTGAATCCCAGCCCCCTCTAGGCTTGTTGAGAGTGGGAGAGGCTTCTTGCTTGCTTGAGTGTACATATCTTAGCAAACTGTGGAGCAAGCAAATATAGTTTGTGCCTTATGATGTGATAATAGAAACCAAATAGCATCATCTATGAAAATTTCCCCCACCAAATGAAAATTGAACCCAAATCTAATAGAACTTTAGATCTAACTGCTAGTTTATAGGAAACATGGAAGATAGAGAAACAAATTAAATGATTGTGAGGAAGCAGTTATTTAATTTCTGAATGTGAAAAATTCTACCAGACAGATTATGTGATTTGTTTCAGTAGATAAACAGCATTTTTAAGAAGGGGAAATTGTTGTAAATGAAAACTTGTGAAGAGATACCAACCACATGCAATAATGTAGGTCTTGTTTGGATCCTGATTTGAACAAACCAACTATAAGAAGACATTTTGGTGACAGTTGAGGAAATTTGACCACTTTAGGTTACAATAAGCAGTTATTTTGTCAGGGATGATAATGGCATTTTGGGGTGTGTGTGTGTGTGTGTGTGTGTTTTAATTTTTTTGTTAAATTCCCTTAGTGGTTATATTGTACACCCCTGGTTAAGAACTGCTAGATGAAACATGATAAATGAGGGCATAAGGCTCTTTGTCCTGTGGTTCAAATCATTTTTTCCTCTTCTAAAGAAAGCACACAATTAGGACACCCTCTGAAGGGGAGATAGGGAGGTGGCCTTCATCTGGCCTGGCCCCTCCTCTGCTCCAGAGGGAGTTTGAGCTTTATGAATTCTAACCGGGAAGTGAGTGCCTCTCAGTGGGGGAAGAGGTGTTTAGGGGGTTGTTTCAGGCCCTTTTGGGGTGGGGGTGGGGGTGTGAATAATCATGAACAGACTTGAATCCTGAGCCTCCCAACGGCCACAGTCCCTCTGCTGATCTACCCCTTGTCTGCAGTGGGACCTAGGCCAGAGTATTTTACAGCTGTCACTCAGCAGCACCCAGTCCCTCCCCCTGGGAAGTGGGCATTGAGAGGAGGAGGAGCAGTCCTGAAACTACGAAAACCTCTTTAAAATGGAGAGCTTGGCAGATGGTAGCGCCCTCGTTTGCAAAATCCAAGACAAGCCCAAAGGGGGGTAATTAGAGTACTGGGGCCTCAAGAGGGCTTACAGGTTCCTCATTTGGCCTCATAAACCTCCCTGGTTGGTACAAAGTGATATAAGGGAGTAGCCAGGAGAGAGGACGGCCTTACCCTGCCTGGGGTTCAGGAAAGGAAATTTTTGATACCTGCCTAATGAAAACATGGGAGACAGCAGGGAGAAGTGGAAAGGTGATGGGATTTAAATCAGAACATGAGCTGCGACTTCTCTTCACTTGCATTTACTCTGTGATCTTGGATAGCTTGCCTAATCTCTGTTTTCCTTATTCACAGACTGGGACTAATCTCTATGCTGAGGTGGATTTGAGGATTCAGATTGATACCAAGTATGAGATAGCCCAGTTCGTGAGTTTAAAAGTCCTACACAGATAAAAGTGGTTTATATTCCATAAGATGCATTCCAAAACTAGATATATGTAGTTTGAGGTAAATACCTATTCTGAGGGGTTACCCATTCTTTCAAAAGTGGAGGTGGATACTCAGGTGTTAGCTTAATTTTTTTTTTTTTATCATCATTTTATTGAGATATATTCACATACCACGCAGTCATACAAAACAAATTGTACTTTCGATTGTTTACAGTACCATTACATAGTTGTACATTCATCACCTAAATCAATCCCTGACACCTTCATTAGCACACACACAAAAATAACAAGAATAATAATTAGAGTGAAAAAGAGCAATTGAAGTAAAAAAGAACACTAGGTACCTTTGTCTGTTTGTTTGCTTCCCCTACTTTTCTACACATCCATCCATAAACTAGACAAAGTGGAGTTTGGTCCTTATGGCATTCCCAATCCCACTGTCCGCCCTCATAAGCTACATTTTTATACAACTGTCTTCAAGATTCATGGGTTCTGGGTTGTAGTTTAATAGTTTCAGGTATCCACCACCAGCTACCCCAATTCTTTAGAACCTAAAAAAGGTTGTCTAAAGTGTGCGTAAGAGTGCCCACCAGAGTGATCTCTCGGCTCGTTTTGGAATCTCTCTGCCACTGAAGCTTATTTCATTTCCTTTCACATCCCCCTTTTGGTCAAGAAGATGTTCTCCATCCCACGATGCCGGGTCTACATTCCTCCCCGGGAGTCATATTCCACGTTGCCAGGGAGATTCACTTCCCTGGGTGTCTGATCCCACGTAGGGGGGAGGGCAGTGATTTCACCTTTCAAGTTGGCTTAGCCAGAGAGAGAGGGCCACATCTGAGCAACAAAGAGGCATTCAGGAGGAGACTCTTAGGCACAAATACAGGGAGGCCTAGCCTCTCCTTTGCAGCAACCGTCTTCCCAAGGGTAAAACTTATGGTAGAGGGCTCAACCCATCAAACCACCAGTCCCCTATGTCTGTGGTCATGTTAGCAACCATGGAGGTGGGGTAGGCGAATACCCCTGCATTCTCCACAGGCTCCTCAAGGGGGCACTACATCTTTTTTTTTTTTTCCTTGTTTGCCTTTTTTCTTTCTTTTTTTTTTTTTTAACTGTCCCTTCTTTTTTCAAATCAACTGTATGAAAAAAAAAGTTAAAAAGAAAACAAACATACAATAAAAGAACATTTCAAAGAGACCATAGCAAGGGAGTAAGAAAAAGACAACTAACCTAAGATAACTGCTTAACTTCCAACATGTTCCTACTTTACCCCAAGAAAGTTACATAATATAGCAACATTTCAGTGAACTTGTTCCTACTACATCCATCAGAAATTAACAGACCATAGTCATTTCTGGGCATCCCCAGAACGTTAAATAGCTTATCTGTTCTTCTTGGATTATTGTTCCCCCTTCCTTAATTGCTCTCTACTGCTAGTTCCCCTACATTCTACATTATAAACCATTTGTTTTACATTTTTCAAAGTTCACATTAGTGGTAGCATATAATATTTCTCTTTTTGTGCCTGGCTTATTTCGCTCAGCATTATGTCTTCAAGGTTCATCCATGTTGTCATATGTTTCACCAGATCGTTCCTTCTTACTGCCGCGTAGTATTCCATCGTGTGTATATACCACATTTTATTTATCCACTCATCTGTTGAAGGACATTTGGGTTGTTTCCATCTCTTGGCAATTGTGAATAATGCTGCTATGAACATTGGCGTGCAGATATCTGTTCGTGTCACTGCTTTCCGATCTTCCGGGTATATACCGAGAAGTGCAATCGCTGGATCGAATGGTAGCTCTATCTCTAGTTTCTAAGGAACTGCCAGACTGACTTCCAGAGTGGCTGAACCATTATACAGTCCCACCAACAATGAATAAGAGTTCCAATTTCTCCACA
The DNA here is from genome assembly GCF_015220235.1 of Choloepus didactylus. Classification (NCBI taxonomy): domain Eukaryota; kingdom Metazoa; phylum Chordata; class Mammalia; order Pilosa; family Megalonychidae; genus Choloepus; species Choloepus didactylus. Next base: position 18,886,779 of record NC_051317.1, on the reverse strand, counting down.
TCCCCTCCAGCATTTGTAGTTTCCTGTTTGTTTAATGGCAGCCATTCTAACCGGTGTTAGATGGTATCTCATTGTGGTCTTAATTTGCATCTCTCTAATAGCTAGTGAAGCTGAACATTTTTTCATGTGTTTCTTGGCCATTTGTATTTCCTCTTCAGAGAACTGTCTTTTCATATCTTTTGCCCATTTTATAATTGGGCTGTCTGTACTATTGTCATTGAGTTGTAGGATTTCTTTGTATATGCAAGATATCAGTCTTTTGTCAGATACATGGTTTCCAAAAATTTTTTCCCATTGAGTTGGCTGCCTCTTTACCTTTTTGAGAAATTCCTTTGAGGTGCAGAAACTTCTAAGCTTGAGGAGTTCCCATTTATCTATTTTCTCTTTTGTTGCTTGTGCTTTGGGTGTAAAGTCTAGGAAGTGGCCTCCTAATACAAGGTCTTGAAGATGTCTTCCTACATTATCTTCTAGGAGTTTTATGGTACTTCTTTTATATTGAGATCTTTGGTCCATTTTGAGTTAATTTTTGTGTAGGGGGTGAGGTAGGGGTCCTCTTTCATTCTTTTGGATATGGATATCCAACTCTCCCAGCCCCATTTGTTGAAAAGACCATTATGGCTCAGTTCGGTGACTTTGGGGGCCTTATCAAAGATCAGTCGGCCATAGATCTGAGGGTCTATCTCTGAATTCTCAATTCGATTCCATTGATCTATATGTCTATCTTTGTGCCAGTACCATGCTGTTTTGGCAACTGTGGCTTTATAATAAGCTTCAAAGTCAGGGAGTGTAAGTCCTCCCACTTCGTTTTTCTTTTTTAGAGTGTCTTTAGCAATTCGAGGCATCTTCCCTTTCCAAATAAATTTGATAACTAGCTTTTCCAAGTCTGCAAAGTAGGTTGTTGGAATTTTGATTGGGATTGCATTGAATCTGTAGATGAGTTTGGGTAGAATTGACATCTTAATGACATTTAGCCTTCCTATCCATGAACATGGAATATTTTTCCATCTTTTAAGGTCCCCTTCTATTTCTTTTAGTAGAGTTATGTAGTTTTCTTTGTATAGGTCTTTTACATCTTTGGTTAAGTTTATTCCTAGGTACTTGATTGCTTAATTTTTAAAAAGGGCTATTTGTTATAGTTTCCTGGACCAACTTCCCATGGCAGATAGCCTGGGGTGCCTCCCTGAGAGATTTTCTCAGAATTAGAGGGACAGTCCTGATGTGGCACCTCTTAGGTTGGCTGAGCCTTTGGACTGGCAAAGCCTGGGGGGTGGGAAATTGAGGAGTGAAGAGTGTGGGCTTTAATTGATGAATTTTTTAAAGCTGGTCAGATCTTTCATATATAGTGAGGAGCTCCCCATCTCAGTTAGTAAACCCAGATGACCCCTCTATCAGAGCTCTTGTTTACAGGGCATTTTGTAATAAGCCTCCAAATTTGTTGTGTGATAACTGCTTTACCCTGAAGACATATATTCCAGCATCTCAAAGTAGCTTTTTCTCTTTCCTGCTTTAGAAATGAAGTTGTAAGCTGCTGCTTAGAGGAACTGGAGTCTCTCCCTGGTGAGGAGCCATTTGGATGAATGGTGTGCCTGGGCTCTGTATGGTTTTTGCTCACTTTTCACATTCACTAGCTTATTAAAGCTCCTAATAACTCTGAGATAAGTAATAGTGATAGAATTGAGACTTGCCAAATGAGGGCATAAGGCTCTTTGTCCTATGGTTCAAATCATTTATTCGATTTGAGAGCTTTACTTGCTCTTTCCCATGTAATCTGCCCAACAGAGCCATCTCCCCTTGACTGATATCATGTCTTGTTACTGTACTAAGAACAGTGGGTTTGCTTTTGTCCACAGGTAGGCTGCTGGTATAAGTCCCCGAAGATGCTGGGCTTTGGAGAGAGTCCGGCTTCCCTGGCCAGACTCCCAGTTGTCAGCTCTGTCCCCATTGCTGTGCCCTTAGGAGCTTGATTTCCTCTTCCCTCTGTTGATAGAGGAGGAACTTCAGAGCTGCAAGGGGCCAGGAATGTCATTGAATCTAAACCCCTCATGTACAAGTTAGATGCTTTAAGCCCAGAAAGGAAATATGTGTTGCTCAAGATCACAGTCATTACGAAGCACGGATGAGACTTGAACCCACTTTGGTTGGCTTCTATTCCAATTCTGTTTTCTTTCTACTTCTGAAGGAGGAAATGGAATTGGGTGATTGAACATGGACTTTGGAGTTAGTCAGCCATAGTTTGAAATAGCCCAGCCGCTTACCACCTGAGTGCCTTGGGCAGGTTGATAATTTCTGGGCTTCAATAAAAACGGTTATATCTGAAATATAGTCTGCTCAGATCATGGTTGAATCTAAGTTAGGTGAAGGTATGTAAGTGCTCAGCTGGAGCCTGGCACATAGTAATAAGTGGTGATACTAAGATGTTTATTGTTCCTCTTTTGAGGCATTGAATTTGGCCCAGGTCTTCAATTTGCTGACAGAAGGCAGGTGCTTAAAGCCGGCCTTCCCTTGTCTTCCTGGGTTCTCTGCTGCTTTGTCTCTGCCATTTGGATGTAAGCACACATAGAAAGGCAAGCCCACGGTACCTCTTAGAGCCAGTCTCTCCTGGCCCTGTTCTCTGCTGGCTCAGGCAACTCCGTGGTGGTGGTGATGGTGGGGATTTAAGGAATCATTGGGGGCCGTCATCCTGGACGTGAGAAGCCCAAGCTGTGGGATGCCCCTAAAGGTAGAATGTTGGAGTGAGAGGCAGGCTCAGGCGCCTTTGTAGTAAGACCCTCCACTTTGTCTTTGGTGTCTTTCTGCAGCTTTGGGTTTGTTTGGGGAGTAGCGGTTTCTTTGCTTTTCCTGTTCTATATATGTATTAACAACAACATGAGGAAAAGAGACCAATTTTGTGGATGGAATGGCCTGGTTTGTGTGTTGCCCAAAGTGGGTCCAAGTATAGGGGTGGAATTTGGATGTGGTGAAAGCAAGATTGGGAATGGGAGGCTCTATGCTGATTGCTGGTGACGTAGGAGGGAGACAGGAAATCAGGAATACAAAGAGGAGGCAGCTCACCAGGATAGTAAATGCACGCACCTTTCTACGAGGAAGGAATGGTGGAAAGAATAGGATTATTTTGCCCAAAGAATCAAAGCTTGGGGTGGGTGGAAATGCCATCGGTTGTCTTGAAATACAGTATTTGAATAGACTCGCATTATGTAATGCTCTCATAGCTAGTGAGAGGTGAAAGGTCAATAGGCTTTGGCTCCAGTCAAGTAATTACTTTGATAGTGTGCCCAAATGGATTCAACTGCCGCAGGAGGTACTGAGTTTCTTGACATTGGTCGTATTTGAGCAGTTTAGATGACAGTTTGCTGTAGAGTTCTGTAGCTACAAGTTGGGAAAGTACTTTCCTGGATTTGTTTAGTTGGAATTAAATTATTGAGTACTTGTTAGGTGTCAGGCCCTGGAATTTAGGGGTAAACAACACGTACTGCTGCCCTGGTGAGAATTCTATTCTGAAAGACAGAAGTCACAATGAGAATCTCCCCCCTGTCTCTTCAGGCCCATTCCTGCCTCCAAACAGGTTTTGATTGGCCTCACATATTAAAATAATTTAAAGTAATCACTTTTACTTTAAAATTAGGAAAATGAATCCAGAAACCTAGGAATTTCCAGCTTCTCTTTAAAAATCAGTCTCTGGATATACTAAGAACTACCAAACCAATTTAAATGGTGAATAGTATGGTATATGAATTATATCTCAGTAAAGCTGTTATGGAAAAAAGAAAAATAGGAAATCTGTTCTTTCGAGACTGCTGTCCAAAAAGGACCTACGTTCTCTTAGACAAGCGGTGCCATGACTTGGTTTCTCTAGGCCCTTGAGTTTGTCATCTCTGAGTCTGTCTAGCCCACAAGTGGAGGAGCATTCTTATGGGAGAAAAGCCTGAGAGGGGGGTGTGGGGAAGACCTTAAGGCATAGGACAGGGAACTGCAGACCCTGGAAAGTGGGCCAACGTTGGCCTCCTTACCCAGCTCTTTGAGGGAGAGTGGGTATGATGGGGAGCAGGATGCCACTGGACATTGTGGTCTAAGGCCATCAAGCAGCAGTAGCAAACTCTGGGAGCTAAAGGATGTGCTTGCCAGGGAAAATGGGTTATTTAAGGCTCCAGTGAACCTAGGGACCTTCCTCCCATCTGTGAAATGGGTAATAGAATCTTTGATCTTAATCCCTAAGGCCCGTTCCAGATCAGACATCCTATAAGGGTGTCTGACAGACATCCTAAGGCAGATTTTATCCTCAGGGTGGAAAGGGGGAAGGTCCTGGCTAGAGGCCTTTTGCGTTGTAGTCTTGCTGTTTAGGGATTGGAACTAAGGCCCATTGGAGCATTAAATTCTCACTGGAAAGAGGCTTCTCCAAGGCAGCCTTGTTTCTTGCATAGTTGTTGGTCTGGGCCTTGTAGGGGGTATCATAGAAAGCCCTGGGCAGGGAAGCTGGGACCAGCTTTCTAGCCACGGCTGTGTTGGGCTCACTTGCTGACACACCTTGGGCAACTTAGTGAACCTCTTTGAGTCTCCTTTACCTCTTCTGTAAATGAAGGTGATTGGACTAGAAGACCTTTCCAGCTCCTTTACCACTGGGATTAAGTTCAATATATCAAACTGGAGACCCTGACAGCAGTTTGTTGAGAAAGATTTCATCTCCCAGGGCTTGCTTCCTCTCCCATTTTGAACCAGCTTTAGAGAATCATCTCCAAGAGCTTGGCCAAGGCTTTGGGACTCTTCTCCCTAACATGGGACATTCTGCCCTGGGCTTCTGGAAAATGCTTATCTCTGGGGTGGACGAGCTGCCCCAAAAGGTGTTGTGCGTGTTCTCAACAGAGTGCAAGCAATGGTGGCCCCTCTTTTGGCAGGGACGTTATTGAGAAGATTCTGATACCTTCTACCTGGTTAGATTGGATGGTTGCTGAGAATACTTCCTCCCCCTTCTGACCCTGAGATTTAGAACCTAGGTCTGTTGAAGGTTGGGTCAAAGTGCCAGCCAGCTCTGCAGAAGAGAAACAAACCTATCTCAAGAGTCCATCTCAGTGCTCAGAGTGCTTAGGCTTATCTAGAAAAGCACCAGATATTGCTCCATAGCAAATCACCTTAAAACTTAACGGCATAAAATATAACCCATTTTATTCACGGATTTGTGGGTCAGGATTTGGGCAGGGCTCATCTGGGCAATTTTTCTTGTTCCACGTGGCAGTGACGGGTGGCAGAGTACATCACTTTTGCCACATTCTGTTGGTCAAGGCAGTCACAGATTCTGTCCAGGTTAAAGGGAAGGTGACATGGGTCCCATCTTTCAGTGGGATGAGTGTCATTTGGGGGCCACCTTCAATACTACATGGTGGTTTCTGATAGTGATAAGTATGCTGTGAAGGAAACAAAGTAAGGCATTGCAGTGGAGTGTTTGGGGTGTGGTTGGGGACAGCTGCAACAGGGTGTCCAGGAATCCTGTAAGAGTGAACCAAGATGAGATTGATAAGGAGTCAGGTGGTGAGCATCTAGCCTGGAGGAACAGCAAGCACTAGGTGATAGTGAGTTTAGAATTCTGCAAGGAATGAACAGAAGGCCTGTGTGAATGGAGCAGAATGAGTTAGGGGAGAGTGACTCAAAATATCAGCAAGAGGCCTTTGGATGCAAGCTTAGGGAATTTGGGTCCTGTTCTTGGAGCAGTGGAAGAAGTGACATAATCTGATTTCTGCTTTAGGATTGTTCAATTCTGTGCAGAATGGACTAGGGGTGGGTTGGAGGAAGCAAGGTAGGAAGCAGGGAGACCCCTTAGGAAATTCCCGCAGTTGTCCAGGTAAGAGTTGGATGGAGTGTATGATGGCATAGGGGCTTGGGTCTGATTTTTTAACTAACTTGCTATTTTTCCCTGAGCCTAGGCCAGTTAAAGAGGAAGTTTTCTGATTCCTGTTTCTTACTTCCTCCTCTTTTCTCAAACTTCGTCCAGAAACTGAATGGATGCACTGTGCCCGTTGATCAGAGGTGCAGCCTGAGATGGGCAGAAGTTTTTCCCCAGGTTCTGAGTTTCTTTGCGAGCTTCCCCAGTCTCCACCCTATCCCAGGGTGTAGAGTTTTGAGTGAAGATGTCGGTGGATAGTGCTGTTACACAGCCTGGAGGAGCCAGCAGGGGCAGGGATGGTGGGGCCTGGAAGTAGGGAATGGCCCTGAACATATGTATGTGGCTCAGTTTTTTTGTTCATGAATTCTTGTCAGAAAGTGCTCTGGGTTTTTGATTTCAGGTAAGATCTCTTTTAGGGTGGGGTCTCAGCACAATCTGCCAGAGCTGAAAGTGTAGGAATCCAAGGTCTGACTTCAGCCCTGCTCTTCAATTTCTCCTGGCAGGACCTTTATTCCTCACACCCTGTGTGAAGGGATTGGTTCCTATGCTCTGGAGGAGTGCAGTGCTCATCCATTGCTAATGTGCCTTTGTCATGTTCCTGGGCCTGGTATCCTAGAATCTGCCTCAGGTTCAGCTTGCCTTGTTGAGGACAGATACCCCTAGACTGCTTCTTGAATGATTGTCAAACTTCTTAGCCAGGACATCCATTCCCATTCATTAACTAGTTTCATTTTCACAACAACCCTATGAGTTCTAGCTATTGTTATGATCCTCTTTTTATAGAAGAGAAAGTGGGAGCACAGAGAGGTTCAGTAATTTGTTCAAGTATTCAGTAGTTACTAAATACTGCCCATGGCAGGTGGATTCCAGAGTTCATGCCTTATTATACATCTGGCTTTGCATTCTCCCAGACCATAGGAGTATACCCTACCATGAAAACTGTTGCTGGGAGAGGACCCACACAAATCTTCAGAGAGCAGGAACGTGTATGGGGGGCCCCTGTGACCCAGCCTGAAGGTCTCAGCTCTGCCTCTCCTGGCAGGCTAGCAGGGTGGGTGTGAGCCAGGTCCTAGCTCTGATCCTGCTAGTGAGCCCTGACCCCGCAACCCCCAGAGGTGTTTCTCTTCAGCTCTGTCAGGCCACGTGCAGTCCTGCTGGAAAGAGCTATGCTGACCTTGTGGTTTTTCTGGCATGGGGGTGGGGGTGGGGCCCTCTCAGAAAGCCCTAGCTTCTTCACAGGGCCTTGGGAGGCTTTCTGGGTTTCCAAAGGGGGTGCAAAATATTGTGTTGGGCCTTTTAACTTTTTTTGATGTGGAAATTTTTTAAAATTACTCAGCACCAATACATTGTAGAAAAATGTTGAAATATGCTTTAACAAAAAGAAAACCAGTTGCTTCATAATCTATCCCACCAACCACCATATATACTAGTAAACATTGGGTTATTATATATCCTTCTAGGCGAGCTGTTTAATAGAAATATATTACTTGTAAGCCACATATATTTTAAAGTATCTAGTAGCCGTATTTTTAGAAAGTTAAAAAAGGTTAAATCTATTTTAATAATAGATTTAACCCAATATATTCAAATAATTGTTTCAACATGTAAATAATATTAAAATTGTTGAAATATTTACATTCTTCATGCTCGAAATCTGATGTATTTTATACTTAAAGCACTTCTCAGCTCAGACTAGCCACATTTCAAGTGCTCATTATCCATACGTGGCTAGTGACTACTGTGTTGGACAGGACATTTCTAGGCTTTTTTTTGGTATGTGTGTGTATACATAGACACACACACATTATTTTTTTTTTAAACAAAATGTGATTATAATGATTTAAGACCTATATTTTCTTTCCCACTGAGAAACATAGGCTTTCTTGGGCTCTTATCTTCTTGTAACCCCCAGAGCAGCCTTGGTGAGGAAAGCAGGATTTCCTATTTTCCTGATGAGAAAGGTTGAGAAACTGGCCCAGAGTTACCTCCGTAGGGAGTGAAGGCATGCACTCTATCTCTGTCTTTCTTTGAGGCCTTGACTCTTCTACTGCCCCCTGCAGGCACCTTGGGGTTGATTTGAGACCACTGAGCCCGGTTCAGAATTCACAGGTACGCATGCACATGCAAGCTGCACTTTGCTGAAAGGAAGTAGGCCCAGATAGGGGAAGCTCCTTACCATGGCTGCCAGATAGGGATGCAGTATCTAAAACATGAGCACCCTCGACTCCCAGTCCAGTGCTCTTTCCATTCAGCTGCCTTCTAAGAGCTTACAGCTTGGTTTTGGAACTAGCAGAACTTTAAAGAGGAATCTGTTAGGGGTAGGCAAAGGCCTCCCACTTGGGTTTGTCTTGAGGGTGTCTCCAGCCCCAGATGCATCCCAGGTGGAGGCTGGCCAGCACTGGCCTGTATCTCAAGAGAAGAACAAATGCAGATTGGAAAAGACCAGCAGGGCATGGGTTGACCTGGGTAAAGTCGGGACTTAGAGATTTCTACGTAATTGACTAGTTTGTCAAACATTTCTGTACCCCCAGTGCAGTAACACGTGCACTTCACACCAGGCCACTAGCATGGCAATAACCTCATTTCTCAGCACGTCTGAGATTTGTAGGAGCTTGGTTTCATTTTTTCTCCTTTATCTAACCCCACCCCCACCCCCCATCCACCCAAATTTGTGCCTTAGTTTTTTAGCTTGTAAAATTGGGCTGCCTGCTAGTACACCATCTGCTGGCTGGCAGCCTCTTCCCTTCTTTCCCCCTCCCCCTCACCACACCCCTCTTTCAGAGGAGACCTGGGAATGAACAGCAGCCCTTGCGTTAGCCCTCAGATGAAAGGGTCTAGGTTACTGATGATTGGGGTTTTGAAGACTGGCTGGATCCAGGGAATAGAATAGAATCTTTGATCTTAATCCCACCTTCCTCTCTCCCATTACAGTACCTTCACCCCAGGCTTGCTTGCTTCTCCGAGAATGACGGCTGCAGCACCCAGCAGCCCTGAGCCAAGTTTCCACAGGCTAAGAGGGGCCTGCCCCTGGGAACTAGTGGCTGGAGGAGATGACTTGGTTTGCACTCACCTGGGAGCTCCATTGCCCTGAGGCGAAACGCTGTCCAAGGTGGTGACTGTCAGAGCTGAGGATTCTAAATTATCATCCCTTTATTTCTCCTGGGATCTAGTCTTAACTTTTCAAACCCTTGGATTGAAAGAATTGGTACTGCCTTTGGGATAGAGCTTAAGATTTTTGCAAAGTGCTTCTTTATTCCTATCTTTTGCAGTCCTCACAAGCACCCCTGAGGAGGGTGGTAGTGGCCCCCTTTCATGGAGAAGGAATTTGAGGCTTAGATTAAGGGACTTGCCTTGGGTCAGAGCTAAACACTGGCAGAGCCAGTTTTTCTTTTTTCCTTTCCCCCTCTAAAGCACCATTAATAAGGAAAAAGTTCAGTAGAGTGCAAAGAAGATAAGCATCAGCCTTCCTGTTAACCAAGACAATGCAAGGGAGTCACTTAGCAGAGTGACAGATCATACCAAGGGCTTAATAATAGCTTGATATGCATTTTCTTATGGATCTTTTGACTGTTGACCTTTCTGTTTAGGAGCTATAGACAACAGCAGCTTGTCCACTAAAGAGGGAGGCCCTCTTGCTGAGGATTGGGAAAGGGGTGTGAGGGCAGCAACAGATTATTAATGCTTGAGTGCTAGCTAAGAGTGGAGTGGTAGGGAAGGTTACCTAGTGGCTGCAGCTGGTCTTATAGTTGCTCTGGGATGGTTTCTGCCATTCCAGGCCTTCTCTGCCCCACCCCCTGACTTGCATCATCATTGCCATGGCCCTTCTGAAGTGGCAGCCCTTTGGAGATCCTAGGCTCAAAGAAACCAGAGTTGAAGAGGGTTTGAAAGTCATCTGGTTGACTCATTTGGCAGAAAACTGAGGCTTTCCCTTGGCCAAGTCTCCTGGGGGCACCAAGGAGAATACAGTGCCCATCTGCACTCTCTTTTCTGAGGTCTTGTTTCAAGGGAAAGAGAAATGGGAGGCTCTTTGAACAGGTGGTGCTGCAGGAGCGGATATTAGAAGAGAACAAGGCCTGTTAGCAAGAACCCCAAGGAGGACCCAGTGCAGATGCTGAAGCTCCTGGTCCTCCAGGCACTTGCTTTTAGTGCTCTTCCCTCCCCCACGCTGGGCCAGCTGTTGACACACCCTGAGCCCTGAGAGGACCAGAGAAAGCCTGCCCAGTTGGAGGAGGTGTTGCCCTGAAATGCTCTAAATTTCCTGAAAACAGGCCCCACCCTTCCACTCTCCCTTACTGATCACTCTGAGACAGAGCCATATAAAGCATTGGTGCTGGGTGTGGTGGAGGGGGGTGCATTAAGCAAACATCCAGGACAAAGTACTTAACAACAGGCCCACTTGGGGTGGGGTGGAAAATTTTGTCATTGGCCTTAGTCACATTCAGAAGCATCTATAAACCTCCAAAATAATAGCTAAGAAGTATTGAGTGCTTAGTATGTGCCAGGCACATGTGTGTGTATATTTTTGTGTGTGTAAAAATAATAGCAGATGTATATGTAAGTACAGAGGAGTATGCCAGGCACTTTTCCAAGCATTTTCCAAATATCAACTCATTTAATCCTCACAATTAGGTTAGGAACTCTGTTCCCATTTGTAGAATGGTCACCAGCTACAAGTGGCAGATCCAGAACTGGCCCTGGCCATTAGAGCTCAGGCTTTTAGCCATCCACCGCCCTGCTGGAGGTGAAGTAGAGGATCAAGGCTGCGCTTGGGAAAGAATGCAGTTTTCCTGACTCCAAGATAGTGCTCTTTTCACAGTGATACCCATTTCATAGTTCTCATTTATGTTTCTGCATTTTGTTCTTCGTAGGCCTTGCCTTGATACCCCTTTGGCAGAGCCCAAGCCTAAATGTTGCATGTCTTGCTGAGAGTGGGAGGAGAATGGGGACAGAGTGGATTCTGGAAGGAAAGAATATTGAACCCAGCAGCACCCATGTCAACTCACACATCATCTGCTAGTTTCATGGCTGGACCCTTGGCAGTGTTATCCATTTCTGTATTTACAGTGCCCAGCACATAGGATGAGTCCATTAAATATTTGCTGTGGTGAAAAAAATTTTTCAGTCATTGCCAGCCTGGAATTATAAATACTGATGTTTGTGGCTGCTGTCCCTTCTGCCCAGAGCACATATTGCTAATTAATTCTAAGCTTTTCCTCAGCCTGTTTGCTGCTTTTAAGAATCCTCCATACATCACCCAGGAAGTTGGGATCAACTGATCACAGGTGGAGTTTAAGATTAAAGCCCTTATATAAACCCAGCTCTCAGAGCATAGAGTTTGTTCACCATTATTTTCCCAGTGCCTGGCATTCAAAACCCTCAGTAGCCAAATTACAGGTGATCAAGTTTATTTTACTTCATGGTTCAGTGGCGGGAGCCCAGGGTTGGGATCCCCAAAGCCAATTCATCACTCTTCGGGCAAGCCAGGGAAGCTCACTGTGCCTCAGTTCTGCATTCTGTACAGTAGAGGAACCATGTCTACTCTACATACCTCAAACTGTTATGAGGTTTACGTGTAGTGGTGGGTGAGGATGTACTGTATGAGCTGATTAGCCCTAGACACCAAGTAGGGAAAGATGATTTACCTGATCCAGTGGTCTGTGCTCTGCTTACTTTCCCTTATGTCCTGGAGCAGGGCCTGTACAAAACCCCTGGTTTTCTCCTCCTCCTTTTTATCCTCCCTTACCTGTCCTCTGTTCTGCAGGGTCTTTGCAGTTTCCTCCACCTACTCCTTTCTGTTCTTCTGGAGGAGGTAAAATTCCCCTGGGGCTTTGGTGCTGACTAGAACCCAGGTCTTCTGGTTTCAGGTGACTCTGGAACATCGCCTTTGCAATAACTGTGCTTTGATTCCTAACTGCTTTTCCCTTCTTCCTGTGCGATGAGTAGTATTATCCCCACCTGATAGCTGAGCTGATAGGTTCAGAGAAGTAGATTCTGCATGCTGGTAGGCTCTATCCCCTGTGGGGCCTGCAGACTTGAGCTGGAGCCCTATGGGGACCTGAAGAACCCAGTGTTGGTCTCCTGCGGTGCTAAGAGAGGCCTGGGTTAGCCTGAGATGTGACCTTCAGTGAACCACTTAGCCTCTTTGTGTCTCCTCTGTAAAAACTGAGATAATAGTTCCTCTCTTGTGAGGATTAAAAAGCGAAATGTGCAGAAGGTCTGGTCTTAGTAAGTGGTGGCCATTATTATTAATTTAACAGACTCAGACTTCAGGGAATTGGGTGAGCAAACAGCATGGTTTGAGGTAAGGAAGGGAGGCTCTGTGACTGTAAGGAGGAAGCAGACAGACCCCGTCAGAGCCTTCATTCTTCTTCCTTTGGCACAGCCAGAGTTGGGAGCTTGTTGTGAAACTAAAACCCCTAGCTCCGGCCTGGGCTGATTATTGTTACTTCACGTCTGTCAAGACAATCATCTTGAGGCTTGGCCTGACCATTTTTGGTCCTGATGCTGGGGATTGGGCTTGGTGGTAAGTGGAGGGGATGAGCTCCTCAGGCACCTCCGCTCTGGCTGCTTTGGATGTGTGTAGTTAAAACCTGCTGCCTCCTGCTCTTGTGAACCTGTTAATTCCCATCTATGCAAGTGTGAGACTCCATTCTCAAACATGAATTAGCATCACCTCGTTGAAACTGCAGATGCCCAGGTTCTGTGCCATCACCCCCCACCCCACCCCCAAAAAAACACTGATTTTTGGAGCTTGGTAGAGGCAGGAATCTGCATTTTAACCACCTCCAGGTGCTCTCTTAGGCCATAGAAGTGGTGTTACAAACCCACTGGCTCACTTCTCCTGTTTGTACAGCTGTGAAGTGAAGGTTTTTCAAACTGGCTTCTGCTTAGGACATCCAGCTGAGTGGCAGGAAAGAGGGGAGGGGGCTTAGGACACACTTCCATTGAAACAGATTCTTGGTCCCATCATTCCCCCCACAAAGATCCTGGAGGGTGGGACCCCAGGAATCTACATTTTGACAAGCTCTTCAGATGATAATTCTGCCTACTAAAGACTTAGGGCTGAAGTCCTTTATAGCAGTAGTTTCTGAGGTAGCTTATCCCACTGAAAGCTGGCTGCATTTAAAGTTGTGGTTAAGGTGCTCTGCATCTGAAAGGATAAAAATCTGAGGATGCTCATTCTGGAAGAACTGCAGATGACAAGATCCCCCCACCCCTATCACACACCTGGTTGTAGAAACTGAACACACCCAAAAGGGAATTCTTGCCATAGTTCCAAGGCAAGGGCTGTAGTACCTGAGCCTGGCACTGGCAACCAGGGTTCTGATTACTTGCTTGCTTTCAGTTTGGGAAATGGGGCATTGATAACTCCCTGCCCAAATATTGCGTGGGACATAGTTAAACTAAAAAATTGTTCACTCTTCATCTAAACTTCAAATTTAATTGGTTGTCCTGAATTTTTATTTGCTAATTCTGGTAATCCTATTTCTTCCCCATTTTTGAACACCAAGATAGAGATTCAGGATTTATCCCCAAGGTGATAAAATAACAACTATGCATTTATAGTAGTGTGCATACTATGTTCTAAGCTCATGTTTTTTCTTTTTTGTTAATACAGTTTTATTGATATATTCACATACTCTATAGTCATCCACAGTGTACAGTCAACTTTCACGGTACCATCATATAGTTGTGCATTCATCACCAGAATCAACTTTTGAACATTTTCCTTACTCCAAAAAAAAAAAAAACACTTAAAAGGAACACCCAAAACATTCTGTCCCTCCCCATCCCACCCTATTTTTCATTTAGTTTTTGTCCCTATTTTTTTTTACTCATCTTTCCATACACTGGACAAAGGGAATGTGAGCCACAAGGTTTTCACATCACACAGTCACACACCATGTAAACTCCATAGTTAAGCAATCGTCTTCAAGAATCAAGGCTACCGGGTTGCAGTTTGGCAGTTTCAGGTATTTCTTCTAGCTATTCCAATTCACTAAAAACTAAAGAGGGATATCTATATAATGCATAAGAAGGCCTTCCAGAGTGACCTCTCGACTCCGTTTGAAATCTCTCAGCCACTGAAACTTTCTTTTGTTTCATTTTACTTCCCCCTTTTGGTCAAGAAGACTTTCTCAATCCCACGATGCCAGGTCCAGGCTCATCCCTGGGAGTCATGTCCCATGTTGTCAGAGATTTATACCCCTGGGAGTCATGTCCCTTGTAGTGGGGAGGGCAGTGGGTTCACCTGCCATGTGGGCTTACAGAGAGAGAGAGGGCCACCTCTGAGCAATACAGAGGTTCTCTAGGGGGAGACCCTTAGGCACAATTTAAAGTAGGCTCAGCCTCTCCTTTGCAGAACAGGGTTCACAAGGGCACACCCCAAGATCAAGGGGTCATCCTACCAAATTGTTAGTCCTCAGTGTTTGAGAATATCAGTAATAACCCAGGTGATGAAGTCCAACATTTCCACATTTTTCCCCAGTTCCCCGGGGAGGCCCTGCAAATATATCCTCATTCCCTGCCCAAATTACATTGGGATGTATCAGAATGTCACACTAACCTGTTCAAACTTACCTGATCTCACTTCCTATTGAAAGTTCCATGTAATTATGTTGTTTGAATAAACTGACTGTACAAGTTAAATTATTTAATGTGCTGCAGAAAACATAGATCCTGCAGCAAATAAACATCTTTTCCTTGGTCTCACACAGAAGTTGAAGTTTTAAAACACAGTCAATATCGTCCTTTACCCTTTGGCCTAATTCGCCTTAGTCCTAACCAGATCTGCTTCATTCATATCTCTAATTGAGGTCTCTTTTTCAGCTTTTTTAACAGTTTCTAAACTCATTTTAAATATTATCTCCTTTAATCCATTAAACAGTCCTGTGAGCTCGCATGAACTTCTTTCATTGTTTATGAAAAGGAGAGCTTTAATCTGACACCTAGGACCTTCCCAGTAAGGAGCCTTGCTGCCGCCTCACGAACCTCTTTGCTTGGCACTCATTTATGTGTGGTCCAGTTAAATGCCTATCAAGTTACAAGCCACACGAGAGATCAGTCAGATTTGATCCATCTGTCCTGGACATTGTGAGTTAATTGATGGTGGCTGTAGGTTAACACATCCAAGCATGGACTCCAAAGTCTATGATGTTAACTGCTCTGCCTCTCAGCCCAGCAGCCTAGTAAATTGGTGTGATGGGTTTTAAATAGGAGTCAGACCCCCTGTACGTTTGCTGAAGGAGAAGGGGATAGAATGGGGTAGCTGCCTATTGCCTCGAGAACACGTGTCATGTGGCAGGGAGGGGGCGGAGTACTGGTCTCTCAGTTTTCTTGTGTTTACAATGAGATTTCTCACGTTCCTTCTAGCTATCTTTTGGTCTGTGATCAGCCCTCTCTACTCCAGTAGTGGGGATGATTCAAAGTAATCTCTTTGTATCAAAAGCCCCTTCCTTCCAGCAGTTAATGTTCTAGATTTAGGCCACTAAAAATGAGTTTGCATCATGGGAGGTGGGCGCTGGCCTGTGGAACAGGGGAAAACCCACTTTGAGATCAGTAGTCTGCTGTGGCAGGATAATCGAGTCAGGGATGCGGCAGAGCCTGGGTCTTGCTACCTGCCTGAAAGTGATAGGGATTCGTTCATGAAATCCAGGGTCAGGTTCCATGCTCAGAGATCCTCAGCAGGTGGGAGAGCACACGGGAGCCCACAAGCTGAATATAGCTTGTAGAAAGTTTTTTCTTTTTTTTTTCTTAAAGTGCAAATTGGTTAATATTATTTAGAAAACAAAAATTTCTCATAGATAGCTACTTGTTTTTCTGCTTTTCTTGAAAACTCAGAATATCTGGGAACACTAAGTGGAGCTTCAGCTGCTCTTTAGTGGGTGCTGCCCCCTCAGTTGGTGCTGTGCTTTACAGCTTGCCATGGTTGCCAACCAACTTGCTCGTGATTCGTGGTACTGCCTGGGACCTAGAGGCATTGGAGTTTGTGACCTCTGGGGTCATATACATTCTCTGTCCTATTTCCCACAGCCAACCCATGAAAGTGGAATTGAAGCTGCCTATTCTGACTCTGAGAACAGAGCATAGGTCTAGACTCCAGAGGAGTTACTGAGAGAGGCTGTATGGCCGCCACACTCCACAACTGTGCTGTTTGGTCTAAGGCAAAGGGGTAATTAATCTTTCCCAGAAGAAAATGCTCTGGAAGTGCTTTGAGAAACACCCATATCTTTGTAAATTCCTTTATTTAGTAAATATTTACCATGGGCCTACCAGGTGCAGCCTGCAAATCTGAGCTCCAGGGAGCAGTTAACAAAGCAGAAAAAGGCCCCTACCCACATGACGCTCTCTCCGTAGGGTACGTTGCAGACTGTAAGACCCCCAGATATGGGGTCTGACACCAGCTGTGGGTTTCAGTCACAGCTCTATTACCTACTCTTTGTGACCTTGGGCAAATCCCTTAGCCTCTCCGAGCCTTGGTTTTCTCATCGGCAAACTGGCAGTCATTGTACCTACGTCCTAGAATGGTTGTGAAAAATAATTGAGCTACTGCATGTAAAGCACCTTGATGCCATGCAGGAACATAGTAAAGGTTCAATAGTTGATTATAGACTAGTGGGAGTGACAAACACAAATGCATCCATTTCAGACAGTGGTTAAGTGCTCTGAAGACCCTACTTTGTAGATTGGATTAAAACTTTATCTGGAATTGCTGGTTGGGTCCCACTTTACATTGAGCAGTCAGGGAATTTATTCAGAGACCTGTGAATGATGAGGAGTCAGCCATCTTGTTTCAACATGTACTGTGTGACCTTGGGCAAGCCCCTTCCCTCAGTTTCATTTTCTGAAAAAATTGGAATAGTAGTGTCTTTTTGAGGCAATTAAGTGAAATCACTCATGTAAAGCAGTTAGACCAGTTCCTTGCAACTAATCAGCACTCAGTAAAAAGTGATTTATTGTTGCTTTTCTAACTAGGCCGAACATGGTCTTCAGAAAGGCTGGGTTTGAGAGCTGGCATTTGGAGGCCATGGGCTTTGGTGGCCACTAATATAGTTGGACTGTAATGATTGTCAATCAGTTTTTGGGCAGGGCTTCTTCAGGGACTGGTACTGGCAGTGGGAGTGGCCACAGCTACTCTGGGGCAGCAGTATCCATGTCTGGGCAGGGAGAGTGGGGGCACTGAGTCTCCTGGAGCACCAAGGGCCTAAAGATAGTTGACCAGAGCTGAGGCCAGCTGGGCTTGCTGCATTGTGTGATCAGAGCTCTGCCCCTCCTTCCCAGCCAAAGGGACACAGATCCTGGACTGGCTACTGGCAGGCAGCTTCCTTTCAGCAGGGCCTCAAGATGGTCTGACCTTATGGAGGTTTCCTTTTCTCTTTCTGCCTACTTTGGCTCCCTCCTGTGTTTCATCTGCAGGTCTGTGGGAAATCCAGGGTGGGAGAGCCTGGCAGAGAGGCCTCTGAGAGGTGGCCGCTGTGCAAACTGGTGAACAAGGCGAGGAGGGTGAACCTGGTGATCTTTTTACTCTGTGGAGGAATGTTCTTGCTTAGGCGGTGCTAGTGTCACTGGGGATGGTATGAAAGGCCTGTTGGTCCCCAGGCTCCTACTCCATGCTCTACCCCATCCTCAGGCTGGGTGACAGCTGAGAAAATGCTGGGCTTTTCACAGACTGCCCCCGGGTGGCCAGAAGGGGTGGGCACAGATGAATGATAGAACCCAGACTCCCTTTGCTGTCATCACACACACACATTCACACAGGTTCCGCTGCCTTCCACAGTCAGGGTCCCAGGCTGCAGCTCAGGCAGAGGCTAAGGGTGGCAGAGGAATCCATGTCCTCTGGAGCCCTTCTAAGCAGCCTCTATGCTTTGGCCTAGGGCGTGGCTGAGGAACCCTTTTGTGGCAGAGGCTGAAGTGGAGGAAATAGGAGGCAGATCTGGAAGCAATGCCTTTTTCCTCATGGAGATGCCACGATGCTAGAGGCAGGGACCCAAGTGGGTATGCTTGGTGGCATTTCCCTTACCTCTGTCTGTGTCTGGGTAGTGGCAAGGAAGATTGTCAGGTTGCTGGTAACTGGTCCAGGGTGTCACTTGCCCTGCTGTATGCTTTCAAGGCTCCCCTGCAGTGGGTCTTGGTTTTGCTCAGTGTGTACAATGATGTCCCTGCAGCCCTGCCTTTGGGAGCCAGTTGGCCATAATGAGGTGGTAACTTAGACCCCTTAGCTTTCCTCCACCTGCTCTACCACCTCCTAGTAGTTAAGAGCATGGGTTTTAGAGTGTCTGTGATCTTGGCAAATAACCTTCCTACCATGTGTCTTGGTTTCCTCATTTGTAAATTGGGCCCGATTACAGGAACTGTGTTATTTTAAGGATTAAGTAAGAAAATCCTTGCAGAGAGTTTAGAACAGTGTATGGCATCTAGTGAGTGCCCACTACATATTATCTGCATTCTTTATTAACACTATTTCAACTACACTTGCCACTAGCACCTCTCTCCTGCTTTGATGAGAAATCACAGTGGTTGCGATTTTTGCTTTTTCTCCCCTTACAATCTATAGACCTAACGTTACTACTGCTTTGTTATCTCCTAAGTACTTCATCCATCCTGAATCTCCCAGCTTCAACTGTGCCTCATAGAGGAAGGAGGAAATTGTGTTCAGTTTACAGTTGAGGAAGGTGAGGCTCTGGGAGGGTGGTAGGTAATGTCCCCAAGGTTGTATACCTGATGGCTGTTGGTCTGGACTACGGCCTAGCACTGATTTCAGACAATCCATTACCTCAGAGTCAAGGCTGGGCTGGGGCCTGGGTTCCTTAGGGAGCCAGCAGTTTCAGGGATGCTCCATGCCACTGGGAGGCTCTAGCTGAAGGCTGAGGGTTGGGGTCATTGCCTCAGGAGTTAGCACTTGAAAAGCAAAGCCTGTTCCATCTGGTGTGAAGTCAGAGAGTAGATGGGTTTGTGAACTCACCATTCATTAAACAGTTGTTTACTCTGCCTGTTGTGTTGCCAGGGGTTACTGTTGGGAGAGTGGCCTGGTCCCTGCCCTCAGAGAGCACATGGTTCGTTGGTGGGGACAGATAAGGAACACATTTTACAGGGCAAGGAGAGCACAGAGCAGGGGCATTTCACTTGTACTTAGGGTGTGGAAGGGCTTCCCCTAGAACGAGATGTAATGGCCAACCACAGGAGTTGGCCATGTGCATGGCAGTAGGTGGGTGAGGGTGAACTGGCCTAATGCAGCCCCTAACCCTGATGAATGACCTATTCACCCAAGGTTGAAGTTTTCTGCAGTGGATAAACTCAGCCTTTTCTGATGCCAATCTCCAGGAGATGGTGCTTGCCCCAAGATTAACAGTTTTCTCCATTCACCCTGGCAGTATCCAGGCCTAAAATCTAGTGTCCTCTGTTGCTACCCACTGAGTACTGCAGGCTTTTTCCCATCCATCCCCAGCTTCCATTCCCATGGTCAGGGCTCTAGCCCAGCTTTGTCTTTCACCCAGCCTGGTCCCTCAAATTCGGCCTCTCTTCCTTCCTCTACCGGTCACAACTTAATTAATTTGACTCACCTACATGCCTTCCCTCTAAAAACCTTCACTGGCTTCCTGTTGATTAGAGTAAAGTCCTTGTTCCTTAGTCCTGTTAGATCTGGCCCCTCTGGTTGGCTGTTATTTCAAAGGGTCAGAAGCCTTAGGACCTTTCTGGAACACGAAACTATAAGAAAATAGTTTTTAATCTTTTTATCTAGCCTTGTACCAGTTGTTTATATGAATTAATCCCCCTCTGTAGGCTGAGATGGGCACCTTGAGGCCAGGGCTTTCTTCCTCTTGGTGCTGACTCAGTTTCTTCAACTCAGAGGGAACTCGAGGGCTTCCCCATGTTCTTCCTTCCTCTAGCACAGCAGAGGTTTTAGGCCAAAGCCACCTTGGGCCATATGGTAAATTCCCCCCGTTTTCCTTCCTTCTTCCTATAGAAATTTGCCCTGGAGCCCAGCCATCTCTTGTCTGTGGAGTGTGGTGTGGGGATGTTTGCCCCACCTCCCCACTTCCATGGGTCATAGCACTGGGGAAGAGCCAGGCTTAGGGAGTCTCCGTTTTGTAATCTGATCTGGGCGATTTTGGCCAATTGATCCCCAAGAGTTTTCTCATACTCACTCTTTTTTTTTTTTTTTTTTTTTTTTTTTCTTTTTCGTGGTGATAAATGATTGTGATGGGTTTTTCTCTGTCTTTTTAAGGATGAGGATGGGGATTGCTTGGAAATATTAAACTTCCTTTGTGCATGCGAATTATAGTACTTAGCATTCATTGAACAGTTACTGGGCACTGAGCACTCTATAATGCCCAGTTCATCACAGTGGCCCTATAAGGTAGCCATTGTGATGAGCTTTAACAGATGAGGAAACTGAGTCTCAAAGAGGCTCTGCAAGGGGCAGAGAGGGATTTCAAAGTCCCTGTGTTTAACCACAGTGCTGTCCTATTTCCTGTGTAGTATTTGAGTTAAATGATGTTACTCATTTGAAAGCAGAGGTGCAAGGAGACAGAGAATCTCAAAGAGTTATACCAGCGAGGTTATATGGTTTTTTCATTCCTTTTTGTAGGGGAGCTGCCATCCCTACTCTCACCACCCCAGTCTCTGTCCTGTCATCCCTTACCACCCACCTTCTGTCCTTGTTTCCTTTCACCCTTCTTTAGCAGTATTAGCACAGCTCTTCACCACCACCACCACCCCTTGCACAAATAATCTTAAGTAATCTAAGTAAAAATCATGAGTGCCATGTAGCTATAGCTCCAGGAAAAATCTAATGCCCCCTGCCACCACCACCACTAGCAACTAATTCAGATCACTTCTAGTTCTTAGAATTTCTGATGTGTGTATTCATAGAATTTCTGATGAATTCATAGAATTTCTGATATGTGTATTTAGGAAGCCCCTTTATCCCCTAGAACCAAAGGACTGTGGTCTCATGGGACAGGATATGGCTTTCTCCTCTTCCAGATATCCTTTAGCCCTGTATTTGCCTTAGTTGAGGAGGAAGAATCTCCCTTAGGGCTTCTGTCAGCCATCCAACCCCCCCCCCCCCAAATGCTTAGCCCCAGAGATGTGTGGGTAGGGCTGGGCTGGCTGTGACTCCCTCCTTCCCAGGCCCTGGGTAGGGCCTGCCTCTCCACACTTCTTCCTTCTCTGAGAACCTCTCACTACCATCAGTAACTCTGTTTACCGGGAAAATCCAGGGCAATGACCTAAGATTCCACCAGGAAGATTCCTGACTCATTCCCTCACCAGCGGCCATATGGGAGTTTTCAAGCCCCATGGGATTTCTGGTGAGCTGGAAGGAGCACTGGAAAGTGAGTTAGTTCCCATCCTGGCTCTGCAGCTAGCCATTGGGGAAGCCCTTCCCCTTTCTGAGCCTCAGTACCATATCTGCAAATAGCGGGGATCAGACCAGATCTGCAGAGTCATTTTTTGTTACTCTAGTGTTCCACAGCTGTTGTCTCAGGCAAATGGAGGTGGTGAGCTTAATGTTTCCTGAGCCAGGCTTGGGTCAGTGACAGCAGGCATAAGCCTCAGAATGCAGAGGTAGAAGGAAGGGGCTTGTCCCTGATTTGCCTGGATGGTGCCTGCTAAGTGAGTTGTTTGAGATGCCAGGTGCCAGGTCCATCTGGAACTGTATATTCTCTATGTGTCTAGGTGTATGTGTATGCGCTGTGGTTGTTGCCTGGTGAGGGTGGATGGCTAGGAGGGGACCCAGAGGTCTTGGCTTTGATTCATCTCTTTGGTTCACGTGTAATGAAGTCAAGTCAGAAAGCCTAGTCCTTTTCCACAGGGCCTGACACCCCTCTCCGAGCTTCCAAGGCTTCCCGGTTTTCCCGAGACCCCATAGGATTTTACTAGATCTATGAATTTTGCTTAAGGGCAGTTGTGGTCTCTCCACAGTGGGTTTTCTGCCTCTCCAGGGGATTCATTTCTTCCTTGGGACAGACTGTTGGGAAGTCTCAACAGACTTCGCACAGGCCTCCACAGAAGACTAATTTTAAAAATATTCCAGTGTGTGCACAGACGAACCACATTCCCCCTTGTCAGCTTGGGTTGTTGGGAGTTTCAGCAGGACCTTTAGTGGTAGGGCGGCTCTCGCACTGATTGGTATCCAGACTGAACTTTTCAGTACTTTTACTATATCTCTTTGTGATCTTGGTGAATAAAATTCCAGGCAGAGTGATCACAGCATCTGACCCTAAAACTAAGGTTTTAAAAGGGTTTTTATAAGAAGAAACAGGTGACAACCTGAAAAACTTAGCTTCACCTTTTTGAGGAAAGTCATCAGAAACACCTTGCCCTCTGAACCTGATTCCTCTTTCCAGCTTCCTGTTGATGAACTTGGCGTTGCAGATCCTTTGCCCTGCCCTCCTCCTGGTAGTATGAACAGAGTGTGGTTGGGAGGTGAAGGGGTGGGAGTTGGTCCTGAGGGAAGTGATTGCCAACTACAGCTCATTTGTAAATGAGGGAGCTGAATATGTCTTGTAAAGCTGCCTCTGCCAGGTCCTGATTTGAAGCAGGTGAAGATCCTTAGCCTGGTTAGGGAACTGGGTGATGTTAGGTATATCTGTACCAACCCAGGATTGGCAAGAACACAGGTGCAGAGTAGCCTCCTGGGCCTAGGGGCGCCATCCTCTTGGCACTGAGCGAGATTTTCTGTTTTTTTCACTGCTGAGCATGGGGGATGGGCAATATTGTGGGCCAAGTTTCACAGTTCCAGTTCTCAGAAGATATGTGGTGTGTCTTGAGGGGGCAGTGGTTCCGGTAGGGGGTGGAAGCTAGGAATGCCGTGGTCTCACAGTTAGGAATCAGGCAAGGACACCCTCTACTCATTAAGGGAACATGGGCCTGATCAAGGAGTAGAACATTCCTTTCGAGGCCAGCTGGGCAAATTTCTCTGCTCAGGGGCTGGGGGAACCCTTGTGCTGGTGCAGTGGCTGACCAACTGTGGAGTCAAGAGTGATGGGAGGGAGATGGGGGGGCAAAGCTCCAGGATGTATTTTTTCTGGTGGGTCTCTAGGGAAGAAAGGGGTCAGAACCATGCTCAGAAAACAAGTGTAGGTGTAGAAAGGACTAGACCTATTTAAAAGTCACTATCTTTTAAAGAAAAAAAGAAGACACTTGTTTTTTTTTTTTGATAAAAGCTCATGTCTTTCATTGTTAAAACTTCTGGAACGGACGGAAAAATCAAAACAGAAAATTAAAATCACTCTCTGTACTGTCCACTCCAGAGAATACTGTTATCTGTCCTTCCAGAGTTCCAACTGTGTATGTGTGCATATATGCACTTTTTATTTTAGTTTTACAAAATAGGCTTATTTTGTAAACTTTTCTCATGGAGGGTCCATATTTTCATGAGTAGAGATCATTATCATTTAAATGACTGCTTCAAAAATCTATGAACTTTATTTAGCCATTTCCCTACTGGTGGACATGTGGGTTGGTTTCTGTTTTTTGAAGTTATAAACAGCACTTTAGTGGGCATTCTTGTACATAGCTCTAAACATAACACTTGCCTAGTTTGTGTCATAAAAATAAATCCCTAAAGGTGGAATTGTTTGGTCAGATAGGAGTCCCCTTTTTCTTAGGAGACTTGAAGGGCAGATGATACCTCTTCCTGAGTGGCCAGCCTTTCTGTTGAACACAGGTCATCAAGGACAGATCTGGCCCTGGCTTTTGTGGGCTTAGAGAGTTCTCTGGACTTTTGATAGCCCAATTAGGGTTTTCATATTGCCCCTCCATTAATCACTAGCCCTGGTCTATTCACATAGACTAGAATACTAGAGCCGGAAAGGGTGTTTCAAAGGTTATGGAATCTGCCATGATTCAGGAGCCCTGAATTAGAGGACCAGCTCTGGCATGGAACTTACTCTGCCATGGCCTTACCTGCTCCATGCCTCGGTCCCCATTTTATAAGACGGTATAGAGCTACACTCTGTAAGAGCCCTCCCACCTCAGAATGTGGGTCCCTGCAGTTTTGTCTGCCTGCTGTTTCCATGTTTTCTTTTTTCACTATTTCTTCAGGAAGAGGCTGGTGAAATTGTTATTGGTGTTTGAGTGTGTGTTCTTTTCCTTCTCCATCATCTCTTCCTCCTTTGGGGATATGCAGGTTGTTTTGCAGGGAAGGGGTGGATGAAGGAGAGTTGCTGCTGGTGGCCCATTCCCTGCCTGGGCTCAGCATAACCATTTTTCCCCTCTTATTTTCCACAGAACATTCTGCTCCAGCCAAGGTGGTGAGAGCAGCAATTCCTAAACAGCGTAAAGGCAGTAAGGTAAGGAGTAAGGGTGGGCAGCTTGAGGAGACTTCCTGTGGTGGCCTCTTTCCTGTTTTCTTGAGTGTCTCTGGGCTGCCAGTAGTTTTGATACTCTGAATAGCAGAGAAGGCCTGGAAGGAGCATGGAACGTTCTGGTGGATAGACATGATTTGGCCCCTGAGCTGGATTTTGGGTGAGGAGCTGAATGGCAGAGGCAGGGTCAGTCCTGGGGCCCTCATGGAATGTGCCTTGCAGGTTGGTGACTTTGGAGATGCAATCAACTGGCCCACACCTGGAGAGATAGCTCACAAGAGTGTGCAGGTGAGTCTGTGGATAAGGGCGGGCAGGTTTGAACTCTACCTACAAGCACACATTTGGATCCCTCTGAAGCTTCCAGAGCCTCAGTTTTTACCTTTTCTCAGCTTTTTAAGAGGAGTAGTTAAAACAATAGGGGCAGCATTAAAATAGCTAAGAATTCTCGTAATTTGGCCCTTGTGTGTCAGGGACTGCCAAGTGCTTTCTATTCATATCTCATTTGACCCTCACAGTGACTCTGAGATAGGTCCTTTTACAATTCCCATTTTACAGATAAGGCCACTGAGGCTTAGAGAGGTTAATAAGTAGCCCTTGATTACACAGAGAGTAGATGACCAAGTGGGGATTGACAGTCAGATGTGTTGTATTATTCCAAAGCCTTGTTCTTCATCTCTTTACTTGGATTGCCTGAGGACAAAGACGGGAGAATGGTCATTAAGCCAGATATTCACTTCCAGGCCACATATCTGGGGAAAGCGTATTCCTTTACCTAGGAGGAACAGGAAGAGCTTTTCCGGGCCCCAACAGAGGAGGAACTCTTGGCCAGTCTTCTCCCTCCCAATGCTTTTG
The DNA here is from genome assembly GCF_015220235.1 of Choloepus didactylus. NCBI lineage: Eukaryota > Metazoa > Chordata > Mammalia > Pilosa > Megalonychidae > Choloepus > Choloepus didactylus. The sequence continues at coordinate 18,861,744 of NC_051317.1, read as the reverse complement.
TTTTGGACTGGAGGCCTAGGTCCCTCACTGGCCATGGTCACCTTCAGTTTACAGATAGGGTTGGTGTGGACAGGCTAGGAGCCAGCATGTCTTCCAACCCATAGACTCCACCTGGATGACGTGGTTCTCTTGCAGGGAATAAACATTTGGCCTCTCTGGGCCCCAGCCCCTTTGTCCACTTAGATAGAGAAACTGTAGAGACAAGTTTTCTTCTCCCACTCCTGGCCTGTTTGACAAAGCTTCCCATTAAAACCATCTCAGCTGTGAAATGGGACCTTAGAATGCATCTTGTCCAACCAGCCATTGCATGCTACACCTCCTGCTCTGTCCCTCTAGTGACAGGGTGCTCCATCCCTCCCATCTTAAGAGGCTTGACATCCTGTTACTTTACTTCTTGCTGCAGCCACAGTTCCACAAGTCTCAGCCTGCCCGTAAGCTGCCACCCAAGAAGGACATGAAGGAACAGGAGAAAGGAGAGGGGAGCGATAGTAAGGACAGCCCGAAAACCAAGTCAGACGAATCAGGGGAAGAGAAGAATGGGGACGAGGACTGCCAGCGAGGGGGGCAGAAGAAGAAAGGTGAGTGGTTTGGAACAGGACTTGGGAGAAGGTGGCAGGGTAGAACTGTGAAATGTCAGAACTCTGGGGACTGGTGGAAGAATTTCAGGCACCCCTGAGAAGCCAGTGGGAGGCTGATTGGTGTAGAATTGGGCAGCAATCTGCACTTCAGCCATTCATTCATCCATTCCTTCATTTAACAAGCATTTGGTAAGCCCTGTTCTCAGCAGTAGGTCCATAGTAGTGAACAAAACAGACAAGGTCCCTGCTTCAGAGTATTCTTTGCCGTTGTTTTCATGTATTGGTGTCCCATGTAAGGTTTCCTTCAAAGACAAGAGTTTCTGTTGCTCCAAGAGTTCCTAAAGTCCTGCTGAAATGGTTAGGATATGGGTTCTCTTGTTCTGGCAGGGATCCAAAGTAACAGTGGTTTAAACCAGATAGAAGCTTATTCTCTCACCTAATATCTCAGTATAAGTAGACCAGGGCTAGTATGGCAACTCTTTAACATCTTTTATTTTGTTGCATTGCCTTGGATCTTCATCACCTAAGATAGGATGCAACTTCTCATTCCTGTCAGCAAGAAGGGGAAATGGGGAAGATAGTTCTTCCCTTGTAGGGGCATAACCTGGAATTGGCTGATTCTACTTAGCTCTCATAGACAGAACTTTTGTAGACTTTTGTGTCTACAGCGAGACTGGAAAGTACAGTCTTTATTCTGGTAAGACTATACATACCTGGCTCCAGAAGAGGGTCTCTGAGAAATTGATGTCGGGAGTCAACCAGGAGTCTCTGTCATGCTGAGGTTCACCAACCTCATTATTTTGGAGATTAAGAAAAGGTCTGGTGTGGGGAAGGAATTTGCCCAAGATCATCAGATTGTGATTTGGGCCTGACACCTAGGGCAGGAGAAGAAGAGTTATAGATAATGATATGTTCTTTCAGATGGCCATGAGGGGCCTCTCCCTCCAGCCTTTCTCATATGCCCATACTGTTCCCCAGGGAACAAACACAAGTGGGTTCCGTTGCAAATAGACATGAAGCCTGAAGCATCCAGGGAGAAGCTGATCCCACGTCCTGCTCGCCCCCCGGAGCCTCGACACATACCTGCCAACCGTGTGGAGATTAAAGGTATGCACCACCCCCTATGGAGGGCCTGGACGTGGGGGTCACTGTCAGGCCTGACCCAGAACCCACTCTCCCCATAGGGTCTGAGCCTGCTACCTACATGCCCGTGGCCCCCCCCACCCCAGCCTGGCAACCAGAGACCAAACCGGAGCCTGCCTGGCACGACCAGGATGAAACATCGAGTGTGAAGAGTGATGGGGCTGGTGGGGCGCGGGCTTCCTTCCGTGGCCGTGGACGGGGGCGCGGTCGCGGCCGGGGACGCGGCCGGGGTGGCACTCGAAGTACGTGAGGCCCCTTTGGGCTCCGGGATGTCTGAGGGGGTATGGCAGGGGCGGCAGGCAGACATCTCCTCTCCCTTATGGCACCTGTTTCCCTCTAGCTCATTTCGACTACCAGTTTGGCTACCGCAAGTTTGATGCTGCAGAGGGGCCTCGCACCCCCAAATACATGAATAACATCACCTACTACTTTGACAATGTCAGCAGCACTGAGCTTTACAGTGTGGACCAGGAGCTGCTCAAAGACTACATCAAGCGCCAGATGTGAGTGGGTGGGAGATTTCCTCCTGGAAGGATGGGTAGGGAGTTGGGTTCTGGTCCTAACTAATTTTTCATAAAGTTATTGTTTATTATAAAAGTAATACCTTATTTATTTTAAGAAAATTAGAAATTTCCAATAACAAAAAAAAGGGTAAATACCTAGAATCCACTGCCCAGAGCTCCTAATGTTTGGCATTGAAAGATGGGAACTTAGAAATATATGCTATTGCCACCGCCACCCCACCTTGTTTTTTTTTGCCATGAAAGTCAGATAATCCTAACAGACAATCCTTGATGTTCTGTTTTTTCCCCCGTCTTCTATGCTTCCATTTTTAATGACAGCATTGTCAGAATGTTAGCAAATATCGAGTCCTCTCTTGGGCAGATTAAGTGCTTTATAGGCAGTATCTTATTTAATCCTGCACATTGCATGTACTTAATGCCTATAAGATAGGATTTTTCTTATCCCCATTTTATAGTCGAGCGTACGGGCCTAGTAACTTGACAAGAGTCTGGCTCACAACTAGTAAGTGACAAAGCACAGATTTGAATCCATGTCTGTCTGATTGAAACCTCGCCTCTTAACTACCATGATATATTGTCTCACAGTCCAGTGGGGGTGCCATACTAGGAAACAGGTATTTTGCCTAGGGTGTGATAAATATTTTAGGAGCAGAAAAGAAAGTGGCCAACAGCGTTTAAACTGGCTTTTTAAGGAGGATGAGGTGTTTGCCAGGTATACAAAGGAGTTTGAAAGTCAAGGAATAATTTGACCCAAAGAAGGGGGCCATGAAAGGATCACATAATTTCTTTTCAGCCCTTAGGACTGTTGGTACAACAGGGTCGGTTAGGTCAGAGGCCCTGTGAGGTCGTCGGAGGTCACCAGCGGTACACAGCAGAGCAGGGAAGGCATATTTGTAAATGGTGCAGGAATCTCTTGTGATACCTCTTCTCCCCTCCGCGTAGTGAATACTACTTCAGCGTGGACAATTTAGAACGAGACTTCTTCCTGCGACGAAAAATGGATGCTGATGGTTTCCTTCCCATCACCCTTATTGCTTCCTTCCACCGAGTCCAGGCCCTCACCACCGACATTTCACTCATCTTTGCGGTATGTCTCCCTCCCCAGGACTGGGACAAAGGGGAAAGGAAGGTCCTTATTGATGGAGCTGGAGTTTGGGCCAAGGCAGAAAACCCTGGGAGAGTAATCAGATTACTTTTGCTAAAGCGTCCTGAGACTTGGCCAACCTTCCTCTCTCTTTTTCTCTTCCTTTTATTATGGAAAGTTTCAGACATTTGCAAAAGTGGACGGAACAGTATAATGTACCCATTACCCAGCCTCAGCAATTGTCGTCTCATGGGCAATCTTTTTTCCTCTGTACCCCCATCTTCTTCCTTTCCCATCTTGGAGGAAAATCTCATGTAACCCAACATTTCATCCACAAGTGTTTTAGTACGTCTTTCTAAAAGATAGACATGTTTAAAAACATAACCACATTATTAAAAATTCCTTTATATCATCAGATATCCACTTTTAAAATTTACCCCAATTATCTTAAAAAAACAAAACAAAACGTATTTTGATAGTTGGTCAGAACCAGTATCCAAATAAGGCCCATGTATTTATTCTTTTTTTTTTTTTTTTTTTTTATTCAGTAAGTATTTATTGAATGTCTGCTGATTACCAGTATATTAGGGAACCAACAAGAGATGTCTGTAAATATAAGATTTTATAGAAGTGTCTCATGCAACTGTGGGAATGCATGAGTCCAAACTCTGTAGAGGAGGATGCCCAAGTCCAGATTCCATAGGGCAGGCAGTAAATTGGCAACTCCGATGAAGGTGTTCAATGAAATCCTCAGGAGATACTGGCTAGCCAAAGAAGTGAAGGTCCTCTCTCTTTCTCCCTTTAAAGTCTTCAACTGATTAGATTAAATCCAGCTGATAGAATTCTCTTATTGAAGAAGACACACCCTTCCTTGATGTTATCAGTCACAGGTGCAGTCAATTGACTGATGATTTAATAAACCAGCCTTCTGCTTTATTAACCAGCCACAAATGTCCTTGCAGTAACAGTTAGGTCATTGTTTGCTTGACCAGACACCTGGACACCATCACCTGGCCAAGTTGACACATGAACCTGACATCACAGTCCACCCCTTGTCAACTTGGCAGTTCTACACATCACCTTAAGCCATACTTTATCTCTAAGTAGAGCACAAGAACAGACATATATTTCACATAACAATACTCAGAAGTCATGCATACAACTGGAAATACACTAAATCTCTCCAGAATAGGGTGCAAGTTCTTGGGTGACTTTGATTCTTTAACTTGATTTCTGATAACTTAAATACTGTGAAATTAGCAAGACACCTTATGTCATATGATAAGGGGATAAGATGAAGAAAACAAAGGTATCTGTTTTACAAATACAGACATACTCATAACAAAACAAGGAGGAAATATTCATGCCATCATTGTCCTTGTTTCTGTAACTGATCACGTGGCCGTAGTTCATATTTGTCACTACATTCTTCCACCACCCATTCCATGCTCCCTTTACTCTCAGCAAGCACTTCAGCTGGCCATGGTTCTGTGCCTGGTGGGGTGACCCAAACCTTCATTCCTGAAGTTTCTTGGCCATTGGTAGTCCTGCCTGGATTGGGTTGTTGCAGTTTTCCATTGACTTGAATCACGGGGCATGGTAGTACTAAGAGACACCCTACGGGATCTCCTGTATTCCAGGAAGACTCTTTACCCCCATTGTGTAGTTGCAGTGCTATTTCCCCTTGATAGTCAGGATCAGTCACCCCAGCCAGTACAGTAATCCCCTTCCTTGCCTGTTGATTCAGCAGCACAAGAAGCCCAAAGTGGCCAGGTGACAGTCTTAACTTCCAGTTCAATGGGACTATTGTTGTGTCTCTGGTGGAATTACTCCTCCTTTTGGAACTAAGACTTGTAGACCAGCAGAGCTTAAGGTTGCAGGGAGAGGAAGCAAAAATTTCCCTAGTGGATCACTAGGAGTGATAGTGAGTGGTGCTACTCCTGTTCCCACCTTGATTCCTGGACCCATGAATCCTGGCTGTGGGAGAAACAGCCCCATAGAGTGGATGCTGATTCAGAGCATGCACAGCCTCCTGGAGAATTCTGCCCCAGCCCTGCAAGGTATTGCCACCTAGTTAGCGCTATAATTGAGTCTTCAAAAGGCCATTCCACAGTTCTGTCAGCCCAGCTGCCTCTGGATGATGGGAACATGATAAGAACAGAGAATTCCATGAGCATGTGCCCATTCCCTCACTTCATTTCCTGTGAAGTGGGTTCCTTGGTCCGAAGCAATGCTGTGTGGAATACTATGACAGTGGATAAGAAGGCATTCCATAAGTCCATGGGTGGTCGTTTTGGCAGAAGCATTGCATGCAGGGAAGGAAAACCCATATCCAGAGTGTGTGTCTATTCCGGCGAGTGAATCATATGGCCGAAGTGGCAGAGCAGCTTTTATAGCAGCCTGGACCTGTCACAGAACCCCATCTTGTTCCAGCCCCCAATCAAAACTAGAAGCTTTCCTGGTAAATGGGCTGGAGTACTCACCCAAATGAGGAATATGTTGTCTCCAAAATCCAAAGAGGCTAGCTAAGCCAACTTGAAAGGTGAAATCACTGCCCTCCCCACCACGTGAGACCAGACACCCAGGGGAGTGAATCTCCCTGGCAATGTGGAATATGACTCCCGGAGAGGAATGTAGACCCGGTATTGTGGGATGGAGAACATCATCTTGACCAAAAGGGGGATGTGAAAGGAAATGAAATAAGCTTCAGTGGCAGAGAGACTCCAAAAGGAGCCGAGAGATCACTCTGGTGGGCACTCTCACGTACAATCTAGACAGCCCTCCCCAGGCTCCAGAGAACTGGGGCAGCTGGTGGCGGACACCCGAAACCATCAAACTACAACCCAGAACCCATGAATCTCGAAGACAATTGTATAAAAATGTAGCCTATGAGGCATGGCAGTGGGATTGGGAAAGCCATAAGGACCACACTCCACCCCGTCCAGTCCATGGGTGGATGAGCAGAAAAACAGGGGAAGGAAACAGACAGACAGACAGACAAAGACACCCAGTGTTTTTCCCTACCCCATTTGCTCTTCTTCACTTTAGTTACCACTCTTGTCATTTTTGTGTGTGTGCCAGTGAAGGTGCCAGGGACTGATTTAGGCGATGAATGCACAACTATGCGATGGCACTGCGAAAAACCGAATGCACGACCTGCCCTGCACGACTGCGCGGCATGTGAACATATCCCAACAAAATGAAGATAAAAAAAAAAAAAAAATCCAAAGAGGCTAACTTAAGTGTTGTGCCTCTTTTTTGGTCATAAGAGGGGCCAGATGCAACAGCTTATCCTTCACCTTAGAAGGGATATCTCAAAATGCGCACACAACTGGACACCTAGAAATTTTACTGAGGTGCTCGGCCCCTGTATTTTTGTTGGATTTATCTCCCATCCTGTGCCACGCGAACACCTTACCAGTAAATCTAGAGTAGTTTCTACTTCTTGCTCACTAGGTCCAATCAGCATGATATCATCAATAAAATAGACCAGTGTGATGTCTTGTGGGAGGGAGAAACAATCAAGATCCCTCAGGACATTTCCCTTTTGAAACAGGATTAATCTCTCCAGACAGGAGTGAGGGCTGCTTCCTCAGAGAGGTGATTATAGGTTTAGCAGGCACTGAAGGGTTAATCTCTTCAGGTGGAGGTTGGATGCAAGGCTCCTCAAGGCAGACTGGAGGTCCAGAAGCTGTTTCCTCAAAGCAGTCTGGAGGTTGGGTAGCTGTTTCCTCAGGGCAGACCATTACAGGTATATCCTAGTTAGAGCCCAGGCCCTAGAGTCAAGGAGCTGGCCTTGAATCCTGCTTCGCCACCACCTAGCAGCGTGTCCTCCGCAAGTCACTTAACCTTTGGGAACCTTTCCTTCCTCATGTTTTGGGGATTCGAGATCATTAATATTTCAGTACACAACACTGACCAAGGAAGCTGAGATCCAACCAATCCTCCAGGGCCCCTTTGGCTTTTCTCTCCCTGTGGGAATCAGTTTTCCCGAGGTCTTCTAGGTCCTTCCTGAGGCTGCTGTCACTGCCCTGGAACTCAACCAGGGAAATGCTCTTCACTGGAGGATGGCCAGTGGTGTCCAGAAAACCTCTGTTAGCTGCGAAGGCACGTGGCTGGTGTCTGCTCCAGGTTCTGGTTTCAAAATGGCTTCTCCCAGGACATTCCTCTCTAGGCCACAGCTCCTCTTCAAAATATCACTCTTGGTTGCTCTTGGGGCATCTTCTCTGAGCTTCTCTGGAGCAAGAGTCTGCTTTCAACAGCCATCTTGAAACTGTCTCTCATCTACAGCTCCTCTCTCAGCTTCTGTGCGTCTTCAAAGTGTCCCTCTTGGCTGTGGTGCCTCTTCAAAATATCACTCACAGCTGCACTCGTATTTATTCTTGTTAAATCTCCCTCTCCTTTTCCCTTGTAATTGATTATTTGAATAATCGGGGTTCTTTGTCCCATAGAGTTTCCTGCAGGACACAGTGGTGTCATTTAACATGTTCTTCTGCACTGTGAATTTTTTGTGAATTGATAGATCTAGAGTCCTGATAAGACTCAGGTTTTATTGTTTTTTTTTCCCTCCTGTTCAGAGTACTTTATAGATAATGATGTGTTCTTTCAGGTGGCACACAACATTTGTTTCTCTTTCTGTGATACAAGTTGCTATTGATGATCATTTTCTGTTATATCGTTAAGGGTGGCAAAATGGTGATGTTCTAATTCTACCAATGTATGTTCATTTGTTAGCTGGAATACCTCTTTAAAGAGAAACTACCTCAGCAAGTATTTGATTACCAAGAGGTATAGAGGTATAGTTTGTATGGGAAGGGCAGGATAAATAGTTGATCTTTCCCTTTGTTAATAAGTTTTCAGAAATATGAATTGAATTCCTAGTAATCTTCAAAGCTGACCAATGAGGTTTTGGTTTGTTTTTGTTTTCATATCATTATGAACTTAGAGATTCAAACATTTTATATAAGTCAATCCTTTGCAGTTAGTGCTGGATCAAATTGTCCCATCTTTGGCCAATGGGACCCCAGTTCATTTTATACATTAACTGTTGGATCTGGGATTGGCCGGGTTTTTTGTTCGTGTGTGTGTTTTTTTTTTCCCCAAGGAACTTTGGTTCCTTTTGTTTTTTTTCCCAGAAATGGTATTTATAGTATCTAGATACCGTAGTCTGAGTTACAGGGATGCTTATTGCTATTTGGTTAGTCTTTTTTATTATTATTTTTTTTTTAAGATTAAATACATCAAGAAATTATACTATTTGCAATTAAAATTCGTTACTACAAGATCTTTACTTAACCCCAAGGATTTTTGAATTGTACCTATTTCCTTCTCTCATGCCAAAAAATCCTAATTCTTAAAAGACAGCATCTCAGTTGTTTTATTCCACAGTATATATACCTTAACCTCATAATAATACCAACACTACCACTGGAAACCATTTTTAAAAATTTTGTTTATACAGTCAAGTGACTATTTTCAAGTCTTTTGAAATAATCTCTGCATTGTTGTGCTTTTTAACCCAATTTTTAGTTAAGTTCATTAGTTTCATCTTGTTCTCAAATTTCAGGGATTGCTTTTTTCCGCCTGTACTATTATGACTTGTTTTATATTTATATTGTTCCAAAGTCAACATGGTATATTCAGATAAATCTAACTTACAATTCTGTCACTTCTACCCTATTATTTTCTCTTCCTATAGGTAACCATTTCTGAATGTTTCCATTACCAAAAAAAAACACAAATTCTTCTATATGTATTTATATCCTGACCCTTTTTTGGTAAATGATAGCATAAAATACATGTATTTCTTCACCACCCCCCCATTTAATATATTTGAGTACTGCATAATAGCATATATAAAGATATTCCTCACTCCTGTTTACAGTGTATAATACACTATTGTATGTATATCCCATAGTTCACTCCACTAGTCCCTTATAGATGGACATTTTGGTTGTTTCCAGTCTTTCACTAATACTTAAATTGCATTAGTGCTGTAATGAATTGCCTGTATAAATATCTTTTCATTTTCTTGCCAGTGTATCTTTGGTATAGATTTCTAGAAATGGGATGGATGGATTCAAGGGTAAATTGCATATGAAATTTTGCCTAGATAATTGCTAAACTACTTCTTATGGGTTGTACCTTTTGTGTTCTCACCATCAATATAAGCAAGTGCCTCTTCCCCACAACCTCACCAACAGAATATGTTGCCAGATGTTGAAATACTTGTCTCTTTTATTTAAAAGATTTTTAAGAACGCATTGGTTGAAAAAAATTAAAACTGCATAGGAAGGTATTTTTTAAAAACTTTACTCTCCAGTCCTCATTCTGTTTCCCAGAGATAAACATAAATTCGTCTGTGAATCCTAGAAAAATTGTGTATTTGTATGTATTTTCTTAAAATTACTCACACAAAAGATATCTTAAACACCCTGATCTATCCCTGATTCTTTTCACTTCATAATGTTTTGTGGACCTTTCTACCTCAGCACATGTAAAGCTGTTTTTTAGTTCCATTGAATGGATGTGCCATAAATTATTTTAATTTCCTACGTGGTAGCAAATTAGGTGGTTTCCAGTTGTTGTTTTTCCTGTTACCAACAATGTTGCTTGAGAACCCTTTGTCCAAATCTTACACAAATTGTTACTTGTTTGGCAAGTATTTCTTTAGGGCAGATTATGAGAAGTAGAACTGCAGGGTCACCGGGTAGGTATATGCTCATGGTGGTACCCTCCTACAAATGTGAACGTTTCACCTTTCTGTCAGTCGTGGAAGATGACACCAGTTTTCTTATACCCTTGCTAGCACTGGACTCCTACCCATACTCGTGGGGGGCCCAGTCATCCCTGTTGCCAAAATCTCAGCCTACCCCAGTCCTTGCTCTTCACTCTTTCACCCTTCTCCCCCGCAGGCCCTAAAGGACAGCAAGGTGGTGGAGATCGTTGATGAGAAAGTTCGTAGGAGGGAGGAGCCTGAGAAGTGGCCTCTTCCTGGTCCCCCAATAGTGGATTATTCCCAGACTGATTTCTCCCAGCTTCTCAACTGCCCTGAGTTTGTGCCCCGCCAGCACTACCAGAAGGAGACAGGTGGGTACCTGCTGGCACATGGATGCCTCACTGCTGCCCTTGTCCTTTGGCCAACAGTCCTCCTCAGGGCTGGCATCAGGAGGAGGACTGGAGGGATGAGAATCTCACCTTTCCACCCTTCAGAGTCAGCGCCTGGGTCTCCCCGTGCAGTCACTCCAGTGCCAACCAAAACAGAGGAGGTCAGCAACCTAAAGACACTGCCCAAGGGCCTGTCTGCAAGCCTGCCTGACCTGGATTCCGAGAACTGGATTGAAGTGAAGAAGAGGCCTCGGCCCTCCCCAGCACGGCCCAAGGTGGGTGTGGCCTGCTGCCTATCCTGGTTCTAGGAGCCTTGGCTAGAGTGCTTGGGGGAGATACCACACAGGCACAGAGCTCTGGCCTCTGAGGGGCTAGCGGGCAAGCTAGGTGGCTTGGGTCACAATGTGAGATGAGGTCTCCAGTGACGGTAGGAAGGTTGGTGTGCACTCTCTTCCATCTCCTGTGGAACCATCCCTCAGGCTTTCCCAGTCATGGGAGTTCTTGAGTGCCATTTTTCATAGGAAAAGATCATGTAGTCTCCAGCAGCAACATCGCAGGGTTCCTGATGTTTGGTGATTCTTTTGCCTCACCTAAATCCCTGAGGCTTCATTTTTAAGTGTCTTTCCCCCGAGTTTATCTTCACTTCCCCTTGTAAAAGTCCTTTAGGCCCTTAGAAGAAAGAAGGGGAGAGAGAGCAGATGGATGACTTGGATGTGGAAGTAGAGCCTAGATTAGAAAACGTGTCTCCTGCCAGTGTTTTGCTAGGTAACCTTGGGAAGCTTGTTTAGTATCGCAAACCTTAGTTTCCCCACCTTAAAATGAAGGGAAAAAGAGATTAAACTGCTCTAGAAGTATACATATACATATAATACAATATACATATGATGCAAATTGAGTCCACTGTTAGTCAATTGTTTTATTCTTAAAGTAAATTACCGCTCCTGTTCCAAGTACAGATTTACTCTCTGTCCATCCCCCATCCCCACCCCATCTCTCCTGAACTTGGAGGCATCTTTGGTCTGGCCTCAGAGATGACTTCAGACTCTAGGTCTGTGGAATTCTAGGCTCCCTTTTCCACTGTACCACTGTGACAACTTTTCTCATCTCCTTCCTCTTTCCTGCCTGTTCATACCCAGAATTCCCCATCTGCAGCCTTTCTAAAAGTATGCTGGAGATCAGGCCAGGATTATGTGGAGAAAGGTAGTGAGTGGACAAGGTTCAGACCTACAGACTGAAAAGGCTTTAGAAAGGCAGGAGCCACGACTTGGCCTTCATTCCAGAATTTGCGCCCCCACATCTCCACTCCCATCTGGCCTTTCTTGAACCTTAAAGGAGATAAGGTTGAAGTTCATATGGGAAGCTCTTTACACAGCAAGGAATTTCCTTTTGGATATATACTATGAGGTAGAAAAAAATGCTTCTCTCCTAAAGTCTAAGATAAATTCAGTCTGTCAACACTGGGCTATTTTCTTTTTGCTGAAGGGACCCTGTTCTCTCTTTGGGACTTTGCACATGCTGTTCTTTCTGCATGGCATGTTCTTTGTCCCTCCCTTCACCTGGCTTACCATGTGTTCATCTGTTAGATTGCAGTTTAGTTGTAACATCTTTTAGGAAGCCTTCCCTAACCACCGATGCCTCCCACCCCCAACTGGTTAAATGCCCCTACCTATGTGCTCCCACAACTGTTTATAATTTATACCGTACCACATTGCAGTTGGCTTGAAGGTTGACTTTCCCAATAATCTGTGAGTTCCCTAAGTACAGGGACATTGTCTTGTTCATTATTCTATTTTTAGGTTCTTCATACAGGGCCTGGTAGTAGTTGGTACTTGCTCATTCATCAATAATAGAGCAACAGTGGTTGCTGAGTCCCAGTCTAGGTACTGAGGATAAAATGGAAAGCAAGGCATTTGTGGTCCGTGCCTAATGGAGCTTCCAGTTTATTGTGATTTGTTGGATAGATGGATATTTGGATGAATCAACCTGTTGAACTTCTGCCATGTGTCCAGTCCCATGCTAAGTGCTATGTAGGATATAAAGGTAAATAAGGACATAGTCTCTATCTATGAGGAACTTGTCCTCTTAATTGTTTGTGAGTGACTGTGACGTGAGCTGTGAGTAGTGGAACCTGAACTCCTATGAGGCATCTTTTCCTCATGAAGCTGACTCCAAGAAGGACACCCTGTGACTTGCTGGTGTTACCAGGACCACAATTCTGACAGTTTGTTGAGGAGCTGGGACCTCCCTCTTGTAGGAGAGCTACAGAGCCTGTCCAAGGACTTGCCGGTAATTCTCTCCTTGGACTGTCCCTGTTTTAGAAGTCAGAGGAGCCCAGATTCATCCACCCAACTTCTCTGCCTCAGCACCTGCCCTCCCAGCAGCTGATGTCCAAGGATCAGGATGAGCAAGAGGAACTGGATTTCCTGTTTGACGAGGAGATGGAGCAGATGGATGGGCGGAAGAACACCTTCACCGCCTGGTCCGATGAGGACTCTGACTATGAGATTGATGACAGGGATGTCAACAAGATCCTCATTGTCACCCAGACACCACCTTACATGCGCCGGCACCCAGGGGGGGACCGCACAGGCAACCACACCTCGCGTGCCAAGATGAGTGCCGAGCTGGCCAAGGTCATTAATGACGGGCTCTTCTACTATGAGCAGGACCTGTGGACTGAGAAGTTTGAACCTGAGTATTCCCAGATCAAGGTGAGGCTCGGACATAGGAGTAAATGTGGGTCTTGAGGTGCCTGTAGTATACACGGAAGAGGAAGGCTGATGAGCTGTGTGACATTGGGCAGCTCCTTCCAATCCAGAGCCTCAATATCTGTATGAAAAGGGGATGATAACTGACCTTTGATAGGGTTTTAAGAGAGAGAAGAGATGTGGAAAGTTTTTATAAACTGCAGGAAATTATTATGCATGTGTTGTGAGGGGGTGATAATTTTCCTACCTGTCCATACATACTTAAGGTCCTAGCAGTCAGCTAGACAATTTTGTGGGAAATGGAAAAAAGATCAGATTGTCATTTCTATCCATAAGTATTTGGGCCTATATTGCAGAAGTTTAAAGCCTTTAAGGAGCTAGGCCTTTACACAAACTACTGCTACCTGGAAATAGTCAAGTCATCTCTCTCTGTTACAGGTTTTTACAGAGTGTACATGTTTGGTGATGGGTGGTGCTTGGGCCCTTGGTGAGCCTGTTTAATAGGTAGCAGTGTGTTTAGTGAAGATGAAGAAAGAATTGCACAGCCACCATCTGAGAAGAAAGTGGCAGAAAGAGTTTTGGGGAGGCACTGGAGTGACTGTGGGAGAGTCTGCAGTGAGTTCTTGGGGAGCTGGTGTCAACCTGACAGAAGGGCAGGACAAGTACTGATCTCTTCTGGATTAGCACACTTGTGTCAGGTTCACAGGGATTGAGGAATGGTGATGGAGCAGCTGAGAGCCATGGGATTAAGAATCCACATACGTAGACATGGGAGCTCCCCTCTCTAACTTCTTGCAAGTCTTGATTCTGGAACAGGCTGGGGCAGTCTTCCTACTGACATCTTCCTCAATCATTCTCTTATCTTTTGCAGCAAGAAGTTGAGAACTTCAAGAAAGTCAACATGATCAGCCGGGAGCAATTTGACACTCTGACTCCTGAACCTCCTGTGGATCCCAACCAGGAGGTTCCTCCTGGGCCACCCCGGTTCCAGCAAGGTAAGGGGTAGACATCAGGACCCTGGCCTGGGTGAAAGGACCTAAAGCCCTCCAACCTGGGGGCTTTCCAGGGATGGTTGGTCATAGGCTTGTCCCTTTCCTCTGTAGTCCCCACAGATGCCCTGGCCAACAAGTTGTTTGGTGCTCCAGAGCCCTCCACCATTGCCCGGTCTCTACCAACCACTGTCCCAGAGTCACCGAACTACCGCAATGCCAGGACCCCCCGGACTCCCCGGACACCACAGCTCAAAGACTCTAGCCAGACGTCACGGTTTTACCCAGTGGTGAAGGAAGGACGAACAATAGATGCCAAGGTGAGGAGATCCTGCTGGGCTTCTAAGAGTCTTGGGTCCACTTCACAGCATTCTGGTGCTTCTCTCCTTTGCCTTCTTGGAACCAAGAAAGTGCCAAATTCCCCATGTGCTCTATGTTCTTAGGCATCTGGAATTCAATGACCACATCTGCAAAATAGGCTGTGTGTGAGCATGGTGGCCTATGTAGCTATGATGAAGCCAGAGTGCTCACCAGGTGGGAGACCTTGAGTGAATCACTCCAAATCCTCGACTTCCTCATCTTTGAGATAGGCATAGCAGTTCTTAGCTCACAGCTGTGGAAATTAGATGAGAGAACAAAAGTGAAAATGCTTTGTAAATTGTGGTGTATCATGTACATCTGATGTGATCTTGGTCCTTAGAAGGGGTTCTATGCTCCTTAGAGTTACAGGAGGTGTGAAAAACAACAAATTCTGGATTGAACTTTGCAGATGCCTCGGAAAAGGAAGACAAGACACAGCTCAAATCCACCTTTGGAGAGTCATGTGGGCTGGGTGATGGATTCTCGTGAGCACAGGCCCCGGACTGCTTCCATCAGGTGATTATTGGAGGAAGAGAGATTATGCTGAGCTGTGGATGGCTGGGAGAGCCAGAAAATCAATTGGACCACAAAGGAGGAATCCCTTGGTCTGTAAATTAAAGAACAGGAAGGGATCCTCGTCTAAGTTCACAAAATCAGGAGTTACATGGAGAGCTTAGACCAGGGCTTAAGAAAGGGAAGCCTTCTTTTTTAAAGAAGTGGTGTCACAGTGGTTCCAGATTTTACTTCACTTGGAGAGGAAATTACCTGTAAATTGACTTCCAAACATGATTATCTGCTGCCTGCCTTCAGATAGCCTGGTAGTCTAAAGAAGCACAGGTTCCTAAGCCCTACTCCAGCTCTACTGACTCAGTCTTGGGGGTAGAGTCCAAGTTTTGTTTTGTTTTGTTTTTTTTCCCCCTTCCCCCAGTAAAATGGCCTCGGTATTCCCTGAACCCCCAAGCAGGGTTCAGGAGCCATTGACCTGTGGCCTCTACTCTCTGCAGAAGTGGTACAGGCTGAAAATAGGTCTGGTTCTGAGAAAAATATTAATAGATTGACTCATAACAGCTCGGGACTTAAATATTGACCTAGGATAAATAAATGGTTAAAAGCTCAATTTGGGCATTGGTGAGGTCTCTGTGGTTAGATAGCTCTGTGATCCTGGACAGGTCTCCCAATCCCTGTGAGCCTCAGTGACCTCCTTTGTAAAAACCCTTCTAAGGTTGATGCAAAGAGCAGTCAGATCCATGGATAAGTTAAGGTTCTAACATAATACCTGGGCCTCTTTGATTGGTGCCCCTATAAAAGGCTGAAGTTTGGTTGATGGAAGAGACTTAAAGGGGCCCTTCCTAACTTAGGGCCAGCTGGTGTGGGGAACCCTCTGACACTCTCCCTCCTGACCTCCGTAGCTCCAGCCCCTCAGAAGGGACACCTACAGTTGGCAGCTATGGCTGTACTCCTCAGTCACTGCCCAAATTCCAGCATCCTTCTCATGAGCTGCTCAAGGAAAATGGCTTCACACAACACGTCTACCACAAGTATCGTAGGCGCTGCCTTAATGGTAAGAAATGCAAGGGGAGAGGGGCTGACCCTCAGGGGCCATTACTGCTTTACCCAGAGTGTAATGACGGGTAAAGTAGGTGACCCTTTTTTCTGACATTACAGTAAGAAGGATTAGACTTGAAAGATAAGAATAGACTCAGGCCAGATAGTTTTAGAAAGAGAGGAGAAGGGAATCTGACGCTAGAACTATTCCTATTCCTTCATCTTCCTCTATTGATAAAAGAAGTATCAAGTAACTGTGCCTCTGGCAAAACTGCTGACTCAGCCATTTGTCTGGTGTGGTCCACTTTCTGTTGCACAAGGGTATGCAAGAGGCTTAAATTCTCTAGAATGGGGTTGGCAAACTATGGCCTTTGGGCCAAATCTGACTAATGGTCTGTTTTTGTTTTGTTGTTTCCTATACTGGTGCATATCTGTTTTTATATGTCCTTGAGCTAACAACAATTTTCACGTTTTTGAGGATTTGTTTTTTAAGAAGTAGAATATATGACAGAGACCTTAGGTAGCCCAAAAGGTCTAAAATCTTTACTCTCTGGCCCTTTACAGAAGAAGTTTTTTATCCCTGCTCTAGAAGATTGTGTCAGGAAAGAACTTCTTTAGATGCTCTCCTACGTTTCCTTTTATCACAAAATGATGTGCCTTTTAACTGTAGGTATTCTCTCTTTTGCCAATCTTAAAGCCCACTTATAAATTACTAACTCATTCCACCCTTTCGTTTGACAGTTCTTGGTTCATGGACCTTACTTCCTTCTTTCGTACTGTGTGTGTGTGTGTGTGTGTGTGTGTGTGTGTGTGTGTGTGTGTGTTTCTTAAATTTTTTATTTTGAAATAATTTCAAACTTACAGGACAGTTGCAAAATACAAAATAATACAAAACCCATACAGAAAAGGCCAACATCTTCCTCTCCCCTGATATCCATATCCACCAGTTTTAACATTTTGCCACATTTCCCATATCATTCTATCAATCCATATCTATCATCTATTTTCTAAACATCTCTGTGTAGGTTATATACATCATATTCCTTGAACATATGATACTTAATGTATATTTCCTAAGAACAAGGATATTCACTTATGTGACCACCCTAAGTATAGTTATCAGGTTTAAGAAATTTAACATTAGTATAAAGGTTTTAGTCTATATTCCATTTTTTTTCATATGTTCCAGTATTGTCTTTTTTATCATATTTTTTATTCTGTAATATAATATATATACATAGACGTGCTAACTTTCCAACTGCAAATTAACAAGTAGTTAGAAAAAAAAGAATAAAATAACAAGTAGTTAGCAAATTTCAAAGAAATAGTTATATAGGAAATTTCCAAAAATGTTATGGGTTTCAGTACCATAGTTTTCAGTTATTTCCTTATTGTGAAATATAACATACATATAAAAATGTGATAACTTAAAAAATTACAATTTAGCAAGTAGCTATAGAGCAAATTTCAAAGAATGCTATGGGTTACAGTTCCACCGTTTCACTGCTGACTGTTCTAGTACCCTGACAACTAAGAAAAAGAAAATTATACAGGATTCAGTATTCATAATCCTTTGTTAAATGTCGTCTTGTCTCTTGCTACCCGTTCCTCTAGTTTAATCACTTTCCTGATCTTCACGGTTATCTAGGCAGCAACCACCCTAACTTGTTCATTTTGAAAAGGGGTGTCGACATTATGGGAAAAGGGGACACATCTGGGTTGATGTTCTTGAAGAGGCTGTTGCCTCTGGGTTTCGGGACTTAGCTGGCATAGGAATTCTCTGGAGAATTTGAGTTTCTGAAGAATAAATTTAGTGAGTGAAAACTTTATAGATCTCAGATAGGGCTCTGAGTATTCTTTAGGGTTTTCGGGACTATTGTTGACCTGGGCTTATCATACTATAGTCATTTGGTATATCTAGCTGAAGCTTGCATAGGAGTAACCTCCATAATAACTTCTTGACTCTATTTGAATTCTCTTAGCCACTGAAACCTCATTTTGTTGCCTTTTTTTTCCCTCTTTTGGTCAAAAAGGCATTCTCAACCCCTTGATGCTAGGGTCAAGCTCATTCCCGGAATCCATGTCCCGTGTCACCTGGGAGACTCATTGACTGGGAGGTCCTGTTCACATCAGGGGGAAAGTAATGAATTTATTTGCAGAGCTGGGTTTAGAGAAAGTCCGCATTTGAGCAACAAAAGAGGTTCTCTGGAGGTGACTCCTAGGCATAATTACAGGTGGGCTGAGCCTCCCCTTTACAACCATAAGTTCACCATAGCAAGCCTCAAGATCAAGAGCTTGACTTACAAAGTAGAGGGTTCACAAGTTCATATAGCCTATGTTATGTCTGTGATAACCCATCCATATCTCACATTATCATCACTTAAGTTGTACAATCCTCATCACTCTCCATTTTAAACAATTCTCATGACCCAAAACACCCCATAGCCCTTTTCAGTCCCTGATTATTGGCCTAGTATTTGTGTGGTACTAGTAAGATATTCTGTTGATTATAGTTCCTGGTATGTAGTAGATAGATTTTTTCCATACACCATTCTATTGTCAATCTCTGAACTAGTGCCATACCTTAGAAGTATATCATGCAAGCACCTATCTATATTTGTAGTGTTGATCTGTGGGAAACATGCCTTTAAACAAGCCCTTTTAATCCTATTCACCTTCAATATAGCTCTGATACTTACAGTCGCATCAACAATTATCACACCTATCGATTCCCATACCTTTGAATTCACCATCTTTAACATATCTGACCATATTAGATTATCATTCCCCCTCCACTAGTCCATCACTGTGTCCCACATATTCTACATTATAAGACATTGATTTTACATTGTTCAGGGAGTTCATAATAGTGGTAACATACAGTGTATCTCCTTTTGTGTCTGATTCATTTCACTCAGCATTAAATCTTCAAGGTTCATCCATGTTGCCATATGTTTCAGGACCTTGTTCCTTTTTACTGCTGCATAGTATTCCATCATATGTATATACCACAGTTTATTCAATTGTCTGTTGAAGGGTACTTGGATTGTTTCCAACTCTAGGCAGTTGTGAACAGTGCCACGTTGAACACTCGTGTACAAATGTCTGTCCATGTCACTGCTTTCACATCTGGGTATATACCAAGAAGTGGAATTGCTGTATCATAGGGTAATTCGACACCTAGTTTTCTAAGAAGCCACCACACTGTCTTCCACAGTGGCTGTAACATTATACATTCCCACCAGCAATGAATAAGAGTCCCAGTTTCTCTATATCCTCTCCAGCACTTATTATTTCCTGTTCGTTTAGTGGCAGTCATTCTTATGGTGTGAGATGGTATCTCATTGTGGTTTTGATTTGCACATCCCTAATAGCTAGTGAAGATAAACATCTTTTCATGTATTTTTTTGCCATTTGTATTTCCTCTTTGGAAAAATGACTTTTCGTATCATTTGCCCGTTTTATAATTGGGCTGTTAGTATTGTTGTTGTTGAATTGCAGGATTTCTTTATATATATACAGAATATCAGTCTCTTATCAGATATATGGTTTCCAAATATTTTCTCCCATTGAGTTGGCTGCCTGTTCGCCTTTTGACAAAGTCTTTTGAATCTCAGAAGTTCTTGATTTTGAGGAGTTACCATTGATCTGTTTTTTCTTTTGTTGCTTGTGCTTTGGGTGTAAAGGTCTAAGAAGCGACCTTCTACTACTAGGTCTTGAAGATGCTTCCCGACATTATCTTCTAAGAGTTTTATGTTACCGTCTCTTATATCGAGGTTTTTGATCCACTTTGAGTTAATTTTTGTATAGGGTGTGAGGTAGGCGTCCTCTTTTATTCTTTTGGTTATGGCTATCCAGTTCTCCCAGCCCCATTTGTTGACGAAACTGTTCTGTCCCAACTCAGTGGATTTGGGAGCCTTATTAAAAATCAGTCAACCGTAGATCCCCGGGGGTCTAGTTCCAAACTCTCAGTTCGGTTCCATTGATCAATATGACTATCTTTATGCCAGTACCATGCTGTTTTGACCACTGTGGCTTTATAGTAGGCTTCAAAGTCTGGAAGGGTTTAGTTCTCCCCCACCATTCTTTTTTAGGATGTGTTCTGGCAATTTGATGCCCCTTTGCCTTCCAAATAAATTTGGTAACTTGCTTTTCCAAGTGTGCAATGTAAGTTGTTGGAATTTTGATTGGAATTGCATTAAATCTGTAGATCACTTTGGGTAGAATTGACATCTTAATGATGTTTAGCCTTCATATCCATGAACACAGAATATCTTTCCACCTTTTTATGTCTTTGACTTCTTCTGGTAAAGTTTTGTAATTTTCTGTGTAGAGGTCCTTTACCTCCTTAGTTAAGTTTATTCCTAGGTGCTTGATTTTTTTTGGTTGCTATTGTGAATGGAATTTTTTTCTTGAGTGTTTCTTCAGTTAGGTCATTCTAGTGTATAGGAACATTATTGACTTTTGCACATTAATCTTGTATCCCACCACTTTGCTGAATTTATTAGCTTGAGTAGCTTTGTCACCGATTTCTCAGGATTTTCCAAATATACAATTGTATCATCTGCAAATAATGACAGTTTTACTTCTTCCTTTCCAATTCGGATGCCTTTTATTTCTTTGTCTCGCCATATTGCTCTGGCTAGAACTTCTAGCACAATATTGAATAACAGTGATGATAGTGGGCTTCCTTGTCTTATTCCCAGTCTTAGAGGGAAGGCTTTCAGCCTCTCACCATTGAGTACTATGCTGGCTGTGGTTTTTCATATATGCCCTTTATCGTATTAAGGAAGTTTCCTTCAGTTCCTACCTTTTGAAGTGTTTTTATCAAAAAGTGATGCTGAATTTTGTCAAATGCTTTTTCAGCGTCTATCGAGATGATCATTTGATTTTTCCCTTTTGATTTGTTAATGTGTTGTATTACACTGATTGATTTTTCTTATGTTGAACCACCCCTGCCTGGAATGAACCTCACTTGGTCGTGGTGTATGCTTCTGTTAATGTGCTTTTGTATTTGATTCACAGGTATTTTGTTGAGAATTTTTGTGTCCGTATTCATTAGGGAGATTGCCCTATAGTTTTAGTTTTTTGCAGTATCTGTATCTGGTTTTGGTATCAGAATGATGTTAGCTTCATAAAGTGAGTTAGGCAGTGTTCCTTTTTCTTCAGTTTTTTGAAAGAGCTTGAGTGGGAATGGTGTCAGCTCTTTTTTGGAAAGTTTGTTAAAATTCCCCCTTGGAAGCCATCTGGCCCTGGGCTTTTATTTGTAGATAGATTTTTGATGACTGATTGGATCTCTTTGCTTGTGATTTGTTTGTTGAGGTCTTCTATTTGTTCTTGGGTCAGTCTAGGTTGTTCATGTGTTTCCAGGAAATTGTCCATTTCCTGTAAATTGTCTAGCTTGTTGGCATACAGTTCATAGTATCCTCTTGTGATTTTTGTTTCTTCAGGATCCATAGTAATTATCCCACTCTCATTTCTGATTATGTTTATTTGGTTCTTCTTTCTTTTTGATTTTGTCAGTCTAGCTAAGGGTCTTGTCTGTCTTGTTGATCTTGTCAAAGAATAAACTTGGTTTTATTTGTTCTGTTGTGTTTTTGTTCTCCATCTCATTAATTTCTGCTTTAGTCTTTGTTATTTCTTTTCTTCTACTTGCTTTGGGGTTAGTTTGCTTATTGTTCTCTAGTCTCTTCAGTTGTTCAGTTAGGTCTTAGATTTTACCTCTTTCTTTCTTTCTGATGCATGCATTTGGAGCTATAAATTTCCCTGTCAGCACCACCTTTGCTGCATCCCATAGGTTTTGATATGTTGTGTTTTCATTTTCATTTGTCTGTAGATGTTTATTGATTTCTCCTACATTTTCTTTTTTGACCCACTGGTTTTTTAGGAGTGTGTTGTTTAACCTCCTTATTTTTATGAAAGGTCTGGTTTTTTTGGTGGTTATTGATTTCTAGTTGCATTCCATTATGGTCAGAAAATGTGCTTTGAATAATTTCAATCTTTTAAATTTATTAAGACTTGTTTTGTGTCCCAGCATATGATCTACCCTGGATAATGTTCCATTAGCGAGCACAGGAGAAGAATGTATATCCTGGTACTTTGGGATGTAACAATCTATATATGTCTGTTAAGTCTAATTCATTTGTCATATTGTTTATTGGTCCTTTGGTCAATTTCCTTATTGGTCCTCTGCCTAGTTGTTTTATCTATAGAAGAGTGTGGTATATTGAAGTCTCCCGATATTATTGTAGACGTGTCTGTTGCTCTCTTCAGATTGGCTAATGTTTGTCTCATGTACTTTGGAGCTCCTTGATTGGGTACATAAACATTTATGATTGTTATTTCTTCTTGGTGAGGTGTCCCTTTTATTTATATTTAGTGTCCTTCTTTGTATCTTAGGACGTCTTTGCATTTAAAGTCTATTTTGTCTGATATTAGTATAGCTATCCCTGCTTTCTTTTGGTTGCAACTTGGCGTAGAATATTGTTTCCATCCTTTAACTTTCAGTCTGTTTGTATCACAGGGTCTAAAATGCGTCTCTTGTAAACAGCATGTTGATGAGTCATACTTTTAAATCTGTTCTACCAGTTTTTATCTTTTAAGTGAAGAATTTAATCCATTCACATTCAGAGTTATTACTGTGAAGGGAGCTCTTGAACCAGCCATCTTATCTTTTGGTTTTTAGCTGTCATATCTATTTTTCCCTTTTTTTTTTTCTTTCCTTTTTCCTTTAAGTTACCATTACTAATACTGTTCAGTTCTGTGCCCTTCTCCAGACCACTTGCTTCTTTCTTTTCTTCTCAGCTGGTAGAGCTCCCTTTAGTATTTCCTGCAGGGCGGGTCTCTTGTTAAGAAATTCTCTCAGCATTTGTTTGTATGTGAAAATTTTAAACTCCCCCTCAATTTTTAAGGAGAGCTTTCCTAGATAAAGAATTGTTGGCTGGTAATTTTTCTTTTTAAGAATCTTAAATATATCATACCGCTGCCTTCTCGCCTCCATGGTGCCTGCTGAGTTGTCAGTATTTAGTCTTATGTTTCCCTTGTATGTGGTGAATTGCTTCTCTCTTGCTGCTTTCGGAACTTTCTCCTTCTCCTTCCGCATTTGACAATCTGATCAGTATGTATCTCAGAGTGGGTATATTTTGATTTATTATATTTGGAGTTCGCTTGGCATCTTTGCTTTTCATATTTATGTCATTTAGAAGGGTTGGGAAATTTTCCCCTACTTTGTCTTGAAACACTCTTCCTAGCCCTTTACTCTTCTCTTCTTTGGGGATATCAGTGATTCTTACATTTGTTTTCTTCATGTTGTTCATCATTTCCCTGAGATCCATTTCAAATTTTTCGATTTTTTCCATCATTTGTTCTTTTGTGTGTTTGCATTCAATTACTTTGTTCTCTAGTTCACCTATTCTTTCTTTATTCTTCTGCCTCTTCAAATCTGCTGTTGTGTGTCTCTAGTATATTTTTTATTTGAACCACAGTGTCTTTTATTTCCATAAGATCTGGTAATTTTTTATTTACTCTTTCAGATTCTTCTCTATGCTCTTCTAGTGTCTTCTTGAGGTTCTTTATGTCTTTAGCCATCTCATTGAAATTGTTTGGGAAATTTGTGTATACACCTTTAATTGCTCCAAATTTTGTGTCTCTTCCAGCTTTTTAATTTGTTCACTTGGCTTGTCCATATCTTCTAGATTCTTCAAGTGCTTTATGATTTTCTGTTGGCTTTGGGGCATTTGTTTGTCTTGATAAGGATATTTTGGGAAATGAAGGATTATTTGAACGTTTATATTTAATTTGGCAGAGCTACAGCTTGATGGAGGGCAGTTTCTGTGTGCTATCAGCAGGTGGCGCTCCTGAGCTACCTTTTACTCTCAATCAGGTCTTCCTGAACAACTTCTATGCACTGGGTGTGGTCCAAACCGGGTGGGGAGTCAATCAGTGCACCAGTTCTCCATGGGCACTGTGCAGTTTGTCAAGCAGTCTGCTCAAGGGCACCCTCTAGCGCAAACATACCTCGCTCCCTGCCACCCGTGCATTTGTGAGACTCTGGGGTGTGGGAGGGGCTCCTGATGCCTCTGTATGATGCCCTCTCCTATCCCCACTTCTTGCCAGTGTGCACCCCAGAATTCCATGGGGGGAGAGTAAATGCTTCCTGCCAGGTTCCCTCACAAGAGCTCCCAGCCATGTGGCTGTGGAGGATCACCTCCCCAGTTAACTGCTAAGGTGGATGCACAGGAATGGAGAGCTGCTGCTCGCTCCCTTACCTGGCAGCCATCTCACCACTGCTGGTCACAGTAGGCGGTCCTGGCCAAACAAACTCACCTCGTCCCTCAAGG
Organism: Choloepus didactylus; assembly: GCF_015220235.1. Classification (NCBI taxonomy): domain Eukaryota; kingdom Metazoa; phylum Chordata; class Mammalia; order Pilosa; family Megalonychidae; genus Choloepus; species Choloepus didactylus. The sequence continues at coordinate 18,837,367 of NC_051317.1, read as the reverse complement.
CGCTGTCTCTCCTCCTCCCGCCTCACCCCTGACATTCCCACAGTGTACTCTAGAGGTCCCTCTATGGCCGGTCACACCCCAAAACCGTAGACCTGAGCATCCTCCAGCCCCTCTCTAGTTTGTTTCACAGAGGAGAAGCCCACTCCACTTCCCCCATTTCACCATCTTCTTGAAAGTCCAGTAATGTCCCTTTCAGCCTTTTCTCCCTCATTAGATCTAGTCCAGGATCATACATTGCATTTAATTGTCATTGTCTCTTTTGTTGCTCTTTGTGTATGTGGGTTGGGGGGTACATGTATACACACACACACACACACACACACAGCATAAACTCCCATCTCAACCACTTCCAAGCATATGATTCACTGGGATTAATAACATTCACAGTGTTGTGCTACCCATCACCATCAATTACCAAAACTGCCTTCATTCCAAACATCAGCCCTACACCCCTTATGTATTAACTCCCATTCTCTTTCCCCCCTGGTAACCTGTACTCTGCTGCCTGTCTCTGAATTTGCGTATTCTAGCTATTTCATGTAAGTGGAGTCATCTGTCCCCCTGTGTCTGACCTACTGTCTGACCTGTTTCACACAGAATGATGTCTTCAGGTTCATCCCTGTGATGGCATGTATCAGGATTTCATTCCTTTTAAAGGCTGAGTAATGTTCCGTTGTATGTATGTGTGTTTTTAATAACACCTTTATTGAGATGTAATCACATACCGTACAATTTACCCATTTAAAATGTGCAGTCAAATGGTATTTAGCATGTTCACAGAATTTCACAACCATTACCACAATCAATTTTAGAACCTTATTATCACCCAGAAGAGAAACCGTGTACCCACCCCCTTTAGCAGTCACTCCCCCATTTCCCCTAACCCCATTCAACCCTAAATAACCACAAGTGTACTTTGTGGTTCTATGGATTTGCCTATTTTGGACATTTTGTATAGATGGGATCATACAATATGTAATCTTTTGTGACTGTCTTCTTTTACTTAGCTTAGTGTTTTCAAAGTTCAACCATGTTTTAGCCTGTTATCAGTAGTGATTTTCTTTTTATTGCTGAATAATAGTTCATGGTACAGATATACCACATTTTTATTTATCTGTTAGTCTGTGGACATGTGCATTGCTTCCACTTTTTGGCTCTTGTCAATAATGCTGCTATGAATGTTTGTGTACTGGTTTTTGTGTGAACATATGTTTTCGTGTCCTTTGGTATGTACTCAGGAGTAGAATTGCTGGATCATTTGGTAATTCTGTGTTTATCCTTTTCCAAAGAGGCTGCATCATTTTTCATTACCACCAGGAGTATATGAGGGTTCCAGTTTTTCTACATCCTCAACAACACTTGTTATTCTCTGTCTTTTTTAGTATAGCCATCCTAGTTGGTATAAAGTAGTAACTCATCGTGGTTTTGATTTGTATTTCCCTAATGGCTAGTGATGTTGAGTATCTTTTCATACTCTTAGTGGTCACTTGTGTATCTTTTGGAGAAATACATATTCAAATCTCTGCCCATTTTTAAGCTGTGTATTGGTCTTTTTATTATTGAGTTGTAAAAGTTCTTCATATATTCTGATACAAGTCCCTTATCAGATAAATGATTTACAGATACATTCTTTCCCATTCTCTGGTTGTCTCTTCACTTTCTTGATGTTTTCCTTAGCACAAAAGTTTTAAATTTCGATGATGTCCAGTTTATCTGTGTTTTTCTTTCATTTCTTTTGCTTTTGGTGTTGTGTGTTGCTTTTTCTTTAACATTACCATTTTGTATGTATTGTTATTGTAGGACTCACGATAATTGATGGTAATATGCAGAGTATCATTTGTTAGAAAGTACAAGTAACTTGTTCGTACTTACAAGAGAGCTATACCTGTTGAGATAAAAAGCTAGGCCAGGATGACTGGGATCAAAAGTTGATGCCATCTGTTTCTGGTGAAGCAGCAGGGCTCAGTATCTGCTGAGTGATTGAAGGGGTAGGTGATGAGCCAAGGGAATTTGTTGGCATAGGGAAGGAAAGTGTCTTAGGCCCCAGGATCCTTTGTCCCCAAAGCCAGGGCAGCCTAGCCCTGAGACATGTGTTTTTCCTCTTTCCTCTCCCATCAGAGCGGAAACGCTTGGGCATTGGCCAGTCTCAGGAAATGAACACACTTTTCCGCTTCTGGTCCTTCTTTCTCCGAGATCACTTCAACAAAAAGATGTATGAGGAGTTCAAGCAGCTGGCCCTGGAGGATGCTAAAGAAGGCTACAGGTGAGCCAAGTTGGGGTGGGGAGCTCTGAATGATGCTGGTGGCGTGATGAGGAGTCCCTGATTGGGTCTGTTCTCTGAACTGTAGTTAGAAAACCCTGGCATATATGTGTACGTTATTAAAAATGTAATATTTTTCAATGAGTAATACATTCACATAGTTTAAAATTCAGAGTTTAAAAGGTTATATAGTTAAAGAATTTCTCATCTCTGTGCCCCTGCCATGTAGTTCCACAGGCAACCAATATTATTAGAACCATGTCCTTTCTAAAAATACTTTATTCTGTGTAAGCAAATACACATGTATGTGGTCTCGCATCCATCCCCCTTCCCCCCTTTTTTTAGAAAAGGTGACCTTCTTTACATATTCTTTTGTATTTTGCTTTTTCTTTTTACTTAGCACGGTTATTTTGGAGATTTTCTGCATTTGTACCTGAATGACTTCCTTGTTCTTTTTTGTAACTCGTATGGTATTATACTGTACGGGTGTACCGTAGCTTATTTATCCAGTCTCCTATTAGTAGATACTTAGGTTGTGTCCAACATTTGCTATTAAAAACCTTCTTAAGACTGTTCTTTTTTTCCCTGATTTTCAAAGTAAATTCTCTAAGCAACTGGAAAAGTATAGAAACATTCAAAGAAGTCGGGGTAGGGAAAGGGAATATTCCTGAGTCCAGAGACAACCACTATTAATGTTCTACCATCAAACTGCCCAGTCTCTTTTTTGTATATTAATGGATTTAGATCATAAGTGAATGCCCTTTTGTGTCTTCTTTTTGTCATTTATAAGCATGAACGTTTTGCCATGTTACAATATTTAACTTCTTTTCCTGCTACAGAAGGTATTTTATGCTTTTTGTAAAAAGTTAAGAAAACACAAATTAGAAAGAAAATCCACCTCCTAAGATAGTCATTGCTAAAGTATTTGTGTGCCCTTTCAGACTTTATGTGCATGTGCAAATGTAAAATTTACAAATGTTTACAAAAATGGGTTAATTCTACATATAGCAGTTTGTAACATGTCTTTTCTACTTGATATATGTTGTAGGCATCTTTTAGTACTAATTATGAGTGCATTTCCATTTTAAGTTTTATTAGCTTGTATTATTGCATTGTACTCATTTACCATGATTATTCTTAACAATTTCTCTGTTTTCAGACCTTTGGATTTTTGTTTAATAAAATATTTTTTTGCTATGAACACTTTCTAACATCTATAAAATCTAAATCTGTGTTTTTGACCGTTTCCTTACATTCTAGAAGAGAAATTTCTAAGGGCCAGATAGTAAATATTTTGGGCTTTGTGGGCCACAAAGTCCCTGTCACAACTACTGAACTCTGTTGCTGTAGACAGCTTAGACAGTCATAGATAATACTAAGCAAATGAGCATGAGTGAATGGATGTTGGCAGCAGACCAGAGCTTGCTGCCTCCAGGCAAGCTACAAACATATAATGCTGGATCTGCTTTAAACCAGCATTAAATCTTAGTCCTTAAGAATATTTGCTATTTTGGAAGGTCTTGATATTCTTTCCAGAATGCACCTTTATTTGTTTTCTTTTCAGAGAGGAATAATGTATTGTATTTAAACTGTTTTGTAGTTCCTCTTTTATGCAGATGTATTTTCCCATTTTCCAGATGAAGAAACTGTTCTGATTTCACTGATTATGTTCTCCTACAGATATGGTTTGGAGTGCCTTTTTCGATACTACAGTTATGGACTGGAAAAGAAGTTCCGGCTGGACATATTCAAGGATTTTCAGGAGGAAACCATAAAGGACTATGAAGCTGGTGAGAGCTAGAGTTGGATCTCTCCGAGCTCTGATCATCTAAGCCCCTTTCCCTCTTACTCTACAGTTTGACTTCAGTCTCTTCTCACATCACATACACACCACCACCCCCACCACCCCGTTTTGAACCACTTTTTCCTTATTTTTCTCTTCACCAACCCAGCTTCTCTACCTCTCGTTCCACTTTCCCTACAGGCCAACTCTATGGGCTGGAGAAGTTTTGGGCCTTCTTAAAATATTCCAAAGCCAAAAATTTGGACATTGACCCCAAATTGCAAGAATACCTCGGCAAATTCCGACGTCTCGAAGACTTCCGAGTGGATGTGAGTAAAAGTCTCTGCTTTCTCGCCCTAATTATTCTGGAAAGAGAACTGGGCCAGAAATCAGGATACCTGAGTTCTGGTTCCATCTCTGCCACTAATCTAAGGACCCTTCCCCCTATTTGGGGCCTTAGTTTCTTCATCTTTAAAATGGAGGGTGAAAATGGACAGTGATAGTGCCGTGGTTGCACCTCCCTCCCCTTTCCTTGGTAGACATAGCTAATCATAATGATCTTTACCTCTTATCTCACTATCCTCTTGCTGCTGTGTACCAGTTGAGCAGGCTGGGGCACCCAAGATAAAATATATATGCTTTTCCTGGAAGAGATCGGTTCTTCTTCAGGTTTATAAGTTGATGTACAATTCTCTCCCATCTCCTTGAAGCAGTGCCTCAATAATGACATCCAGTGGCAGGTCTGGGTTATTGTTACTGGGTATATCCGGGGAAGTGGTGGAGTAATTTGTTCAATTGATTGAGCAGATACTGATTGGACATCTCTGGTGTAGATGATTCAGAGACCCCAAAGATGAGTGAAAGGCTCTTCTGCCTACAAAGTATTTATAATGTAGTAGAGATATGTCAGTTATCTTACTCCTTCAAACTTTTTTTTAACAAACAGGCAAATATAAGTAAATAGAGGTAACAGTCCCTTGCTTTTATTGGTAAAAGCTGCCATCTATTGAGTGTTTACTACGTACTAGGTATTTCACAGTGACCTCATTTAACACTTACAATGTGGTGAAGTAGACAGGGCTTATTATTATTATCATTGCAGAGATGGGTAACCTGAAGCTCCAGCTACCCAGTGAGATAATGTTGGAGCTGCTCAGGTCTCCCAGTATAGAGATGAGTGTTTTCTTCCATTCTTGAGCACTTCCAACCTTGGGCAATGTGCAAAGAAGCTTTGTCATGGGTAGACCTATTGTGGTGGTGCAGAAAGGGCTCTGCTTTGGTGGCCTCTTAGTTCAGTGTCCTGTTTAGGGCCTTGAGGGGAATGAGGCACTCCCCAGGGGCATCTGGGCTTTCTGAGCTGGGACATCTCAGCATATTTTATGCCACATTCCACGTTTCAAAAGGTGATGTGGATGCCCTGAGAGAATGTATACAAAATAACAGTGTTTGGCACGGAGAAGTGCTTAATAACTGAAAGCTGGTTTCTAAGGTTAAATCCATTCATTATCCACATTGAGGAGTAGGAAGTAGTCAGTCTATTGATAGTCAGCCCTGGCAGAGAGAGTACACTCTAATCACCTATGACCCTCCCCCTCTCTGTTGCAGCCCCCCATGGGTGAGGAGGGCAACCATAAACGACACCCAGTGGCAGCAGGAGGCGGCAGTGGTGAGGGCAGGAAGCGGTGCCCCTCCCAGTCTTCCAGCAGACCCATCACTATGGTCAGCCAAGCCCCCACACCACCCACCGGCCAGCCCATCCGGGAAGATGCCAAATGGACAAGCCAGCACTCGGACACACAGACTTTGGGAAAGTGAAAGGCCCTTTAGCCCTGGGGTTTGGGGATGGGGAAGGGGGTGGGTTGGGTGAGAGGCTGTGGGGGTGCCCAGTCCCAGGAGAGGGGACAGAAAAGGGACAGGCCTGTAGCTATTAGGATAGGCCCTCATGCTAGTAGCAACATGTACAACATTTGGGCTATCAGAGGTACCCCTGGGCAGGAGCCTCCGTATACCCCCTTCCTCCTCCTCTCTCCATGATTCTTCATATCCTAGCTTCTTCTAGGGGGGGGGGGGAGGGAGAGGGGGGAGATTTTTTTTTATATATATATATATACATATATATATATCAAGTTTTAAATTATTGATAGTTCGTCTGGATTACCAAAATCACTCTGCAGCCCTGCCCGCGGCTGGTAGGCCGCAACCCTGGTCCCCACCTGCAGCCTCTTCCTGCTCCCCCTCAAGCCAACTATGCAGCCCATAAAAAGACACTGCGGGCCCCATTGCCCAGCACTGTCCATGGAAGGCTCTGACAGCACCCCTGGGCCCCAGGCACATACCAACCCCTTGGTCATCTGGGGCTTGCCATCACCATGTTCTCTCCCTGTTGTCCCCACCAGACCCTTCTGCCATCTTCTGGGAGAAGGAAACCAAAGGATCTAAAAGTGGGGGATGGGTAAAGATTTCAGCTTCTCCCCACTCCCTCTCCCCACATCCCTTATACCCCAGCCCAGAGAGAGAGATGCTGCTCATACCAGAAAAGACTATTGAAAGATGGTTTATTTTATTTTTCTCTGACCTTTCCATCCTTGTAAAAACGGGGGAGGGAAAAAAGAAGACAAAATCGACCATAAAAGACCAAAAAAAAAAAAAAAAAAATCAGAAAACCCCCACCTAATCCACAGAAAGTAATGTCTTTCCCCTACCCCTGTATTAATTTATTTTTTCTTTTTGTTGTTGTTCTTTTTTTTTTTTTTTTTTTTTTTGTTCTTGGAAATAATATTTTTTAAAAAGTTGCCTTATTATGGAGCAGGAATCTGAAATACCCAAATGCCTGTTTTCCTCGATGGAGTCAACCTGAAGAGCTCCCACCTTCTCTGGATGTGCCTGGGCTTGGATTGGCTAGAATCTTTCTCTGGACTGAGTTGCATGTACATTGCCTCCTGACTGGAGGCACGAGAGTTGGGAGTGGCTCCTACCAGAGCTGCACCCACAATATCCCTGCTGTTGCATCGTTTGAAGCTGATGTCCTGTGTCTGTACACTGCTGCCACTGTTGTGTCCTCACTCTGCTTGCTGTTATCTCACGCCAAGCCCCATCCTGCCGTGACCTTTCACCCCACCCTTGGAACTTCAAGGCCAAGTTTGCTTCAGACAGTTGGAGAACAGGCTGGCCTGGATCTGGAACACACTTGTTCTCAGCATGAATATCTTTCTCCCACTCCAGAGGGGAAAGCTGAACACCTGGCAGCTGAGGCTTGGAAATATTTCTTGTGTTGGCCTGAAAGATCTGAGACCTTGAGGAGGCTTTGACTTTCGCAAAAGGTGGAGAAAAATGCCACTTCTCCCTATGGTCTGGTGGGGTCTCTCCATCTTATATCCCCCCTCTGCAAGCCATCTCTGCCAACCCTCCACTTGACCCCACCTGGGAACGAGGGATGAAGGAGGAGTTGGGGGCTGGGGGGAGTCCTGCCAGTGGCTGAAGCCCTGTGGCAGGAAGGTATATGTGGACATAGAGTATACCTGACTTATCTTCTCCAGCCACTGACTGGGTTGTGCTGTGGGTAACAATGGAGTGGCTAGAGTCTACTGTCTCAGAACCTAGGGAGGGTGATGAAGGACTGTCCCACACAGACTGGGATGTGTGCTGGGTATGGGCATGATGGTATGTGTTCACCCTCAGTGAGAACTGGGCAATGGGAAGAAATTTGTAATCTTGTTGCTCAATTGCTAGAACTTCATTGGCTCTCTTTCTTGACTGGTTCCTCTTTTGGGCCCAAAGGTTGGGAGTAGGAGACAGTATCCCAGGCTGGCAAGGGCTCGCCTTCTGTTTTGGGCACCTCATTGCTTTTAGCCTGCACCCTCCCCCGATCTTTGCTCTTCCAGTGGTTAGTATGTGAGAAGTCTGTCTCAGCTCCTCTGACCCAGTCCTCTTAAAAGCCAAGGATGTTCAGTGAGTGTCTGGTCTCTGCTAGGACAGTGGGATCTGAGGCCTTTCCCTACCCAGTCTGGTGTCTGCCCCACATTGTACCAGACACTGGACCCCTGGAACACTTCCTCCTTCCCTTTATTCCTCCTTTCCTTCAGATCACTCAGCCCTGTACTGTATCCAGCACCACAGAAACCTCAGTGTTTGTCCTCTGCTGGGTTTGGGGGCACCAGGAAGCCTTGGAGGTGTGAGGAAAGGCTGCTGTTACCTAGCGTTAACCCCCCAAGCCAAGGGGGTACCCTCCTCTCCCTGATCCTCCCCTACAGACACCCCAGAAAAGAGGAAGCCCCTTGGGGTTGGTGGGTGAGGATTCATCTCAACATAGGCTAAGGATGGGGAGGAAGGGAACTTTTTTTTTTTTGAAACATGTTAGAAGTTGATGTTGCAAAGAGTAGTTTACATCTTCATTTTCTGAAGACACTTGAATTTAGGACCGATGTATCTGTGACAAGCATGCCGGAGTGGCAGGGCCGTCGGGGCTAGCCACTTCATACCCACCATCCTCCCATGGGGATCCAAGACCTGAGACACAAAGCAACACCCTGCCCCAAATCTCTCTGTTCATCCTGTACCCTTCCAAGGTTGATCTGTGCCAACACAACCTTGGGGCATCAGATATCAGGAGGTCTGTGTGTCTCAGTCCTGTTGAGGGACTGGCTTCTTTTGCCTTCCCCTGAACCTGGGAGCAAATGAAGCACCAGTACAAAAGGGCCACCAGTCCTGCCCCAACCTGGACCCCGGGGGCTCACTGTCAAAGTTGTTTTGTTTTGGTTTTGTTCCATCGTAGCTCTTTATTCCCCTTCCCTGATGATTGGAAATTAAGCTGCTCGAAAGTCCCTGGAAGTGGGGAGGACGGGCAAGGACGACCACTTAGTTAGGGAAGGCAGGGGTGTGTTTACCAAAAGCCTTGGGTAGAGTGGTCTTGATTGTTGGCACCCTCCTGAAGGGGACCCCAAAGCATCTCCTGTGTGCAGGGTCCCTGGATTTGACCCAGCCCTGCCCTCTCCTTCAGCCACATTGATGGCAGAGGCAGAGAAGTTAAGAACTTAGAGCCCATTTCTCACTAGAGAGGAAAACTTGTCATCTGGCTTTGCGGAGAAGGTTCCACCTTACGCTCATAGTACGTTATCTTTTCCATGTGCTAGGATATCACATTTAAAAGGACAAAAAAAAAAAAAAAAAGAAATGTAAAATACTTGAATGAGCTTGTATTATAACATTAATATTATTGAGAGTATCTGCTTTCCAGGCTGAAGTGATTCATTCATTATTCTAGTCCTGCTTTAGTCCTTTGTAATTTGTGGTAATTATGCTTTTCTTTTTAATACAAAAAAAAATGTATAAAAATAAAAACTTGAAAAGGCAAAACTGGCTTGTCTCCCATCTGGGGTACAGCTGTTGGGTGTTAGGGATGGAGTCCTGTTAGGGTTTCCCCTGATTCAGAGAACTGACATGATGAAAAGAACCCCACGCTCTGGTTGTGTGCATGAAACCTTTGCTGGGGCTCTGCTCTTGTGCTTTTTGGGAGTCTTGATGCCAGGGATCCTTATAGAGCTAAGACTGCTGGTGCATCCACTTGACTTCCATGTTGTTCTTCAGAATTACTAGCCTTGAATTCATGTTTACCTTCTGTATTGAGTTAGAAATGGGAGCCACAGCCAATACCACAAAAGGGACAGACATCAGTTCTACAGATGAAATTTAAGGCTTTCAGCCCACTTGCCCTCTGCCAGCTTTCTCGTGGGCTGGCTGTGGGTGGGCTTGTGTTAGGATCCAGGAAGAGAAAGGTTGCTGTGACTCCTTATGAAGGGTTGGTATAGCCCTCACTGAACAGATTTTCTTGTGTGGTGTGAAGGAGTAACAATGAGACACTCTTCTTGTGGCTTTATGGAATCCAGGTCAGCCCCTGAGCCCTGAGACATGTAGCCAGGGAGGAATGGAACAGTGTACCCTCCCCACCCATGATTGGCCTTGGGGCTGTTGGTGGCTTCCCCCCAACTTGCAGGGCCAGGCTTGGTAAGTAGTAACACCTTCAGAATGCCAGCATCCAGATTTACTTTCTGGCCTAGATGTAATTGCAAAACTAAAAATGAGGTGGCCTTATTCATTCATTCATCTGACAACTGTCTCCAGGCCCAGTGCTGAGGATCCTGTCATACACTGTTTCCCAGAGAGTTGTTTTCCACTGTCCTTCAGGTGGACAGGTACTTCCAGCGCTATCCATGGGCCAAAGGCGAGTTTAGGAAATTGTGGCCTGGAATTCTGCAGACCGATTGGTAAATTGTTGGGTACTTTGGGAGCAAAGGAGCTTAATGCAGGTTCCCATCCACACCTATTAGTAATGTGCATGAAGGAGGCCACTGATTTAATTGCGCTGGTGTAGTAGCTCCTTGATCATAAATGTTGGAATGAGCCTTGTAATGGAGGGGGAAAAACTAAAGCCTCCCCTGGAGTTTAAGACGTTCTTTTTCCTTTCACATTTACATCTTCTGGGAATTGTAAGGCTTCAGCCTTTTCTTTATGACTATCTGTTTACCTTCCTAGGGTGTGTTCAGTTTGATGCAGAAGAGGATAGGACTGTCCCCCTCTGCCAGAGACCACCTAGCTGCCAAAAGGGATGAGAGAAGAACAGCCTCCTGTCCCTCTTCCCTGCCAAGGGACCTTAAAAGGGGGAAAGAAATGCATCTGTTTTCTTCCTTTCATCTTTATCCACTCTTCTCATTCCCTGCCCTTCACCTTGAATATACTGAAGAATGACTTTTTTCCAAACATTTATTGGTAGGAACAGGTACTGGGTGTAGGCCAGCAGCTGTGCACCAGTAGCACTTTATGCTAAGCCTGGGGAGGGAGCTGGTCCACCAAGACCAGCAGTGTGTGGGTGGAGCTGCGGAAGGCCCAGGGAGGGTGCCGCCTGGGAAGCCCACAGGTGGCCTGCGTCCTGAGGCCATTAGGAGGAAGTCTTTTGGTAATTCTGCCTGAAGAAGTGGTCCTATCAAGTGTTAAAATTAATTTCTCAAACCATAGTGGGTGATTTTCTTGAAGAGAACTGGAAGTTTAGAAATAGTATGTGTGTGTGTGTGTGCATGTTTAGAAATTTAGTCAGTGATAACGGTCTTTCAAATCCGAGAAGAGGGGTCTTCATTTCTGTTTTTGGAGCCACACGTTCCTGGCAGGGTCAGTGGCTGCTGAGGGGAGGCCAGGGTGGAGACTGCTTCAGCCAAACGAGCACTTTGGTTTTGTTTTTTATATTAAGGTTCCTGATAAGATTTCATTTGAAAAAGGGACTACTTCTAAAATCACTGAGTAAATAATGTTAGACAACTGGTTAGCCATTCGGGGAAAATGAGGATTTTGCCCTTTGCTCAGCCATGTGTCTCTGGGTTCATAGTTGGGAGAGGGGGGTTCTAGCTCTGGTTCTGCTTTAGGGAAGCTAATAAGGAGGCTCAATAAGATGTCCCCAAAAGCCAGGAACTCTGACTCTTCCCTGGGCTTCAGTCTGGTGAGCCATTTTTCCCTCTTAAACCAACTCCTGGTCCCCTGAAGGGACATTAGAGACAGTGGTTTTGAGGAGCCCCAGCCCCATCCTTGGCTCTGCTTTCCCATGGCGCTGACCTTTCCCCACCCTGCTGTCATTAGAGAGTGTGTGGCTGTAGGAGGCAAGTTGTTAGGTGCTCATGAGGCCTCGGGTCACCTTGGCTGCCTGCTACTGAGGGGGCAGCCAGGATGGTAGTAGGGCCCTCCATCACTCCATCTTCTTCGGGGAGTCGGGGATGCTCTCAGAGAGTGGGGTGAAGCCCAGCAGGACAGCAGGACGATGTGTCTCTCATAGGCCTTGGTCTGCTTAAAGCCAGTGTCGGTCCCATGGAGGTGGTCCAGCACTCCTAGCACCCCATAGCACTGGGTGAACCTGGAAGAGAGAGGAGGGTGTTGCCACACTGGTGCTGGAAGCCCTTGTGCTGATCTCCATTTCATTTGTGCCAGCCTTTCGGGCATCTCGAAGCTCTCATACCCCACACCATCCTGACCACATGCATCCGCCATCTATCCCCCACCGTCCTGACCACCTGCCTCAGAATAACCTGGGAAGTTGTTACAAATGCACATTCCTGGGGCCATGCCAGCCAGACCTGCAAAATCTGTAATCTTTCTTTGAAAAGTTCTCTAAGGGATTCCAGTGTACCCAAGTGAGAGCCACTGGCAGAGTTGGGCTTGTTCAGGTATGGTTCAGGAACCACCTGCATCAGAATCCCCTAGAACAATGATTTAAATGCAGATTTCCAGGCCCTCTCTCCCAGGTACTTTGATTACACATATTTAAAGTGGAATCCAGGAGTCTGCATTTTAAACAAGCATCCCAGGTGATTCTTGCACAAAGGTTCATAGACCACACGTGAAAAAGCCTGGAGACTTTAAGAGAGTGCATAAATCCCCTTGAACTGCATGCAGGATATTTGTATGTATATACATATTTATGAGACTGTCCGTAGCTTACATTAGGGCCCAAGTAAAGGTTAAAAACTCAGTTGCAGGAGGACCCAGTGTCAGAGAAGGAAAAGGGCAAGGTGGTTTGGGTCCTAGTGTGGTCATTAATTTTCCCCACCTCCAGACACCCCCTCCCCAGCTAGCACCCACATTTAAACTGAGACACAGTGTCTCCATCAGAAACCCAGGAGTGAGGGAGTGATTATTGTCCAGGGACCCACTATGGGGAGGGGGGCTTACTTTAGATGATGGTAGTCATGGAATTCAGGTGAAGGCAGGAAGGGTAGGTGGTAGCCACAGTGGGAGATGGTGGTGGTGATGAGGGCCAAGGAGAACCACACAGTGATGGATGACAAGTGGGAGCCCATTACTATGGGACCCACTATCGCCGGCAGCATGTTAGAGACCTGCAAGGGGAGGCATGATGGCAGGCAGGGCCCAGGGAGATGGACAGGACCTAGCTGGGTGTCCACTTTACCCCAGGGTAGTACCAAGAAGACTTAACGTAGCGATCTGGAGGAAGACTTAACTTAGCAATCTGGAGAAAGAGAGTTTTTGAGGATGCTGGCTTTCTGCAGAGTCATTCAGCAAACTTTGGACAAGTTCTTAACTGAGCCTCAACTTCATTAGCAAAACGAGGATTAAAAAGGTTGTTGGGATGTTCAAATGGGATAACCTATGTCAGGCACTTACATAGCCTGGCATATGATAGGTGGCAATAATAGTAACTAATGGGAAGAGGAAAGGAAGGGGTGAGTGTGGTCTAATTCTCTACAGGAGAGCTTAGGGAAGGCAGTTGGGGTTCTCTGCCCTTTGTCTCTGGGGGGAGTGAGCTCTACTCACCACATGCTCTATAGGGTGAGCGTAGAGAGCGATCACACCAATGGGAGCTGTCCACTCATGGTGTTTCTTGTGGATTTTCTTGTACAATGTTGGGTGGTGAAGGAGTCTGGGAAATGGAAGAATAGGTAATAAATCTGTCAGTTTCCCTCACCCCCTGCCATACCATGAGAAACAAAAATGTAAGAACTAGGAGTTAACATCTATGGAGCAAAGTTGAAAACACAGAATTTGCACTCACACAAACCTGCTTTCAAGGTCTCTTGTGCTTCATAACTGCTAACTTTGCCTTTCTTTACCTCAGTTCCATTCACTATAAAATGGAGATGATGCCCACTAAGGAAATGGATGGGAAACTGCCCTGCCTCACGCACAAATGGAGAAGGCTCTTTTCTGGACATTCCTCAGTGTCCCAGTTGTGGGATTTGTGTCCTAAGTCATCAGTTGTGGGGCAAATAATGTCTCTCTGTTAAGCATTTAATGGGAGGCTTTTGAGGCCAGGGTGTGTTGGTCTCACACCTACAGTTCAGAAGCCTGTTTCTTCGTTTAGAAGTGAGCCCTCACGTAGGGTGAAGAAACCCAGGCAGGGACCCTGCTCACCGGTGGGAGTAGTAGAACAAGACTTCCTCCATCAGGGTGAAGACTACCAGCTCCAGGAGGAACCAGTGGAAGGTGGGGAGCTCTCGGCGGCAGGGGTCTCCCCTCCACTTGAGGAAGGGATAGAGGAAGAGCACCATGGGGAAAGAGATCATGAGCTGGTTGAAGAGAACTGTGCGGATGGACTGGCGGAGTTTCACAGGGTCCACCTGCCCGAGAGAAGGAAAGAGGAAGATAAGCAAGAGTATGAAGTCTGCCCTTCCGTGACCTTCTCCCAGGAGCCTCTCAGGTTAGGTCCCGGGAGTGATGTTTGGCCATAGCCGGCAGCTCCTGACTGCCGCCCAGCACTGGGTTGGGACCATTGCAGCAAGAAGGCTCTGGCTGTTAAGCTGATGAGTAATGCCCCTGAACTGGGAAACACCTATCCCTTCAAAAACTCCCCTCCCAGCTGCCTTCAGTATACCTGACTCTGGCTTCTCCTTCCTGGTTCTGCAAATATCACCACTCTCCTCCCTGTTTCTCTGGAGAGATGACTGGGCCCATGTGTTCCTGACAGGCACCCCGGGGAGTCTCCAGGGTGCTTGGAGAAAGCTGTGAACTCTCAGATGGAGATCTTCCAGTTCAGTCTTTTAACCCCCGCCCCCCTCATCTAAATAACCTTAGCAATGATTGGATGCAGAGACCAAGGTCCTCTACTTCCTCATGTGGTCCAGCCTCACTGGACTAGTCCCAGAGCAACCACAGTTCACTTCCTGGGTTCTGGTCAGAAGAGATTTCTCCCTGAGTTCCTTCTGCAAGCTGGAGGGGTTTCTGCCCCCAAAGTGGGGCTGGGTTCAAAGTGTCTTGAAGTCTTCCTCTTCCTCCAGCCTTTCTAGGCACTACATATTCTGACTGACTTCAGAATTCACTCTTCAAGCTTTGGGGCTGAGTCTGGCCTGCCTGGTTTGAAAGCACATACAAGACAAGGCCATATACCTCTTCTGGAAACCTTGACCAAGAGATGGGGGGAGTCACAGCTGTTTATTCATTCATTTATTCAACTGATGTTTACTGAGCAGCCACTATGGGACAAAATGTTGTGCTGGGGATACAGCAAAGAGTACAACAAAGATTCCTGCCCTCGTGGAGTTTCTATTCCAGTGTTATAGAAAAGTATGTAATAGAAGTGAGATGTGCTTTGGATAAAAGAAAGGAAAGCAGGGAAACGAGTGTTTGGAGTGCCAGTTTGGTTGAGTATATGAGTGATCACTGTACAGTTTTCAGCTTTTCTGTATGTTTGAAATTGTTTATAATTACAAAAATGTTGGGGGAAAAAGAATCAAAGGAGAACTGAAGACTGTATGGATAGCTCTTTAAGAGAGCTCTGTTGCAAAGGAGAACAATTATATGGGGTGGTAGCAGGTATGGAAAATGGAGTCAAGGTTGTTTTTGCTTGTTTTAATGGGAAGAAGTATAGCATGTTTGGAATAATCCAGGGAGGACTGATCCAGCAGTGAGCAGGTGAGCCAGTTGTGTCAGTCGGAACTGTGGGTGTTTGCCTTCTCGCCCCTACTGGGCCAGAAGGTCCTTGTACACAGTGTCCTGGCCTTGTTTATTGTGCATCTGCTCTAGTGCCTTGCATATTGGTTGAACTGAGTAATTGGGGAGAAGGACCTGCTTAAAAAACACCTACGCTCTCAGAATCCGTATCATCTATCTACTGTGTAGGGATTTTCCATCATTTTGGCAGCTGTCTCCCCTCACTTAGGATGACAGCTGGTATCCGTGGTTTCAGCGTCCATCAGTGGCCAGGGTCGCCTCTGTTACATGGATAAGGGGGAGTTGCCTGACATCTTTGAGACTCAGCCCAGAGCCATGCAGAGGTAATCATTTATGTTCCTGAAATGCTGACTGCAGTCAGGTACAGAGCCTGGGTTGGGAATTCAGAGACTGGAACATTAGTTTTCACTGGCCACTAGCTGGCTCCGAGGCTTTGGAAGAAATATTTCCTCTCTCTAAGCTTCTAAATTGGGAGGAGTCTTATAGATAATAACTTGGCCCACACCGATCATGGTCCCTCTTGGACCAATGGTGAGGATTTTGGGAGTTTGGCTTTTAGCTTTAGCTTTCTGTGCTTTGTCCAGGAGAGGATGTGGCAATACTTACTGGTTCATTCTTGCCAACCTGAATTCGGTAGCGGGAGATGAAGTTAGGTTTTCCAGTTGTGTCGACCACCAGTAGAAGCCCATTGAAGCCCCAGAAGAATAGAGCAGGCACTTGGCTAGCACCTAAGGTTAGGAAACAGAAGGAACGACCAGGGTAACTTCAGGTTCTTGCAACACATGTGTTAACTGAGTACACATTTTGAGAGACTGAGATTGCACTGCTGATGGTGCTTTGCCAGGGAGGTCTAAGTGCTTGGGACCTGGGGCTCTATCTTTAATTTTGGGGTGGCAAACTAGCTATGGGAATTTGGACAAGTGGTTAAGGCATGTCTCTGTTTTCTTAGCTGTACAGTGGGGACAACAACCTTCAAGGTAGTTGGAGACAGAAAAAAAAGTATGAGGCATTATATTAAATAAGTATACTCTGAAATATAAAAGAATTTCATTTGACATTGGGGAGTCTGCACCCACTGAACTCTTGATGAACTGCCAAGGAAGAGAGAAGCAAAGAAAGCACTTGGTGTGGTATGGTTCACCATGAGCACTGGACTAGGAGTTGGTTGACTTAGCAGTGGGACTTCAGGTGTATTCCAGTCAGCATGTTCCAAAGTGGAAAACTCGTCTCTCAAGGAGCTCCATGGTTAAACGGTCTTCATTTCCAACCCTCTTGGAGAGTTATGGTCCATAATAGTGTGTTGAAACCTTTGAGAATTCCTTCTGCAAAGAAGTCCGTTTGATTTTGTTAGAGTCTATATTTCCCATGCTTTTGACCTTGGAACACTATTTTCTCAGAAAACCAAGAACAGGATAGCAGTCCTGTTTGCCCAGTACAATTTCAATTTAAATCTGTCATCCCAATATAATTATTAAGAACACCTACTGTCACTCTTACAGATGTCCCAATTGGATGATGTTATATAGTCACCCTACCTTTTAATATCCCACCAATTGCTGTTCCGCAGAATATTTTAGAAAATGCTGATCAAGATTTAAAAGTTAGTTTTGACTTTTTGCTCCACATTCTATTCTGGGTATCACTGATCTCTGACTGTGAACAAATAGTACTTTTGTCCACCCAGTTGGCAGCTAATTGAGTGACCTTACAGTGTTACCTAATTCTTGTATTGTTAACTTCATGTCCATGTTTTGCCTCCTCCTCCAGATTCAAGACTCCAAGAGAGCAAGGAAAACATTTTACTTAATCTGTATCCCTCTTCCAGTACCCTTCCTACCCCACCAGCCACAGCAGAGATAGTTGAAAAACATTAGAGCAGCACTATTGGGGAATATGGATTGGTACAAATATTCTGGAAGTCAGCTTGGCAGTATCTGAAGAGGGAGAAGGAGAGAGAAAGAGAGGGAATGAGAGAGGGAGGGAGGGGAAGAAGAAGAAAAGAGGGAGAGAGAAAAGGGGAGAGAAAGAGTGAAAGGAAGAAAGGGAGAGAGAGAGGAGAAACAAGGAGAGGAGAAAGGGGAGAGAGGAGAGAGAAAAGAAAGAACACGTGCATGTGTTCATACAGACCTACATCAATTCACATTGAAATTGTCCACAATCTATTCAATGACAAAAAAAGTTAAAAAAATAATATCATGTAAGTATGATTACATATCAAATATATAAGGCATGACACTAAGACAGTAATCAAATATATAAGCTTGTACACTAAGATTTTAACAGTGGCTCTAACCTCTTGGAGGTGGGAGACTGATGATTTTCATCCTCTCCCTGCCTGTTTCAGTTGTCTGATTTTTATTTTTAACAGCAAGCATGTATTTACTTTTATAGTCAGAAATAAACTTTTTTATTTGGGGAAAAAAAATGTTGGGATTGTGGTTGTCCAGTGGGCCATCCACCATGGTGGCCACCCACTTGGAGTTCCACGGTCTCCTTGAGGAATATAGAATGGAAACCACAACACGAGATGATCTTGAGCTTCCTTCCAGCTCCAATACTTAAAATTGCAAATATTGTACTCTGGTATTTTCTTATCACCAAGGTGTATAAGTAGTTTTCACATCCCTATAGCAGAAGTATATAAAATGTTTTTTCCACTTTACATCTATAATCTGCTTTGTTCTTTGCAATGACTGTTTAAGATCCCATTGAATCTGTCACATTTAATCTCCAGCCCATTTTGGAATTCCTCTAGTTGAAAACAATCCTCAGGGGCATTTTATTTGTACTTTTGCTTTGTGACAACTGACACTTCTTATCTCCCCTCCTAGACTGTGACAGTTTTTTAATGGGGTGGGCAAACACTTCGTCTTAAATAGCTCTACATTCCCTCTACAGGTTTGGCACATAGTAAGCTTAATAAATATTATTTGAGTGAATGAATATATGATTGAAGACATTCACTATTGTAGATAATGCTATTATAAATATCTATATTTAAATTATCTTAGATTTGTTCCCATACATTCATTATTTATTGAGTGACTGCTTGGTGTCAAACACGGAGACCTAGATTGCACCAGGTACAGAGGATACAGCCTCAGACAAGATAGAGTAGCTCTCTGCTAGCATGGAGCTTACATCTAGAAGCAGGATTATTGCTCTAAGTATGCATCCATTTGCACACAAGCCATTTTCTATTTTTACTTTTGATCTCAACTTCTCAGCTTCTTTTCTTAGGCATCCTTTTTCCAAATTGCCTAAAAATTTAGCTCTCTTTGGGGTTACCACTTTGTTTTGAAGTTCAAGTCCTCACTGTTTGGAATAATGAACTGAGAAGTCCCCAAATAGAAAAACAATAGAAGAAGAATGAAGCTATAATCATATACCCAAACCCTAAGAACTGGTGGTCTGGGAACCTCACCTATAGTGAAGAGGATCCACTCCTTCCCTTCGAATGTAGATAGCAGCCTCTCCCACTGGGCTTGCCAAAAGTAGCCAGAAGCACCCCAAAATCTCTGCAGATGCCTTGGAAGAAAATACATTTGGGTTGCTGGGTGAAGACTGGTGGTAGGTAGACAATTCCTCACTCCATACTCTGTCCCCAGGCCACCACCACTGCCCCAGGTCCTGAATTAAAGCTGGGCCAAGTAGACTCACCATGTGAATGAGTTCCAGAAGGCCACAAGCAACAGAAGGCTGGAGCCCAGGATGAAAGCTGTCCTTCTCATGGAGCCCCAGATGTGTCCCTCCTGAGACAGGACAAGAAAGCATCAGGCTCTAGCAAGCTGCCTCCTGCCTTCCCAACCAGTTCATGGTTGAGAAA
The DNA here is from genome assembly GCF_015220235.1 of Choloepus didactylus. Classification (NCBI taxonomy): domain Eukaryota; kingdom Metazoa; phylum Chordata; class Mammalia; order Pilosa; family Megalonychidae; genus Choloepus; species Choloepus didactylus. The sequence goes on along the minus strand of NC_051317.1, from coordinate 18,818,056 downwards.
TAGCAGGAGTGATGTGAAATCAAGATCTCAACCACATGCACAAAACACATCAGCTGGCCTTTTCCTAGTTTCAGTGGGAAGATCTTCCTTATCAAGGGCTCTCTGGCTATATGTGGGTGTGTTTATGAAAGTGGGGGCTCAGGGTTGGGAGAAGGAAGAGATCTAGCCTGGAATGGATCTAGCTAGCAGTCAGTTGTATCTCTCAGAGAACAGCCAAGCCTTTCAGCTATGCTAGGAGCTCGTTACCAGTCCTCTTGGCTGAGGGAGATGCACATTGGAATTACCTGGGAAGCTTTTTAAAATCCGGATGCCCAGGCTCTTCCCCAAACCAATTAGAAAAGATCTCTGGGGGTAGGACCTGGGCTCCTAACGGGCAGGTGAAGTAGAGGATCAATGTGTCAGATCCTATGAAATAGCTGTCATAGAGGATCTGCAGAATCCTTGATGAGGCTATTTTTTTTCCCAGCCACAAGGACTTCACTGTGTTCATGAGCCAGGTCTTATTTTCCCATACCCACCACCCTCTTGCCCCTGAAGAAAAGAGCATATGAACACATGTTCTGACTTTTAATAATCCCTCTACCTTCCAGCAAGATTAGCCCAGCTGCCAGCAGGACAAGACAATTAGCAGGTTGAGGAGTAAAGAACAGACAACTGGCAATTACTGGGAGGTCCTTCTATGTTCTTTAAAGACCTAAACTAGAGATAGTCAGAAGCTCAATGGCCAAACAACAAGGCCCCAGAATGGGAGAAGGAAAGCACTACCTGCTACGGGTATCACCAATTCCATTGTATTATGGCCAGGATCACAAACGTCACACTCACAGCCTGTGTTTCCAATCCCAGATAGGGCCTGCTCATATTCTTTCATGGGAAAGCACTGGAAGGGGGCTCTAAGGTATGTGCCTGGAGCTCACCTGCCGTTAGCTAGTGGGGCCATGGGGAGGTGTCATGTGTATGTATGGGTGAGTGGTGGGGGTGATCTAATAGGATATTTTAATCCAGACTTTCGAGATCTAAAAGGAGCACAGCTATGTTTTCATTGCCCCATTCTGAGTAACCTGAATCTGCACTGAATTACTTCTTCTCAGAGTTACCCAGTCACATTTTTGATCAAAAAAGAACAAAAAATATCATTTTCATTGGCCAGTCCTCATCACAGCTAGTGTCCCTCTGAGCTCTGGAAATGAGTTCTTTCTCTCTCTTTTTGAGGGCTCAATTGGCCAGACCAAGCAGAAGAGAACTTGTTCTTTTACATAGGCCAGTCAAAGGTCACCCCCAAGGCTTGCAGATGGGTTATCTTGGGTTTTTGCAATTATTCCATTTTTAGGATTCTGAGGACACTTTAGATGAACTTTCCTAGACTCACTGGGAGTTTTTCATCTTCTGAATTTAATCAAGCCAAACTAAGTCAAATTAAAAACCCCATTTTCATGGACAGGATTAAATATTCTTCCAGGGAGAGTAATGTTTTTTAATCTCTCCAGCGGCCCAGATGAAGGGGATATAAACAGGACAAAGTTCTCCTGTGAGGTGCAGGATCTCCCACAGGGCAGAAGTGAGATGAGGTCAAGAGCTGGGAAGCTCAAGTTCCCAGGCCTCCCTGGGGCTTCATGTGCCCAAAACAGTTATTGAAGGGGTGGTGCTAAAGGCTTGAGGACGGGACTTTCTAAGTGCTATAGGCAGATGAAGGACAACAGGCAGATGGGAAGAGAACTGTAGACCCAGGGGCCACGTGCTTTGTCATGTGGGCAAAGAGGCTTTGGTTATAAGGTAATTTGCAGTCAAGTGGTCTCTGCTCTGCTACTGAAATGAACACGGCACATCACCCTGGGTCAGCCTCCCATAAGCCTTGGGGACACTCCAGCAACTGCAGATATGGAGATAGCCACCGACTTGATGGGTGGGATGCTGGCATTTACCTGCTTTGACTTCTCATTATGTAGCATACTTCCAGCTTCTCCCTTCATCTGGAACAAGAGAGCAGAGGTGAGCCTCAATGTTAATTTCACTTGCAACCAGGGAAGTCAAGGTAAATGGCTACTCATTAAAATCACTTGGGGAGTTTCAAAAACTCCCTGCTTGGGCCCTACAGCTGGAGATTCAGGTTGAACTGGTCTAGGGTGGGGTCTGGACATTAGTAATATGAGTCAAGGGGGTTGGAAACTGGGCTTTTGTCTCCCTGGAATTGGCTTTCCAATAGATGGGTTGTACTGGAACCTGCTTTTTTTTCTTTAAATTCATTTTTATTGAGATATATTCACATACCATGTGGTCATACAAAGCGTACATTCAGTTGTTCACAGTACCATTATATAGTTGTACGTTCATCACCAAAATTAATTTTTGAACATTTTCATTACCGCACACAGAAAAGTAATGATAAAAATTAAAATGAAAAAGAATAATTAAAAAAGAACACTGAATGCCTTTTTTTTTGCCCCCATTTTCCTATTTATTCATCCATACACTGGACAAAGGGGAGTGTGGTCCGTATGGCTTTCCCAATTACATTGTCCGCCCTCATAAGCTACATTTTTATACAATTGTCTTCAAGATTCATGGGTTCTGGGTTGTAGTTTGATAGTTTCAGGTATTTACTACTAGCTATTCCGATTCATTAGAAGGTAAAAAGGGTTGTCTATATTGTGCGTAAGAGTGCCCACCAGAGTGACCTCTCGGCTCCTTTTGGAATCTCTCAGCCACTGAAATTTATTTCATTTCCTTTCATATCCCCCTTTTGGTCAAGAAGATGTTCTCCATCCCATGATGCCGGGTCTAGATTCCTCCCCGGGAGTCATATTCCACGTTGCCAGGGAGATTCACTCCCCTGGGTATCAGATCCCACGTAGGGGTGAGGGCAGTGATTTTACCTGCCAAGTTGGCTTAGCTAGAGAGAGAGGGCCACATCTGAGCAGCAAAGAGGCATTCGGGAGGAGGCTCTTAGGCACAATTATAGGGAGGCCTAGCCTCTCCTTTGCAGCAACAGTCCTCCCAAGGGCAAGTCCTGTGGTAGAGGGCTCAGCCCATCAAACCACCAGTCCCCTATGTCTGTGAGCACATCAGTAACCATTGAGGAGGGAAAGCCCAACACCCCTGAATTCTCCACCAGCTCCTCAAGGGGCTCTATATATTTATTTCATTGTTTTGTTTTGTTTTTTAATTAACTCTTTTTTAAAAAATCAACTGTATCAAAAAAATAAAAATAAAAAAACATACAGTAAAAGAACATTTCAAACAAACATAATGTAACAAGGGAGTAAGAAAAAGACAACTAACCTAGAATACCTACTTTACTTCCAACATGTAGAACCTGCTTTTGAACAACTTAACTCCCTATCTTTGCACTACTACTCTGAGTCAGAAGAAATTTCTGTCCTTTAAATCCCCACGACACTTTCCTCTGTGGCCCTGAGGAACTGTGAACCAGGGCTCTGCCCCTGACTTGCTCAGGCAACTTTCTAAACCTCTGGGAGGTCTGTTTACATACACATGGGCTAGGTTCATAATGCTGACCGAAATGGAAGCACCTTGTAGACTGCTCAACATGATGCGAATGGTGGGCATCTTTATACAGCAGTGATAAACAACTTTCTCAAGGTCAAATCTCAGTTGTATTTATCACTTACTCGTTGAGTGGCCTCAGACAAATTATCCTCTCTGAACCTCAGTTTCCTTAGCTGTAAAATGGGAATAACAATAGTGCCCACCACTTGGGGTTGTTTTGAGGGCAATCACATGGTGAGCATGGGTGTGATCTCTGCTGGTAGACACAAGCCGCCAGGGCAGGCTGTGTCTTACTTATCTGCGTAGCCTTCTCTGGGCCTTCACATAGTAGCTGCTTAGCAAATAGGCAGTGGATGAATCAAGAGGAGGATTTGCTTCCTTGGTCAGCACTTAGCCCAGATGTGCTTCAGGAATCCCTACATCAGAGTCACTTAGGGGTTTGCAGAAATGCAGATTTCCAGGCTACAGACCAAATCAGAATCTCTTAGTGCAGAGTTTAAGAAACTGAGCCTCACTCAGTTTATGAAACTCAGTTTAGGAAACTGAGCCTTAGTATGGAGTTTAGGAAACAGCCTCACTGAAATTTGACAATCTTTTGCCCTGGGGTGGCAGTGAGAAGGGAGGACTTTTTTTTTTTTAATTCAGTTTTATTGAAATATATTCACATACCATACAATCATCCATGCTATACAATCAACTGTTCACAGTATGATCATATAGTTATGCATTCATCACCACAATCTATTTCTGAACATTTTCCTTACATCAAAAAGAATCAGAATAAGAATAAAAAATAAAAGTAAAAAAAGAACACCCAAACCATCACCCCCATCCCACCCTATTTGTAATTTAGTTTTTATCCCCATGTTTCTACTCATCCATCCATATACTAGATAAAGGGAGTGTGATCCACAGGTTTTCACAATCACACTGTCACCCCTTGTAATCTACATTATTATATAATTGTCTTCAGGAGTCCAGACTACTGGTTTGGAGTTTGGTAGTTTCAGGTATTTACTTCTAGCTATTTCAATACATTAAAACCTAAGAGGTGTTATCTATATAGTGCATAAGAATGTCCACCAGAGTGACCTTTTGACTCCATTTGAAATCTCTCAGCCACTGAAACTGTTTCGTCTCATTTTGCATCACCCTTTTGGTCAAGAAGATATTCTCAATCCCACGATGCCAGGTCCAGGTTCATCCCTGGGAGTCATATCCTGCGTTGCCAGGGAGATTTACACCCCTGGGAGTTGGGTCCCATGTAGAGGGGAGGGCAGTGATTTCACCTGCAGAGGTGGCTCAGTTAGAGAGAGAGGGCCACATCTGAGCAACAAAGAGGTACTCAGGGGTAGACTCTTAGGCACAATTATATGCAAGTTTAGCCTCTCCTTTGCAGTAACGAGATTCATAAGGGCAAGGCCCACGATCGAGGGCTCGGCACATCAAACCACCAGTCCCAAAGTTTGAGACAACATCAACACCAGTCCAGGTGAGGAAGTCCAACACTTCTGCACCTTCCCCCAGCTCCTTGGTGGGGGGCGGAGGGTGGGGTCTGTAAATATATTTTTTATTCTCTGCCCAAATTACTTTGGGATGTGTCACTTTTTCACTCTAACCTGTACTAACCTACTGTATCTCACTTCCTATTCAAAGTTCCATGTAATTGTGGTGTTTGAACAAACCGACTGTAGAATTATACTGTTGAGAAAATATAGATCCTGCACCAAATAGACATCTCTTCCCTTGGTCTCATATGGAAGTTGAAGTTTTAAAACACAGTTTCGACCTTTACCCTTTGGCCCTGTTTGCCTAGTCTTAACTAGATCTGCTTCATTCATATTACTAATTGAAGTCTGGGCTCTTTTTCAGCTTCTTTTTTTAACAGTTGCTGTATGCACTAATACTGACATTCATATCTGCCGAGCTCTAGCTCTGAGTGAGAAGGGAGGACTTCACTAGCAACCCAGGCCAGATAGTTGGGTACTGTGGGTTGGTAAAGGTAATGGCAATTTAATACCTAGGAATAAATTTAGCAACAAATGTGCAAAATCTATACGAGGAAAACTTTACTCCTGAAAGACACAAAACTAGATGTGAACAAACAGAAAAACACACCATGTAATTGGATGAGAAGACTCAGCATCAAAAAGGCAGCAATTTTCCCTAAATTAATTTATAAACTCAGAGTTATCGCAATACAAATACCGACAGGTTTTTTTTTTCCTGGAAACTGACAGACTGATTCTAAAGTCTATATAGAGAAATAAATAAGTAAAAGTAGCCAGGAAAATGACAGAAGAGAAGAATACTGGTGGGGAGGGAACAAGCAATACTGTCTACCAACTGTAAAAACATATTAAATCTTTTGCTAAAATTTATTTAGCAAAATAAATTTCTTCCAATTATGAAAGAGTTGTTGCATTTAAAATAAAAGAATAAACATCTTTAACCAGATCTTAAAAAGTAGTTCTAATTTGAGTTGTGTGCCGGTTTGGATATATTATGTCCCCCAGAAAAGCCATATTCTTTAATGCAATCTTGTGGGGGCAGACTGATTAGTGTGTTGATTAGGGCGGAACCTCTGATTAAATTATTTCCATGGAGGTGTCTTGATTGGTTCACTGGAGTACTTAAAAGAACTCAAGAGCCAATCCAGATGCTTGCTGATGCTTAAAGATGCTTGGAGATGTGGACAGAAGGATGTCTGGAGATGCTAAGCTAAGAGATGAAGCCCAGATTTTGCTCTGGAGAAGCTGAGAAGACCCCCAGAAGCTTAGAGAGAAACATCCTGGGAGAAAGAAGCAAGCACACACAGGAACTGGCTAAAACAGATGCCAGAGACATTTTGGAGAAAGCCATTTTGAAACACAACCTGTAAGCAAAGGACCAGCAGATGCCAGCCACATGCCTTCCCAGCTGACAGAGGTGTTCCAGACACCATTGGCTGTTCTTCAGTGAAGGTATCCTCTTGTTGATGCCTTAGTTTGGACACTTTTATGGCCTTAGAACTGTAAACCTGTAACTTAATAAATCCCCTTTATAAAAGCCAATCCATTTTTGGTATTTTGTATAACAGCAGTATTAGCAAACCAGAACAAGTTGGTTCAATTTTATCTTTTTATTGTTTGTGGGTTGGTCTAAAAACACTGGCCAAGTTTTTCTGAAACAGTTTGATGGAAAAGAATATATGAATGCCATACAAATTAACTTCCTTTTCAAATGTAGTCTTACAAGAATTGGCTAGAAGGACAATTATTAGAATGTGTTTGAGAACATAATTTGAAAGTAAGAAAGGAAAATCTTTTTGAGAGTCTTAATAAAATTGATATTTAACAAAGGAGTAATTAAGATTTGGTCTTATTTTATAATGTGATGTTGCAGAAATTTCCTAGTTATAGAAAGAAAATAATCAAATGAAGAAAATTTTTAAAAAGAAGGACTCTACCACACTAATACCATGGGTCAATAATATGGGGGGAAAAGGCTTACGGGAGGATTAGCGTTTTCTTTTTCATTTTTATTTCTTTTCTAGAGTAATGAAAATGTTTTAATTTGATCATGGGGCTGTATGCACAACATTGTGATGATACTGTGAACCAGTGATTGTATCCTTCAGAAGGTTTCTATGCTGTGTGACTATATCTCAATAAATTACATTTAAAAAAAAAAGCTAACGAACACAGGTTAAAAACCAATTACATTTCTACTTATATAGCAAAAACAAACAAAAACCACAAAAAAAAATGACATTGTCCATTATATATGCTGAATGAGGAGTTTGGCCATGAAAAACTTAAGTAAATATGCTTTTATTTATATTCATCAAGGTCAGTACATACAGAAATAAAAACTACTTTGAGTTTTTAAAAAATACTTTATTATACATAGATAGCCTAATACTTTGGTACTAGAGTTTTGATCTAACTTTTGAGGAAGATATTTCATATGCAGCAAGTAAATGCTAGTTCTGTCAAGAAAATCTACAAAAATATGTCCCTCATACTTTTACACATCCTGTACAGAACTTTCTGGAATTTCTTAATGTATTTAGAAAGTACAGCAAGCCAAATACAAATATTTGTAGACAAATAAACAGTCTGACATAGCTAGTGTTTCCCCTGCAATTAGAGTATACGGTATATATATGTATATAAACACATGGACTATTTCAGAAGCAAGAGACGTAAACAGCAGCTCCAGTTCTTTAAATTATACTTGATCACAGAGGCGACAGGTCTCTGTGACAGACATTATTTTCTTTCAGAACACTTGTGTCAACACAACTTGTCTGACAATTTGGCAGCTCCACATTAAACGCATCCTCTTAGCCTTGTGGCATTAGGGTTGTAGTGCTACCCATTTGTTGGGCCTTCCAGTGTTTCAAACTGGGGTTCAAGTTTGTCCATCAAAGCAGAAATCTTCTTTCCAGGTTCATCCTCCTCATGCAGCATCCACAGACCTGCCTAGACCTGCCTGAGTAGACTTGACTTTGCTCATTGTTACTACAGTTTGAACTCTGGCTGCCAAACATTGACCCTAGCCCTTATTCTCAAAAAAGAAATTGCTTGGCTTTTCTGATGGAATGTGTATTCAGCATGAATTCTTTTTCTCAGCTAGATCCCCACTTCCTTCGTCTTGGACATCAGCTTCCCCAGCTGCCAATTGTGCCTGAGACACTGCAGGGCATAAAGAGCACATTAAAGAATTCACATGAGGGTCTGTCTACAGTAAATTGATGCAGTGGAGGTTATCTATATTTCAAGTACATGGGTTTCTCAAGGAAGTCCAGGTAGCCAGGACATCTGCTTGCTTTTTCAAAGTGTTCAGTCACAGATGCTGCCTATTTGTGGGCAAATGAACAGGGTATTGGGAGCTCCTGTGACTTGAATATGCTTGTTTCCTGAAAGTCTTTCCCACTTTACATGCAAAGTGTCAATCTGCCCCAATTTCATGCCATTCCTAGTGCTGAACAATGAGCATACAAATATAAAGAGTACAAGGTCCAGCCCCAAAGAGACTTGAAATAGGAGTGGGATGAAAGATTCAAATCCTCCTTGAACTTTGCTCTGAGGAATAAGTAGGGTCCAGACTCAAAAGGGTCTGGCTCCCCCTGCAGGTCCTGCCTGGCTGGAAGATTAACCCAGAGCAGGTCTGAGAAGATTAAGGAGTCAAGAGGGCTCACAAGTTGCTGTCTTCCAGAGCAGCTCTGTCAAAAAAATATAATACACATGCAATTTTGAATTTTCTAGTTAGTGCATTTAGGAAAAAATAAATAAAAAGGTAAAATAAATGTAAATAACATATTTTAGACCCAATATATCAAAAGTGTTATAATTTCTACATATGGCTCCAGCCACATTCTGAATGCTCCATACCCACATATAGCTAGTTGCTGCCATATTGGACAGCACAGCTGTAGATCATTGCCATCAGAGAAATTCAACTGGACAGTTCTTTTCAAGATATCCCAGACTATACTTTGATTTGTGAAAATAATGACATAATCCACTTCTCTAGGTTGGATATAGAAAATTATATCTATGCCCAATGGTCCTACCTAAATACTGAGTCTGTGTGTGACAAAATTGCTTATATATTGCCAGGCAAACAGCTGGTACTCAGTATATAATGGTTTAGCTATGGATGTTTAAACTGTCAATTCTGCTATCTCCTACCCATACTTTTCTTAAAAATTCAGTTTTATTGAGATATATTCACATACCATACAATCATCCAGATGTACAATCAAATGTTCACAGTACCATCTTACAGTTGTGCATTCAGCACCCCACTCAATTTTTGAACATTCTCCTTACACCAGAAAGAATAAAAACAAGAATAAAAAATAAAGGTAAGAAAGAACACCCAAATCATTGAATCCACCCCCATCCCACCCTATTTTTCATTTAGTTTTAGTCCTCATTTTTCTACTCATCCTTCCGTACACTGGATAAGGGGAGTGTGAGCCACAAGGTTTTCACAACCACACCGTCACCCCATGTAAGCTACATAGTTATACAATAGTCTTCAAGAATCAAGGCTACTGGGTTGCAGTTCAACAATTTCAAGTATTTACTTCTAGCTATTCCAATACACAAAAACCTAAAAAGGGATATCTATATAGTGCATAAGAATGCCCTCCAGAGTGACCTCTCGTCTCCATTTGAAATCTCTCAGCCACTGAAACTTTATTTTGTTTCATTTCATTTCCCCCTTTTGGTCAAGAAGACAGTCTCAATCCCACCATGATGCCAGGTCCAGGCTCATCCTCGGAAGTCATTTCCTGCATTGCCAGGGAGATTTACATCCCTGGGAGTCAGTTCCCACATAGGGTGGAAGGTAGTTCGTTTACCTGCTGAGTTGGCTTAAAGAGAGAGACCACATCTGAGTAACAAAGAGGTTCTCTGGGGGAGACTCTTAAGCACAATTATAAGTAGGCTCAGCCTCTCCTTTGTAGCAACAAGTTTCATAAGGGAAAGTCCCAAGATCAAGGACCCGGCATTCCAAATTGTCAGTCCTCAATGTCCATGAGAATAGCAGTAATAACCCAGGTTCCTACCCATACTTTTATCACTTGAGAATTAAAAAAGAATAATTTATTTAGGACTCACCTCTCCTCCCTTTTTACCCTCTACGTGCCTCCAGGTGTTTTCATAGTAAGCTCAGTTCTTGTGTATGGTGCATTTATTGGCGAGTTTCTCTCTTTTCACTTGTTCACACCCTGCCAGGCTTCTTTAATCCAATATTATTTTGATGTAATTAAGGCACATAATAGAATATGTTCTAGGTAACAGGAACACATTATCTTGACTTCTGGACCATTGGGCAATGTCAGCAGGAATTCTTGCAATTTCTGTATACCCTACTGAATGACTTTTTTGATCTTGGCTTTTCTCAGCCTTTTCTTCTTTAGCACATGTTTTGGCATTCCTAGTAAGCTGTTTTGCAGCAAATTTCAAGTATTTCTCCATATTTGAAATGGCCTCATGACTTTTCTGGGGAGGTGACAGCCTGGTACAATGGTATGGATTTGGTAGCAGCGTGCTTGGGGACCTGCACTTGCCCTGAGTCACAAGTGCTTGTTCGACTTTGTTTGGTATCCCATTACCTGTTTTATTATAAAGCTTTAATAATTGAAAGTGTGGTGCTAGCATGTGAATATACAGACATATGTATGTAAAGATTAGTAATTTAGTAGCTGGTAAAAAGAAATCAATACAAATGGCCTTTAAACTGAACAGATACTCAACCTCCCTCATAACAAGAGAAATGTGACTTAAAACTACACTAAGGAGGAGGCGGGGCAAGATGGCAGACTGGTGAGCTGTAAGTTTTAGTTACTCCTCCAGGAAAGTAGGTAAAAAGCCAGGAACTGCGTGGACTGGACACCACAGAGCAATCTGTCTTTGGGCATACTTCATACAACACTCATGAAAATGTCGAACTGCTGAGATCAGCGAAATCTGTAAGTTTTTGCGGCCAGGGGACCCGCGCCCCTCCCTGCCAGGCTCAGTCCCGTGGGAGGAGGGGCTGTCAGCTCCGGGAAGGAGAAGGGAGAACTGCAGTGGTAGCCCTTCTCGGAAACTCATTCTACTGATCCATACTCCAACCATAGACAGACTGAGACCAGACACCAGAGAATCTGAGAGCTGCCAGCCCAGCAGAGAGGAGACAGGCATAGAAAAAAAAAAATAACACGAAAAACTCCAAAATAAAAGCAGAGGATTTTTGGAGTTCTGGTGAACACAGAAAGGGGAAGGGCGGAGCTCAGGCCTTGAGGCGCATATGCAAATCCTGAAGAAAAGCTGATCTCTCTGCCCTGTGGACCTTTCCTTAATGGCCCTGGTTGCTTTGTCTATTAGCATTTCAATAACCCATTAGATCTCTGAGGAGGGCCATTTTTTTTTTTTTTTTTTTAATCCTTTTTTCTTTTTCTAAAACAATTACTCTAAGAAGCCCAATACAGAAAGCTTCAAAGAATTGCAATTTGGGCACGTCAAGTCAAGAGCAGAACTAAGAGAGCTCTGAGACAAAAGGCAATAATCCAGTGGCTGAGAAAATTCACTAAACACCACAACTTCCCAAGAAAAGGGGGGTGTCCACTCACAGCCATCATCCTGGTGGACAGGAAACACTCCTGCCCATCGCCAGCCCCATAGCCCAGAGCTGCCCCAGACAACCCAGTGTGACGGAAGTGCTTCAAATAACAGGCACACACCACAAAACTGGGCGTGGACATTAGCCTTCCCTGCAACCTCAGCTGATTGTCCCAGAGCTGGGAAGGTGGAGCAGTGTGAATTAACAGAGCCCCATTCAGCCATCATTTGAGCAGACTGGGAGCCTCCCTACACAGCCCAGCAGCCCAGAACTGCCCTGGGGGGACGGCACTCACCTGTGACATAGCACAGTCATCCCTCAACAGAGGACCCGGGGTGCACAGCCTGGAAGAGGGGCCCACTTGCAAGTCTCAGGAGCCATACGCCAATACAAAAGACTTGTGGGTCAGTGGCAGAGACAAACTGTGGCAGGACTGAACTGAAGGATTAGACTATTGCAGCAGCTTTAAAACTCTAGGATCATCAGGGAGATTTGATTGTTAGGGCCAACCCCCTCCCCGACTGCCCAGAAACACGCCCACATACAGGGCAGGCAACACCAACTACACACGCAAGCTTGGTACACCAATTGGGCCCCACAAGACTCACTCCCCCACTCACTAAAAAGGCTAAGCAGGGGAGAACTGGCTTGTGGAGAACAGGTGGCTCGTGGACGCCACCTGCTGGTTAGTTAGAGAAAGTGTACTCCACGAAGCTGTAGATCTGATAAATTAGAGATAAGGACTTCAATAGGTCTACAAACCCTAAAAGAACCCTATCAAGTTCAGCAAATGCCACGAGGCCAAAAACAACAGAAAATTATAAAGCATATGAAAAAACCAGACGATATGGATAACCCAAGCCCAAGCACCCAAATCAAAAGACCAGAAGAGACACAGCACCTAGAGCAGCTACTCAAAGAACTAAAGATGAACAATGAGACCATAGTACGGGATATGAAGGAAATCAAGAAGACTCTAGAAGAGCATAAAGAAGACATTGCAAGACTAAATAAAAAAATGGATGATCTTATGGAAATTAAAGAAACTGTTGACCAAATTAAAAAGATTCTGGACACTCATAGTACAAGACTAGAGGAAGCTGAACAACGAATCAGTGACCTGGAAGATGACAGAATGGAAAATGAAAGCATAAAAGAAAGAATGGGGAAAAAAATTGAAAAAATCGAAATGGACCTCAGGGATATGATAGATAATATGAAACGTCCAAATATAAGACTCATTGGTGTCCCAGAAGGGGAAGAAAAGGGTAAAGGTCTAGGAAGAGTATTCAAAGAAATTGTTGGGGAAAACTTCCCAAATCTTCAAAACAACATAAATACACAAATCATAAATGCTCAGCGAACTCCAAATAGAATAAATCCAAATAAACCCACTCCGAGACATATACTGATCACACTGTCAAACACAGAAGAGAAGGAGCAAGTTCTGAAAGCAGCAAGAGAAAAGGAATTCACCACATACAAAGGAAACAGCATAAGACTAAGTAGTGACTACTCAGCAGCCACCATGGAGGCGAGAAGGCAGTGGCACGATATATTTAAAATTCTGAGTGAGAAAAATTTCCAGCCAAGAATACTTTATCCAGCAAAGCTCTCCTTCAAATTTGAGGGAGAGCTTAAATTTTTAACAGACAAAGAAATGCTGAGAGAATTTGCTAACAAGAGACCTGCCCTACTGGAGATACTAAAGGGAGCCCTACAGACAGAGAAACAAAGACAGGACAGAGAGACTTGGAGAAAGGTTCAGTACTAAAGAGATTCGGTATGGGTACAATAAAGGATATTAATAGAGAGAGGGAAAAATATGGCAAACATAATCCAAAGGATAAGATGGCTGATTCAAGAAATGCCTTCACGGTTTTAACGTTGAATGTAAATGGATTAAACTCCCCAATTAAAAGATATAGATTCGCAGAATGGATCAAAAAAAATGAACCATCAATATGTTGCATACAAGAGACTCATCTTAGACACAGGGACACAAAGAAACTGAAAGTGAAAGGATGGAAAAAAATATTTCATGCAAGCTACAGCCAAAAGAAAGCAGGTGTAGCAATATTAATCTCAGATAAAACAGACTTCAAATGCAGGGATGTTTTGAGAGACAAAGAAGGCCACTACATACTAATAAAAGGGGCAATTCAGCAAGAAGAAATAACAATCGTAAATGTCTATGCACCCAATCAAGGTGCCAAAAAATACATGAGAGAAACACTGGCAAAACTAAAGGAAGCAATTGATGTTTCCACAATAATTGTGGGAGACTTCAACACATCACTCTCTCCTATAGATAGATCAACCAGACAGAAGACCAATAAGGAAACTGAAAACCTAAACAATCTGATAAATGAATTAGATTTAACAGACATATACAGGACATTACATCCCAAATCACCAGGATACACATACTTTTCTAGTGCTCATGGAACTTTCTCCAGAATAGATCATATGCTGGGACATAAAACAAGCCTCAATAAATTTAAAAAGATTGAAATTATTCAAAGCACATTCTCTGACCACAATGGAATACAATTAGAAGTCAATAACCATCAGAGACTTAGAAAATCCACAAATACCTGGAGGTTAAACAACACACTCCTAAACAATCAGTGGGTTAAAGAAGAAATAGCAAGAGAAATTGCTAAATATATAGAGACGAATGAAAATGAGAACACAACATACCAAAACCTATGGGATGCAGCAAAAGCAGTGCTAAGGGGGAAATTTATAGCACTAAACGCATATATTAAAAAGGAAGAAAGAGCCAAAATCAAAGAACTAATGGATCAACTGAAGAAGCTAGAAAATGAACAGCAAACCAATCCTAAACCAAGTAGAAGAAAAGAAATAACAAGGATTAAAGCAGAAATAAATGACATAGAGAACAAAAAACAATAGAGAGGATAAATATCACCAAAAGTTGGTTCTTTGAGAAGATCAACAAGATTGACAAGCCCCTAGCTAGACTGACAAAATCAAAAAGAGAGAAGACCCATATAAACAAAATAATGAATGAAAAAGGTGACATAACTGCAGATCCTGAAGAAATTAAAAAAATTATACGAGGATATTATGAACAACTGTATGGCAACAAACTGGATAATGTAGAAGAAATGGACAATTTCCTGGAAACATATGAACAACCTAGACTGACCAGAGAAGAAATAGAAGACCTCAACCAACCCATCACAAGCAAAGAGATCCAATCAGTCATCAAAAATCTTCCCACAAATAAATGCCCAGGGCCAGATGGCTTCACAGGGGAATTCTACCAAACTTTCCAGAAAGATCTGACACCAATCTTACTCAAACTCTTTCAAAACATTGAAGAAAAGGGAACACTACCTAACTCATTTTATGAAGCTAACATCAATCTAATACCAAAACCAGGCAAAGATGCTACAAAAAAGGAAAACTACCGGCCCATCTCCCTAATGAATATAGATGCAAAAATCCTCAACAAAATACTTGCAAATCAAATCCAAAGACACATTAAAAAAATCATACACCATGACCAAGTGGGGTTCATTCCAGGCATGCAAGGATGGTTCAACATAAGAAAAACAATCAATGTATTACAACACATTAACAAGTCAAAAGGGAAAAATCAATTGATCATCTCAATAGATGCTGAAAAAGCATTTGACAAAATCCAACATCCCTTTTTGATAAAAACACTTCAAAAGGTAGGAATTGAAGGAAACTTCCTCAACATGATAAAGAGCATATATGAAAAACCCACAGCCAGCATGGTACTCAATGGTGAGAGACTGAAAGCCTTCCCTCTAAGATCAGGAACAAGACAAGGATGCCCGCTGTCACCACTGTTATTCAACATTGTGCTGGAAGTGCTAGCCAGGGCAATCCGGCAAGACAAAGAAATAAAAGGCATCCAAATTGGAAAAGAAGAAGTAAAACTGTCATTGTTTGCAGATGATATGATCTTATATCTAGAAAACCCTGAGAAATCGACGATACACCTACTAGAGCTAATAAACAAATTTAGCAAAGTAGCGGGATACAAGATTAATGCACATAAGTCAGTAATGTTTCTATATGCTAGAAATGAACAAACTGAAGAGACACTCAAGAAAAAGATACCATTTTCAATAGCAACTAAAAAAATCAAGTACCTAGGAATAAACTTAACCAAAGATGTAAAAGACCTATACAAAGAAAACTACATAACTCTACTAAAAGAAATAGAAGGGGACCTTAAAAGATGGAAAAATATTCCATGTTCATGGATAGGAAGGCTAAATGTCATTAAGATGTCAATTCTACCCAAACTCATCTACAGATTCAATGCAATCCCAATCAAAATTCCAACAACCTACTTTGCAGACTTGGAAAAGCTAGTTATCAAATTTATTTGGAAAGGGAAGATGCCTCGAATTGCTAAAGACACTCTAAAAAAGAAAAACGAAGTGGGAGGACTTACACTCCCTGACTTTGAAGCTTATTATAAAGCCACAGTTGCCAAAACAGCATGGCACTGGCACAAAGATAGACATATAGATCAATGGAATCGAATTGAGAATTCAGAGATAGACCCTCAGATCTATGGCCGACTGATCTTTGATAAGGCCCCCAAAGTCACTGAACTGAGCCATAATGGTCTTTTCAACAAATGGGGCTGGGAGAGTTGGATATCCATATCCAAAAGAATGAAAGAGGACCCCTACCTCACCCCCTACACAAAAATTAACTCAAAATGGACCAAAGATCTCAATATAAAAGAAAGTACCATAAAACTCCTAGAAGATAATGTAGGAAAACATCTTCAAGACCTTGTATTAGGCGGCCACTTCCTAGACTTTACACCCAAAGCACAAGCAAGAAAAGAGAAAATAGATAAATGGGAACTCCTCAAGCTTAGAAGTTTCTGCACCTCAAAGGAATTTCTTAAAAAGGTAAAGAGGCAGCCAACTCAATGGGAAAAAATTTTTGGAAACCATGTATCTGACAAAAGACTGATATCTTGCATATACAAAGAAATCCTACAACTCAATGACAATAGTACAGACAGCCCAATTATAAAATGGGCAAAAGACATGAAAAGACAGTTCTCTGAAGAGGAAATACAAATGGCCAAGAAACACATGAAAAAATGTTCAGCTTCACTAGCTATTAGAGAGATGCAAATTAAGACCACAATGAGATACCATCTAACACCGGTTAGAATGGCTGCCATTAAACAAACAGGAAACTACAAATGCTGGAGGGGATGTGGAGAAATTGGAACTCTTATTCATTGTTGGTGGGACTGTATAATGGTTCAGCCAGTCTGGAAGTCAGTCTGGCAGTTCCTTAGAAAACTAGAGATAGAGCTACCATTCGATCCAGCGATTGCACTTCTCGGTATATACCCGGAAGATCGGAAAGCAGTGACACGAACAGATATCTGCACGCCAATGTTCATAGCAGCATTATTCACAATTGCCAAGAGATGGAAACAACCCAAATGTCCTTCAACAGATGAGTGGATAAATAAAATGTGGTATATACACACGATGGAATACTACGCGGCAGTAAGAAGGAACGATCTGGTGAAACATGACAACATGGATGAACCTTGAAGACATAATGCTGAGCGAAATAAGCCAGGCACAAAAAGAGAAATATTATATGCTACCACTAATGTGAACTTTCAAAAATGTAAAACAAATGGTTTATAATGTAGAATGTAGGGGAACTAGCAGTAGAGAGCAATTAAGGAAGGGGGAACAATAATCCAAGAAGAACAGATAAGCTATTTAACGTTCTGGGGATGCCCAGAAATGACTATGGTCTGTTAATTTCTGATGGATGTAGTAGGAACAAGTTCACTGAAATGTTGCTATATTAGGTAACTTTCTTGGGGTAAAGTAGGAACATGTTGGAAGTTAAGCAGTTATCTTAGGTTAGTTGTCTTTTTCTTACTCCCTTGTTATGGTCTCTTTGAAATGTTCTTTTATTGTATGTTTGTTTTCTTTTTAACTTTTTTTTTTCATACAGTTGATTTAAAAAAGAAGGGAAAGTTAAAAAAAAAAAAAAAAGAAAAACAAGGAAAAAAAAAAAAGATGTAGTGCCCCCTTGAGGAGCCTGTGGAGAATGCAGGGGTATTCGCCTACCCCACCTCCATGGTTGCTAACATGACCACAGACATAGGGGACTGGTGGTTTGATGGGTTGAGCCCTCTACCACAGGTTTTACCCTTGGGAAGACGGTTGCTGCAAAGGAGAGGCTAGGCCTCCCTATATTTGTGCCTAAGAGTCTCCTCCTGAATGCCTCTTTGTTGCTCAGATGTGGCCCTCTCTCTCTGGCTAAGCCAACTTGAAAGGTGAAATCACTGCCCTCCCCCCTACGTGGGATCAGACACCCAGGGGAGTGAATCTCCCTGGCAATGTGGAATATGACTCCCAGGGAGGAATGTAGACCTGGCATCGTGGGACGGAGAACATCTTCTTGACCAAAAGGGGGATGTGAAAGGAAATGAAATAAGCTTCAGTGACAGAGAGATTCCAAAAGGAGCCGAGAGGTCACTCTGGTGGGCACTCTTACGCACACTTTAGACAACCCTTTTTAGGTTCTAAAGAATTGGGGTAGCTGGTGGTGGATACCTGAAACTATCAAACTACAACCCAGAACCCATGAATCTCGAAGACAGTTGTATAAAAATGTAGCTTATGAGGGGTGACAATGGGATTGGGAAAGCCATAAGGACCACACTCCACTTTGTCTAGTTTATGGATGGATGTGTAGAAAAGTAGGGGAAGGAAACAAACAGACAAAGGTACCCAGTGTTCTTTTTTACTTCAATTGCTCTTTTTCACTCTAATTATTATTCTTGTTATTTTTGTGTGTGTGCTAATGAAGGTGTCAGGGATTGATTTAGGTGATGAATGTACAACTATGTAATGGTACTGTAAACAATCGAAAGTACAATTTGTTTTGTATGACTGCGTGGTATGTGAATATATCTCAATAAAATGATGATTAAAAAAAAAACAAAAAAAACAAAAAAAAAACTACACTAAGATTCTATTTCTCACCCATCAGAACAGCAAAAATCCAAGTTTGACCACATGTTCTGCTGAGGATGCTGACGACACTTTTCAATATATTTTCCTTCCTTCCTTCCCCCTTTTCTTGCTTTCTTTCTTTTTAAAGCTATACCCATTTAAAGTTTACAATGCAGTGGCTTTTGGTATATTCAGAGTTATACATACATAACCACATTCAATTTTAGAACATTTTCATTAACCCAAAAAGAAACCTTGCACTCCTTAGCTGTCACTCCACAACTCCCCAGCCTCCTCAACCCTACACAACCACTAATCTACTTTCTGTCTTTATATATTTGCCTATTATGAAAATTTCATGTATGTGGAATCATACAATATGTGGTCTTTGTGACTGGCTTCTTTCACTTAAAGCATAATGTTTTCAAAGTTCAATCATGTTTTAGCCTGTATCAGTATTGATTCCTTTTTATCACCAAATAATATTCCATTGTATGGATAGACCACATTTTATCCAGCTATACATATATCTACATATACTGACATTTTATCTATGTCAGTCTATGGACATTTGGGTTATTTCCACTTTTTGGCTATTGTCCATAATGCTGCTATGAACATTTGTGTAATAGTTTTTTGTGGACATATGTTTTCATTTCTCTTCCATATATACTCTGGAGTGGAACTTATTTTTTTCTTTTGTTGCCTGTGCTTTTGGAGTCAGAACTAAGAAACCATTGCTTAATCCCTCAAGGTCACTATGACTTAAGTCTATGTTTTCTTCTAAGATGTTTATAGTTCTAGCCTTACATTTAGGTTCATGGTCCATTTTGAGTTCATTTTGGGTGTGATTTAAGGAAAGGGGCCCAACTTCATTCTTTTGAATGAAGTTGTGGTTATCCAGTTGTCCCAGCAACATTTGTTGAAAAGACTATTCTTTCCCCCATTGAATTGTCTTGGTATCCTTGCCAAAAATCAATTGATTGAATGAATTAATGAAGTGATCAATTGATCAATTAACAAAAATAAATGAACATGTATGTGATGGTTAGGCTCATGTGTCAAATTGGCCAGATAATGGTACCCAGTTGTCTGGTCAAACAAGCACTGGCCTAACTGTTATGGCAAGGACATTTCATGGACTTAAATCACAAGTAAATTATTGCATTTATGGCTGAGTACATCTACAATCAACTAAGGAGAGTGTCTTCAGCAATGAGAGACGTTCAATCCAATCAGCTGAAGGCTTTAAAAGGAGAAGTGATGATTTCAGCAGTCAGAAGGGAGAACTTTCATCTCTACTTCAGTCAGCCTGTTTCTCCTGGGGAATTCATCGAAAACCTTCATCCGAGTTGCCAGCTTGCAGCCTGCCTAATGGAATTTGGGCTCGTACTTCCCCACAGTTGTGTGAGACACTTAAATAAAATCTTATATTTACAGATATTTCCTGTGGTTCTGTTCCCCTAGAGAACCCTGACTCACTAATACAATGTCCTTTGAAGTGTATTTTCTCTGTTGAAATAATCTATTTTATAGTTTCTTCTTCACCAAATATCCAGTACTCATACCCATTAAAATATTATGTTGCAAAATGATAAAACATCCTAAGACATATAATCGATATGAGTAAAAGGAGGGAAATACAATCAAAACTAGAGTGAGCAGCACAGGAAGTAAAACTGGAACTGTTATTTCATTTCTTAAAAAAGCTACTTACTAAACCCTTACTAGATGCCAAGCGCTGGGTTAGAGACACTACATGCATTATTTTATTTAATCTTTGTGATGGTGAAGTTCGTGTGTCCACTTAGCTAGGTTATGGTGTCCAGTTGTTTGATCAGGCAAGCACTGGCCTGATTGTTACTGTGAGGTATTTCCTGGGTTTATATCAGAGTCAGTTGATTGTATCTATGGCTAATTATATCTACAAAGTGATTGCCTTCCACAATGAGAGAAGTCTCCTCCAATCAGTTACAGGCTTTAAAAGGAGAACTGATGATTTCAGCAGTCAGAAAGAAGAATTTCTATCTTTAGTTCAGCCAGCCATCTTCTCCTGGGGAATTCACCGAAACTTTCATTGGACTTCCCAACTAGCAGCCTACCCGACTGAATGCAGACTTGCCAGTCCCTGCGGTTGTGTGAGCTAATTCCTATAATAAATCTCTTAATATTTACATATAAAAAGTCAATTGGCCTTAAATGTCTTTGTTTTTATATATGGTAGAAATCTGGGGCCATATGCATGTATTAGCTATTCAAAAATTTTAAATTTCATTTTAAAAATAGATATTAAAAATTAGATGACAAATTCTTCCCTTATTCTGTAATCCCTCAGAATGAATGTAATCTCATTCTGTGTCACCTGCCATACCCACCATCACAGTCCTAATAATTGCACTCAAGGCAGGCATACCTGTTCAGAGGGGTTGTCTTCTGTTAACCCATCTGCCATCCCTATTCGATAGTGTTACAAGCTGGCTGAAGAGGAGCATAGCAGATCTAGTCCTGCCACATGACAAGGATAAAGGAACCTAGACAAAGGGAGGCCAGGCTGAGTTTTGTGCCACTTATTTCCCTCTCTAAGGATGTGTTATTCTTTCTTTGTATTTTTATACTTAGTTTATTATTTTAGATGCATGTTTACCAGCTATGATTTCAGGAAACATTGCTTCCTTGTGACCCACATTTCTTATTGATTACTCACACTGGGGTAGGAAAGAGAATGACCTATAAACTGCCTTCAAATATTTGAGGAGTTAGAACATCAGATGGAAGATGATAAGCTAGCTGCTCACCATTTTCACTGTGAATTACATTACAGCAGGAGAGATGCAACATTTGATGCCCGGTCATGGAGATAGCATCTGACTTAAGAAAAGGCACTAAGATGTTTGGTGTGGTTTAGGTGCAACCCCCATTTGGAGGCAAGAGAGTGGATTTCAGCCTCTCTATATAGAGGGTTCAGGGCCTTGCCCACACCCCTAGGCCTGCTTCTTTCACCATGCCCCTCACCCCCTTCAGCTCCATCTACTGCTGGGCTGACAACAGAGGAAACTATTGTGGCTTGTAGGTATGGAGTTTTTGCCTCAAAGAAAATTCTCAGGGAAACCAACAAAAGAGAAGCAGTGTCAACCTGCAGGCATTCCCTCCTTGTTCTGATACAAAATGGCAGCTGGGATTCCTACACATACTTGAGTGGTGGGGGTGCTCTGTAGTCATATTCTATATGACTTGAGGCTTCTAGAAGAGGGATAAATGGGCAAGCATTTCAGGATGGGAAATCTCAGCTCAAACCTATTGTAAACAACCCTGCCTGGCAACTAGGACAACTGACATTTCTTAATAAACTGTGATTATAAGGATTCTAAAGAATTCTTCTTCAAATGAGCATCTTCTCCACTTCCAATGTCCCCAGCAATTATGAGTTTGGCCCATATCTCCAAAGTGATACCCGTTCAGAGAAGCCATCCCTTCATATAGTGATAGAACGCTGTAATGAGGCAAGGCCATTTTCAATTTGGCAATTTGCCTGCTGCCTGGAGTCCTAAAAGGCATGATTCATTAAGTGCTAGGGAGGTAGTAGGGCTGGGGATCTTTGGGGGTTAAGTCTGTCAAGTATTTTAATGACAATGAACCAAGTATCAAAGGAAACACCTCAAGTTGGGAAATAGTTAGAGATCTAAATGTCTGCAGAACTTTCCTATCATCATGGATTTATCCCTTCCAGTGCTTGTTAGGATATGTGAAAAGATTCATTGCTTTTGCTGAGAAAACCATCCTACTTGGGAAGGAAACTGAGGGGATTTGGGTTTGTTTATTTTTAATGCTTCTTGGACCGTTTGTGCTATGCCACGCCACGTGAACTTCACTTAGAAGTCAAAATCTTGTCCTAGTCCTTTACAATTACCTTATCATCACCCTGATCATCACTCTGAACTTTTGAAGCTACAAAGACATGGCCTTTGGTCTTTAGGAATGCATCAATTCTTTCCATAAACAGTTATGAAAGACATGTTATGTGCAAGGACTTGTGATAAGCTCTGGAGATGCAAAGGTGAGTGAGAAACTCAATCTAGGTAAATAAGCCCATCATTTCAAAGCCGTATTGAAAGTACTGGGCTAGAGTTCTGTGCCAAAGCTAAGAAAGTACTGAGTAGAGCAGCAGATTTGGCACACCTAGGTAATCTTTTAAGGGGGACAATGCTCAAGTTTTCCTCATGTTCCTATATACATGGCCTCCAACCTCAGAACTGAACCTTTTCCTCCCAGATTGTGTTTTAGCTTATCCAAGGGATGCTGAGTTTTAGTCAGACCCTACATTAAAAAAAAAAACAAAAAAACAAAAAAACAAAAAAAAACAAGGATGGATGTAAGAATCTGCCAGATGAATATCAAAACTGCTATTCAGGATATTCCTTGTTCCATTATTTAGTTCCCAAAATGAAGCAGTATAAAGAAACTAGCACACAGAAGTTTCCCTTTCTGGAAGAAGTGGTAAGCTATATTGTAGAATGCAAAGGAAATTAGACAATCTGTTGTTTTTTGTCTTTCCTTTTTGCTTTGTCTGCCAGTGAAATCAGTTAAATGTAATGCTCAATTATATCTTTTGTGTTTTTTCCTATGATGTAATTCTGTATGTAAACAATGATATGTGTACAAGGATGTTCACTGTGATATTATTTTTAATGGCCAAAGACTGAAAACAATCTAAATGCCCATTATTAGAGGATTGGATAAGTAAATCATAGTATAGCCAATAATGAAATACTCTATAGCCATTAAAAGACATGAGGCAGTTCTATGTGTATGATCCGGAACCAGTACAGTGAAGAAAGCAGTGTGGCACATACACAGGTGTGTATGTGTATGTGGGTGTGTGTGCATGTGCTGCTCATTAGGCACAGAATAATACATGGAGTATTAGACTCTCTCTGGAAGAATTCCTAAGGAACTGGTTCAATGGTGGTTTCTGGTGAGGTGATCTTTGTGGCTGGGAGGTCAGGGATAGAAGGAAGGCTATCTTTTTACCATACACCCTTTCTACTTTTTGAATTTTGTACCATGAGCATATTTTACTTATTCAGAAAATTACTTATAGAAACATTTAAAATTAAAAATAAATTCAATGGCCAATGTAGAAAACATTTTATTGGAGATTCCTGGAGTATATAGCACTCCCTTCATTCTAAATCAGATAAATTTCAGTCCTTGCAGGGCTTTGAGAGTCGTCTCCCCTGGAATTGTATGCAAATTTTCCACTTTAATTTTATAGAAGGATCCATAACTTTCACTAGATTATTAAAAGTAACTCTGATTATAAACCAGTATCTGAAAGTTTTTTGGTTTTTGGGTTTTTTTGTTTGTTTGTTTGTTTTTAACAATTTACTTGTCCCCAGATCAAAGCAATAGAAGTTAAGTCACCTTCCTATTTAGTCTACAGGTCACCCTGTAGAAACAATATAAAAGGTATTTAATGCCTAATGGTTTCTAATTGGTTTTTATTTTCATTTTTATTTGGAGCTGTTCTATTGGCCATATCCTTTTTTTAAAATGGATATCCTTTTTTATAGTCACATAACATACAATCATTCCAAAGCGTACAAGCTGTTGTTCACAGTATCGTCATATAATTGTGCTTTCATCTATTGGTCATATCCTTTTATTGACAGCTACCTCAAAGCCTTTTAAGATATAGGCTGGGTATAAAGTATAAATAAACAGAACCAGATATTAAAATTAAAAACAAAAATTAAGGGAGACTAGGATGAATGTCAGTACAATAAGACCTTGATCCTGGCACAAGACAGCTCTTGTTTATACCACAAGGCAGGGCACTGATGTCTCCAAGTTTGTGTTATGGAAACGGGGTGTTGCTGAGACTGAACTGATCAGGGACCGATTATGTAAGTTTGATTTTGGACTCTTCTGCTCCATGTAAACATCTGCAGGCAAAGGGAAAATGACTTTATCTTCTGGTATGGTAAAGTCCCTTCAGCTGCAGGTGAAGCAGCATGTATCTGCTGATATCTGACTTGATTAGAAACAATGAAGCATTTCTTAACATGCAATTTGTTCTTTGGCTAAACCATTATGCCCAGATGCCATCTGAGAGGTTTATCTGGATAGCTGCCTCCTCTAAGCTACACAACTGTATCATTCTGCTGAATATTTTATGCCAAAGCAGATGGTTTTCTGTGCCTCTACCTGCTTACATACAGTTTCATGTTAACAGAGTCATAAAGGTTATGCAGTAGACCTCAAACATGGTTGGCAGATGGGTCCTCAACCATAGAAGTTTCTTAACATCAAGTTTGCCAATGGTAAAGTTGCTCGTCAGAAATTTTTGGCAAGTAAAATCAACAGCAACATTTATTTAATATTTAACATGTTAAAAGTACTATAATCATTATGTTTTTATTATTATGCTTCCTCTCTCTGATTTGACTATTTAAACCTTGTTTCTCTATCTTTTGAAGTCTCCCATCTAAGATCTGGACGTGTCTTAGAGCTCATCTATTCCGATGTCTCCTTTGTACATTTTCATGTTTATGTTTTTTATTATAAAAGGCAATAAAACAGAGATAGTCTCAGTTTATTAGACTCTCTATAGCACAGTGATTAACAGCATGGATTTTTTTTCCTTTAAAGCTTTACGATTCTGTTGTAATTTGCCTCCTCCCTTCCAGGTGACCTTGGAAAATTAAAGAGGAGAAGCAATTAGGCAGTAGTTGCTTCCCCACAGACTCTTCCAGTTTGATTTTCCTCTTTCCTATTCCGACTTGGGAGTTACCCCTCCGCATGGCTTTGGAGTTAAACCAGTCCATCAGAATTACTCGAATTACCTGTCAATTGCTAGAAAAACAAGGTGACAGAAGAGGCGGATAGTACAAACACAAGCATAGGATGCAGACATGAAAGAGAAACAAGTAGGGAACTCTGTACACCAAGGAAAGTTCCCATGACCTTGTTGCCCTGCAAATCCCACCTGCATTCTAGTGGAGAGGACAGGGTTGTGGTAGAGGTGGGAAGAATGCACTTGCTGTCCTTTAAGTGAACTTGGACATGTCCTGACACTGGCAAACAGCTCCCCTCCCCAGCAACTCCCAGAAGCTCCTGCTCACCTCTGCCGTAGGCTGTTTCCAAGCTCCTCAGTGGCTTGCGGCACAGTCCAAGCCTGCTTTCTCTCCTCTTTCTGTCCTCCTTTTGGTGGCTGCTATCACCGCGCTATCACTAACCCTGTTGTTACTCCGATGGGTCAGGAGGCTGGGAGGCGATCGTGTTACAGAGCTGCCAACTGGCTGCAGGCAGGCACCGTGATGAGAAAAAAAAAAAAGGGTTTGTGTTCCTGCAGCTGGAGACAAAAACATCCTTCTTCAACAAGAGAAGAGCTGCTAGACCACATGTCCTTGAAACCTAGAGGAAATTCGCAGTTCAGGTAGGAGTTGGAAAAAGTACATTTAGCCAGCCTAGGGGGCTCCTTTTTTTTTTTTTTAAACTTCATCATCCTCAACTTAAAAGTTACAGAGCCCCTCTGTCCCTTAGGAGGCAGGTCCAGTTAAAGGCTTGGGTATCAGCAAATGTCCAAGGCACAGCAGCAGGCAGTCCAAATTGATAAAAAGTTTGCATGGACCAGAGGACCTCATTCTCTCATTTTTCATTGTTTCCATGGCTGCTGAGGGCAGACTGTTTCAAGCAAGCAAGGGAGGAGAGATGTATCAGCTGTTATTAGTGGTCTAGATGCAGGAAAGCTACCCCTGTACAGGTTAAGTTTACACTTTGATTGAAACTGGTTTGAAGTTAGGATATAGGATCCATGACATGAATGGTGAACACCTTTGAAAGAGAACTGATTTTTTTTAATTTTAAAATTTCTAAATTATTTTTGCATATGTGCATTGATATAAAATGCAAAAGGATCAAAAGAGTACACAGTGAGAAGTCTTTCTCCTCTCCTCCCTTTGATCAGTTTCTTGTGTCCTTCCAGAGCTTGTCTATCTAAATACGAACTTATGTATCTACATGTCTTCCCCCACTTTAGAAACAGCACATAAGGATATGCTTGTTCTGCACCTTGCTTTTTTCACTTAACATTCAAATGTGGAGATTTTTCCAAATAGTACCTTTAAGAGCTGCCGTGTACTTTTTAATGGCTGCATGGTGTCCCATTGACTAGATGTATCACACTTTATTTAGGCTATAAAGACCACATATTGGTCATCTTTTGCTGCTCAGTTCCTTGCACAAAGCAAGGGCTCAATAAACATTCAATGCTTGCTCACAAATTAATTAAATTTTGTACAACTTGTTCATTTTCCCCCTCATCTTTCCTTTCAGAGGTACCAATATATTTTTTTCATATTCCAGATAATTCTATATAGAATGTATATATTCTCTGACAAAGTCTGTTTTGCTCACCAATCAAACCTTGCTACCTGGCTTCCAGTGCCTGTCTTAATCTGGCTCCTTCTCCCTTTCTGTATAACATTAGTTCCTACTACTTCATACTTCCTAATGCTCCAAGCCTCACTGTCATATGCAAACATTTATTTGATCACTTACAGTGTGTAGAAACTTTCTTTCCTAATTTCTATTATCCCTGCTTCCGTGCTTTGCTTATGCTGATCCTCCCACACAGAATTTCTTTCCTTTTCGTGTCTACTATTCTTCCTCCAGTTATTTTCTTTCTTACCTTTTTTTAGCATATGTGATCAACATTCCTAGTGTAGTAGGCAGTTGTTCTCTAATCATTTCATGTAGGGGCTTTGTGTATCTCCATGGCAGTAATAACTGTGGTACACAATAGGTCCTCAGTAAATACTTTCATTGCTTGGTAAGCCCTACAGAGTTGAGCCTCTATAAGTCTGAATCTCCAGTTCTCTTGGGCTTCCTCTCCATCTTATCCTTGGGGGATTGCTCGACTTCCTTGGGAGCTCAAGGCTGTGTAAGATGGCCCTCTCCTGGCAGATCTCCTTTAAAGGAAATGTTCCTGAGGAAAGACCCTGGGAGCCTTGACTGGGAGATGGTGGGCCTGGGTTCAAATGAAGGACTACCATACACCCTCTCAGTTTGAGTCTCAGTTTCCTCAGCTGTAAATTGAGTGAGTCAGGTTAGTGGATTCCTGAGGCCCCTCCCAGTCCTCACTTCTGATGATCTATAGTTTAAATTTATAATTGTGTTTACTAATTTCTCTGGAATACAACTCCCCCACGCCAAACACACACATCTGGTTGGAAGATACGGAAGAAATTCTAAAGCCTTTGGGCTTCATTTCTTCTAGAATGTTACAGTTGTTATAGAAACTCAGAAGGTTCTCAATGCTGGCCATATTAAAAAAAAATCACAGAGGTTTTTGAGCTCTGGGTGTAACACCAGAGACCATTGGTTTGTCTCTCTCTCACACACACACACACATACACACACACTTTTATTTATATTCATGTACTTAACTGCTCCCTTTCCATTGGCCTGTTTTCCTTCTGTCTAGCTATCTGCTTCTGTATAGGCAGAGATCACCTTTTTTCTTTGTAAAGTACTGAGTGGTCAGTTACCAGCCTTGAAGATTTTCACAATAACAATAATCAAAAGGATGTAGGAATTAATTAATATACAAGTAATCATACTTTGGTCTTCCCAGGCAAGTATTTTTACCTTGGGCTTTTTCCTCAATCAGAATCACCTAGTAAAATTATCTAACTTGTCCATCTAATATTACTATAGCCATATATTTACCATGCCTGGGAGAAGCTAGTTTTCTTTTTCTTAATAAATGTAGTGTAATTAAAATTTGAAAAATTTTAAATGTCTCTGCATACTCTATTCTATGTTCATAGCAGTCAGAGTAATCTTTAAAAACATAATTTGGATCATGTCATTCCTTTGAGTAAAATCCTTTGGGGTTTCCCACTGTACTTTGAAAATGCAGTCTTAAAGTCCTCCAGTTCTTGACTCACCTGCACTCTGCTTTCCTCTCCAGCTTCACCTCAAGCCACTTTGCCACTGGTCCACCTCTCCATAGGTGCCCTGGCCTACCTCCATTACCTCTATCACCAAAACTCATTTCTCACCCTCTGCCTGAAATTTGCTGCCTGCAAGTTCTCATGTATCTCTGGTTGGACCCTTTTTGTCTTTCTCATCTCTGCCTAATGCCATCTCCTCAAGAGAGGCCTTCTTTGATCCCCATCTAAATGATTTCCCTTATCTTCCCCTATGATGGCAAAGTTCATGTGTCAACTTGGCTAGGTGATGTTGTTCAATTGTTTGGTCAAGCAAGCACTGGCCTGATGGTTACCACGAGAATATTTTATGGATTTAAATCATTAATCAGCTGATTGCATCAATGGCTGATTACATCTATAATCAAAAAAGGAGATTGCCTTTAGCAATTAGAGGAGTCTCATCATCCAATGAATTGGAGGCCTAGAAGGGAGAACTGAGGATTTCAGCAGTAAGAAAGGAGTATTTCTATCTCTACTTCAGGCAGCCAGCTTCTTCTGGGGAATTCAACGTCACCTTTATCGGAGTTTTTGAATTTGTAGTCTGCCCTACACCATTCAGACTTGCTAATCCCCACAGTTGCATGAGCCAGTTCCTATAATAAATCCCATAATTTTACATACATATATATCCTTTGGGTTCTTTTTCTCTGGAGAATCCTGATTGGTAGAGATTCTGGTACTGAGAGTGGTTCCTGTGAAACACAATCTTAAGGATGAGCTGGTTCTGGGGTTTTGGGAATTGGTTATTGAATCTGATTAGATTAAAAGCTACTAATGACTATTTCTAATGATCAATATAGCACTGATAGTCCATGGTGTGAATTGGCAATAGAGACACACAAAATATCACCACTGGGTACTGCTACTCAAATGCTTATAAGAGGCAAGGCTTTGGGTGATAGTGTATCTTGTGGAGTTTTGTGGAGTTTGTAGTTAAAAAGTATAATGATGTTGGCTGGTTGTTCCTAAATATGCTAGATTCAGTTGTTAAAGGGATGAGCTCAAGGCTCCAGATTCCCTACTCAAGCGCCGCAGGAAGGACATAAAGTTTATATGGGTACCCTGAAAGACACTCTAATTTCTTGTAGCCACAAACTTGAGATTTTTGAAAAACAGAACCAGAGTTTCATTGTGCAAGTGGCTGAATTACAATATAAATAAACAAATTGAATTCCCAACTTTACAGGGTGTTTGATGTTAAAGTGAGGGCATTGTTTGGGAAGGAATGGGATCCTGAAAATTGGAATGGGGACAAATGGCTGATAAAGATGATGGTGGGGACATTGAGACCCTAGATTCTGCTGAGTCTTCTTTGCCAGATAAAACTGTAACACACTGCCCTGAGGAAACAGCCCTTATACTTCCATCTGAAGAGATTAACCCTTTTTCACCAGATGAAACTGTAACAGAATGCCCTGAGATAACTGACTTGCAAGACACTGCTAATTCCTCTCATGATCCACCCCCACCACCCTTCTTTTCTTCCAGACCTATAAATAGACTGAAATCTCAACAGGCCCTAAAAGATGAGGTAAAAAGTGTGACTCATGAGGAAGCATGCTACACTTCAATAGAACTTCATGATTTTCCCAATTTATTTAGACAGAAATCAGAGGAATGTGTGTGGAAATGGATATTACAGATGTGGGGTAATGGTGGAAGGAACATAAAGTTGGATTGGGCTGAATTTATTGATATGGGCCCATAAGCAGAGATTCTGGATTCAATATTGTAGCTTGAGGGGTTAAAAAGGACTCTAACAGTATATTCAGGTGGTTGGCTGAAGCATGGACCAAAAGGTGGCCTACATTACCTGAAGTTGAAATGCCCTGGTATAATGTAGATGAGGGGATCTGATCTAGTTATAGCCCCAGTCTGCCAGTAGTAGAAACCAATACTCAGTTCCTGATAAGGCACCATTCTCCAAGGTGACCAACCAGCTACCTGGTGCCAGATTGATTACACTGGACCATTTCCATCATGCAAGGGGTAGCATTTTGTTCTTACTGGAATAGACATATATTCCAGATAAGGATTTGCCTTTCCTGCATGCAGTGCTTCTACCAAACTACCATATGTGGACTTACAGAACGCCTTATCCACCATCATAGTAATATACACAGCATTGCTTCCGATCAAGGAACCTACTTCACAGCAAATGATGTGTGAGTATATGGGGACATGCTCATGGGCTTCACTGATCTTACCATGTCCCCCATCATCCTGAACAGCTTGACTGACAGAAGAGTGAAATGGCCTTTTGAGGACACAATTATGGCACCAACTGCGTGGCAATAACTTGCAGGGCTGGGACAATGTTATCTAGGAGACTATGCATGTTCTAAATCAGTGTCTACTCTATGGTGCTCTTTCTCCCATAGTCATGATTCAAAGGTCCAGGAATCAAAGGGTGGAAATGGGAGTGGTATCAGTCACTAGTACTGTTATCATTCTCTAGTAATCCACTAGAAAAATTTTTGTTTCCTGTCCCTGCAACCTTATGCTCTGCGGGTCTACAGGTCTTTGTTCCAAAAGGAGGAGTGCTTCCACTAAGAGGTATAACAATGACTCCATTGAACTGGAAGTTAAGACTGTCATCTGGCCACTTTGGGCTCCTCATGCCTCCGGGCGATTGATCATGATTATCAAGGGGAAATAGGACAATGGAGGTAAAGAAAAGTTTGCCTGGAATACAGGAAATCTTATTGGGTGTCTCTTAGTGCTCCCATGCCCTATAATTAGTCAATAGAAAACTGCAACAATCTAATTGAGGCAGGACTACCAATGGCTCAGACCATTCAGGAATGATGGTTTGATTCACTCCACCAGGCAAAGAATTAAGACCAGGTGGGGTATTTTCTGAAGATAAAGGGAACATGGAATGAGTAGTGGAAGACAGGAAATATGAGCTACGTCCACATGACTAATTGTAGAAATGAGGACTATAATGGTTATGAGTATTTTTCCCTTGTTTTGTTATGAATGTAAACATACATAAAACAGATATCATTGTTTTCTTCTCTATTTTACCCTCTTACATAACATAAATTGTATTAACTTATGTCATATTTAAATATTAGGATACAAGTTTGAGAGTGAATATAAGTCAAGGACTTGCATCCTCTCTGGGGAAAGGGTTAATGTGTTTATGATTGTACACAACACAGTTGAATTATTTTATAGGTGAAAGCATGACTTATTGTTTTTCTTTAGAGACTAAGTATGATTTAAGGAGATGCATATGGTGTCAAGTTGACAAGAGGAGGATAGTGAATGGTTAAATTTATGTGTCATCTTGGCTAGATTATGGTGTACAATTGTTTGGTCAAGGAAGAACTGGTCTGATTGTTACCATGAAGGGATTTTGGGGAGTTAAATCATTAGTAAGTTAAGTGCATTTATGGCTGATTAGATCTATAAATAACAAAGGAGATTGTCTTCAGCTATCAGAGAAGTCTCATCCAATCAGTTGAAGGCCTTAAAAGAAGAACTGAGGATTTCAGCAGTCAGAAATAATTTCTGTCTCTCCTTCAGCCAGCTAGCTTTTCCAGGGGAATGTATTGAAACCTTCATTAGAGTTCCCAATGTGTGGCCTGCCCTATGTAATTCAAACTTGCCAATCCCCATAGTCGCATGACCCAATTCCTGTAATAAATCTCATAATATTTACATACATATACATCCCTGTTCTGTTCTTCTTGAAAATTCTGACCAATACACTCTCCCAATTCAGTTTTCTGTCAC
Organism: Choloepus didactylus; assembly: GCF_015220235.1. Taxonomy (NCBI): domain Eukaryota; kingdom Metazoa; phylum Chordata; class Mammalia; order Pilosa; family Megalonychidae; genus Choloepus; species Choloepus didactylus. The sequence goes on along the minus strand of NC_051317.1, from coordinate 18,785,685 downwards.
TTCTTCCCATTTTCTTTCATGATAGCTATCACAATTTCTCATTATCCTTTTATTTCTTATTTGAATGCTTATTTGCTTATTTTATTATTAGTCTCTGCCACCAAATGGTAAGCTTCATAAGGCCAGGTTTTCATTCACCAGTGTATCTCCAGTGTCAACATGGGGCCAGGACCACAGCAAATGGACCTTAAAACAAACACTGGTGAATGGATGAATACACAATCTCATACTGGACTGGGAATTAGAAGATTTAAATCCTGGTGCTATTTTTGGGAGCTGGATGATTTTGAGCAAGTCATTTAATTCTTTTCTGTGAAATTAAGGGAACTTATTGGTTAGAACATCTTTATGGACACTCAAAGCTTCAGAATTTTAAAAGTCTATGATTTATACTGGTAGATTCTGAAATATCGTTACTTTTGTAGAGACTAAAGGGGAAGAAAAATAGAATGAGATACCAATAAAATAGATTTGATGTCTATTTCCAGATTTTAAAAAAGGAAGTGAGAAAACTCTTTAGAAACCTGAAATCATCAGAGATCAAAAAGTTTTTCTGGTTGCAATGAAAAGATCAAAATAACACTCAAATGCTTAGTCATGAAACATGATCCTTGCTTTATATACAGGGCAAGTTTGATGATCTGTTGATAATTTCCTAGAACCAGAAGGAGGTTTTCCCATTATGTAGGAAAAACAGTTCAAAAACAGGAAGTTCACCACAACCACACCAAAGAAAAAGAACCAAGCTGGGTGCATTCTGCAGTTGAACTTTAAAAAAAGAACTCAGCTGGGAGCTGAGTTGAACGTAAAGGCAAATACTGTAATATGATAAAAGTAACATTATACAAAGTAACAGACTTTTGGAATCCTTTAATTTATAGGCATCTAAGTATGCCAGCACTCTAAGGGACATAAAGATTTTTGAGACTCTGGCCCTGCCTCCCCTCTCTTTGAACATAGTTGTTTCTGAACTTGCTAAATACAATTTTCCAGGAATCCCAATCACTTTCAGTGATTTCCAAAATGAATCTCTCAGTAAATAATGCCTGACATCTGCAACACCAGAGGACTAGGTATAGCAGTACTAATTGGAGGCAATTACCCTTGTCTCCATTTTCAAAATATTTCAAATTAAAATATATACTTTAAACTTTTATCTTCCTACACATATTATAGTTTAGTAAATGCATCCTGTGAGATTTCTTTAGGATTGGGAGTAAGAGAAAGCCTTGACTAGCCAAGGATATCACCCTATCTCGTTCTTAAGGAGAACCATTTTATAACCAGGGTTTCTTAATCTCTTTTAAGCCTATAACCTCCCACCTGAGATTTGTTTGAGCTTTATTTTCTAAAGTTTGTAGTTCATAAGCAATAGCCGCCCCCCCCCCAAAAAAAAAAAAAAAAAAAAACTCTTCTTTTTCAACTATTTTCATTTGGGGCCTCCCTCCTATTGAGAAGCAGTGATCAGAATGAAAACAATTGTTCTAATTTTGCAAAAGCATGAGAGCAGGTTAGAACCCAATGTGTCAAACTTAGACACTCCTACACCTCCTGAAATACAAGCCATCTGTATTTGTTTTACCTTCATATTCAGTAACCTGAGAAACGAACATTCAGTTCTGGCTGAGGGGTGGTAGAGGGACTAGGAGTGATGTATTTCCTTTTTGATTGTTTTAGTGCACACCAGACCCGGTGCTGCAGGAAAAAAACACAACATTCTAAGGAAGGATTGTGTAGGCTCCTCTTCATTTGACTAGTGCCCGTCTGTCTAGAGCCACTGTCTCCCGAATCAAAATACAAAAGGGTGAAAAGATATTAAAAACCCACAGAACTGACTGGGCAAGGCAGTGTCTTGCCTGCCTTCCCCATCACAGTATTCCTCAACGGAATTAATCTGGCGGGGAAGTTAATAAATATTGAGTATCTCAGGGATAAGAAACTGAAACCAAAAAAATTATTTATTGAATGTTCTTATTTATCTTCCTCCGTGCGGGGCGTTTTTGTATTAAATTATTTAATCTTCAGAACAATTCTGTGAAACAGTCATTCGTATCCCTATTTTATAGACAAGGAGCTAGACATTCATTTGGAAGGGAGGAGGGGGAGGCTTTTCGGAGTGTTCAGGAAGTGCATTTGATGCTCTGCTCGGGAGACTGGGGGTGGAAGCATACCTTCCGGGAGAATACAAGCTTTTAGGGGTCTGGTTTGAAATTGTCTCTGAAGGCCTGCTCTGCCGTCCAGCTTGGAAACGTTAAGAAGGACTTGGGGAATCCCCTTAGGGGAAAACGTTTAAAAGTACAAAGCGAATAGCAGGAAGGCCACTTGCGCCACCACTTGCCAAATACCTACCAACAGCCCCTTCCACTTAATCATGAGACTTAACTAGAACCGTGCTTTGGGCCGTCGGCACCTTCTCTCAGGGTCAGGGACTATGAGGGCGGTCCACAATCTTTGATTGTGTGCAGGAAGTCAGGACTTTGTCCTCTTTCCTACTGTTAGAGAACAAGTGGTCATCCGAGGCTGGTGAAACGCTGCCAAGGATAGGCGTTGGCAAACTGCTCCCTTTCCAAATGGGATTAACAGAGACTCAAATGGCTGGAAGGGGCCTGAGACACCTCCTAGGCTAGGCCTGGGACCCACTGCTCTCGCAACCCAAACCTGGCGAGCCTGCTTAGCGACCCCAAAGCCCAAGATATACTTTGCCCGGGGGAAGCAGGGTCGTTTCTGTAACCCGAGGCGGCCAGGCGGGGCCGGTTGCTATGGTAACGCTCCTAGCCCGGCTCCGTGAGGCTGGGAGAAGGGAGGCGGGCCTTGGCGGGTGTCGCCCAGACTTGGTCTGGAGTACTGCCCCACCCCCAACTAATTGCCGAAGGAACGTGAAGTAGTTGTTTTGTAAGGGAAAGGTCCAGGGGACTGCGTTAGTACCAAAAGAGGGTGTCAGGATCTGCCCCCATCACCAAATCCCCCTCCTACCAAGAATTTTAACGGTCCTTCAAACCCGAGAGGATGGGACGTTTATAGTTCGGGGGCTTTGGTCAGACGGGCCACGCCCTTTCCCCGAGCGCTGGTCATTTTTGGCCACACCCACCCGGGGTTTTGTTCTAGACCACGCCCCTTCCTAGCGCGCGGAAGGAGATCCAAAAGGGAGTAGGGCCGTGCCGAAATTGAGCTAGCGCGACTAATCGCGCGAAGAAGGCCTAGGGCGGGCCTGTCTTCCGCATGCGTCTTCCGTGTCCGCCTAGCCCCACCTATCTCGCGGGGGTCTGCTTGATTCTGCGTCTGCGCCCGGCTCCCGGCGAGTTCAGGGGCTAAGCGAACCTGCCCGGCCTCGCCGGGCCGCGCAAAGAGGGAGGAGCGGGCATGATCAGGCGCGCTCGCGTCTGGAGGGACGCTAGGCGAGCAGCCGAGTCGGACGGATCGGGTGGGTAGAGTGGCGCCCCGGGTTGTTTAGTGGACGGTGCGTAAGGCTACTCTAGGAAGTGGGTACCCATCTCACTGGCCCTCTCGATTATAGGAGCAGATCCGGGGCAGAGGGAGGAGAGCACCGGGTTAGGGGCCGCCGCCGCCGGGAAGTCCGCCAGCCCGCCCTTCAGCCTGCCAGCCCGCGTTTTGCGGGCTCTGCTGGTCAGGGTAAGCGGGCCGGTGCTTACCAAAGAGAAGAGCGTGAGGAGATGAGAGATTGTGGAAGGCAATCGAGGACCTGTGGGAGGAATGGGACTGAGGGCGTGTGTTAGGGGCAGAGTGTGTGAGTAGAAAAAGAAACCTACCGAGTAATAGTAATAATAACCACCACCACAACGATAATAATAATCTAGCGATATGTGCCAGGGCTTTACTAAACACCTTACATGCTTTCTCCTATTTACAGCAATCCTCTGAGGTATATACTATTATTAAACCCATTCTATAATATAGGGAAACCGAGGCACGAGAGTTAAGTAACTTATGCAGGTCCACCCAGCTAGTAGGTGATGTGGTGTGGATTCTAACTTAGGCCTGTCTGATACAAAGGCTGTATTTTTAATGTCTTTACTAGAAAAAAAATAAAAGAAAGGGAGGTTAGAAGGAGGAGTGTATGGGTGAATGTGGTTTGAAGGGGAGGGTGATCCCGAAGGGAGAGTGATGACGGGCCAGAGGGAGAGGGCCTGATTTTGGAACCTTGCGGGTCTCCCCCTTCTAACTCGTCTATCCCTTCTTAGTTCTTGTGGCCCCACAACCTTTCCTTGATGTTGTGACTTTACGAGCCAGAGCCGTTGCTCTAGAGGATTAGCCTAGAGGCCTGGGCCGCACGGGTGGTTTTAGGAACTGGTTGACCTGCGTTTCAGTCCAGAGTAGTCTTCGGAGGGGTGGGGGCGGTGTGGAGGGATGGAATGGCGGCGGCGGTCGGGTGTAGAGAGGACCCTCTTTCAAGCTCCTGCAGTTTCTTTTAACCTGCTGCTACTTCCTTTTCCATTTTATCCAAGCACGGCAAAGCCTTTGTTCAGTCCTTGAAATGGGGAAGTGATGTCAATTGTTTCCGTGTACATTTAAGTGTAAATAAAACCCAACAAACCCAAACATTCTTTTCCCAAGCAAGGCCTGCTACTGTGGATTGCTTGCAGAAAAAGCCTTTGGTTGGCTTTATGATTTGTGCTCCATAACTCTCCTGGGTAAAGAACTCTGTTTTGGAGAAATTCGCATTATAGGTCATTGGGAGAGATTTAAACAGACTGAACTGCGGGTCGGCACAGAGCAGGGACCTCAGTAATTCATAAGTGTGTGTGTGTGTGAATGAGAACTCATTTAGGCCTTGTACAGCTTAAGAACTAGGAAATAACTGATATTAGTGCTTGTGTATTGCTTTCATATTGAAATGGAGTTGTAGCTCATGTGGGAGTCAAGTTTTAAAGTTAGCTAGCTTGTGAGGCAAACATTACATGTGATCAAAATTATCCTTAAAAATTTCTTGGGAAGGTGCAGAGTTGGAGATTGCCATCTGGTTTCTCCGTAAATCCAGCACAGTCAGTTTTTTCATCTCCTTGGAAACTCGTTACTGTTTCTTTAGTTAAAACCTACGTAAAGTAGTTAGGTTACGTTTAGTGGCTATGTTGTACCAATAAAAATAAACATTTGAATGGCATAGTCATTTGGCACTGTGAGATGCTTGCACTGGAAGCTTAAAAGGAGGAAGACTAACCAAGGGAATAGGATGTTTGTAGTTCCCATCTTAGGCTCATTCTAGAGCATGTGTCCACTGAATGGAAAGTGGCAGAAAGTGCTAACAATATCTTAATTGCTCTTTTCTGGTTGTTTTGGCTGGCATATCCATTACTTTGACTTGCTAAGTTAAATGTGCATAGTTTGATGTGATTCCTCTTCAGTTTTTTAGTGGTCCTACATTTATCATCTTGCAAGCTATTGTTTTATCTCGACGGACTTCTTAAGGATTTGATGCAAGAATTTCTTACATATTTTTGCCAGTGATCTGGCTTGTGCATTCTCCATTAGTCAGATATGTGTAACAGTGGTTAGTTTTCTAAAAGTAAATTCTCTTGGAAATGGAAGTCCTGATACCATCAAAACTAACGTCTCTGAATTTCAGTTTTCTTACCTATGAAACAGGGTTGTTGTGAGGATACAGCATCATCTTGAGATGCGTTCAGACATTGTTGGGCTGTTGGAGAATGTAACTTTTAGGAAGACACTTTGGATGACTTGGACATTTCTTTTTGTTGATAACAGGTTGCAAACTGTTGCCTATGAGCCTGATTTGGCCTCTAGATGCATTTTGTTTGAGCTGCAGTTTTTAAACAAATTAATTGGTTGCCAACATTTGAAAATTGGCACATTGTACATAAAATGTCACATTTCTGGTTTTCCTTAGAAATTTGGAACACCTGACAAAAACAATGGCCTTCATTTCTGCAGTTCACTATGGTTCCTACTTAGCCTGCTTCATTCACTTCCAATATTCTCGTGGTTCCTTTCTGCATTTGAAATTGAAGTCCTGGATACTACCTTTTTAAATTCTCTGAATTTCAGTTTTCTTATCTGTAAAATGGAGAGGAAGATAACATTGTGCAAGGTTGTGAGGATTTTTCTTCACTGTTAATGTGAATCATATCCCCTTTAAATATTTCAGTATTACCTCTAAAATATAAGGACTCTTTTTAAAAACTTTTTAAAAACATGTAACTACAATATATGTGAATATAATTAACACCAATTATAAGAAAGAAAGAAGCAAAAAACAAAACAAAACAAAACACACACACACACAACCCAACAGCAGTTAGTGTTCAAATTTCTGTCTCATAAATGTCATTTTTGTTTGTTTTGTTTTTTGTTTTTTGGTAACAGTTTGTTTAAAGCAAATCCAAATAAAGTCCACACATCTTTTTTTTTTAACTTTTTATTTTGAAATACTTTTACAGAAAAGTTATAAAAATTTACAGAAAAGTTATAAAAATAATCCAAGCTCCCTACAGAGAACTCCAGCTTTCCCCTAACCCCCAGCCCCCATACTCAGATCCATCAGTTTTAACATTTTGCCATATTTGCCATATCATTCTATTTATTTGTCAATCCATCCATTAATTCATTTTCTGAACACTTAAGTGTAGGTTGTATTTATCATGCTCCTTGAACACTTATTACTGCAATGTACATTGCCTAAGAACAACATAACCACCTTAAGTGCAGTTATCAAGCTCAAGAAATTTTTTTTTTTTTTTTAATCATCATTTTATTGAGATATATTCACATACCACGCAGTCATACAAAACAAATTGTACTTTCGATTGTTTACAGTACCATTACATAGTTGTACATTCATCAACTAAATCAATCCCTGACACCTTCATTAGCACACACACAAAAATAACAAGAATAATAACTAGAGTGAAAAAGAGCAACTGAAGCAAAAAAGAACACTAGGTACCTTTGTCTGTTTGTTTGCTTCCCCTACTTTTCTACACATCGATCCATAAACTAGACAAAGTGGAGTTTGGTCCTTATGGCATTCCCAATCCCACTGTCACCCCTCATAAGCTACATTTTTATACAACTGTCTTCGAGATTCATGGGTTCTGGGTTGTAGTTTAATAGTTTCAGGTATCCACCACCAGCTACCCCAATTCTTTAGAACCTAAAAAAGGTTGTCTAAAGTGTGCGTAAGAGTGCCCACCAGAGTGATCTCTCGGCTCGTTTTGGAATCTCTCTGCCACTGAAGCTTATTTCATTTCCTTTCACATCCCCCTTTTGGTCAAGAAGATGTTCTCCATCCCACGATGCCGGGTCTACATTCCTCCCCGGGAGTCATATTCCACGTTGCCAGGGAGATTCACTTCCCTGGGTGTCTGATCCCACGTAGGGGGGAGGGCAGTGATTTCACCTTTCAAGTTGGCTTAGCCAGAGAGAGAGGGCCACATCTGAGCAACAAAGAGGCATTCAGGAGGAGACTCTTAGGCACAAATACAGGGAGGCCTAGCCTCTCCTTTGCAGCAACCGTCTTCCCAAGGGTAAAACTTATGGTAGAGGGCTCAAGCCATCAAACCACCAGTCCCCTATGTCTGTGGTCATGTTAGCAACCATGGAGGTGGGGTAGGCGAATACCCCTGCATTCTCCACAGGCTCCTCAAGGGGGCACTACATCGTTTTTTTTTTTTTTTTTTTTTTTTTCCTTGTTTGTCTTTTTTCTTTTTTCTTTTTTTTTTTAACTTTCCCTTCTTTTTTCAAATCAACTGTATGAAAAAAAAAGTTAAAAGGAAAACAAACATACAATAAAAGAACATTTCAAAGAGACCATAGCAAGGGAGTAAGAAAAAGACAACTAACCTAAGATAACTGCTTAACTTCCAACATGTACCTACTTTACCCCAAGAAAGTTACATAATATAGCAACATTTCAGTGAACTTGTTCCTACTACATCCATCAGAAATTAACAGACCATAGTCATTTCTGGGCATCCCCAGAACGTTAAATAGCTTATCTGTTCTTCTTGGATTATTGTTCCCCCTTCCTTAATTGCTCTCTACTGCTAGTTCCCCTACATTCTACATTATAAACCATTTGTTTTACATTTTTCAAAGTTCACATTAGTGGTAGCATATAATATTTCTCTTTTTGTGCCTGGCTTATTTCGCTCAGCATTATGTCTTCAAGGTTCATCCATGTTGTCATATGTTTCACCAGATCGTTCCTTCTTACTGCCGCGTAGTATTCCATCGTGTGTATATACCACATTTTATTTATCCACTCATCTGTTGAAGGACATTTGGGTTGTTTCCATCTCTTGGCAATTGTGAATAATGCTGCTATGAACATTGGCGTGCAGATATCTGTTCGTGTCACTGCTTTCCGATCTTCCGGGTATATCCCGAGAAGTGCAATCGCTGGATCGAATGGTAGCTCTATCTCTAGTTTTCTAAGGAACTGCCAGACTGACTTCCAGAGTGGCTGAACCATTATACAGTCCCACCAACAATGAATAAGAGTTCCAATTTCTCCACATCCCCTCCAGCATTTGTAGTTTCCTGTTTGTTTAATGGCAGCCATTCTAACCGGTGTTAGATGGTATCTCATTGTGGTCTTAATTTGCATCTCTCTAATAGCTAGTGAAGCTGAACATTTTTTCATGTGTTTCTTGGCCATTTGTATTTCCTCTTCAGAGAACTGTCTTTTCATGTCTTTTGCCCATTTTATAATTGGGCTGTCTGTACTATTGTCATTGAGTTGTAGGATTTCTTTGTATATGCAAGATATCAGTCTTTTGTCAGATACATGGTTTCCAAAAATTTTTTCCCATTGAGTTGGCTGCCTCTTTACCTTTTTGAGAAATTCCTTTGAGGTGCAGAAACTTCTAAGCTTGAGGAGTTCCCATTTATCTATTTTCTCTTTTGTTGCTTGTGCTTTGGGTGTAAAGTCTAGGAAGTGGCCTCCTAATACAAGGTCTTGAAGATGTTTTCCTACATTATCTTCTAGGAGTTTAATGGTACTTTCTTTTATATTGAGATCTTTGGTCCATTTTGAGTTAATTTTTGTGTAGGGGGTGAGGTAGGGTTCCTCTTTCATTCTTTTGGATATGGATATCCAACTCTCCCAGCCCCATTTGTTGAAAAGACCATTATGGCTCAGTTCGGTGACTTTGGGGGCCTTATCAAAGATCAGTCGGCCATAGATCTGAGGGTCTATCTCTGAATTCTCAATTCGATTCCATTGATCTATATGTCTGTCTTTGTGCCAGTACCATGCTGTTTTGGCAACTGTGGCTTTATAATAAGCTTCAAAGTCAGGGAGTGTAAGTCCTCCCACTTCGTTTTTCTTTTTTAAAGTGTCTTTAGCAATTCGAGGCATCTTCCCTTTCCAAATAAATTTGATAACTAGCTTTTCCAAGTCTGCAAAGTAGGTTGTTGGAATTTTGATTGGGATTGCATTGAATCTGTAGATGAGTTTGGGTAGAATTGACATCTTAATGACATTTAGCCTTCCTATCCATGAACATGGAATATTTTTCCATCTTTTAAGGTCCCCTTCTATTTCTTTTAGTAGAGTTATGTAGTTTTCTTTGTATAGGTCTTTTACATCTTTGGTTAAGTTTATTCCTAGGTACTTGATTTTTTTAGTTGCTATTGAAAATGGTATCTTTTTCTTGAGTGTCTCTTCAGTTTGTTCATTTCTAGCATATAGAAACATTACTGACTTATGTGCATTAATCTTGTATCCCGCTACTTTGCTAAATTTGTTTATTAGCTCTAGTAGGTGTATCGTTGATTTCTCAGGGTTTTCTAGATATAAGATCATATCATCTGCAAACAATGACAGTTTTACTTCTTCTTTTCCAATTTGGATGCCTTTTATTTCTTTGTCTTGCCGGATTGCCCTGGCTAGCACTTCCAGCACAATGTTGAATAACAGTGGTGACAGCGGGCATCCTTGTCTTGTTCCTGATCTTAGAGGGAAGGCTTTCAGTCTCTCACCATTGAGTACTATGCTGGCTGTGGGTTTTTCATATATGCTCTTTATCATGTTGAGGAAGTTTCCTTCAATTCCTACCTTTTGAAGTGTTTTTATCAAAAAGGGATGTTGGATTTTGTCAAATGCTTTTTCAGCATCTATTGAGATGATCAATTGATTTTTCCCTTTCGAGTTTTTAATGTGTTGTAATACATTGATTGTTTTTCTTATGTTGAACCATCCTTGCATGCCTGGAATGAACCCCACTTGGTCATGGTGTATGATTTTTTTAATGTGTCTTTGGATTCGATTTGCAAGTATTTTGTTGAGGATTTTTGCATCTATATTCATTAGGGAGATTGGCCGGTAGTTTTCCTTTTTTGTAGCATCTTTGCCTGGTTTTGGTATTAGATTGATGTTAGCTTCATAAAATGAATTAGGTAGTGTTCCATTTTTTTCAATGTTTTGAAAGAGTTTGAGTAAGATTGGTGTCAGTTCTTTCTGGAAAGTTTGGTAGAATTCCCCTGTGAAGCCATCTGGCCCTGGGCATTTATTTGTGGGAAGATTTTTGATGACTGATTGGATCTCTTTGCTTGTGATGGGTTGGTTGAGGTCTTCTATTTCTTCTCTGGTCAGTCTAGGTTGTTCATATGTTTCCAGGAAATTGTCCATTTCTTCTACATTGTCCAGTTTGTTGCCATACAGTTGTTCATAATATCCTCTTATAATTTTTTTAATTTCTTCAGGATCTGCAGTTATGTCACCTTTTTCATTCATTATTTTGTTTATATGGGTCTTCTCTCTTTTTGATTTTGTCAGTCTAGCTAGGGCTTGTCAATCTTGTTGATCTTCTCAAAGAACCAACTTTTGGTGATATTTATCCTTTCTATTGTTTTTTTTTTCTCTATGTCATTTATTTCTGCTTTAATCCTTGTTATTTCTTTTCTTGTACTTGGTTTAGGATTGGTTTGCTGTTCATTTTCTAGCTTCTTCAGTTGATCCATTAGTTCTTTGATTTTGGCTCTTTCTTCCTTTTTAATATATGCGTTTAGTGCTATAAATTTCCCCCTTAGCACTGCTTTTGCTGCATCCCATAGGTTTTGGTATGTTGTGTTCTCATTTTCATTCGTCTCTATATATTTAGCAATTTCTCTTGCTATTTCTTCTTAACCCACTGATTGTTTAGGAGTGTGTTGTTTAACCTCCAGGTATTTGTGAATTTTCTAAGTCTCTGATGGTTATTGACTTCTAATTGTATTCCATTGTGGTCAGAGAATGTGCTTTGAATAATTTCAATCTTTTTAAATTTATTGAGGCTTGTTTTATGTCCCAGCATATGATCTATTCTGGAGAAAGTTCCGTGAGCACTAGAAAAGTATGTGTATCCTGGTGATTTGGGATGTAATGTCCTGTAGATGTCTGTTAAATCTAATTCATTTATCAGATTGTTTAGGTTTTCAATTTCCTTATTGGTCTTCTGTCTGGTTGATCTATCTATAGGAGAGAGTGATGTGTTGAAGTCTCCCACAATTATTGTGGAAACATCAATTGCTTCCTTTAGTTTTGCCAGTGTTTCTCTCATGTATTTTGTGGCACCTTGATTGGGTGCATAGACATTTACGATTGTTATTTCTTCTTGCTGAATTGCCCCTTTTATTAGTATGTAGTGGCCTTCTTTGTCTCTCAAAACATCCCTGCATTTGAAGTCTATTTTATCTGAGATTAATATTGCTACACCTGCTTTCTTTTGGCTGTAGCTTGCATGAAATATTTTTTTCCATCCTTTCACTTTCAGTTTCTTTGTGTCCCTGTGTCTAAGATGAGTCTCTTGTATGCAACATATTGATGGTTCATTTTTTTTGATCCATTCTGCGAATCTATATCTTTTAATTGGGGAGTTTAATCCATTTACATTCAACGTTAAAACCGTGAAGGCATTTCTTGAATCGGCCATCTTATCCTTTGGATTATGTTTGCCATATTTTTCCCTCTCTCTATTAATATCCTTTATTGTACCCATACCGAATCTCTTTAGTACTGAACCTTTCTCCAAGTCTCTCTGTCCTGTCTTTGTTTCTCTGTCTGTAGGGCTCCCTTTAGTATCTCCAGTAGGGCAGGTCTCTTGTTAGCAAATTCTCTCAGCATTTCTTTGTCTGTGAAAAATTTAAGCTCTCCCTCAAATTTGAAGGAGAGCTTTGCTGGATAAAGTATTCTTGGCTGGAAATTCCTCTCACTCAGAATTTTAAATATATCGTGCCACTGCCTTCTCGCCTCCATGGTGGCTGCTGAGTAGTCACTACTTAGTCTTATGCTGTTTCCTTTGTATGTGGTGAATTGCTTTTCTCTTGCTGCTTTCAGAACTTGCTCCTTCTCTTCTATGTTTGACAGTGTGATCAGTATATGTCTCGGAGTGGGTTTTTTTGGATTTATTCTATTTGGAGTTCGCTGAGCATTTATGATTTGTGTATTTATGTTGTTTAGAAGATTTGGGAAGTTTTCCCCAACAATTTCTTTGAATACTCTTCCTAGACCTTTACCCTTTTCTTCCCCTTCTGGGACACCAATGAGTCTTATATTCGGACGTTTCATATTATCTATCATATCCCTGAGGTCCATTTCTAGTTTTTCAATTTTTTTCCCCATTCTTTCTTTTATGTTTTCATTTTCCATTCTGTCATCTTCCAGGTCACTGATTCGTTGTTCAGCTTCCTCTAGTCTTGTACTATGAGTGTCCAGAATCTTTTTAATTTGGTCAACAGTTTCTTTAATTTCCATAAGATCATCCATTTTTTTATTTAGTCTTGCAATGTCTTCTTTATGCTCTTCTAGGGTCTTCTTGATTTCCTTCATATCCCGTACTAGGGTCTCATTGTTCATCTTTAGTTCTTTGAGTAGCTGCTCTAGGTGTGTCTCTTCTGGTCTTTTGATTTGGGTGCTTGGGCTTGGGTTATCCATATCGTCTGTTTTTTTCATATGCTTTATAATTTTCTGTTGTTTTTGGCCTCGTGGCATTTGCTGACCTTGATAGGGTTCTTTTAGGGTTTGTAGACCAGTTGAATTCCTTATCTCTAATTTATCAGATCTACAGCTTCGTGGAGTACACTTTCTCTAACTAACCAGCAGGTGGCGTCCACGAGCCACCTGTTCTCCACAAGCCAGATCTCCCCTGCTTAGCCTTTTTGGTGAGTGGGGGAGTGAGTCTTGTGGGGCCCAATTGGTGTCCCAAGCTTGCGTGTGTAGTTGGTGTTGCCTGCCCTGTATGTGGGGCGTGTTTCTGGGCAGTCGGGGAGGGGGGGTGGCCCTAACAATCAAATCTCCCTGATGATCCTAGAGTTTTAAAGCTACTGCAATAGTCTAATCCTTCAGTTCAGTCCTGCCACAGTTTGTCTCTGCCACTGACCCCCAAGTCTTTGGTATTGGCGTATGGCTCCTGAGACTTGCAATTGGGCCCCTCTTCCAGGCTGTGCACCCCGGGTCCTCTGTTGAGGGATGACTGTGCTATGTCGCAGGTGAGTGCCGTCCCCCCAGGGCAGTTCTGGGCTGCTGGGCTGTGTTGGGAGGCTCCCAGTCTGCTCAAATGATGGCTGAATGGGGCTCTGTTAATTCACACTGCTCCCCCTTCCCAGCTCTGGGACATTCAGCTGAGGTTGCAGGGAAGGCTAATGTCCACGCCCAGTTTTGTGGTGTGTGCCTGTTATTTGAAGCACTTCCGTCACACTGGGTTGTCTGGGGCAGCTCTGGGCTATGGGGCTGGCGATGGGCAGGAGTGTTTCCTGTCCACCAGGATGGTGGCTGTGAGCGGACACCCCCCTTTTCTTGGGAAGTTGTGTTGTTTAGTGAATTTTCTCAGCCACTGGATTATTGCCTTTTGTCTCAGAGCTCTCTTAGTTCTGCTCTTGACTTGACGTGCCCAAATTTCAATTCTTTGAAGCTTTCTGTATTGAGCTTCTTAGAGTAATTGTTTTAGAAAAAGCAAAAAGGATTTAAAAAAAAAAAAAAAAAAACGGCCCTCCTCAGAGATCTAATGGGTTATTGAAATGCTAATAGACAAAGCAACCAGGGCCATTAAGGAAAAGTGCCCAGGGCAGAGAGATCAGCCTTGCTTCGGGATTTGCATATGCGCCTCAAGGCCTGATCTCCGCCCTTCCCCTTTCTGTGTTCACCAGAACTCCAAAAATCCTCTGCTTTTATTTTGGAGTTTTTCGTGTTGTTTTTTTTCTATGCCTGTCTCCTCTCTGCTGGGCTGGCTGCTCTCAGAGTCTCTGGTGTCTGGCCTCAGTCTATCTATGGTTGGAGTTTGAATCAGTAGAATGAGTTTCCGGTAAGAGCAGCCACTGCAATTCTCCCTTCTCCTTCCTGGAGCTGACAGCCCCTCCTCCCCCGGGACTGAGCCTGGCAGGGAGGGGCGCGGGTCCCCTGGCCGCAAAAACTTACAGATTTCGCTGATCTCAGCAGTTCCACGTTTTCATGAGTGTTGTATGAAGTATGCCCAAAGACAGATTGCTCTGTGGTGTCCAGTCCACGCAGTTCCTGGCTTTTTACCTACTTTCCTGGAGGAGTAACTAAAACATACAGCTCACCAGTCTGCCATCTTGCCCCGCCTCTCCAAGCTCAAGAAATTTAACATTGATATAAAGCTTATGGTCTGTATTCCAGTTTTTTCATAAGTCCCAATGATGTTCCTCTGAGCCTCTTTTCCTTTGCTAGATCCCATCCAGGATCATGTATTTCATTTTATTGTCATTGTCTCCTTCTTTGCACTTTTTTAAAAAAAACTGTGGGATCAAATATACAGTGTAAACTTTCCCATCTCAACCACCCCCAAGCATACCATTCACTGGGATTAATCACTTTTACGGTATTGCAGTACCCTTACCACCTTGTATTACTAAAACTTTCCCATCACCCCAAACAGAAACCCTATACCCATTATGCATTAATTTCTCATTTCTCCTGCCCCACAGCCCTGGCAACCTGTACTCCAATTTCTGTCTATGAGCTTGCATATTCTCTGAAATTTTCTTTGCAGTTACCATGGGGCTTAAATTTAACATTCTAAATCTGTAAAAGTCTCATTTGCTTTAATACCAACTTAACTTCAGTGGTATACAGAAACTATATTC
This sequence comes from Choloepus didactylus, assembly GCF_015220235.1. Taxonomy (NCBI): domain Eukaryota; kingdom Metazoa; phylum Chordata; class Mammalia; order Pilosa; family Megalonychidae; genus Choloepus; species Choloepus didactylus. The sequence goes on along the minus strand of NC_051317.1, from coordinate 18,770,628 downwards.
CTATTCCCCTCTATAACGCCCCTAAATAAATAAATAAATAAATAAATAAATAAATAAATAAATAAATATTTGGTTTTTGTCACAGATTATATGGTAATACATTATGAGTCCAGAATCACTGATTTAGCATTACATTTTATGCATTTTCCTTTTAGATTTCCTTTTCCTTTACATTTTATGCATTTTTCTTTTATGCATTTACTTTAGGAAGTAAAAAGAGGAGTTACAAACCAAAATACAGTAGTACTGGCATTTGTATTTAACCATGTCATTACCCTCAGTGGAGATCTTTATTTCTTCATGTAGTTTCAATTTATTGTCTGATGTCCTTTCTGTTCAACCTGTACAACTCTCTTTAGCATCTCTTGTAGGGCCAGTATAGTGGTGATAAACTCCCCTAGCTTATGTTTGGGATTGCCTTAATCTTTCCCTCATTTTTTTGTTTCTTTTTTTCAGTTAAAAATTTTTTTTATTGGAACAGCTGTCGGTTTATAGAAAATTCATTCAGGAAGTACAGAATTACCATATGCTCTCTTTTCACACCCAATTTTCTTATTATTAACACTTTGCATTAGTGTGGTATTTTGTTAGAACTGATTAAATAATAAAATTATAATCATGCTATTAGCTTCAGCTCACTGTTTACATTAGGCTTCATTTTTTTGTGCTGTACAGGTCTATGGGTTTTTTTTGGAAGATACAGTGACTTACATACAACCTAAAATTTCCCTTTTTATCCCTTTACAAATATACAGTTCATTGGTGTTAATTATATTCACAAAGCTGTATTTCCATCACTATCACCCATTGCCCAAGAGAAACTGTAGCAATTAAACATTAACTCCCCATACCCTAACCCTGCACCAGCCCCCAGTAACCTGTATTCTAATTTCTGACTATTAATTTGCTTATTCTAATTCATACCAGTGAGATCAAAGCCTATTTGTCTTTTTGTGTCTAGCTCATTTCACTCAACATAATATCTTCCAGATTCATCCATGTTGTTGCTTGTATTAGAACTTAATTACCTTTTATGACTGAATAATATTCCATTTTATGTATATTTCACATTTGTTTATCCATTCATCAGTTGATGGACACTTGGGTTTCTTACAGTTTTTGGCAATTTTGGTGAATAACGCTGCTGTGAAGATAGTTGTGTGATTATCTGTTTGAGTCCTTGTTTTCACTTCTTTGGGGCATATACTTAGAAGTAGAATTGCTAGCTCATATGGTAATTTTATACTTAACTTTCTGAGGAACTGCCAAACTGTCTTCCCACCAACAATGAATGAGTGTTTCTATTTCTCTGCATCCTCTTCAACATTTCTTTTCTTTCATTCTTTCTTCTTCTTTTTTTAATAGTAGCCATTCTGCTGGGATCTCATTGTGGTTTTGATATGCTATTCCCTGATGGCTAATGATGTTGAGTATCTTTTCATTTATTTGTTGACCATTTGTATATCTTCTTTGGGAAAATATCTGTTCAAGTCATTTGCCCATTTTTTAATTGGGTTGTTTCAGTTTTTTTTTTTTGGTTGTTGTTTCTTTTTTTGAGTTATAGGATTTCTTTATATATTTTGGATATTAAATCCCCTTATCAGATATATGGTTTCCAGATATTTTTTCCTTTTTTCTAGGTTGTCTTTTTTTTTTTTTTTTTTTTTTTTTTTTTTTTTTTTTTTTCATGGCTCTTTTCAGTTTATTGCATGAAGGAGTTACACTAGTCCAAGTTAAAAGCGGACCCCAAATGGTTACATTATACAAGCTGTGAGGTTTTTAAACTTGTGACAAGGGACAGAGGAAAATTTTCTACTCATTGCAAGGAAATCCTCACTTAAGCTTCAGTGAGCCACAAGCACTAAAACCCATGAACCTTCAGCTGGTCGTCCTTAGCCAGTCCAATCTCTACAAGAAACTGGCATATGTTCTTGCGCTGGTCACCCTGTAGCTGAATCACTTCTCCATATTCTGGATGCTCAATTACAGTACCATTGCAGGCAAATTTCTTCTTAAATGCCTTCACTAGTTTCTTTTTATCGTAATCATCAGCGATCCCTTGGACAGTGGTAAGGGTCTTCCTGCCGTTTCTCTGTTGAATTCTTATATGGATATAATCCTCAGTCCCAGCAGGAAGCAGGTCATCACCCTTACTTGCATCAGCAAAGGGGTCGAAAGAGTGGAGGTTCTGGATAGCGGACATACGATACGATTCCTTTTCCTCGGTGGAAACGGCCTGCGGAAGGCGGCGGCGGGAGAAGGCGGGCAGGGGGGACGGAGCGTCGGGAAGCGAGGGGGCTCGAGGGGGAGGCTCCTGAGTCCTCGGCGGCGGCTCAGTGACTGGGGCTCTAGGTTGTCTTTTACTTTCTTGACAAAGTCCTTTGACATACAAAAGTTTTTAATTTTGGTGAATTCTCATACATTTTTGTTTTTGTTGTTTGTGTTCTTGGTATAAGTCTTAGAAACCGCTGAACTAACACAAGTTCACTAAGATATTTCCCTTATATTTAGGTCTTTGATTCAATTGGAGTTAACTTTTGTTAACTCCTGCATTATTTTGTGTATGAATATCCAGTTTTCCCAGCACCACTTGTTGAAGAGACTATTCTTTCCCCATTGAGTGGACTTGGCACTTTTATGAAAAAGTAGTTGGCCATGGATGTGAGGGTTTATTTCTGAACTCTCAATTTGATTCCATTGGTCTGTATGTCTGTCCTTGTGCCACTATGATGCTATTTTGATTACTGTAACTTTGTAGTTTTAAAATCAGGAAGTGTGAGTCCTCCAACTTTCTGATTGTAGTTATTTGTGTTCTCTTTTTCTTTATCAGTTTAGCTAAAGGTTTGCTATTTTTTATTGGTCTTTTCAAAGAACCAACTTTTTGTTTCATTGATTTAGTTTTTTTTATTTCTCTGTTTCATTTATTTCTGCTCTATATTTTCTTTCTTCTGTTCCCTTTGTGTTTAGGTTTCTCTTCTTTTTCTACTTCCTCCAGATGTGAAGTTAGGTCTGTGATTGGAGCTTGTTCTTTTTTAATGTAAGTGCTTTGCTCTATAAATTTCCCTCTGCCTTCGCTATGGCCCATAAATTTTGATATGTTGTATTTTCATTGTCATTCATCTCAAGATATTTCCTGACTTCCCGTATGATTTCTTCTTTGACTTATTAAGAGTGTGTTTCTTAACTTCTATATATTTGTGGATTTTGCATATCTAGCCATCACTCTAATTCTAATCCTATCTCATTTTCCCCATCAGAAATTTCCAGCTCCTTTAATCTTAAGGGAATTTGGGCCGATGGTCTATCTTCTGTATCTGCTTCAAGCCTTCAATGGGTCGCACGCCCTACTTTTGAGGGCTGTTGAGGGTGGCTGGTTGAGCATAAGGAACAGAAGCATAGCCTCTGGTGAGATGTTTGTTGTAAAAGGCTTCTAACCTGGAAGAAACAAACTGGGTGAGAAATTGTGTACACAGTCTGAACAGAAGCAGGAGCAAGATGGAGCACAGGGTATTCTTTAAGTTTTTAGGAACACTGTTGGGTGGCGCTTGGCACACTATGGCAGTTTGCAATATCTGGCTGAAATTTGCATAAGAATACTTCTCGACTCTCTTTTTTTTTTTTTTTCAATGTTATTGAATGTTTTTTTTTTTTAATCATCATTTTATTGAGATATATTCACATACCACGCAGTCATACAAAACAAATTGTACTTTCGATTGTTTACAGTACCATTACATAGTTGTACATTCATCACCTAAATCAATCCCTGACACCTTCATTAGCACACACACAAAAATAACAAGAATAATAATTAGAGTGAAAAAGAGCAATTGAAGTAAAAAAGAACACTAGGTACCTTTGTCTGTTTGTTTGCTTCCCCTACTTTTCTACACATCCATCCATAAACTAGACAAAGTGGAGTTTGGTCCTTATGGCATTCCCAATCCCACTGTCCGCCCTCATAAGCTACATTTTTATACAACTGTCTTCGAGATTCATGGGTTCTGGGTTGTAGTTTAATAGTTTCAGGTATCCACCACCAGCTACCCCAATTCTTTAGAACCTAAAAAAGGTTGTCTAAAGTGTGCATAAGAGTGCCCACCAGAGTGATCTCTCGGCTCGTTTTGGAATCTCTCTGCCACTGAAGCTTATTTCATTTCCTTTCACATCCCCCTTTTGGTCAAGAAGATGTTCTCCATCCCACGATGCCGGGTCTACATTCCTCCCTGGGAGTCATATTCCACGTTGCCAGGGAGATTCACTTCCCTGGGTGTCTGATCCCACGTAGGGGGGAGGGCAGTGATTTCACCTTTCAAGTTGGCTTAGCCAGAGAGAGAGGGCCACATCTGAGCAACAAAGACGCATTCAGGAGGAGACTCTTAGGCACAAATATAGGGAGGCCTAGCCTCTCCTTTGCAGCAACCGTCTTCCCAAGGGTAAAACTTATGGTAGAGGGCTCAACCCATCAAACCACCAGTCCCCTATGTCTGTGGTCTTGTTAGCAACCATGGAGGTGGGGTAGGGGAATACCCCTGCATTCTCCACAGGCTCCTCAAGGGGGCACTACATCTTTTTTTTTTTTTTCCTTGTTTGTCTTTTTTTTTTTTTTAACTTTCCCTTCTTTTTTCAAATCAACTGTATGAAAAAAAAAGTTAAAAAGAAAACAAACATACAATAAAAGAACATTTCAAAGAGACCATAGCAAGGGAGTAAGAAAAAGACAACTAACCTAAGATAACTGCTTAACTTCCAACATGTTCCTACTTTACCCCAAGAAAGTTACATAATATAGCAACATTTCAGTGAACTTGTTCCTACTACATCCATCAGAAATTAACAGACCATAGTCATTTCTGGGCATCCCCAGAACGTTAAATAGCTTATCTGTTCTTCTTGGATTATTGTTCCCCCTTCCTTAATTGCTCTCTACTGCTAGTTCCCCTACATTCTACATTATAAACCATTTGTTTTACATTTTTGAAAGTTCACATTAGTGGTAGCATATAATATTTCTCTTTTTGTGCCTGGCTTATTTCGCTCAGCATTATGTCTTCAAGGTTCATCCATGTTGTCATATGTTTCACGAGATCGTTCCTTCTTACTGCCGCGTAGTATTCCATCGTGTGTATATACCACATTTTATTTATCCACTCATCTGTTGAAGGACATTTGGGTTGTTTCCATCTCTTGGCAATTGTGAATAATGCTGCTATGAACATTGGCGTGCAGATATCTGTTCGTGTCACTGCTTTCCGATCTTCCGGGTATATACCGAGAAGTGCAATCGCTGGATCGAATGGTAGCTCTATATCTAGTTTTCTAAGGAACTGCCAGACTGACTTCCAGAGTGGCTGAACCATTATACAGTCCCACCAACAATGAATAAGAGTTCCAATTTCTCCACATCCCCTCCAGCATTTGTATTTTCCTGTTTGTTTAATGGCAGCCATTCTAACCGGTGTTAGATGGTATCTCATTGTGGTCTTAATTTGCATCTCTCTAATAGCTAGTGAAGCTGAACATTTTTTCATGTGTTTCTTGGCCATTTGTATTTCCTCTTCAGAGAACTGTCTTTTCATATCTTTTGCCCATTTTATAATTGGGCTGTCTGTACTATTGTCATTGAGTTGTAGGATTTCTTTGTATATGCAAGATATCAGTCTTTTGTCAGATACATGGTTTCCAAAAATTTTTTCCCATTGAGTTGGCTGCCTCTTTACCTTTTTAAGAAATTCCTTTGAGGTGCAGAAACTTCTAAGCTTGAGGAGTTCCCATTTATCTATTTTCTCTTTTGTTGCTTGTGCTTTGGGTGTAAAGTCTAGGAAGTGGCCTCCTAATACAAGGTCTTGAAGATGTTTTCCTACATTATCTTCTAGGAGTTTTATGGTACTTTCTTTTATATTGAGATCTTTGGTCCATTTTGAGTTAATTTTTGTGTAGGGGGTGAAGTAGGGGTCCTATTTCGTTCTTTTGGATATGGATATCCAACTCTCCCAGCCCCATTTGTTGAAAAGACCATTATGGCTCAGTTCGGTGACTTTGGGGGCCTTATCAAAGATCAGTCGGCCATAGATCTGAGGGTCTATCTCTGAATTCTCAATTCGATTCCATTGATCTATATGTCTATCTTTGTGCCAGTACCATGCTGTTTTGACAACTGTGGCTTTATAATAAGCTTCAAAGTCAGGGAGTGTAAGTCCTCCCACTTCGTTTTTCTTTTTTAGAGTGTCTTTAGCAATTCGAGGCATCTTCCCTTTCCAAATAAATTTGATAACTAGCTTTTCCAAGTCTGCAAAGTAGGTTGTTGGAATTTTGATTGGGATTGCATTGAATCTGTAGATGAGTTTGGGTAGAATTGACATCTTAATGACATTTAGCCTTCCTATCCATGAACATGGAATATTTTTCCATCTTTTAAGGTCCCCTTCTATTTCTTTTAGTAGAGTTATGTAGTTTTCTTTGTATAGGTCTTTTACATCTTTGGTTAAGTTTATTCCTAGGTACTTGATTTTTTTAGTTGCTATTGAAAATGGTATCTTTTTCTTGAGTGTCTCTTCAGTTTGTTCATTTCTAGCATATAGAAACATTACTGACTTATGTGCATTAATCTTGTATCCCGCTACTTTGCTAAATTTGTTTATTAGCTCTAGTAGGTGTATCGTCGATTTCTCAGGGTTTTCTAGATATAAGATCATATCATCTGCAAACAATGACAGTTTTACTTCTTCTTTTCCAATTTGGATGCCTTTTATTTCTTTGTCTTGCTGGATTGCCCTGGCTAGCACTTCCAGCACAATGTTGAATAACAGTGGTGACAGCGGGCATCCTTGTCTTGTTCCTGATCTTAGAGGGAAGGCTTTCAGTCTCTCACCATTGAGTACCATGCTGGCTGTGGGTTTTTCATATATGCTCTTTATCATGTTGAGGAAGTTTCCTTCAATTCCTACCTTTTGAAGTGTTTTTATCAAAAAGGGATGTTGGATTTTGTCAAATGCTTTTTCAGCATCTATTGAGATGATCAATTGATTTTTCCCTTTCGAGTTTTTAATGTGTTGTAATACATTGATTGTTTTTCTTATGTTGAACCATCCTTGCATGCCTGGAATGAACCCCACTTGGTCATGGTGTATGATTTTTTTAATGTGTCTTTGGATTTGATTTGCAAGTATTTTGTTGAGGATTTTTGCATCTATATTCATTAGGGAGATTGGCCGGTAGTTTTCCTTTTTTGTAGCATCTTTGCCTGGTTTTGGTATTAGATTGATGTTAGCTTCATAAAATGAGTTAGGTAGTGTTCCATTTTTTTCAATGTTTTGAAAGAGTTTGAGTAAGATTGGTGTCAGATGTTTCTGGAAAGTTTGGTAGAATTCCCCTGTGAAGCCATCTGGCCCTGGGCATTTATTTGTGGGAAGATTTTTGATGACTGATTGGATCTCTTTGCTTGTGATGGGTTGGTTGAGGTCTTCTATTTCTTCTCTGGTCAGTCTAGGTTGTTCATATGTTTCCAGGAAATTGTCCATTTCTTCTACATTATCCAGTTTGTTGCCATACAGTTGTTCATAATATCCTCGTATAATTTTTTTAATTTCTTCAGGATCTGCAGTTATGTCACCTTTTTCATTCATTATTTTGTTTATATGGGTCTTCTCTCTTTTTGATTTTGTCAGTCTAGCTAGGGGCTTGTCAATCTTGTTGATCTTCTCAAAGAACCAACTTTTGGTGATATTTATCCTTTCTATTGTTTTTTTGTTCTCTATGTCATTTATTTCTGCTTTAATCCTTGTTATTTCTTTTCTTGTACTTGGTTTAGGATTGGTTTGCTGTTCATTTTCTAGCTTCTTCAGTTGATCCATTAGTTCTTTGATTTTGGCTCTTTCTTCCTTTTTGATATATGCGTTTAGTGCTATAAATTTCCCCCTTAGCACTGCTTTTGCTGCATCCCATAGGTTTTGGTATGTTGTGTTCTCATTTTCATTCGTCTCTATATATTTAGCAATTTCTCTTGCTATTTCTTCTTTAACCCACTGATTGTTTAGGAGTGTGTTGTTTAACCTCCAGGTATTTGTGGATTTTCTAAGTCTCTGATGGTTATTGACTTCTAATTGTATTCCATTGTGGTCAGAGAATGTGCTTTGAATAATTTCAATCTTTTTAAATTTATTGAGGCTTGTTTTATGTCCCAGCATATGATCTATTCTGGAGAAAGTTCCATGAGCACTAGAAAAGTATGTGTATCCTGGTGATTTGGGATGTAATGTCCTGTAGATGTCTGTTAAATCTAATTCATTTATCAGATTGTTTAGGTTTTCAGTTTCCTTATTGGTCTTCTGTCTGGTTGATCTATCTATAGGAGAGAGTGATGTGTTGAAGTCTCCCACAATTATTGTGGAAACATCAATTGCTTCCTTTAGTTTTGCCAATGTTTCTCTCATGTATTTTGTGGCACCTTGATTGGGTGCATAGACATTTACGATTGTTATTTCTTCTTGCTGAATTGCCCCTTTTATTAGTATGTAGTGGCCTTCTTTGTCTCTCAAAACATCCCTGCATTTGAAGTCTATTTTATCTGAGATTAATATTGCTACACCTGCTTTCTTTTGGCTGTAGCTTGCATGAAATATTTTTTTCCATCCTTTCACTTTCAGTTTCTTTGTGTCCCTGTGTCTAAGATGAGTCTCTTGTATGCAACATATTGATGGTTCATTTTTTTTGATCCATTCTGCGAATCTATATCTTTTAATTGGGGAGTTTAATCCATTTACATTCAACGTTAAAACCGTGAAGGCATTTCTTGAATCGGCCATCTTATCCTTTGGATTATGTTTGCCATATTTTTCCCTCTCTCTATTAATATCCTTTATTGTACCCATACCGAATCTCTTTAGTACTGAACCTTTCTCCAAGTCTCTCTGTCCTGTCTTTGTTTCTCTGTCTGTAGGGCTCCCTTTAGTATCTCCAGTAGGGCAGGTCTCTTGTTAGCAAATTCTCTCAGCATTTCTTTGTCTGTGAAAAATTTAAGCTCTCCCTCAAATTTGAAGGAGAGCTTTGCTGGATAAAGTATTCTTGGCTGGAAATTCCTCTCACTCAGAATTTTAAATATATCGTGCCACTGCCTTCTCGCCTCCATGGTGGCTGCTGAGTAGTCACTACTTAGTCTTATGCTGTTTCCTTTGTATGTGGTGAATTGCTTTTCTCTTGCTGCTTTCAGAACTTGCTCCTTCTCTTCTATGTTTGACAGTGTGATCAGTATATGTCTCGGAGTGGGTTTTTTTGGATTTATTCTATTTGGAGTTCGCTGAGCATTTATGATTTGTGTATTTATGTTGTTTAGAAGATTTGGGAAGTTTTCCCCAACAATTTCTTTGAATACTCTTCCTAGACCTTTACCCTTTTCTTCCCCTTCTGGGACACCAATGAGTCTTATATTCGGACGTTTCATATTATCTATCATATCCCTGAGGTCCATTTCGATTTTTTCAATTTTTTTCCCCATTCTTTCTTTTATGCTTTCATTTTCCATTCTGTCATCTTCCAGGTCACTGATTCGTTGTTCAACTTCCTCTAGTCTTGTACTATGAGTGTCCAGAATCTTTTTAATTTGGTCAACAGTTTCTTTAATTTCCATAAGATCATCCATTTTTTTATTTAGTCTTGCAATGTCTTCTTTATGCTCTTCTAGGGTCTTCTTGATTTCCTTCATATCCCGTACTAGGGTCTCATTGTTCATCTTTAGTTCTTTGAGTAGCTGCTCTAGGTGTGTCTCTTCTGGTCTTTTGATTTGGGTGCTTGGGCTTGGGTTATCCATATCGTCTGGTTTTTTCATATGCTTTATAATTTTCTGTTGTTTTTGGCCTCGTGGCATTTGCTGACCTTGATAGGGTTCTTTTAGGGTTTGTAGACCAGTTGAAGTCCTTATCTCTAATTTATCAGATCTACAGCTTCGTGGAGTACACTTTCTCTAACTAACCAGCAGGTGGCGTCCACGAGCCACCTGTTCTCCACAAGCCAGATCTCCCCTGCTTAGCCTTTTTGGTGAGTGGGGGAGTGAGTCTTGTGGGGCCCAATTGGTGTCCCAAGCTTGCGTGTGTAGTTGGTGTTGCCTGCCCTGTATGTGGGGCGTGTTTCTGGGCAGTCGGGGAGGGGGTGTGGCCCTAACAATCAAATCTCCCTGATGATCCTAGAGTTTTAAAGCTACTGCAATAGTCTAATCCTTCAGTTCAGTCCTGCCACAGTTTGTCTCTGCCACTGACCCACAAGTCTTTGGTATTGGCGTATGGCTCCTGAGACTTGCAAGTGGGCCCCTCTTCCAGGCTGTGCACCCCGGGTCCTCTGTTGAGGGATGACTGTGCTATGTCACAGGTGAGTGCCGTCCCCCCAGGGCAGTTCTGGGCTGCTGGGCTGTGTTGGGAGGCTCCCAGTCTGCTCAAATGATGGCTGAATGGGGCTCTGTTAATTCACACTGCTCCCCCTTCCCAGCTCTGGGACATTCAGCTGAGGTTGCAGGGAAGGCTAATGTCCACGCCCAGTTTTGTGGTGTGTGCCTGTTATTTGAAGCACTTCCGTCACACTGGGTTGTCTGGGGCAGCTCTGGGCTATGGGGCTGGCGATGGGCAGGAGTGTTTCCTGTCCACCAGGATGGTGGCTGTGAGCGGACACCCCCCTTTTCTTGGGAAGTTGTGTTGTTTAGTGAATTTTCTCAGCCACTGGATTATTGCCTTTTGTCTCAGAGCTCTCTTAGTTCTGCTCTTGACTTGACGTGCCCAAATTTCAATTCTTTGAAGCTTTCTGTATTGAGCTTCTTAGAGTAATTGTTTTAGAAAAAGCAAAAAGGATTTAAAAAAAAAAACGGCCCTCCTCAGAGATCTAATGGGTTATTGAAATGCTAATAGACAAAGCAACCAGGGCCATTAAGGAAAGGTGCACAGGGCAGAGAGATCAGCCTTGCTTCGGGATTTGCATATGCGCCTCAAGGCCTGATCTCCGCCCTTCCCCTTTCTGTGTTCTCCAGAACTCCAAAAATCCTCTGCTTTTATTTTGGAGTTTTTCGTGTTGTTTTTTTTCTATGCCTGTCTCCTCTCTGCTGGGCTGGCTGCTCTCAGAGTCTCTGGTGTCTGGTCTCAGTCTATCTATGGTTGGAGTTTGAATCAGTAGAATGAGTTTCCGATAAGAGCAGCCACTGCATTTCTCCCTTCTCCTTCCTGGAGCTGACAGCCCCTCCTCCCCCGGGACTGAGCCTGGCAGGGAGGGGCGCGGGTCCCCTGGCCGCAAAAACTTACAGATTTCGCTGATCTCAGCAGTTCCACGTTTTCATGAGTGTTGTATGAAGTATGCCCAAAGACAGATTGCTCTGTGGTGTCCAGTCCACGCAGTTCCTGGCTTTTTACCTACTTTCCTGGAGGAGTAACTAAAACATACAGCTCACCAGTCTGCCATCTTGCCCCGCCTCTCGACTCTCTTTGAAACTTCTTGGCCACTGAAATTTTTTTTCCCTTTTTTGGTCAGCTGATTCTATGGTGCAAAGTCCAGACTCATCTTTGGGAGTCATGTCTCACGTTGGTAGGGAGACTTATACCCCTGGAAGTCATGTCCCATGTAGAGGGGAAGATAGTGAGTTTATTTGTAGAGTTTTGCTTAGAGAGAGATTTCATTTGAGCAACAAAAGAGGTTCTCTGGTGGTGACTTGTAGGCATTAATTATAAATAGGCTTAGCTTTGCCATTACAGATACAAGTTTCCTAAGGGCAAACCTCAAGATCAAGGGCCTGACTTTTTAAATTGGGAGCCACTATTGCTTAAGAGAATAGCAAGAATTTCCCAGGTGGAGAAGTTTAATAGTTTTTTTTTCTCTTGTTTTTTAAGTGACTTTGCAGATATTTTTGTTTTGTGATTAAGATTTTATTTTCTATTTTAGGTTCTATGTCAAACAAACCTGATTTAGCTTGTTTTAAATAAATTGACTGGACAGGTTAAATTAGTGTGCTAAGAAAGTTTAACTTTTGGAAGCTTTATATCAAAATAGTATAACTGAGAAGTAAATTTGGTTGTTTTATGAGCTATAATTTTTTCTAGGAATAACTAAACCCATGACTAACGACATCTAACATCATACAGATCAGTATCAGGATGTAACATGGACAGTGAGAACATTGAGTTTTTAGGAATTTTAAACAATCTCTAAATATGTAAATAATTTTTCACCCTGCAAATTTAGCTAACAGAGGGAGCATGGGGAATATAGTCACTTGGTGTCACTGGGACACTTTTCCTGAGAGATGTCTGGACCTCTGCTTCCAGGGTTTTCCGGGGCCTTGCCTGGAAGAATTCCAGGACAGTGCTTTCAAGGAGTCCTTTCTTGGGAATGCAGGAAGTAAAGTTGCCTGGCGTCTCCAGGACGTTCATCCCTGGGAGATATCTAGACCTAGACTCCCAAGGTGGGGGCACTCGCCCCGCTGAGAGAAGTCTAGGACAACACTCCTGGAAATACCTTTGTCCTCTAAATTTCCTGTTTCCTGAGAGCTAAAAAGCAGGCATGCTCTAATAGAAGGGAGGCTTTATATTTGTTCTCTTTTAGTACTTTAAATGTGTCAGCCTTCTTGCCTGCATGGTTTCTGGTTAGAGATCGGCATTTTATTGAGGATCTGCTTGGATTTTGTTTGATTGGATTTGTATTAAGTCTCTTCTTTGACAGTTGGATCATCAGTATTTCCTAGCCAGAACAGGGACAGGTACCCATGCAGAGGGTCTAGACCAGATCCAGTGGCCCCTGGGAGCGGGTCTTGTCACCAGGCTGTACTTTCTGGCCTGCCCAGCAGATGGTGCTCTTCACCTATCTATTTCCCTCAGCCCTGTGAAGGCAATCTGTTAAGGCTTTTTGCCAGATTCACCTCTGAAGCAGTGAAAACGGTGGCACCTGGCAGCGTCTGATCTGGATGAGCTGAAATTGTGGGGATCTCAAGTTTGTGTTCTAACTTCACTGGCAAATATCTGGCTCGGTGTTGGACTGTGGGGAGGACTCCCATGGCCATCCCAGCCTGCAGCTGCCCTCTAGGCAAGGATTGGGCTCCTGCCACTGTTTCCCTTGAGGGTGGGGGATGGGCACCAGGAGCTGTGAATGGGAATTACAATCTCTGACCATGGTTTCTTAGTCTCTTTGTCCCTTGTGCCACACTTCCCTGGGTGTTGTATTGACCTCCCCTGGTCTCTGGATCCCCAAACAGTTGATTTGGACAGTTTCTACTCAGCTACTTGCTGTTTTTGGGAGAGGTTCTGCCACTGCCTCCCTAATCCTCCATTTTGGAGGTGCCTGGGGTCCTTTTTTATGCAGCACTCTTCAGTGGCTTGTTTTCTGCCCTGCGTTTCTGTGGTCTCTGTGGTCTTGGGTCTTGCCCTGTGTCTGGAAATGTGTGTGCTCACCCTCATTTTCAAAAGATAGTTTTGCTAGATATAGAATTCTTGGCTGGCAATTTTTGCTTTCAGCACTTTAAATGTCATCCTAATGCCTTCTAGTATCCATAGTTTCTGATGAGAAATCAACACTTAATTCTTGGGGCTCCCCTGTACATCACATATGTTTCTTGAGGCTTTCAGAATTCTCTATTTTTAGCATTTTAGAGTTTGACTATACTATTCTGTAGCATGGGTCTATTTGGATTTATTGCGTTTGCAAGTCATTGAGTGTCTGGGATGTGTATATTAATGACTTGTTAACTTTTGGAAGTTTTCAGCCATTATTTCTTTCAAGATTCTTTCTGGGCTTTTCTCTCTTTCTGAGACTCCCACAATGAGTATATTGGTATACTTCCTGGTGTGCCACAGGTTCCTCAGGTTCTGTTCACTTTTCTTCTTTCTGCTTGTCAGACGGAATGATTTCAGTTTTCTTATCTTCAAGTTCTCTGATTCTTTCTTCTGCCAGCTCCAGTCTGTTGTTGAACTCCTCTAGGGAATTTTAAATTTCTGTTACTGTGTTCTTCAGTTCTGTTTGGTTCCTTTTCGTAATTTCCATCTTCCTATTGATGTTCTTTTTGTAGTCAACTTTTGTTTTCCTTATTTCCTTTAGTTTTTTGTCCGTTTTCCTTTAGGTCTTTGAACATATCTAGGATCATTTTTTAAAGTCTTTGGTATGATCCAGGCTTTGGTCCTCCTCACTTATGGTTTCTAATGCTTTAATCTCCTTTACCTGGGCCATCACTTACTGTTCTTTGTATGTTTTGTAACCTGTTGATGAAACCTGGATATTTTGATTTTTTAATGTGCTATCACTGGAAGTTAGACTCTGAGGCATCTGCTCCTTATGCTTATGTGTTCAGCTAGTGTTATGACAAAGCTTTCCATGAATGCCAGATGCGAACAAAGAAGAAGAAGGATGAAGGAATAAAAGAAAACACTTTTCCTGGGCTTTGCAGATTGACCTGTGCAAGTGGTCTCCTTCAGGGCTTATCCATTACAGTGAGTTTGGAGAATAGTTCCAAGCCAAAGCATAGGGGCCTCACTGATCCTTTCTGTGCATGCATCTTGTCTTGGCATGCCTGTGTGGCCCTAGGAATTTTCCTTTGTACATGATTCTGAATGTCACTTCTTCCCTAGGAAACAATTTCCTCACAGTCCCTGGCACTGCACTGTATGTACTACAGCCAGCAATCCCTTGCTCCAGGCAGCGTGCCTTGACTGCTCCCACAGCATTCTGTAGGAGTGTTCTGTGAGCTGCATTTATACATGAAGGGCAAGTTCTGGGATGGTGAGTCCCTCATGGCACCACCAGATAGATTGGTCCAAATGTACTTGCTCCTCATATGTGCATGAGTGTTAGTTACTCTGCTCCCTCCAGAACTGGGACCAAGGATCTGTACTGGGAGCATGGGTCAGCTCCACACCATACTGGTTAGGGGTGGGGAATAGGCCCTGCCAGAGGGTCAGGAGATCCTACCTCTTAAGTAGCCTTTTTCTTGATTTTGCACTCTCCCTATTACTTCAGTCCTTGAACTGTTTTCTGGAGACTTGAGAATGATTCATTTCTGCCAGTTCTTGCTGGTTGTTCAGAGCTTCCTTGGGGATGTAGAACCCTTTAGCATCTCATTCTGCTGTCATGATTGAGGCAAGCTCCCCCTCCTGTTGGTCCCCCCCCCACCCCTAGTTCATGGAAGAAATTTTTTGTAATTGTATTGTTAATCACAGTCATTGTCTACCACAAGATTTACTGTGGTATACAATCCCACGTTTTTTAACCTCTGGTTTTCCTTCTGGTAAGATACATGACTCTAAAGTTCCCCTATCAATCACATTCAAACACAATTCAGCACTGTTAATTATACTCACAATAATGTGCTGCCATCACATTTATCCATTTCCACACATTTAAATTCAACCTAGTTTAAAATTCTGCACATTTTAAGCAACAGCTCCCCATTCTCTAGCCTCATTATATCTCCAGGTATCCTATATTCTGGATTCCGTGTCTGTGAGTTTACATATGATAAGTGAGATCATATAATATTTGTCCTTTTGTGTCTAACTTGTTTCACTCAGCAGAATGTCCTCAAGGTTCATCTCTGTTGTCGCGTGCTTTAGGACTTCATTCCTTCTTGCTGCAGAATAATATTCCATTGTATGTATATACCACGTTTTGTTTATCCAGTCATCGGTTGATGGACACATGGGTTGTTTCCCTCTTTTGGCAACGGAGAACGATGCCGCTATGAAGATCAGTGTGCGAATGTTTGTTTGTGTCCCTGCTTTCAGTTGTTCTAGGTATATACTGAGTAGTGAGATTGCCAGATTGTAAGGCAACTCTATACTTAGCTTTCTGAGGAACTGCCTAACAGTCTTCCACAGCAGCTATATTTTATATTCCCATCAGTTCCCTACTGTTCTTAGGATGTCTTTTTCTTGATTCAGTGCTTGCCTTGTTGCTGCAATCCTTTAACTGTTTTGTGTTCATTTGGGAGAGATGTTTCTGCCAGTTCTTGCTGGTTGTTCAAAGCTTCTGTGGGGAGATAGAACCCTGAAACTTCTCACTTCGCCATCTTGATGGGGGCCAGGTCTACACGTTTTGACTGGCTGATATGTCTTCTGAGTCTTTTATTTTCTACGATTTATTTGTTGAAGAAACTGGATTGTTGTGTAGTAAACCCCAGTCTGGATTTTGCTGATTGCATCTCTGTGATGTCATTTAACATCTTCCTCTGTCGTATTTCTTTCTTCTTTATTGGTAGCTAAATTCAGAGACTTGATCAGATTCAAGTTAGATTTTTTTTTGTTTGTTTTGGCAAGAGTATTTCATAGTGGGTGGTGTGTTCTATCAGAAGGCACATGGCACATAATATCGGTTTTTTTCTTTTTGTGACGATTATATCTATTTTGAATATTTTGATATCTTTATTGAGGTTTAATTTACATACTATAAAATTCATCCATTTTAATGTAGAGTTCAGAGATTTTTAGTAGATTTTCCTAGTTATGCTATTACTACTATACTTCATTTTAGGAACATTTTTATCACTGAACAAGATACCTTGCTTACAGTTATTCCTTTGTTCCATTCTCAACCAACCACTCTAGTCTTTTTTCTGTCTTCATAGATTTGCTTTTTCTGAACATTTCTTATGTATGCCATTATGATTATTGCCTAAATCTAAATCATGGGTTACAAAATTATGATGTTCTAATTCTTTCATTCCATGTTCATTTGTTAACTGCAAAATTTCTATAAAGAGAAACTTCTCCTTAACTGCTCTTCAGAGTTTATACAGGAAAGACTATACACAGACACACACACACACACAGACTATACTTTTTAAATTCTGAAATACAACATATATACAGAAAAGTGATAACTTTCAAAGTACAATTTAACAAGTAGTTGGAGAGCACATTTCAAACAATTTTATGGGTTACAGTTCTACCATTTCAGTTATTGTGAAGTATAGCAAATTTACAGAATGGTGATAACGTTCAAAGTACAATTTAACAAGTAGTTAAAGAGCAAATTTCAAAGAATGTTATGGGTTACAGTTCCACAATTTCAGTTTTTTCCTTATTGTGAAATATAACATATATACAGACTTGTGTTAACTTTGAAAGCATAATTTAACAAGTAGCTATAGAGCATATTTCAAAGCATGTTATATGTTACAGTTCCACCATGTCAGTTATTTCCTTGTAGCTCTTCTAGTACCCTAAAAACTAAAAAAAAAATTTATGTAAAGATTCAGTATTTGTAATCCTTTGTTAAATCCTATCTTGTCTGTTGCTATCCCTCTTTCTTTTTTCATCACTTTCTCAATCTTCAGGGTTATCTGGGCAGTGACTACCCTAACTTGTTTATGCTGAAAAGGGTGTCAGCATTAGGGGAAGGGGGAAGCACCTGGCTGATGTTCTTGGCGAGGCTGTTGCCTCTGGGTTTTTGGACTTATCTGGCATAGGAACACTGTGGGCATTTAAGTTTCTGAAAGTAAACTTAGTCAGTGAAACTTCTATAGAGTCTCAATAGGGGCCTAGGTATTTTTGGGACTAATGTTGGTTAGGGCTTGTATACTGTGGGCATTTGGAATATCTAGCTTGCTTAAGAGTAACCTCCAGGATAGCCACTCAACTCTATTTGAAATCTCTTAGCCTCTGCGACTTTTCTTTGTACCTTTCTTTTCCTCCTTTTGGTAAACAAGGCATTCTCAATCCCTCAGTGCCAGGGCCAGGTTCGTTCCTGGGAGTCATGTCCCACGTTGCCAGGGAGACTCACTCCCCTGGGAGTCATGTTCCATGTAGTGGGGAGGGTAATAAATTTATTTGCAGAGCTGGTTTTAGAGTGAGAAAGGCCACATCTGAGCAACAAAAGAAGTTCTCTGGCGGTGATTCCTAGGCGTAATTATCAGTAGGCTTAGCCTCCCACTTACAGCCTTAAGTTTTGCTAGAGCAAGTTTCAAGATCAAGGGCTTGACTTATTGATTAGGGTAGCCCTAATTTCACATAACATATATTCTATCCAAGATGAACAGTGTTTCATTTTATTTTCCCTTAGTTGTTAAATTATCATCACTCTCAAATTTTAAACAATTATCATAATCCAAAATACCCCAAAGCTCTTATCATCCCCTAGTTTTTTATCCCTAGTATTAGTGTGGTCCTGCTAAGGTATTCTTATTAAACATAGTCTATAACATGCAATATGTAGTTTTTCCCGTATAGCACGCTGTAGTTAACTCTTTGTACCAGTGTCATACCTTAGAAGTAGATCATGCAAGCACTTGTGATACATACCTATTCAAGTTTGCTAGAGCTGCTGTTATGCAAAATACCAGAAATGGATTGGCTTTATAAAGGGGATTTATTAGGTTACAAATTTGCAGTTCTTAGACCATAAAAGTTTCCAAATGAATGCATCAACAAGAGGATACCTTCACTGAGGAAAGGCCTATGGCATCCAGAATACCTCTGTTTGCTGGAAAGGCACATGGCTGGCTTCTGCTGGTTCTTTGCTCCTGGGTTATATTTCAAAATGGCTTTTTCCAAAATGTCTCTGGGCTTCTGTCTCTCTTAGCTTTTCTCAACTCTCTGCTTGGTTCTCCTGGGGTGTTCTCTCTGAGCATCTGGGGGTCCTCTCAGTTTCTCCAGGGCAAACTATGGGCTTTGTCTCTTAGCTTGGCATCTCCAGATGTCCCTCTGTCTGCATCTTCCAGCATCTCCAAACATCTGGGTCTCTTTTGGTTCTTAGCTTCTCCCACGGGCAAACTCTGGATTACATGTCTTAGCTTCTCTCCAAATGTCTCTCTCAGCTTCTCTGAGCCCCTTGTTTCTGTGAGCTCTCTTAAAGGCCTCTAGTGACCTAATTAAGACCCACCTGGAATGGACAGGGTCACAATGGAAATAATTTAATCGAAAGTCTCACCCACAGTTGGGTGAGTCACATCTCAATGGAACACTCAGTCAACAAGATTGGATTAAAAGACCATGGCTTCTCTGGGGTCCATAGCAGCTTCAAACCAGCACAATACCTTTAAACAAACCCTTTCAATCATGTTTGCCTTCAATGCGGCACTGATACTTATACTCCCATTATCACCTCTGTCCATTCCCATACCTTTAAGTTCACCCTCAATAACATGTCTGTACATATGAGATAATCATTCCCCCTTTACTACCTTCTAACTATCTCTAATTCCTGTATATTATACATTGTAAGACACTGACTTTATATTGTTCAGGGAGTTCATATTAGTGATAACATAAAATATCTCTCCTTTTCTGTTTGACTTATTTCACGCAGCATTATGTCTTCAAGGTTCATCCATGTTGTCCTGGTATGTTTCAGGACTTCATTTCTTCTTACTGCTGCATAGTATTCTGTCGATGTATATGCCACATTTTGTTTATCCACTCATCTGTTGAAGGACACTTGGGTTGTTTTCATCTCTTGGCAATTGTGAACAGTGCCGCTGTGAACATCAGTGTGTAAATGTCTGTTTGTGTCACTGCTTTCATATTTTCTGGGTATATACCAAGAAGTGAAATTGCTGGATCATAGGGTAACTCTATAATCTAGTTTTCTGAGGAATCGCCCAACTGTCTTCCACAGTGGCTGTACCATTATACATTCCCACCAGCAATGAAGAAGAGTTCCAATTTCTCCATATCCTCTCCAGAATTTGTAGTTTCCTATTTGTTTTATGGCAGCCATTCTTATTTGTGGGAGATGATATCTCATTGTGGTTTTGATTAGCTTTTCCCTAATAGCTAGAGAAGATGAACATTTTTTCATGTGTGTTTTAGCCATTGGTAGTTCATCTTCAGAAAATGTCTCTTCATATCTTTCCCCATTTTATAATTGGGCTGTTGTATTATTGTTGCTGAGTAGTAGGATTTCTTTGTATAAGCAAGATATCAGTCTCCTATCAGATACATGGTGTTCTAGTTTGCTAATGCTGCTGGAATGCAAAACACCAGAGATAGACTGGCTTTTATAAAAGGGGGTTTATTTGGTTACACAGTTACAGTCTTCAGGCCATAAAGTGTTCAAGGTAACATATCAGCAATGGGTACCTTCCCTGGAGGATAGCCAATGGTGTCCGGAAAACCTCTGTTACCTGGGAAGGCATGTGGCTGGTGTCTGCTCCGAAGTTCTGGTTTCAAAATGGGTTTCTCCCAGGACATTCCTCTTTAGGCTGCAGTTCCTCAAAAATGTCACTCTTAGTTACACTTGGGATATTAGTCCTCTCTCAGCTTCTCTGGAGCAAGAGTCTGCTTTCAATGGCCCTTTTCAAACTGTCTCTCCTCTGCAGCTCCTGTGCTTTCTTCAAAGTGTCCCTCTTGGCTGTAGCTCCTCTTCGAAACATCACTCATAGCTGCAGCTGCACTGAGTTCCCTCTGCCAGTCAGCTCATTTATATGGCTCCACTGATCAAGGCCCACCCTGAATGGGTGAGGCAACACCTCCATGGAAATTATCCAATCACAGTCATCACCCACAGCTGGGTGGGGCACATTCCAAAGAGACATTCAGAGAATTACAATCTAATCGACACTGATAACATCTGCCCACACAAGATTACATCAAAGATAATGGTGTTTGGGGGACACAATATATTCAAACTGGCGCACATGGTTTCTAAATATTTTCTCCCATTGAGTTGGCTGCCTCTTTAGCTTTTGACAAATTCCTTTGAGGTACAGAAGCTTTTGATTTTGAGGAGTTCCAGTTATCTATTTTTTCTTTTCGTTACTTGTGCTTTAGGTGTAAGGTCTAAGAAGCTACCTCCCAAAACTGGGTCTTGCAGATGTTTCCTTACATTATTTTCTAGGAGTTTTATGATACTGTCTTTTTTATCGAGGTCTTTGAACTTTGTATAGGTTGTGAGGTAGTAGGTGTCCTCTTTCATTCTTTTGGATTTGACTATCCAGTTCCCCACATCCCATTTATTGAAGAGACTGTTCTATCCCAGTTCAGTGGATTTGGGCGCCTTATCAACTCAGTCAACATAGATCTGGGGGTCTATTTCCAAACTCTTGATTCAATTCCATTGTCAATATGTCTATCTTTGTGCCAGTACCATGCTAATTTTTTTTTTGACCTCTGTTGGTTCATTTAATTTTTTAATGCATTTTTTTTATTGTGAACTTTAACGTATATACATAACAGTGATAACTTTCAAAGTACAATTTAACAAGTAATTAGCAAATTTCTAAGAATTATCATGGGTCATAGTTCCACAACTTCAACTATTTCCATTATTGTAAAATACAACATGCATATAGAAAGGTGTTAACTTTTGATATACAGCTCAACAAGCAGTTATATAGATAATTTCAAAAATTGTTATGGGTTACAGTTCCATAGTTTCAGTTCTTTCCTTCTTATGCAATATAGGGTGTACACAGAAAGGTGAAGACTTTAAAAGCGCAATTCAACAAATAGCTATAGAGCAAATTTCAAAGGATGTTATAGGTTACAGTTCCACCATGTCATTTACCTCCTTCCAGCTATTCCAACACACCAGCACCCAAAAAATATATATATATATTTATTTATATAAAGTTTCAGTATTCATAGACTTTTGTTAAGTCTTATTTTGTGTGTTGCTACCCCTTCCTCTCGCTTAATCTCTTTCTCCATCTTCAGCGGTGTCTAGGAAGTGAGCTCCCTAACTTGTTCATTTTGAAAGGGGGTGTTGACAATGTACCATGCTGTCTTGAACACTGGATTATAGGAAACTTTAAAATCTAGAAGTGTAAGTCCTCCTACTTTGTTCTTTCTTAGAATGTTTTTTGGCAGTTCGAGGCTCCTTTCCCTTCCAGGGAATTTTGATAACTAGCTTTTCCAAGTCTGCAAATTAGGTTGTTGGAATTTTGATTGGAATTGCATTGAATTTATAGATCATTTTGTGTAGACGTGACATCTTAACAATGTTTAGCCTTCCTATCAATGAACATGGAATATCTTTCAACCTATTTAAGTCCTCTGATTTCTTTTAATAAAGTTTTCTAATTTTCTGTGTAGACATCTTTTATGTGCTTGGTTAAGTTTATTCCTAGGTACTGTTTTTTTTTTTTTTTAGTTGCTATTGTGAATGGAATTTTTTTCTTAAGTTAGGTCATTTCTAGTGTATAGGAAGTATAGGAACATTGGTTAAGTTTATTCCTAGGTACTTGATATTTTAGTTGCTATTGTGAATGAAATTTTTTTCTTGAGTTAGTTCATTTGTAGTATATAGGAACATTATTGACTTTTACGCATTAATCTTGTATCCTGCCACTTTGCTGAATTTGATTATTAGCTCAAGTAGCTTTGTCGTCGATTTCTCAGGATTTTCCAAATACACAATCATATCACCTGCAAATAATGACAGTTTTACTTCTTCCTTTCCAATTTGGATGCCTTTTTTTTTTTTTTTTTTAATCTTTCTGGATTGCTCTGGCTAGAACTTCAAGCACAATGTTAAATAATAGTGGTGACAGCAGGCATCCTTGTTTCTTTCTGGGTCTTAGGGGGAAGGCTTTCAGTTTCTCACCATTGAGTACTATGCTGGTTGTGGGTTTTTCATTTATGCTCTTTATCATATTGAGGAAGTTTCCTCCAATTCCTTCCTTTTGAAGTGATTTTATAAAAAAAGTATGCTGAATTTTGTCAAATGCGTTTTCAGCATCTATTGAAATGATCACTTGATTTTTCCCTTTCGATTTGTTAATATCTTGTATTACACTGATTGATTTTCTTATGTTGAACTAACCTTGCATGTCTGGAATGAAACCCATTTGGTTGTGGTGTATGATTCTTTTAGTGTGTTTCTGGATTCAATTTGTAAGTATTTTAGCATCTATATTCATTAGGGAGGATGGCTTGCAGTTTTCCTTTCTTGTAGTATCTTTATCTGGTTTTGGTATTAGAGTGATATTACCTTCATAAAATGAGTTAGGTAGTGTTCCTTTTTCTTCAGTTTTTTGAAAGAGTTTGAGTAGGAATGGTGTCAGTTCTTTTTGGAAAATTTGGTAAAATTTCCCCGTGAAGCCGTCTGTCCCTGGGCTTTTATTTGTAGGAATTTTTTTGATGACCAATTGGATATCTTTACTTATAATTGGCTTGCTGAGGTCTTCTGTTTCCTCTCGGGTCAGTCCAGGTGTGTTTCCAGGAAATCATCCATTTCCTCTAAATTGTCTAGTTTGTTTGTGCACAATTGTTCATAGTATACTCTTACTGTTTCTAAAATTTCTTCAGGATCCACAGTGATCTCCCCTCTCTCATTTCTGATTTTGTTTATTTAGATCTTCTCTGTTTTTAACTTGTCAGCCTAGCTAAGGGTTTGTCAATCTTGTTGATCTTCTCAAAGAATCAACTTTTGGTTTCATTTATTTTCTATTGTTTTTTTTCTTTGTTGTTGTTGTTCTCCATTTAATTTATTTCTGCTTTAATCCTTGTTATCTCTTATATTCTACTTGCTTTAGGGTTAGTTTGCTGATCATTATCTAGCTTCTTCAGTTGTTCAGTTAGGTCTTTGATTTTAGCTCTTCCTTTTTTTTAAAAAAAAACTTTATCAAAAAATTAAAGAAAAAAACATTTCAAACAAAACAAAACAAAGGCATAAGAAATACTAACCTAAAATAACTGCATTCTTCCAACATATTCCTACTATAACCCCAGAAAATTAACAGACCATAGTCATTCCTGAGCATTCCCATATCATTAAGATTACCTTCAATATCTTATCTGTTCTTATTAGATTATCATTCCCCCTTTACTGTCTCTAGGTCCCCTACATTCTACAATATAAGACACTTACATTATATTTTTCACAGAGTTCACATTAGTGGTAAGAGACAATATCTCTTGTGTCTGGCTTATTTCACTCAAAATTATGTCTTCAGGATTCATCCATGTTGTCATATGTTGCACGACCTGCGTGATAGTCCATCGTATGTATATGCCACATTTTGTTTATCCACTCATCTGTTGAAGGAAATTTGGATTGTTTCCATCTCTTGGCAATTGTGAATAATGCCACTGTCAACATCAGTGTTAAAATATCTGTTCATGTCACTGCTTTCAAATCTTCTGGGTATATATCTAGAAGTGAAATTCCTGGATCGTAGGGTAGCTTGATATGTAGTTTTCTAAGGAACCACCAGACTGTCCTCCAGAGTGGCTATACTGTTATACAGTCCCACCAGCAGTGAGTATGAGTTCCAATTTCTCCACATCCTCTCAAGCATTTGTAGTTTCCTGTTTGTTTAATAGCAGCCCTTCTAATTGGTGTGATCTCACTGTGGTCTTAATTTGCATCTCCCTAATAGCTAGTGAAGATGAACATTTCTTCATATGTTTTTTAGCCATTTGTATTTCCTCTTCAGAGAAATGTCTTCTCATATCTTTTGCTCATTTTATAACTGGGTTGTTTGTACTATTGTTATTGAGTTGTAGGATTTCTTTATATTTGCAAGATATCTGTCTTTTATCAGATATATGGTTCCAAAATATTTTTTTCCTATTGAGTCGGCTGTCTCTTCACCTTTTTGACAAATTCCTTTGAGGTACAGAAGCTTTTAATTTCGAGGAGTTCCCATTTATGTTTTTTCTTTTGTTGCTGTGCTTTGGGTGTAAGGTCTAAGAAGCGACATCCTAATACTAAATCTTGAAGATGTTTCCCTACATTATCTTCTAGGAGTTTTATGGTACTGTTTCTTATATTGAGGTCATTGATCCACTTTGAGTTAATTTTTGTGTAAGGTGTGAGGTAGGGGTCCTCTTTCCTTCTTTTTTTTTTTGAAGTTTAATTTTATTTTGAAATAAATTCAAAGTTACAGGAACAGTTGCAAAAACAATACAAACCCCATACACAGAACTCCAGCATACCCTGACCCCCCTCCCCTGATACCCCAATCCACCAACTTTAACATGCTGTCACACCAGTATTTCTTTCCCTCGCTCCCTCCCTATCTGTCATCCATCATCTATTGCTCTGTCTTCTGAATGTGTGAGAGCTAGCTGCACACATCCTTGAACATACACTATAATTCACATACACACTTCCCCTGAACAAGAACATTCTTTTATGCAATACCATTAAATGCAACTAAGAAGTACTAGAGATTCAACATTGATACAAAGCATACATTCTATATTTCCTTTTTTTTTTTCTTTTTCTCCTCTATGTCTCAACTGTGTCCCTTTGAGCCTGCTGTCCTCCATCCTCAGATCCCATCCAGGGTCATCCTTGGCATTCAGTTGTCATCTATTTAGACTGCCCCCCCCCTTTTTTTTCCCCTCAATTGTGGAAACATATATACAGCCTAAATCTTCCCATTCTGCCCCCTCCCTAGCCTTCCATTAGTGGGATTAATAACATTTAGAATGTTGTAATGCTATCTCTTTCCCACCATCCATTACTAGAAATTTCCCTTCACCTCAAACAGCAACCCTACACTCATTTCTTAACTCCCCATTGCCCCTTCCCCCATTTCTCTTAACCCATACTCTACTTTTCATCTCTATGGTCATATTCTCTGATAATTTCTTTGTGTTTACTGTGGGGCTTAAAATTAAACTCTTAAATCCATAACAATCTTGTTTTTCTTTGATGCCAACTTAACTTCAATAGGACACATAAACTATGCTCCTATACTCCTCCATTCCCCCACCTTTATGTAGTTCTTGTCAAAACTTACATATTTTACATTGAGTTCAAAACCACTGATTTGTCATTAGAGTTTGTGTATTTTATATCATGTATGAAGTAAATAGTGGAGTTACAATTCACAAATTATTGACTTCTATTTGTATTCTATTGTGGTCAGAGAATGTGCTTTGAGTATATCCAATTTTTTTTTTTTTTTTTAATTTATTGAGACTTGTTTTATGTCCCGGCATATTAGTCCATTCTGGAGAAAGATCCATGATCACTAGAGAAAAATGAGTGTCTTGGTAATTTGGGATGTAAGGTTCTATAGATGTCTGTTAAAATTCTCTATATCTCTTTCTGCTTCCTTTGTTTCTCTGTTGGTAGGGCTCCTTTAGTATCTGAAGTAGGGCAGGTCTTTTATTAGCAAAATCTCTCAGCATTTGTTTGTCTGTGAAAAATTTAAGCTCTCCCTCAAATTTGAAGGAGAGTTTTGCTGGATAAAGTATTCTTGGTTGGAAATTTTTCTCTCTCAGTGTTTTAAATATGTCATGCCACTGCCTTCTTGCCTCCATGGTGGCCGCTGAGTAGTCACAACTTAGTCTTATGTTTTTTCCTTTGTATGTGGTGAATTGCTTTTCTCTTGCTGCTTTCAGAAGTTGCTCCTTCTCTTCAGTATTCGAGAGTCTGATCAGAATATGTCTCGGAGTGGGTTTATTTGGATTTATTCTATTTGGAGTTTGCTGGGTGTTTATGCTTTGTGTATTTATATTGTGTAGAAGGTTGGGGAAGTTTTCCCCAACAATTTCTTTGAATACTCTTTCCAGACCTTTACCCTTCTCTTCCCCTTCTGGGACACCAGTGAGTCTTAAGTTTGGATGTTTTATTTTATCTATCATATCCCTGAGATCCATTTCGATTTTTTCAATTTTTTTCCCCATTCTTTCTTTTGTTCTTTCATTTTCTATTCTGTGGACTTCTAGGACACTGAGTCATTGTTCACCTTCCTCTAATCTTGTATTATGAGTATCCAGAGTCTTTTTAATTTGGCCAAGAATTTCTTTTATTTCCATAAGATCTTCTATTTTTCTGTTTACTCTTGTAATGTCTTCTTTATGCTCTTCTAGGGTCTTCTTTATGTCCCTTATATCCTGTTCCATGGTCTTCTTCATGTCTTTTATATCCTTTGCCGTGTTTTTGTTCCTCAGTTGTAGTTCTTTGATTAATTGTGCCAAGTACTGTGTCTCTTCTGATATTTTGATTTGGGTCTTTGGGATTGTGTTCTCCATATCATCTGGTTTTATCATAGGCATTAAGATTTTCTGTTGTTTTTGGCCTCTTGGCATTTGCTTTGCTTCATAGGGTTCTTTCAAGTTGTAAAAAAAAAAATACCAATCTTATTTTTCAGAAATACAAGTTGGTGGCATACACTTTCTCCAACTAACCAGCAGCTGGCGTCTGCAATTCACCTATACCCCTCAAGTCAGTTCTCCCCAACTCTGTCTCTGTGGTGTGTGGGGAAATGATTTTTGTGGGGTTCAGTTGGTGAACTCAGTTTGGGTTTGTTGTTGGAGCTGTCTGCCCTGAACGTGGGGTGTGTGTCTGGGTGGCTAGGGAGGCAGGGCAGCTTTCATATTCAAACCTCCCAGGTGTTCCCAGAGATTGAAGGCTGTTGCAAGAATCTAAGCTTTCATTTCAGTTTTGCCCCAGATTTTCTCTGTCGCTGACCCACAAACCACTGGCATTGACGTAGTGTCCCTGGGTTTTCCGAGTGGGCCCCTCTTCTCAGCTGTGATCTTCCAGGACCTCTGCTGAGGGAAGTCTGTGCTACATCACTAGTGTGCGTCGTCCCTCAAGGGAAGACCTGGGCCGCCCGGCCGTGCAGGGACGCTCTCTGCCTGATACAAAGATTAGCCTATAATTCTTGACTGGTGTAAGTTCTGAATGAAAGGTAGGTAGTAGAGCTGGGCCCAACCCCTTTCCTCTTAGAGAAAATAGATGCCTTAGGGGGAGGTCATTAGCATTTCAGTGGTCTCTCTCTGCCTGTGCTATACCCTTGTCTGGGTCACAGAACTGGGAACTGAAAATGGCTGAGGCTTTCTCCACTGAGTCGAAAAAGGATCAGAGCTAGTCTGAGGTGACCCTCCGGCTCTCCAAGGTCAGTCGTCACCCAAAGCCTCTGTCCACTTGTTGGGGATTCGTACTTCGTAGTCAGCAGTTCACACTCACTAATTAAAACCCCAGTTGGAGCTCAGCTGAGCTATATTTGCTTGCTGGGAGAAAGCTCCTCTCTGACGCCACGAGGCTTTGTAGCTCGGGCTGTGGGGGAGGGGTCTCCCGATTTGGATCTGCAGTTTTTATTACAGATTTTATGCTGTGATCTCGGGCATTCCTCCCAATTCAGGTTGGTGTATGATGAGTGGACGGTCATGTTTGTCCCCCTGCAGTTATTCCGGATTATTTACTAGTTGTTTCTGGTTTTTTTTTCAGTTGTTCCAAGGGGACTACTTAGCTTCCACTTCTCTCTATGCTGCCATCTTAGATCCTCCTCCTTTAATTTTGAAGGACCGCTTTGCTGAGTAAAGAATTATTTGCTAGTAATTTTTCTCTTTCAGAATCTTAAATATGTCATACCACTACCTTCTCATCTCCATCGTGCCTGCTGAGTAGTCAGTACTTATTCTTATGTGGTTTCCTTTGTATGTGGTGAATCATTTCTCTCTTGCCACTTTCAGGACTTTCTCCTTCTCTTCAGCATTTGGCAATCTGGTAAGAATATGTCTCGGAGTGGGTTTATTTGAATTTATTCTGTTTGGAGTTCATTGGGCATCTATGATTTGTGTATTTAAGTCGTTCAGAAGGGTTGAGAAGTTTTCCCCAACTGTATCTTCAAATACTCTTCCTAGCCCTTTACTCTTCCTCTTTTATTTCTGGGACACCAATGATTCTTATATTTGTGTGCTTCATGTTGTCCATCATTTCCCTGAGAACCATTTCAAATTTTTTTATTTTTTTCACCATTTTTTCTTTTGTGTGTTCACATTCAATTGGTTTGTCCTCTGTTTCACATATTCTTTCTTCTGCCTCTTCATATCTGCTGTTATGTGTCTTTAGAATGTTTTTAATTTTATCCACAGTATCTTTTATTCCCATAAGACCTGCTATTTTTAAATTTACTGTTTCAAATTCTTCGTTATGCTCTTCTAGAGTCTTCTTGATATCCTTTATGTCTTTAGCCAACTCACTGAAGTTGTTTTGGAGATTTGTATATACATCTTTGATTAAGTGCTCCAAGTTCTGTTTTTCCTCTGGCTTTTTAATTTGCTCATTTGGCTTTTCTGTATCTTCTTGTTTCTTAATGTGCTTTAGGATTTTCTGTTGGCTTTGGGGTATTTGCTCTTTTTGATAAGGTTATTTTTGAAGCGCTGAATTATTTCAACAATTTTATATATACATACGTATATATATGCATAATCTGTATGTGTGTATATGTGTGTGTATGTGTGTGTGTTTATTTTTTTTTTTCTCAGAGCCACAGCTTGCTGGAGTGCACTTTCCCTGTTTTCCCAGCAGATGGTGGTCTTGAGCCACCTGTCACCTTCAAGCCAGCTTTCCCCCAACTTCGCCTGTTCACTGGGTGGTGTCCAAACTGGGTGGGAATCCAGTTAGCACACCAATTCTGTGTGTGCACTGGGGACTACCTGCCCAGTGGGTGCGGAATGGATCCTGTGCGGTTAGGCAGGGATTCCTCTCAAGGGCACTCTCCAGCTCAAACATGCCCTGCTCTCTATCAGCCATGTGCCCAGGAGCCTCTGGGTTGTCGGAAGGGTCCTGGTGCTTCTGTGTGGGGCCCTCATCTATCCTTGCTTCTTGTCCATGCACACCACTGACTTCGGTGGCAGCAGAGCAAATGCGGACAACATTGGTCCGCTGCCTCCTGGGTTCCTTCACTGGAGCTCCCGGCCCTGTGGCTGTGGAGGATTATCTCCTGACCTAATTGCTGAGGTGGGTGCATGGGAATGGAGAGCTGCTGAGTCTACTGCTCACCATCTGTCTTCCCACTGCCAGCCCCCAGCATTGATCCTGGCTGAATAAATTCACCCTGTCCTTTCATATGTAGTTTCTTAGTTTTTCATCCAAGTACCCACCATGTATTATAGAAGTCTACCTATGGCTGCTTGCACCTTGAAACCACAGTCCTGGGCGTCCTCCGGCCCTTCTCTAGTTTCTTTTATGGAGGAGACATTTGCTCCATCTCACCTGTTCTGCCATCTTCCTGGAAGTCTCAAGATATATATTTTTACAAATAGTAAATTGTTTCACTAACATTCTCCCGTGGTGACCAGATTTATTTTCTTAGTTCATTATGAACTCATGGACTTAAGCCTATCTGAGGAATTTCAGTACATTATAGTAACTTATCTGTAATGATGTTCATATTATCATTGTTTTGGCCAGTGGAAACCTCTTCAGATTGATTCCTGAGTTCTTCTGACACAACCCTAGTAGTCTTATGAGAGCTTTTTTGCTGAAGAACCTGTGTAAAAGTTTAGTGTAAATATCTTCTAATTTTCCTCTGTTTAAACCTGCATTTTCCTACATGGAGGACCAAGGCATTTTTGCTTGGGTCCCTTTTGTTGCTTTTGCTTTTATGGAAACATCTGTGAAAAGCCCAAGAGTGATACCCACTTACTCCTAGAGTAGTTTATGATTATGTTTGAAATAAAACCAAAAAAGAAGTACATTGTTTCAGTTACAGAAATAAGGAAGTGAGATGGCACTGATTTAACATTAATGGGCATAGAAATAGTATTAAGCCCTTTTGCAGGGAAAAACCTTATGCACAATTTAGAATCTAAAGTTCTGAGCCCTGTCATTTCCTTATTTTTTGTCTTTTAGTGGAATTTATTCCATATTCAGTCTGTACATCTGCCCTTTTCTTGATGTTCTTTATTTGTTTATTGCAAGCTTTTAATTTGTGCTCATTGTATATTGAACAGTACTGGGACTTTTAATTATTAACAAAAACAAGAGAAGAAATGGATTCTTCCTTTAAGAAGTTTCTACCTGTATTGGTTGGGGAGATACCATACAATCTTCTTAGATTTAACAGCTATAATTTCAGAGAAACAGACACAGACGTGCTGGCTACCATGAATAAATGGAATCTTCAAAGGCTGCTGACAGACCAACAGATTGGTTTCTCAGAAGTTTCTCAAAGAAATGACACTTAAGAATGCCAATTTTGTTTTGTCACAGATTTTCATTGTTGCATCTGCCTATCTTGATAGTAGAAAGAGATTTTTTTTTGCCCGTCATTTGGAAATTACTCACATTTATTTTGCTGTTTCTGGGAAGTTTTCTGTAACTATATACACTGGAGCCCCCTATTAATTATGTTGAGGATCGCTCTGGGGTTGCCTTGTAGGTAAATGCCCTTATGATAAGCTCCTTTTGCTCTTTTAAAATTATTTCTCATGTTGAGTTTGCTATAATAATAGCAATACACTGAGGCCTTACTGTGTTGAATTTTTTCTTTCAGAATACTTTCCCCTTCTCAATTTCCTCTCAGAAAATATACCATTCATCATTCTCTTCCTAGTTGAATTATTTCTAACTACTGTCATCTCTATTATTGTTAAATTGCTGTTTAGTTTTTTTACATGTGTTTATAAGTGGACCTGTGGTTGCTAGAAGTTCAGATTAGCAAACAGGATTCCATTTAAGTACCTTACTTTATGATCTGTTTGTTCAAATCTGAAGAGGCATTATATTAAGTTAGTTAATTACCTGTAATTGTATTTGACTTTTGGATTGTGGGGAAAATTTCCTTTGTGTGTGTTTGGTGGTGGTGGAGGTTGGGGGTTGGGAATCCATGCCCATATTCATCATATGAGTATAAAGACTCTGAGAGTTTAAGTCCACATTCTTTCAGAATTTCGGACATTCAAAGTACATTTAAAATGGCTGTGACATGATTCCTTTACTAAGGTTTCAAGATTTGTTCTCTATGCAAAGTGATGTGAAAATCAGGTAAGGGCATATTTGTGGTCACAGGTGGACCATTTTAGTTTTTAGTTTAGGGTAGTGGTTTCATTTCTGTGCTAAAGGGCAGCTTCGGCAAATGTAGTTAATTTCAGTTTCTTCAGGTTAAAGAACAGTGTGTGTATTTGTGTCTTGACAAAAGCAAGTTTCCCCATATAAAATGAAGAGTAAATATAATGGTCTTAACGTTTCACTTAAACTGATGAAATGATTGTAAAATATTGTTTTAATGTCTTTGTTTTGTTGACGTATAAATTTATGTGACTTCAAAATATGTTTTTGAATCTAGATCAGATCAACCATTGTCTGGCTTGCCTTCTGAAGTAGTCAGCTGAGGTGATTTCTCAGGTTTCTTCAGGATGCCTGCAGCGCTTGTGGAGAACAGCCAGGTTATCTGTGAAGTCTGGGCCAGCAATCTAGAAGAAGAGATGAGGAAGATCCGAGAAATTGTGCTCAGTTATAGTTATATTGCTATGGTAAAGAGCTTTACTCTACTTGACTCACCTGGTATGGGCCTAGGGGATAAGTTTAAAGTGAGATTTTTCAAAAGAAATGATTATATTACCCTAAAACCATAGTAAATTAAACTTAAAGGAAGGTTGTGTTGTTCTTATGAAACATCAAGGTAGCTAATGTTTCTGAGAGGGAAATAATCTCACCAGTATCTTGGAATTTTTGTGATGTTACTCCTCTTTCAAAAGTTTTTAAAGCAGAAATTACATTAGCCCATATGGCACATCTGTCCCACAGATACCATGAATTTGTGCAGGATTAAAAAAATTTTTTAAATTAGTTGCCAGCATTTACAAATCAGAGACCTCACTTAAATTCCAGATTTCTGGCATCTCTGGAAAAACTGGAAGATTTGTCAGTACAAGGTCTGCCTTCCTGCCTGGCACCGAGTGGCTGGAGAGGGAGATGAGTATTATGGTAATACCAAGGGCCTCTGTTAGATCAGGCATCAGTTCTCTTGTTTGTTTCAGTCCCCATTTTTACTTACTTCCATCTTCATACCCACCCTGCTTTACTCCTTTACCCTAGCTGCCTGGAGTTTGTGACTCCTGCTTTAGACATTATAAAATTAAGTATTTAGCCTGGTGTTTAGAACTGTGATCTCATCCTAGTTGTTTTACTGGTCATTTTTTCTTAATGTGTTTGTTTTACTCTCCCATACTTACATTTTTTATTTACATATTGTTCTCAGCCTACAGTGTTCTTAATTGACTGTATTTCTACCTGTAGCTCTTCAACTATTTCTATTTACATCCTGCTTAGGATCTCCAAATTCTTCTGCAAAGCTTCATGATTATAGTGTTCCAGTAGATATCAATGAGATCAATATTTTAAGATAGATTTTGAGCTCAATCTTGGGGGCTTGTCACATAACTGTTATAAATAGAGGTAAAATTTTTGTTTATTAATTATCAATTCAGTATCTACTGTTTTGTGAAATTTTATGATGAGAGACTTTCCTTTTCCAGGACACAGAATTTCCAGGTGTTGTGGTGCGACCCATTGGTGAATTTCGTAGTTCCATAGATTACCAGTATCAGCTTCTGCGGTGCAATGTTGATCTTTTAAAAATTATCCAACTTGGCCTTACATTCACGAATGAGAAGGGAGAATATCCTTCTGGAATCAACACTTGGCAGTTCAACTTCAAATTCAATCTCACGTAAGTGTCTGAGACACTTCTCAATGTTATTCTTAGATATGCTACCTTTTTGCAGGCTGTGATTTCTAATTGATTTTATTAATTTGAAGTTCTGTTTTCATTTACCCCACAGAGGATGGAATAGGGAATCTCAGAAAGTAAAGTCCCCCTTAAACAACTCTTAGAACTTAACAATAAAAAGCCAAATAACCCAATTAAGAAAGGGCCAAAGATCTGAATAGACTAAATAGACATTTCTCCAGAGAAGATATATAAATGGTCAATAAGCACATGGAAAGATGCTCAACATTGTTAGCCATTGGGGAAATGCAAATCAAAACCACAGTGAGATACCATTTTACACCCAATAGGATGGCCATAATAATGCTAATTTTAAAAACCCTGAAAATAAGTGTTGGTGAGAATGTGGATAAATTGGAACTCTTAATGCTGGTAGGAATGTAAAATGGTGTAGCCACTTTGGAAAACGATGTGTCAGTTCCTCAAAAATGTTAAACAAGTTACTGTATGATCCAGCAATTTTACTCCTAGTTATAGACCCAAGAAAAATGAAAACATTTGTCCACACAAAAACTTGTACGCAGATATTCATAGCAACATTATTGACAATAGCCAAAAGGTGGAAAGAATTCAATATCCATGAACTGACGAATGGATAAATAAAACATGGCATATCCATACAATGTCATGTTACTTGGCAGTAAAAATGAATGAAGTACTGGTACATGCTTCAACATGGATGAACCTAAAAAATGTTATGCTAAGTAAAAGAAGCCAGTCACAAAAGACCTCAGATTGTATGATTCCATTTATATGAAGTGTCCAGAATAGTAGAAAGTAGGTTAGTAGGGGGAGAGGCATAGCAGGGTAATGGGAAGGTAACTGCTTAAGGGTATGAGATTTTTTTTTGAGGTGATGAAAATTTTCTAAAGTTGATTGTGGTGGTGGTTGTATATTTTGTGACTACACTGTAACTGGGTAAATTGGTATGTGAATTATATTTCAGTAAAGATGTTTTTTTAGTTATTGTTTTGTTTTGTTTTATTTTTTAAGTCCCAGTTAGGAGATTGGGATTTGAATTGAAGTTCTGCCATTTTCTAACTGGGTAGTTTTGGGTCAGTCATTTCACCTTTTGTAATTCAGTTTCTTTATCTGTGAAACAGGGTTATAATAGAACTAAGTTATGGAGTGGATGCTAATCAGGGGTAGTTGAATCTAAAGGTTATCTTACAGTGGGAAAGTTATGATGCAAATTTGGGGGAGACTGATTTTGCTGATTGCAGGAGGTATCCTTTGTATATTTCTTATTGGGCCTCAGTTCTTTGTTTAACTAGGCATTGGGAACATTTGCTAGCTCTGGAATGATTTTTTTATTGTAGTTTATAGCTTTTGGAGATTCCTTTGAGGTTCAAAGAATATTTTGGGGGAGGTGATCTGGATTTTTCCTTTAATTACATTTTAGTCAATTGCCAAAGCCTGTTGATTGTAACATATAGATAATATAATACTGGCAAGAAAGAAGTAAGGGTTTTTATTGAGGGGTTTGTGGATGGTACAAGTTTAAATAACGTTTACTTAAGATGAAATAGGAAACTATTTAGTGGGAAAAATTAAGATTGTGACTTTTTTTTGTCTTTCTGCTTGTCCTTCTTAAGTTTAGGTGAAAAACAAATGAAAAGAAAACAGTGAAATCCACTAGAAAAGGCATTATTTAGTCTAAATTTATTTCCCTACTTTTGTGTTATCTTGTATTTTAAATACTCCTGTGTTTAAATAGATTGACATATCTTTACAGTGGAATATTATGCCAGAGTTACAAAGGATGTGGTATATCTGTTAAGTGATTATCTGGAAACATGGGTCGATGATATACAGATGTAGGGAGGTAGGGTATGGGTGTGTGTATGCATAGATATAGAAAGTAGTCTGAAAGGATATATAAACTGAGTTGTGAACAGTTATTTCTATTGGGAGACATTATAAGAACGTTCATATTTTTCATTTTCTGCTTTTAAAAAAACATTTTTATATTGGTTGATTTTTTTTTTTTTAAATGAGTATCTTTAAAATTAGGAAATTTAGTCTCTGGGGAAAAAAATCCCATTTTCCTCTGTCACAGAGATAAGATTATCTGCTTTGCATACTTGCTAGAATGCTGAAGAGAGTGAATTGATCTATTCTTAAATAACATTTCAAGAAACTTGTTTTATAATTATAAGGTGATGGTAATTAATATTGTTGTCCACTACTTCTGTCTAAATTAGCTACCAGCTAATAAGTGAACCTCTTGTGTTTTAGAGAGGACATGTACTCCCAGGATTCCATAGATCTCCTTGCTAACTCAGGACTGCAGTTCCAGAAACATGAAGAGGAAGGGATTGACACACTGCACTTTGCAGAGCTACTTATGACATCAGGGGTGGTTCTCTGTGACAATGTCAAATGGCTTTCATTTCACAGGTCAGATCCAGAGAATGTGTAATTTCTCTCTTCCTTTGATCCTTGTTGGAGCAGAGAATTGATTAATATTTTTAAGTCTGGTCCTGTTGGCTCTCTTCTCTTAATCAGTAGCAGATATTAGGTTGAAATAGTAAATGTTGCTTATGTTTCAGTTTTTAAAAAAAACCCTTTGGCCTTCATACTGGGTTGTATGACACAGTATTGGGCTCTATCATATAGCCATCAGTAGGTATAATTCTAAGCAAAAAGATGGAGGGTGGGGACAGTGGCAGAACCTAGTCCTCTTTCTCTTGCCTTTTAAATGACTGCCCTGGCGTTTCACAGGTACTTGAAAGCTAGATTTTCTGTTACGAGATTGCTTTACCTTTATTGTGCTTTTGAATTTTTGGTTTAGAACTTACATTTATTAACATCTGAGTTCTCTATATAGCTTCTCATATTAATCTATTATTTAGTAGAAGCATCAGGTTACAGAAGGGTAAACTGTTGGAAAATATGACTGTGAAAGTTCATAACATGCAGTAGCTTTGAGAAATTAAATGGATGAGTAGTATGGCCTGATAACTGCTCTTTGTTAACCTCAGTGCTTAATTTTCTCCTTATAGTGGCTATGATTTTGGCTACATGGTAAAGTTACTTACGGATTCTCGTTTGCCCGAAGAGGAACATGAATTCTTTCATATTCTGAACCTTTTCTTCCCATCGATTTATGATGTGAAATACCTGATGAAGAGCTGCAAAAATCTTAAGGTACACAGTGTTTTTGCTAATACTAACAATGTAAAAAAAGAAAAAAGAACAAAACTCAAGCTTGTTATTTTCCATCATCATTATTTGTTCAGCATTTCTTTAGGTGCTGATACTGTGCTAGACAGGGTGCATAATACAGAGTTGATTGGCAGAGGGATTTGTGTGGCAACTATCTTTCACCTGGGCAAGAAGGGAGTCCTTCTGTTTCTCTCATCCTAAGGCAGGCATTCTTTATGTGAGGCCTTTGAATCTAGTGAAATAGTTGGCAACATTGTGTATGTGCATTTGTTGTGGATGGAGTCTGTAGTGTTTTAGATTCTCAGAGGGGTTACCACTATCTTAACTGTTGACACATAAGGTTTGCTGTCTAGAGTTGGACTGACATTTACTATTTCCTCAACTTTATTTTACTGAAGTTTGTACTTCAGAGGACAGAGGTCTGGCAAAATTAATGACATAGAAAAGAAAGGAGCAAAATGTGGAATATAACACACAATCATTTGAATGGAAGGAGAGCGTTAAGGGCTAGAAAGAGAGGTTACTGCTGGGGTTCTTCCCACTTCCTGCCACCAATAGAAGGGAACTGAAAAAGGAGCAGGTTGATTCCAGTAGAGGAGTGTGGTTCTGTGATACTATGTTTATTTCCCCTTTTCTTGTTTCCAGGGAGGTCTTCAGGAAGTTGCCGATCAGTTGGATTTGCAGAGAATTGGAAGGCAGCACCAGGCAGGCTCAGACTCACTGCTGACGGGAATGGCATTCTTTAGGATGAAAGAGGTAAGTGCTTTTGATTCTGAGTGCCCATCTGCAGTAACTTGCTGAAGGCTAAGTTACTAAGTTACTTTGTTGACTGATTGTTGAAAATTTATAGTTTCTGTTGGGAGTTGATGGCCACTTTCAGAGCGTGTTTTGTTGCTGTTGTTGTTATGGCGTTCATATCAAATATAGTTTGAGAGGCAGAAGCAGGATTTTGAAGTGGAGGCCACTCAGTATACCTAAGTTCAGAAATATTACAGGCATACCGCATTTTATTGCACTTTGTGTTAATGCGTTTCGCAGGTGTTGCATTTTTTACAAATTGAAGGTTTGTTATAATTCTGAGCAAGTCTGTTGGTGCCCGTTTTCCAACAGCATGTACTCACTTTGTGCCTTTGTGTCACATTTTGGTTAATTCTCACAATATTGCAAACTGTTTCATTATTGTTATTTCTGTTAGGTTGATCTGTGATCAGTGATCTTTGATGTTACTATTGTAATTGTTTTAGAGTGCCATGAACTGTGCTCATGTAAGACAGCAGACTTAATTGATAAATGTTGTATGTGTTCTGACTGCTCCACCAGCCAGCTGTTCCCTGTCTCTCTCCCTCTCCTCGGGCTCCCCTATTCCCGGAGACACAACAATACTGAAATTAGGCCAGTTAATAACCCTACAATGGCCTCTGAGTGTTCAAGTGAAGGGAGTCTTTGTAAGGCTCTAGCTACCATATGTATAGTGATTCCTCTGATGGATTTGGGAAAAGTAAATTGGAAACCTTTTGGAAAGGATTCACCATTCTGGATGCCATTAAGAACATTCATGATTCATGAGAGGTCAAAATATCTGCATTAACAGGAGTTTAGAAGAAATTGATTCCAACCCTCAGGGATGACTTTGAAGGGTTCAAGACTTATGTGGTGGAACTGTAGATGTGGTGGAACTAGCAAGAGAACTAGAATTTAGAAGTAGAGACTGAAGATATGACTGAATGGCTATAATCCCATGATAAAGTCTGAAAGGATGAGGAGTTGCTTCTTATGGATGAGCAATAAAAAATGGTTTCTTGAGATGGAAGCTACTCCTGGTGAAGCTGCTGTGAACATTGTTGAAGTGACAACAAAAGATTTAGAATATTAACTAGACTTAGTTGGTAAAGCAGCGGCAGGGTTTGAGAGGATTGTCTTTAATTTTGAAAGAAGTTCTGTGGGTAAAATGCTATCAAACAGCATCACATGCTACAGAGTCATTCGATGTGGCAGACTTCATTGTTACCTTGTTTTAAGAAATTGCCACAGTCCCCCACCCTTCAGCAAGCACCACCCTGATCAGTCAGCAGCCATCAACATCGAGACAAGACCCTCCACCAGCAAAAAGATGATGACTCGCTGAAGGATCAGATGATGGTTAGCATTTTTTTAAGCAATAAAGTATTTTTAAATTAAATATGTACATTGCATTGTTTTTTTAGATACAATGGTATTGCACTCTTAATAGACTACAGTATAGTGTAAACATAACTTTTATATGCACTGGGAAACCAAAAAATTCGTGTGACTCTCTTTATTGTGATATTTGCTTCATTGTGTTGGTCTGGAACAGAACCTGTAGTATCTCTGAGGTATGCTTGTATTTAGGATTCAGAAAAGCTCTAATCCTTTGAGTCAATTGCTTTCTTCTGATTTCTAGAATATGAACACATTTGTTAGACCACTCATGTATTTTATGTTAAATTCTATTATCAAATACTATATTGAGTTTACTACAATTCATTAGTAAAAAGAATCTGAATTTCCCTTATAGTTTCTTTACTTGCCCACACAATGTTTTAAAACGTGGTTGAAGAGGTAGAGGACATGAGAAGCTGCTTTATACAACTTCTGTCACTGCCATGTGCTGGGCAATGTTCTAAGTCAGTGGTTCTCAACTGGGGCAATTTTGCAGATGTTTTTGGTTGTCCTTCTTGGGGGGTGCTGTTGGCCATGCATCTTCCTATGGTAAGAATTACCTGACCTAATAGTTGTTGAGATTGAACACTCTGCTCTAAGTGCTTATTGTCCATTAGCTCTCTCCTTATAAAACCCTATTATAGTATTACCCCATTTTCTAGGTAGAGAACCATGGCTTAAGAGAATTGAAGTGATTTTCCGAAGGTCACATATTGAGTCAGTCTGAGTCTTAAGCATTGCACTGCCTGTTAAAGGGAAGGGAGGAGGAGAAGGGGGCACTCATATTAAACAGTAGCACACGGATCCTGGCAGTAAAAGGACTTGTGAAAAGTATGTCTTTTCAAAAAGGAGAGCCTACATTTAGAGAAAGGAACATGAAAAGACTACACAGGAAAGACTCGGAGACTTTCTTACCTTTCTTTCTAGTTTGCTAGGTTCTCATTGCTTCAGTAGAGCTGGGAGATGCTGATGTGGTAGTGCTGAAACTTTGAATCTTGGTATGATTCTCACCATGGGTTCTCTGTCCCATTCTGCAGTTGTTTTTTGAGGACAGTATTGATGATGCCAAATACTGTGGGCGGCTCTATGGGCTAGGCACGGGAGTGGCCCAGAAGCAGAATGAGGATGTGGACTCTGCCCAGGAGAAGATGAGCATCTTGGCGATCATCAACAACATGCAGCAGTGATGGCGGCGAAACCCTGCCGGGTGGGCCCTGACCCA
This sequence comes from Choloepus didactylus, assembly GCF_015220235.1. Taxonomy (NCBI): domain Eukaryota; kingdom Metazoa; phylum Chordata; class Mammalia; order Pilosa; family Megalonychidae; genus Choloepus; species Choloepus didactylus. Next base: position 18,730,687 of record NC_051317.1, on the reverse strand, counting down.
GAGTGGTGCTTACTGTGCTGTCTGTGTGGACTTTTCTTCCCTGAGAGAAAATGCTTTTTGGAGCAAACTGTACCTACCATCTGCGTGGAGCGGAAAGACTTCTGTTTTACTGAAGACAAAGATGTCTTTATTTTAGATCCAGAAGAGGGGAGTTTGCTCTGAATTTGTAAACAAGTCTTCCCTGTACCTTATCCCCAAGCCTCTCCTCTCCAGTTGTGTCCTGCCACCAGCATCCATGACTCATTTGACACCTTTTTAAATATCCAGGACCAGTCAGAAACAAACTAGTAAAATGTATATAACTCTTACCTGTTGTCATTCTTTTTCTTTTAAAATTGTTGCTAATCTCTGAGAATGAAGACTTGCTATTATTCTCAGCTGAGCTGAGGGCGTCCAGGGAAAATGGAACAAAATGGTGTTCTTTGAAGTGGGTTATAGGTGTTGAGTCTTTTCCTTTCCTTCTTCCCCTCCCCTCTTTTTTTGACCTTTCTCAAGGACATTTGCTTTCCTCACACTTTGGTAGTCTTTATGTATTATTATATGGAAATGAATTACTCAGTGCTGAAATTTGAAGACCAGATAATGAAAACTTTTCTTAAAAGCAAACACTTCTACTGAATCCATCTACCCCATCATGAGAAACTCCAGAATGGGTATTAAGTTGACCACTTAAAGTCTGTGTTCCATTGTGCCCCTGAGATCTGCTGTCACATGTGCATTATCTGAAATCATTCTAAGTTTTCATATAATAAAGTATCCTGGATTTGAGCCTGAAGGAAATTAATAAGATCAGATTTTTGTATCATAAATTGGCTATATTTTCAGTAATGTGATTTGAGATGGTCATCTGTATTCTCTCACCTCTGTTCGTTTTCCCTGATTTTCTTCAGCAAACCTGAGGAGAAGTTGGGGAGATGGTTTAATGTGAGTACCAGAAATGTGTGTCTTTAAAAAATTGTAGTGATTACATGTAAACAGGGCAGTAAAGGAATTTGATTTTTGTCTATAGAGTTCTCTTGGAGTAATATCCCACATCTGGGGTAGGATTCTCAGGACTTTTTTTTTTTTAATTTAGTCATTTAAAAAATATACACTGTATATTTTTTAAATGACAGTATGGACAGTTTCTAAAAACCAAAAACCCCTTTGGAATGGTGGAAATGAAAACTGGTAACTCATTGAAGTGGGTGAATAGCCTTGCATTTTAAAAGTTTATGGAAAATTCAATCTGAAATGATTCAAAAATGTCAAGTATTATAAGCTGATATTTAAGATGCTTGTAAATATTATTTATGTTTTTAATTTTGTAAAATAAAGATTTTTTTTAACCACTGACTGGTATGGAGATTTGGTCTTTTGTAATTATGAATTGCTGGCTCTGGAACATGGTCATTTGACGTCAGTAACATGGAAGCATCTTATTCATCTTCAAACTCTTGCCTCAATTTTTCACAAGTTTGCATGCATACAGAATATCTCATTTTGTAGGAAGCTTTTAATGAGCAACTGTGTATGTAGATGAATTGCCTCTTCATTTCATACCCCTGCTGATTGTTAGGCCTTCCTTACTAGAAATCCAATTTAGTTCTATTTCCTGCGGTCACTCCGTCATATATGGTGAATTAGCTTGTTAATTAGTGGAATTCTTTTAGACAAATTGAACTTCTGATACTCTAGACTTGGCTCAGGACTGTTTCCAGCCCTTTCTATTGGCACCAAAAATGTGGGGTTGTAAGGCATCTGGTACAGGACCAGACTAGGGATTTTGACTGGGATGCTCACACATATATATATATATGGAGAGAGAGAGAGAGAGATTTCATCATGCAATTTGTGGTAAAAGCAGTGTGTGTCAGTGGTTTTCAACCACGGTGTTTGGCATGCTGGTGACTGCAAGCCTTATACAGATGTTCCATATTTGTATCAGATTAGGGAATTATCTTTGCCATTATAGGGGACAGTTACTGACCTCTCTGTCCGGAGAGATGTTGAGACAGTCTATTTGAACTGGCAAGAACTTCTCATATATATGTGTAGGCAGGGCTGTGTGAGTAGTTATACTCAGAAAGTGATGGTGCTGAAACGTAACCAAGAGATGAACACTAAGTGTATAATTGAATACCCCCACAGACACTGCCAGATGTTCTCAAGTTCTAGTGTTCTAGCCCAATAATGTTGAATGGCAATCACAAAACTAATTTTCAGCCAGTGCTGGTATGAATGAGTTCAGTTTAGAGCCCTTTAATTCCAAGTTATTAATGAAGAGTATTATTTCCTTCAGTTTCCTAGTTTATTAGTCAATAAAATTTCATTGAGCACCTAGTAGACACTGTAATAGATGCTAGGAAAGAATAAAATACATATTAGACATAATTTCTGCTCTCTTTGGGGCTTACAATTGCCCTGTGTTACCAGATAGTAAATAATCCACACAAATATGATCTGTGAAATCTTAGTAAAGAAAAATACAAGATACTGATGTCATTGAGGCTGAGGTTCAGAGTCTTTAGAGAAAGGACATTTAAGCTGAGATCTGAAAGACAGAAAATTTACAGTGAACCAGGCAGAGGAACAACATGGATAAAGACCCTGGAGTGACAAGGTAACTTGGATTCTAGCAGCTAAGACACCAGTGTGGCTGGAATCTAGAAGCAACAATGAGTGTCCTGAGAAGAAGCCAAGAGGTAAAGCCTGGATCAGGCAGTGTCTTTTAAGTCACATTCAAGATTTTTGTCTTTTTTCCTAAGAGAGTGGGAAACTACTGAAAGGCTTAAGCAGGGAATTGACAAGATCTGATTTCCATTTTAGAGCAGTGACTGCCATATGGAGAATTAGTGATAGACAAGATGGCAGATTCAGAGAGACATATTATAACGTGATTGCTGTCATCTGGCTAATTGAGATGGTAGATGGTCGTGTGGACTACTGTTGGAGGTAGGGGAGAGATATTAGAAATAAAATTGGATGGGATAAAAGGACCAAAAATGATTCCTGAATTGCTTGATATATTTCATCCATTTGGAAGCTTGATTCTTTCAGTGCTTTGGCTCTTTGTAGTTCTGATAATCAGGGAGAAAATAAATTACAATAGCTTGAATATATTACTTGGTATTGGAAAGAGAAGAGTTTAAGAGGAAATTGAGTTTTGTCATTTCGATTATGCTACTGGGTAGTTATATTGCTTAGCTGTCAAGTAATAATTCTTGTTCTTACCAACACAGTAACTGAAGTGTGTAAGATTCCTCTAGCCACAGGTAATGGATTTGGTAGAGTATAAAGGAGTTAAGAGCATTTAGAGTTTCTAGTTTAATACTGTTCTGCTCAAGTGAAAGGGAATAAACTGTTTTTCTATGTTTGAACATTACATTGTTCATTTTAGCCAAGATTGTAGAACCGGTATTCAGTTCTCCACCTAGCCATCCCTACTTCTATCTTAGCAACAAGAGTTTCCAGCCCCCTGGTATCAGTGCATCCTCTTGTTATTTATAGTTCACTCAAGTGTATAAAGAATGAGGGTCTCAATTTTACAATATTTCCATTTTAGAGTATAGTATTTTTAAACTCCAACTAGCTAGAATAAAAAAATCAGGTCTCTGAAATCTGCCTAGAGAGTTCCCATTAATGAATTTCATTCCTGTTGTCCACAACAACCCAACCCCAACTCTAGTAACAAAATGAAAATTAAACTGGACACTCATGCAGAAAAGCCTTCACAATGAATCCCAGAAGAAAATACTTCATCTACTGGGAAGGAGTGTTCCTTACCAACCCCACCTCAGAATGTCTGATTTTTAAGTCACAGCAACTGGGATATTATAGAAACATCTGTGCCTGACATTGTTCAAGTATTTACATAACCAAAGAGAACAGACCTCAAGAGAATGCTTATTAGGGAGAAAAATAAGGACAAGGATTTATAAAATAGTATGTAGGTTTCCATTATGCTAAAGCTGGCATTCAGTGATCCAAGTCATTTATGCAAAACTAGGAATGTGCTTTTTTCTTCAGAATAGCTGTGGCTTAAATCTAATTCTCGAAGGATTCTATGATCCAAAAAAGATTACTAACCACTGATACACAATTTCTTCCTGAGCTATTTGATCAACAGTCATTTCTTACAAAACTGAAGGGAGAAAACATGTTTGAGTTACTCATTTGTTCTTCTAAAGCTTTAGTGATTTATCCAAATAAGCAATTATATTAAAAAACAAAACAAAACAAAAAACCGCGAAAACCAAAAAAACAAATTTTCAACCTAAAATTCACATAGAGAGTAAATAGTTCACATGATGGGTAAGGCCTATTTCATATTCAAACTTCAATCTTTGAAAAAGTGGAGGGGGAGAGCCTGGCTTAATTAAAACACAATTTAAAAAACTGTATCAATAGTCATAAGATGCAACCATTCTAACAAGAATGACATGTATATGATAAGGTGAAGTTTTTATAAAGGTAGCTTGTGTTTGAGAACATAACTCTTTGGGTGATTAAAAAATGTTTCTCCTCTTTGGGTGAAACCCACATAAGGCTAATTTAGAGATAACCAGCAATTACTCTGCAGTCTTCTGAGTAACTACTGCTGGCTTTTCATTATCTGTCCTCCAGCAGGAAACCATAACTAAATCCAAAGGTTCGAACTCTAAAACTAGTCAGATTCCATTGTGTCTAAGGGTAGAGCTGATTTAAACTTGAAATCCATTTGTACTGTTTTGGATCACTGCAAAAGCATCGCGGGATCAGCGTGAATGTCTGCTGAGGTATAAATGCAGAGGTGAAAGGTGTCGAACGTTTTGAATTTAGCCGTTGTTGAGAGGTCCTTGAAAGTTCATATGGAGAAAGTCTGGCAGTGTCTTTTGTAAACTTGAGTGCTGCCATATTTCTGAAGGAGCTGTTGGGCCTGTTGCCGCATTTCCCGGGTCACCCAGCCAGGACACTGGGACCCAATGTGAAGCAGGACGAGGCAGCACTCCAGCACATCTGGGAAGGGCCAGTTCTGAAAGATGACATGCAAATGAATTAACAAAGCATTTGCACAAGAGTCACAAACATCTGTACAGAAAGCAGCAGTAACACAGACTTCATCAACCCTCTCTTCTCAGGCACAGTTGAGACATTTCTCTCATAAGACTCTTCATCCATTAGTTACTCTAAGGAGAGATGATACTCAAAACTGGGATGGACACTGAGATGTCCTTCTCAAATGATACAATCCTTTCAAAAGCCCTACTTAAATACACTGAAAAAATGATGTTTCTATTACTATTAGGACTATATCCAAAATACCCATCTGTAAGCTATTAAATACATGCTACCAATTTTAATTTTTCTTCTTACCTCCCACCTGCAAAATTTGGTTTCTCTGAAGACTGAGGTATGGAATTAACTTGTGTGGTCAATAATTCTACTCTCACAAAACATTTTTGCTAACCAAAGGGAACAGATCTTAAGTTTTTAAGCACATATAGATGTGTAGAGATTTCAGAAACTAAACACAGAAATGGTGAACTTGACTGATAAAACAAAAAGTAATGTTTTACCAAATGAACTGCTATACATCTTACCTTAATACTCTCAGGAAACTTAGCCATTTTCTCATTTGCTTCTGTAAGCCTTTTGGTTAATTCAGGCAGAGAAACTGGTTCATTTTTTTCTTCTTTACTAGTAATAAAATGACAGTACAAGTCATGTCTTGCCCCTGATAACTTTTTGGTCTATTCTTCTATAAATAAAATTCTCTTATCACCTGGCTCTTTGTCTCTCATCTTTAAATATAGAAGTCAAGAGAAGGCAATTTATTGTGATGTGATATAAAGCAAAAGTTGGAAAAAACAACATTATTCCCTAATTCCTAGTTCTCAGACACACAGTCCCAGTGACAATTTAGGATTTGCAGGGAATTAGAGCTGGATTTCTCTGGGGAAAGGGTTAGACAGAGCTGGAGCTCTTAAACTGGGATCCATGTGGATGTATAGATGAACATTTTTCTGGGTAGAGTATGTTAAACTTCTGAAAGAGGTCCTGTGATCCACAGGCTAAGAGCCACTTTTTAGATGTTTTTCTTGTTATAAAAACCAAACCTAAAGCTGCCTGGAGTGTGACAGCTTACTAGCGAAACGACTCATTCTCTGATTCATGATTTCAATGGAAGTGTTTTCAGAGGATTAAAAACAGGCTTTAAAGCTTCTTAGTCTTAATTTTTAAGTTAGTAATAGTTGTAAGTTTATTGATTGTACTACTTACAATGTTCTAGGGCATGTGCTGGGGGACATATTGCAGGTAAAAGGCATTCAGCATAGTAACCAATCAATAATTAAGAACTGAAAAACCCCATGGCAGAGCACCCTGTGATAATGCAAATTCAGCTCTACAGGGATTGGTAATCAGCTCCTGTCCTCCATCTGGCCTCTATTTTCAAATATGTGTGATTAGGAAGTGATGGCATTCTGGTCATTTGGGATTTTCTTAGTTCAGTGTGCCGTTTTGTACACCATCCTTCTTGTGTGTTTTGTTTTTGTGACAGTACAGAGCTGAAAAACAATGTTCTTTATTAATGATGCGATAATGCAACCCCAAATTTTACCTGAGTGATTTTTTTGGAACCCACTTATTGCACAATAGCAGGATTTTACTGTATTATTGTTATTAGTAATATATGTAATTTTGTTTAATTTTACAAACAACCAAGTAAAGTGTTTGTTGGTAAGAAACTTTTTGCCTTAGGTCACCCAGCCAAGCCAGGATTAGAATCCACATCTGACTCCAAAGCCTGTGCCTTACTTAGTAATGACCTGATCTATACCAAGTGTTTATTTTTATTTAACTAAATGAGAATCCAGCACCGTATTTTAAATCCCATCATGTACTTGACTCAATACTTACCACTGGCTCTGAGGGTTAGAGGGGGACCTTTCTGCTTCCTGCTCAGGTTCATTCCTTTCAGGATCATTCACTGAGGATTTACAGAACTGACTCTTCTGGTGCTGGCGAATCATTTCTGCCAAGGTGTCCTGGACTTCAGCAATGGTTCTCTGTGAGTTCTGGAGACTGGCATGCTTTTCTGAAAAGAGCTCATTACAAGCATTCAGCATTTGTTCACTTTCTTCTGTGAGTCTCAAGTCTGCAGGCTCACTTGGCTCTGGCTGAGAAGAAGCTTCAGGGTCAGATTCTTCAGGACTGGCATTGTCCAAATACTGTCTTTCCTCAACAGAGTTCTTCCTTCTGTGACCAACCCTTACCCAGACACTGGATTCGGGGCAAGGCCTGGAGAGAGACCACCAAAATTCATACAGACGCCCGTAAATAAAAAAGGCCTCCAAACTTTTGAAAGCTGGTGTGTCGGGGGATCCCAGTTTGGCTCTTAGGTGGTCACAGCCTAGGGGAAGAAAGAAATGATTTTGGGTTGTACATTCACCTGCCAGAAATCTGGCTTCCTACCATCTATGAGGCAGATTCCAAGAAAGGACAGCAGCATGATCCATGGGACTACAAGCTTTCTACCAAAAGCCTACTGGAGCTAAACATTTCCTGGCCTGGGACAATATGCTTGTTGCTACAGGCCAGGAGTCACTGAAAGCAGGATAGAAAAAGCACTCCCAGTTGTCCCTGTCCCACTGGACTGAAGGCTCTAGGGTCACAATGACTAAGGTAAGAATCTCTAAAAATCATAATAATCTAGTTAACCAGCTAATTATGCAGCCCAAGGAATGTCTATGTTTTTGCTATGTGTCTCCATTTCTTACTACCTTGTGACTACATTAGTTTTTCTCCTTCTTTCTTAAAAGTGACTGTGTGGACTCCCTTTATCTGGTGTATGGACAGATGAGTGGAAAAAAGGGGGACAAAAAGTAAATGAATAATGGAGGGGGGTAGCATGAGAAGTTTCAGGTAATCTATTTTAATTCCTTGGGGTAATGAAAATGTTCAAAAAATTGTGGTGATGAATGTACAACTATATGATGATACAGTGAACAAGGGATTGCACACTTCGGATGACTTTATGGTATGTGAATATATCTCAATAAAACTGCATAAAAAACCAAAGTAACAAAAAAATAAAAAAAATAAAAATAAGTCCCTTATTAAAAAAAAAATTGTGTGGAAAGTGTAGGAGGCAATAAGGAGGGTACAGCCAGGAAAGGAAAATGGCTCAGTTGTTCTGGCTACCTCTAGGAGCGCAGATAAGAGGATTCAACCTGTTCACTAAAATGACGTAACTGGCCAGTCTCTTCCTCCCAATAAACTATGTACTCCCTGTGCCACCCACCACGTGGTGGCTATAGGTTATAGTATTTGCCAGGGGGCAGGCCCCATGCAGAGGCGGTAGTGAGTTACCCTTAGGAAGAAAGGCTGAGCAGACTTCCTGCATGATGGTGAAGTTGCCGGCGTCATAGCTCCGGAACCACCCGCCCGAAGTAGTGCTTTCACGGCCTCATCCCAGGCAGCCACCTCTTGGCTCAGCACTGCCAAGGTCAAGTCATGGCAGATGTGAAGCAGGAGCTGAAGGGAGGAGGAGGAGCCAGAATCTTAATTAAACAACCCCCCCCCCCCCACACACACACCAGGTACTGAGGACAACACCAGAAATGTTCCTATCAACTGCACTTGGAAACAAGCACATACAAGTCACATTTAAGAAAGATCCTACTATCTCCACTACCTATTTATACTCCCCTATCAGAAACTTCCATATCTAGTTGCACAGCAACTTATACAATTTGATGTTAAGGTCTGTTCATTTTAAGAAAATGCCTTGACACTTGCATTTAAGTAAATAAAAAAGTTAGTTTCTGGAACTAAAAGCTGTAATGTTTTGAAAAGTTGAGATGCAATTAACATAAAATAAAGCTTATAAATGTGCAATTTGATGGGTTTTGATAAACATAGTTCTGAAACTCCCACCATAATCAAGACATAAAATATTTTCATTAACTCAAAATATTCCCATGGGCCCCTAAAAAGTCAATCCCATCCCCTTGCCCCCTGGCAACCACTTATGTGCTTTTTGCTACTATAATTTTGCCTTTTCTAGAAAACATATAAATGGAATCAGTTATGTAGTCTTTTGTGTCTTGGTTCTTTCACTCACCATACTGCTTTTTGAGATTCACTGATGTTATTTGTGCACCACTAGTTTGCTCCTTCTTATTTCTGACTAGTATAGTATTCTATTGTAAGAATGTGCCATGACCTGTGTATTCATTCAACAGTTGATGGACATTTGGGTTGTTTCAAGTTTTTGGCTATATTGTGAATAAAGCTGCTGTGAACATGTGTACAGGTCTTTATGTGGACACATGATTTCATTTCTCTTAGTGAAATTTCTAGAGATGATATGCTAGGTCAGGTGGCATGTGTATGTTTAACTTAATAAGAAAATGCCAGACTGTTTTCCAAAGTGCTATAGCATTTTAGGAAGTCTTGTCCCCTTTCCTAAAAAGAAAGTAAAAATAGTGAAGGGTGTTTATAGGATGGATTTAGCAGTTAAAAATCAATCAACTTGGTCTCTTTGTATTGACATGGATAGGTTTTACAGTGGCCAGTGAAATTGGCAAGTCGCAAAATACTGCATATGGTATGATATAGGGATTGCTTTTGGTGAGCTAGGAAAGGGCAACGGACTGAGGAGGGAAACAAGAGGGATGGATTTCAACTCTATCTGTCGAGGTGTATTTCATTTATCAAAAACCAAACCAAAACCCAAACAAAAAATTATGTGAAGCAAAATGACAATGTCAACCTTTGTTCAGTTTGGGTGATGGGTTCTTATTTTAGTATTCTCTGTGATCTACTTCAATGCTAAAGGGCTTTAATTAGTCTGAGGGCTCCTTCTAGGAAGCCTGGACCTGCCTTAGACCTTCTAAAATGCAACTGGTATTCTATTTGTGTCCTTATTATATTAGACACGGATTAAGGAAGTCTTGCTAGTGAGTGATTAATATCGAATGCTGGTACAGATGGAGTACCTGTTTGGAGGGAGTGTTATTTGTAGCAGAAGGGTACTCGATGCTTTGTAGCTTCTGAAGTGCTGTCTGGAACTGCAGTGGGCTTTCAAGGCCAAAGACGCTCTTCCACACTGCCGTCACCCTCTCCACGAAGGGCCCTTCAGTGCCTGTGGTCCAATCATGGTAAGAAGGGGAAGAGCTTTTGCACTCTGAAAATTGCCTTTCCTCCAGATGCTTGGAAAGTAGCTCAAGGAGGCAAAACACCAGTCTTTGACCCTGGAACCCAACAAAGAAGAGAATGGGTTACACAAGGGAGTGTTTTCATTTTGTAGAGAGCTTTCTTCATTTCCTCAAAGTACCCCCCTTTTCATCTTTAGTAACCAAACTCCCTTAGAGGGCTGCTCAATTTGTATGTGAGGGGAGAAGAGAGATGATCTAACATACATTTCCTATAGCCATAGCCCTTGGGAGTCCAAACAATTATTTTTATAATATGGAACCCTAACCATAGCCCTACCCCTCTACAATTTAAGCCACATACAGGCCAATCATCTAAGACTTGTGGCCCATTTTGAGAAAAGATGGGCTGAGCCCATCAGGTTCTTTCCCCAAGCCTAAACTTCAGACTAAGGAATACAGAAGTGAAGTGTAATGGCAGAGGGTGCTGCAGCAGGCAAGCTGTGTAGATGTGAGAGCTGGGGCAGGCATTATGAGTCAGGTCCAAGCAGACTGAACACAAGGAGTCAGCTGGAAGAGCAGACAGCAGAAGCACAGAGAAAAGGCCTGGGAAGTTTCAATTTTTTTGTTGGACTTTCAGTTGCCATGAGATTCCTGTGTACACCTATAATGATCTTTTCTCCAGTAAGCTTGGGAGGATCTCTCTTCCTTACAGCCTAAATAGCCCTATATTTAGCCACAGCTTATGGTTTTTCTTGTTTTTTAAGGATGTCATCTAAGTGAAAAAATGAAATGCCAATAACTATTCTGGAAACTTATTTTTGTTGTGGATAAATTAAAATCTCTCTAGCTCTGGTCATTTTGTAAATACACAAAGCAGCTGTATCTTTGAGAGTTCTACAACGTTTCCTCTGTTTTTTATTTTGCTTTTCCCAGAAAACTACTGCCCAAGCTACCTCCCCACTTAGCAATTTCCTTGGGCTTCAAATAGTCAGCTAGGAACTGTCTTTAGGCCCAGTTACTCTGCTAGAGAAAGAGGAACTAAAAATGCTCAGGTTGAAATCTGACAAAGTCATCTAAAATGGACCAAATGGTTACATGTTTTGGAAACTAGGTGAGAGTGCTCATGCTTTAAAAGAAATCTCAGTTTTGATGTATCAGAAAAGGCAGTAAGAGGTTACTCATTTATGACCAGCGAGGAATAAATGACCATACTTCTTTATAGCTTCTAGCTCAAGAGAAAATCATCACAATTTTTATAAGAGGTCAATCCTTCTCTCTCTTTAAAAAAGACTGTGCTGATGATACCAAAGAAGACATACTAGACTGCCACCCCAGGGGCTGGGCTGCCTCAAGTCTACTCACAGATTATATACACAAACCAATGACAATGACTATTTATGACCATATTATCTCTTACTCTGAATATGCCAACTGACAAGCCACTGTATTTCAATGGGATAGTATGGCCAGGCCCGGGTGGACATGTCTTAAGAATACCTGCCAAATTGATACAGCTTATGCACCTGGGTATCCACTTGGAATTCAACTAGAAAAGGATTCAGGGCCCTTCCCTCCCAAACATGAGCAGATGAAATAACAGACCGACCTTTAGACTTTCATGGAGCTGCAGGGCCTCCTGGGCGCCCACCCAGTTCCTGGCCAGAAGCAGCTCTTGTGCACACCGGAGAGCCAGTGAAGCAGACAATTCTTCCTCTCCTACGATTGCAGCCAACTCGGCAGCTGTTCTGAGTGATGCTGCATCCCCCTTTTTGGCCAAAACTTTGGCTGCATCATAAGTGGAAGTGGCCCCTAAATAACTACAATATAAAAGAAACCCCAAAGTGTTACAACAAATCTCCTACTTCCACTTCCCAGGGGGTCAAATCATTTCTTCCTGCCCATTTTGTCTTGTGGATCTTCCTGTGGCCCCAGGTGTCACTGTCTCTAGTTGTTCTGACAAGGCTGTGGCAAGCCAGCACGGCTGAGCAGAGTAGGAGGACAATTTCACATGGGTTAAGGACGTAATGGCACCTCCTTAGTTGCTGAGGAATCACACCCTCTTATTTCTCTTATTTGATGTTCCAAGACATCACCGGAAAAAAAAGGATAATTTCTGAGTCAGCTACTGAAGTTTCTTGAATGGTTAGGTAATTTCAATGAGGTTGATCCTGGTGAGGCTTACAAAGTTGGTTTTTGTTTTTAATACAGTTTTATTGAGATATATTCACATACCCTATAGGCATCCACAGTATACAATCAACTATTCACAGTACCATCATATAGTTGTGCATTCATCACCAGAAACAAATTTTGAACATTTTTCTTACTCCAAAAAAACCCAAAAAAAACAATAATAAAAATAAAAGTAAAAAAGAACACCCAAAACATTCCCCATCGCACCCTATTTTTCATTTAGTTCTTGTCCCCATTTTTATGAAGTTGGTTTTGATAACCAAGCATACTTTTTTACTTGTACCCATTTTACCTCCACCTCTAAACTTATTACTTTTATTCTTGTCCTGCTCTTCTAGGCAGAAACCCTTCAGTGTTCAGGCACGCTCCTATTTCCCTTAGGGTTGCTTACCATTTGGCTGCCATGGCATAATGACCATCTTTTTCTAGGTTGGCTCCCCAACTGAGGTACAGGTCCTTTAGGATTGGGTCGTCTGGGCGCAGCCGGGCCTTGGCAACTGCAACAGCTTCCCTGAGGGAAAAGAGATAATTAACCAATATGCAAAGGCTCTTCTCCTTAGGTCCTAGAAGGGGCTGCAAGATAGGACAGACGGTCTCTTCTGTGTTGTCTATATTGTTCCAGCTTCCTATAAAAGACTATATTCCTGCACTACATGGGCAATTAAAAAATGCACGCTGTGCTCGATTCTTCCCCTAGGTCAGCAGTTCTTAAAGTGCAGACCCTTTCAGGGGGAGTTCATGAGATTGAAACTATTTTCATAATAATGCTGAGTTTATTTGCCTTTTTTTTTTTACTGTTAATATTTGCACTTATTATGCAAAAGCAAAGGTGGGTAAAACTGCTGGTATCTTAGCAAAAATCAAGAATAGTGGCCCTTGCAGTAAACAAAAACAAAAACATAAAACAAATGTCCTTGATAAAGCAGTAAAAATTATTAAATAAACGAAGTAAGCATGTCAATTCATGGAAAACAACCAATATTATTTGTTGCCAATGACAAAATTTGAGCTTTCAAGTTAAAATTAGATATTTGAAAAACCCGTGACTGTGAGCTTGATAGCTTCCCAAAAAGATTTTTCTGATGAGAGTGATGGTGATATTAAGGAGTGTGATTTTTTGAGATATTTTAAAATAAAACAACATCTGAAAGAGCTGCATGACTCAATGAACCAGCATTTTCCAAATGACAGCTTCTTAGTTGAAGCCAACATAATGTTGTAGCTGGAATAATACTGTTTTAGATTAAGGTGATCTGGAGAGAACAATATTTAAGAAATATTTTGGAATTTCCTCTTCCAGCAATGACGGAGTAATAACTGGGACCAGACTTGCCCTCCTGCCACAAAACTGAAAAACTGGACAAAACATGTATGAAACAATTGTTTTCAGACACTAAACAATAGACAGTGCAGGATTGTGCTGCCTGAGAAAAGAGGAACAAATGAGGCGTGCTCTATCATGGCTCTGGCCTTCTGTATGAAGGCATTTTCCAAGGGGAACCTGAGCAGAGCCATAGCAGTATCTTGAGTTGAGAAGAGACGAGGCAACTGGAATTTGAAGGGTAGGATAATTGGAAGGAAGGAGCTTCCCAGAGAAAAAGATCTCCAGAACTTTGGTTAAATGTCCCACTGAACACAAGCTGGGCATGGGTAGGATAAAACACGAGGCTGGACAAATCACAATTATGAAACTGTAAGCTGAACAATTCTCAGAGCTCACTCAGGGCTTAGAGACATTTGAGTTCTGACCAGTCAGAGTAAAAAATCCCTGTTGAGTACTCAAGGAATTCAGTAAAGACACCAGAAGGGTCCTATGCCTTGGTAGAAGGGCCGGCCACATGAATCCCAGAAAAAGGGTTTCTAAACCTGCCCTAACAAAGCTTAAAAAGAAACCTCAAAATACCGGGATGATCCACAATTAACTTTACTGCCTGCCAAAACAAAGTCCAACATTCTTTTAAGGAAGACAACAAAATCCAAAGTAGAAAAATCACAGAGAAAACCTCAACAAAGCATTTTAACAAACTGTTGAAAATCAGTGAAGAAAGTATACTGTTGTATATGAGAAGTGATACAATATTATCTGAAGGTATGCTGTGATAAGTTAGAGATTATCATAAACCCCAGAGCAACATTAAAAAACAACAACAACAAAGGAATATAGCTAATATACCAGTACTGGAGATAAAATGAAATTCTAAAAATACTCAGCTGATCCAAAAGAAAGCAGGAGAAGAAGAAAAATGAACAAGTAACAGATGGGACAAATAGAAAACAAGCAGCAAGATGGTAGATTTTAAATCAACCATATCAACAATTACATTAATAAAACACTCCAATCAAAAGGCAGAGATTGTCAGACTGGATAAAAAACAAGACCCAATTGAATGCTGTCTACAAAGAATATCTCGCTCCCTCTGTTCGCTTATACTCACATATCTATTGTAGTGAAAGAATAAGCACTTGGACAGGAAGGATTCGTACCAATCCCAGGAGAGTGGTTACTTCTAGAGAATGTGGAGATGAAGATAGAAGGAAAGATAGGGATGGAGATAGGGGAAAGGCAATTCAATGAAATCTGGAGTGTTAAGTATTTTTTCAAAACCAACCAACACACACAGAGAGCTTTTGGGATGGCTGACAAGATTTTGTCTCCTTTCATAGGTGGGGCTTAAAGAGAGTCCCTCTTTTAATAATTCATTAGGCTGTACATTTGTCTTATGCTGTTTTCTCTTTCTGTGTTACTCTAACAATAAAGGAGTTTCTTAAGTATAGGTGATTGGTGCCTGGATGTTCGTTAAGCTAGTGTACATATGTTTCTGTATGCTTGAGATGTTTAATTACAATAAAGATTTTAGGTTGGTTATCAGGAAGCAGAACTGTTGAGTAGATTATTTTTATATTATATCCAATCATTAGCTTAATTCTAGGGTCATACAGACCTGTAGAAATGGTTTGACTTGAGCAGCTCTACAGCTTCATATACTTTGTGGATGGAAAGCAGGTGAGAGGCAGCCTTGACATACTGATCCTGAAAACACAACTGTTTGGCAAAAGCTTCCACAGCCCATAGCCACATGTGGTAGCCAGCTAAAAAAAAAAATCAAAGATGGTGATATATAAATAAATAAATAAAGCAAGTTTAAGAGGGGAAAAAAAAAGACACATATATTCAGGTTGAAAAATGCTTTGTTTCCATAGTCACTGCATTAAGCATAGCACTTAGACACTAATTCAACTGCCATTACAGGTCATCTGCCTACCCTCATCTGCACATATTGAAACATAAATTATTTCTTTGATTACATAAAACATACAATATGGCACAAAATTCAAAAGGTACAAAAGGACAAAAAACTCAGGAGAGTGGTTACCCCAACTGGGAAGGGGGTTCATAGTGACTGGAAGGGAGAATGAAGGGAGCTTCTGGGATCCTGGTAATGCTATGCTTCTTGATATGGGTGCTGGTTACAAGGGTGTATTCACAGCTTGTGAAACTGACTGTACATTCATGATCTGTGTACTTTTCTTGTTATATAATATCCTTCATTAAAAGCTAAAAACAAAACAAAACAGGACATGGCATAAAAGCAAGGTTTCTCTATTATACTGACACTCCTATTCTTTGCACCTCAAATTTTTTTCCCTGGAGGCAACCATTGTTACCTGTTTCTTTTGAAGCCTTTGCAAATAGTCTATGAATATCCAACCACAGATGGATACATACAAATGAGAAAATACTATATATTCTGTTGTACATCTACACCTTGATTCTTACCATATTCTGGAGCTCCATTCCATATAAGAACATACAGAGCTGCCTCATTCTTTTGGCACCTGTGAGGGTTCTACTGTAAGAATGTACATGATTTAACCAGTCCCTTTTGATAGGCCTAGAGTTTATTGCAGTCTTTTGCTATTACAGAAACTGCTGCAATGACAGTTTATGTATATCTGTCATTTTGCTTGTGAATATAGTTGAACTTCTACAATTAGAATTGCTGAGTCAAAAGATACATGCATTTTAAATTTTAAAATTTAAATTCCTTGTCCTTCAAGGAATTGTCAGCAATTATACTCTTGCCATCAATATATATCAATGACCTGATTTATTAGTGAGCCTACTGCTGCAGAAAAAAATTAGTTTTGCATCATATTAGTAAATTGTAAGTGATGTTGGGATCAAGATTGGTACTGCTAAGAGCCATCTTTAGTGAAATTATCCTAGAGATGACAGAGCTTTTGTTGAAAAGAACATACCTACTGGTGCCATAGCCACGAGATTGTCTGTCAGCTCCCCTCTTTCTGCTGCAGTCTGAAGAACACCTTTTAAATCGCCTTTCCAAAGCATGAGCTGGTGAAATAATTCTGGGTGGCCATTTTCCAAGTGACCTTTTCCTGTTTGGAAGAGAGATAATGTTTGGAATGTGTTTCAGAAACGTGTGTTTCACTGACTTCTAAAAAAAGAAAAGAGGCTGAAAGAATGGAACAAACTCTTAGAATATGTGGCCACTTGCTGATGGGTAAACCACTGACCACAGTGATCATAATGGGGCCTGAAGCCCACCAGTCACTTGTCCATCCACCCACTTGCACTCAGTCACTCAGGCAACACTGTATATTTAGGGGGGGTCCTTTGCTAGAGTCAAAGGGTGTATGTAAATAAGCAAGTTGGGGAGCTCAAAACCTAGTAACTTGACATGTAAAACTAACCATCACAACACCACAGATGGCAACCATAAAGAGGTATATGTAATATTAGGGGACCACAAAGATGAAAGGGATTATCTGGATCTGCCTCACCTTCAACATCAATCATCCTGTACAGGGTAGCCCTGTCTGTGAAAAGCCCCAGGTGAAATCTTTCCTCAAGATCAGCAGACACATCTTCTTTTAACTCTGTTCATTTAAAGAGACAAAATATCAGATGAAATCATTACATAGGTTACTGTTTTCTGTCCAATTACGTCGGAATATATCCAGAACAACCATTTCAGATATTGAGAAAAAAAGGGTCCTATGCCCTTGTTTACCCTAATGGAGACTTTTAGTGTTTACAAAGGTAGCAAAATAAGAAAACTGAGTTTGCTAAACTCAGCCTTGGCAAAATCCAGTAAGACAATACAGTTTGTTAAAAACAAAACAAAACAAAAAAACACACAGGTTTTTTCAAATAAAAACAAAACAAAAAACCCCAGACTTTTAAAAGCAAACCCAGATTTAAATTTCAACATGTAGTTAAATTTGGTTTAAAAACCAAACCAAATCAAACACTTAACAAGTAAAGAAATATCCTTAACATTCACCATGATCTACTAGGAAGGGATTCGAGATTTATTCTGTTCTGGTTTTAAACAAGTAATTTTCCAATAAGGGAAAGAATGTAAAACTATATGATTAATTGTATAAGTTATAGGACATTGTCACAAAATTCAGTGTTAAGTATATGTGATGTTTGGGTTCATGTGTCAACATGGCCAGGTGATGGTACCCAGTTGTGCGGTCAAGCAAGCACTGGCCTAACCTGCTGCATGGACATTTCGTGGACTTAAATCACAAGTAGGCTGACTGCATCTATGGCTGTAATCAACTAAGGGGAGTGCCTTCCACAATGAGACATTTAATCCAATCAGTTGAAATCTTTAAAAGGAGAGGTGATGAATTCAGCAGTCAGAAGAGAATTTCCATCTCTATTTCGGCTAGCCAGCTTCTCCTGTGGAATTCCACCAAAAGTTTCATCGGAGTTGCCAGCTTCCAGACTTCCCTATAGAATTTGGACTTGTGCATCCCCACAGCTACGGGAGACACTTTTATAAAATCTCATATTTACAGATATCTCCTGTTGATTCTGTTTCCCTAGAGAATCCTGACTAACACAGTATATAAAAGCATAAGGTATTTCTGGAAAGAGACAAGAAACTATTAACAGAGTGGCCTTGGGGAAGAAGTGGAGGACTAGGCACCAGCGGTGGTAGACTTACTTCCTCTATTTTCTTTTATATTGTTTGAATTTTATTTTATCATGTACATCCCTTTTCAACACATAAAATTAAAAAAAATTATATAGTTTCTCAAATATGAAAATAATGGGCATTATATGAGGACTTTGAAAAACAAAAACTTCCTTCAAATTTTTTTTAAGGAATTGCCATATTATGGGTATATTTCCAATATGCAAATAGTTTTAATTCAACATAAAGACACTGTTTAATGGGGAAAAATAGTTGAAGGAGTCAATTCATGCAGAGATATTTAAGATGACAAACTAATCCTATCACACAGATGACTGTTAACAACTAGATTTATAAAAGAGAGTACTACATCTCAAAGGTATTGGGTAGTGCTGACAGTGGTTTAGAATTGGGAGTTTGGCAGTGGGATGGGGATGGAAGACATGCTGGAAAAGAATGTAGAAATACAAACAATTTTAAACATTTGTTTGTTCATTCATTCAACAAATAAGTAAGCACCTCTTATGTGCCAATTCCCAGAGACCATGGAAGTGTATTTTTGTACCTTTGGAATGTTTTGCAGTTGCTAGTACCAAACAGTCCTGATGAAGTTCCTCTTTAGATCTGTGGTCCAGACTTGTACTCAGTGGAAGCATGGAACGAGCTTTTCTCTTCTTGATTAAGGCTTCTAGAAATGTAATAAAAATATAGGCAGTCTGACTCAAGAAGAGCTGATTAGAAACACAAAGGTGAATATGCCCATTGTGTGAAAGTAACCTACTGGATAGATACTATCGGGCACAGACAGTTCCTATTCCAATAAAGAACTTTCAAATTAAATTAGCTGAGGGGCAATGTTCATAATACACACAATACTGCCTTTGCAAACACCGAAGAAACAGTATCAACAACTGTGAAAGAACATATTAAGTGCTAAATAAATTTTTTTAAAGCATGACCCCAAACTGAAACATAATCAAAATACCTTACAAATATTTAAAAACAAAACAAAACAAAACTTGATTTTAAGTTGCACGTAATACTTTAGGATGCTTTAACAAAATATTTTAATTATTAGACACCAACCTGGCTTCTCTTTAGGTGGCTCCTTTTTTAGTAAAGTGACTTTGTTATTAACGGTGACTTTTGACTTTTCAGGGCCTAAGGAATCTGGAGGGTAGATAACTGGTTCTCTAGAAACTACGTCATGGGGGAAAAAGAAAGAAACAGTTTGGGATAAGAACAATGCCAGATCTGGTTAGTTTTAAACATTCAGAGGTATACCAGTGAGGTGATTTTATCTATTACTGAAACATGAGATAAAATACTTTGGAAAGGAGGCATGGGTAGATTCCCCTTCCCTACCTTACAAAATAGTTGTGTTCCAGAAATCTGTAAGTTCTTTATTTAGAGCTTGATTAAGTGATCTAAGGAGAAGTTACAAGCTTTAGCCTGCACAACTGTATACAATAGGCCCAGGAGTTCAACCTTTGTTTAGGTGACAAAGCACTTTTGACATATTTAGGTTGGCAAAATACAAAGTGCATATTTAAGTATACAAACAAGAAACAACTTTTATTAATAGAAAATATATGTATTTGATATGGAGTCACAATCTTGAGCATACTCAATCATGAACTTTTTTTTTTAAACAAGCTGTTTTTGTGCAGCCATTTTATGATAAAAAGATATTTTGATGAACACAGGAAATAAATACATTAAGCTTTTAGCACTATGACCAAACCACAGGTGCAAAAAACATCCCTTGGGATGGAGAGGGTCAGGGCTGGATGACACTGTACCATTTATTTTGGCCATTTTAATTGTCATAACAAATATTTTGTTTTAGAATTAAGCATGAGTCACTGCTTCTATTTAAACTCTTTTCTATTTAATCATTCATTTTAACAAGTAATCGACATCAGCAGTTTAAAGTTAATATACAAAAGAATAAAAGTGCTAAAATTTTATCCAATAATTTTTTTTCAAACAAGAAGTCGACTATATTACTGGAAATTAATGATGGAATCCTGGAAAACTGTTTGTGAGAAATCTGAGAACTGCCACTTTAGCTTAACAGATTGGAAGAACCTTAGCACCATTCATAATTTTGTTCTCTGAGGAGAAAGCTAGGAACAAACTATAGGTAGGAAAAGTGAGAATTTGCAAGTTCCCAAAATGGTGGTAGCTAGTAAGTCAGATATTCGTGAGTCAAATGACAAACTACATGGCTAATGATACCATATTAAAACTTTCTCCCTAAGTTTCCATGTACATGCCATCTTAGCTTTACTTTGTCCCATAGTTTTACCCTGTCCAAGTTGACAAGAGAAGTTTTCTGTACAGAACTTCACCATTTCCATCCCAATCACCCATTAGATTCTCTTAAACACTTCAAGAGTGTTTATTTTAGAGGCTTAAATAAAGATTTAAAAAATACTAACACGGTTTCCAAAGACACCAAAGACACAACGTGGGTTAATAAAGGAGTTGGGAAGATAGGTAGGTCAGAGGCAGAAAAGTTTCAGATTGAATAAGGAATTTGCTTAGTTTCCTAGACATGCGTAAGGAGTCCTGGGGAGTTAGTGAAACACAGGATTGCGCCACATACCCACTGAAGCGAGGCTACAGGGTGGCTCTGGCTCCAGTGCTTCCTCCTCACCCTCCTGGTCTGATACACCATTTTCAACAGGTCCTGAGTTCTCCTTTATGCTCTCTTCTTCATTCCCATCAAATGATTCCTGTTTTATAGGCATTCTCGAGGTTGGCTTTTTCTTCTTTTTGGGTTTTGGCTTAGGTTGAGAGAGCCTTTTTTTCTCTAATTCAATACTTTTCTTGCCTATAGGAATCACAATAAGAAAAAAGACTAAAATATATATTCTTGGTTAACAGCACCCTTGGAGGAATCACCCATATAACCTCATTATCCTTTTTCATAGCATTCTTGTCCTTTCCCTTCCTCCTGTGAATTTTAAGAGTTATAGTATTAAACCAAACCAATCTCTTTTGGAATTTCATTAAATCATACCCAAATGCCCCTGAATACTTTAGTCTGTAACCTACAAACAAGGACATTCTTCTACCCAACCACAGTACAACCATCCAAATCAGGATATTAATATAGTTTACTGCTGTCTACTCCTAACACTCTATGTAAGTTCTGCCAGTTATACCAAGAAAGTCTTTTATAGCAAAAGGATTCAGTCTGGGATCCTGAATTACACTTGGTTGTCAAGTTTCTCTAGTTTCCTCCAGCCTGGAAAGGTTGATCAGTTTTTCTCTGATTTTGATGACTTCGAACTTTTAAAGATCACAGGAATTATTTTGTAGAATTTCATTCAGTTCAGGATTGTCTGATATTTCCTCTTGATTAGATTTAGGTTATGCATTTCTGACTGGAATATACAGAAGTCATGCTGTGTTCTTCCAGTGCAACCTATCAGGGAATACATATTTTGTCTCATTACTGATGATATTTACTTTGATCATCTGATTAAGGGGAGGTGTTGAAGGTTTCTATGTGAAAATTGTTTTCCCTTTGTAATTACTAAGTCTTTACATCCACTAGTTTTAGGATCCATTGATGTTTCCTGACTAAATGAATCTTACTATCTGATAATTGCCAAATAGTGATTTTCTCATTCCATCATTCTTTCTAGATTTATTAGCTGGCATTCTACTTTAAGGAGGAGTTTTTGCTTCTTGCATTCATTTATTCCTATTTTAGGTTATAATCCATTACTGGTACTTACTTTCTAGCTTAAAATTTTTGACCTTTGCTTATTTTTAAACCTACTTTATGGAGGTTAATTTAATACAATAAAATATACCCATTTTTAATATTTCAATGAGTTTTGACAGATATATAGTCATGAAACCACCACTACCACCTACACAAGTAAGTACGAACTATTTCCACCACCTCAAAGTTCCCTTAAGTCTCCCTGGAGATGAGATGTCACACATCCTCAACCCAGGCCTTCAATGATCTGCTGTCACCGCAGGCTTAGTTTTGCCTGTTTTGGAATTTAATATAAATAGAATTTTACAGTATATAGTCTTGTGTCTGGCTTCCCTGAGCTTGTTTTCTGAGATTCCTCCATGTTGTTGTATTTATCAGTAGTTACTTTCTTTTTATTGCTGAGTAGAATTCTACTGTAGGGATATATGAAATTTATTTATTCACCTGCTGATGGATATCTGGACTGTTTCCTGTTGTTGGTGATTATGATTATGTTATGAACATTCTTGTATAAGTCTTTATATAAACATATCAGTTCATTTCTTTTGAGTAAATTTCTTAGTCATTTAATATATTCTGTCCAGTTTCCTAGTTGTTTATGGCAGGTGGGCAAGTCTGGTATCAGTTAATCTTTTGTAATCAGAGATGGAATGCTGCTGTTATTTATTTTCAAGTTCAAATTGTCCCAGATTGGGCCAGTGGGAGCCTCTTCAAGCTGGCTTCTTTGTCTTCTTGATGTGTTCCCTTAATTCTTTGAGCACTCCTTTCCCTACTGACATAAGATGAGGTTCTAGGTTCATCTTGTATTTTCCTTTTCCACAACTTGGAATCAGTCATTTCTCCAAGAAGCCCTGGTCCCTTTTAATGAAGAATAATATTTAGAAAGATCTGGATGCTAGGTATATTTGTTACTATCTGAGTTTTGTTGCCCTTTGTTTCCTCACGGTTCCCTCCTTGCTTAGGCTCCAAACCTCTGTGAGAATGTCACTGCTGCCTTGCAGAAATGCCCATCATGTTTGATGTTCATCAACTCCATTATTAAAGAAGGGAGAAAGGGAGTTAGGCAAGCATTTGATGGGTTCCAGGTTCTGACTTACCTTGAGGAGGCCGGGAATGGTCTTGCATAGAAGTAAGCCATTTGTACACACAGAAGTCATCTGCCCCTGAGTAGATGCAGTCTGGATCCAACGGGGACCATACCACACAAAGAAGTCGACCTCGATGTCCTCGGAAATTGCATAGAGGCTCTTCCCGGAGAGTATCCCACACCTAAAACCAAAAATCACATGAAGAATAGAAAATTCTGGTTATTCTACTGTTTGGGGGATCTAAGTTTTTCAACTTCTTAATCTGTTGACTCTTATTTTCTCTGTAATTTGTAATTTTCTCTTAGGAACTCAATTTCAGCGTGCAATTTCCTATGGAAGGCTTATATGCTCTGGAATGTAGAGGCATTCCTGTGGGGATGACTTTGAATGAGCTTCTATTAGTGCCCTACGGATTTCACATTCCAAACCAGTATTGTATGTTCACTTTTGGGCTGAGGGTTCTGTTATCAAGAAGAGAATGCTAATTCAGAACCTACACCTGCACATATGGTGCATGCTTAAGGTTCTCATTTTTCACAGATGATTCTTCTATCCCCAAATCCCTGGGCAAAAGAACAATTTCTTTGCCATTCCCTGAAACATGAGAGTCCCCATTTTACAGAGAGCAGCCCTTTTGGCTCCCAGTTTTGTGCAGATAGCTCAATTATAACTCAACAGCAAGGCAGTTATTTAACTATTCTGGATGGTACAGCCCTGGCTTCCAAAGTATATTCTGGTTATGATATGCTAAATCCTACTTTGTTCATAGCTCTGGCATGGCATTTCATCTTTATTTTTTAGAACCTGGGAATCACTGAGTTGCCAGATTATTAAAAATTATAGCCAACATTTCTGTGTTTGAACAGAAGAGTATTTTCCCTATCAATTTAGTCCAATATACTGAGAGTAAGTCAGAATAAAAAATTTTTAAATGTTAGAATTTAGCTAGTTCCTATCAATACCCCTCCTTTCATCTAAGTTAAATACACAATCTCTGCCTGCCAAGAGTTTTAGATATGTGAATCAAAACAAAAATGCCTTCTATAGCCCAGAAAATCCCCTTCTGAAGAGGATGTTGGGGGTAAGAAGAGGAAAACATGTACATGACTAGGGGAAACAGACTTAAGTTAGAGAACAGAGTGAAGAATCCATAGGTTCAAGGACACAGTAGTACCTGGGCTGTACCATCATAGGAAGCAGATACCAGCCTTCCATCATGATGTGGGCTCCAAGCCAGACTAGTAATCTTGGCTGTGTGTCCTGAGAGGGTTCGGTAGGGTTCTGTAATGGTCACTGGAGAGTCAGGATTGCTCTCTAGAAGGCAAGGAGAAAATGTCATAGGTTCATATCGGAGGGTGTTAACATAACAAGCGTTAAGATTTTGCCATATGCTTTCAGGCGATTTTTAGCAGGCATATTGTTTAGTGGTTGAATGTGCACACACCCATAGTGTGTGGCACATGGAAAGCTTCAAGAAGTGTTAGCTGTCATTTCTTTCCAAAAGCCATCAAAATGAAAATGAAAATAATGCCTTCTAGATGTAATACCAACAAGAACATATCATTTATATGTAATTTAGCTAAAAATGTTTAATTCTAATCTAATTATGAGAAAATACCAGACAAACTTAAACTGATGTGACATCTATAACATGACTGCCTGTGTTTTTCAAAAATGTCATGAAAGACTGAAAGAAAGGCTGAGAAGATGTTTCAGATTAGAGACTGCAGGGACATGATGATTAAATGTAAATACATGATCTTGGACTGGATCCTATGTTGGAGGAAAACAAATTACTAATAAGGATGTTATTGGATCAACTGATAAAACTAGAATATGGATGGCAGATTAGATCATATGGAGTTAATGTAACTAAAGTTGATCATGGGACTGTGGTTATGTAAGGGCATATCCTTAATCTTACAAAAGATACAAATATTAAGGGCTATGGGGGCATGATACATGCAGTATACACAGATGGTTCAGAAGAAATAGGTACACACACATAAAAGAATGAAGAAAATGTGACCAAATAGTAAAAACTTGAATCTGGGAATGGGTATACAGGAATTTTGTACTACTGCAACTTTCCTCTAAGTATGGAATTATTTCAAAATAAGAAGGGAAAAAACAAAATCAAATTAATTCTGGCAGTCTTCCTCCTTTTTGTACTATTCAGAAAATATTAAATAAAAAACAAAATAGGATAATGTTACAGTAAGCAAAGATATGCATTACTATTAAGAATTAGGTTTTGACAAACTGGACGTTTAATTTGGAATCCCAGTCATTACCATAAGGATGAGGATCAGTTTTCTAACATACATATATATGTTAGTATGTAGGCTTGCATTCACATGTATTTGTTTGTTAGTCACACACTGCCTATGATTTTTTGTTAGAAAAATCTGTCTATACTTTAACATTTTCCCATGTTGCTTTAATTCAGGAGAGCCACTGCCAGAATCAAATTTTCTGTGTTACAAATAAGGATTTGCAGAAAAACCATTGGAAATTAGTTCTAGTAAAATTTAAAAGTTTAACTTTTTTCACTATGGATGAGAGCACATACTTAGCAGCACTCTGGAAACAGCTTAATGTCTGATTGTAATTTCTTCATACCAAAAAATGTTCCTATTTCCCTCAGATTAAAAAAAAAAAAAAAAGCTATTCTGACCAACTGCTATTGTTCTCTGAGGTGCTGACTGGAGATTCCAAGAAGTGGAAGACTTCTTAATAAATCATACATATGAAGAAGATAACTATCAGGCAGGGAAGAGCACTTTCTAGAACTCACGTAGATTCTGCATACCTGAATCTAAACTACCATATACTGTGTAACTTGAGAATGTCAGTTAACCTCTCTGGGCTTCAATTTAATTGTCAGTGAAACGAGGATTACAGTGCCTACTTCGTAGGATTGTGAGAATTCCATGCAATCAATATGGGAATGGTGTGTGTGTATGCAATAGACAACTCTTAAATGTGCTGGAGGGTGTATAAATTGGTGTAGTCTTTACGGAGAGCCACCTGACAATAACTATAAATAACGAAACATTTTAATGTCCCCATCCTTAACCTTGCAATTACACTTTTAGAAATTTTCCATAAGAAAAATACGCATGCAAGTTCACAAAGATGTATGTACAAGGCTGTTTACTGTAATATTACTTAAGTTGCGAACAATAAATAATTTACATGATAATCAATTGGGGAATGGATAAATTATGGTATATTCACAAAATGGAATCAAAGCTAGACATATTTTAATATGAGTAAGGTAAATCTAGATGTACTGACGTAAAAAGATGTCTAAGACATTCATTGTAAATTTAGAGAAGAAAAATTGCAAATGACATGTATATGTTGATTAATTTCAAGCTAGGTTCAGAGGATTGTTCTTTCAAACAAATACATGTGAATGCAAGCCTACATACTAACACATACATGTAAGTAGGTTAATAGATATTTATAAAAATCTGGAGAAAACATGCAGCAAACTAACAACACTGGTTAATACTGAGACTTGGGATTTTGGGGAAAACTTCATAGTCTAAGTAAACATTTTTGTCATGTTTGAAAGAATTCATTAAATAAGACCAATATATTACTTTTGACAGCAGAACAATCAGTAAGAATAACATTTATTTTAAGGCTAAAAATAAAATAAAAAGGTAAAAGATTGGAACGGAAAGTAACTGAAGACATGATATCCCTAACAAGGTAGAAACCAGTTACCTATGACAGTCTTCAGATTGTGCACATAAATGACAGCATTGTTGGACCCAGAGGCCATCAGATAGCTCAACTCTGGCTGGCTGCCATGCTCACGATGCCAGCTTATAGTATTCACAAGCTTGTGATGCTGCTGGATGGTGCAGATCAGTTTCAAGTTGGGAACCTGAAATATTTCTATTGATCTGGAATAAGAGACACACCAAGGCAAGAAAGATTGATGATCAAATTACAGTCCAGTGCAAATGGTTATCTCCTTCATTCCATCAGTCAGGGAAAGGTGAAACATATAGGATAACCTTATCTATCACTGTAAAGGTCATTCTTTCCTAAAGAAGCAGGAACAAAAAGTTGTTCTCTCATGTCAGTACATTCAGCTTTTAAAAAATCCTAGCCATCTCTGGAAAGTTGTATTTATTGGGGCTTGTAAAAAAAAGTATTAGGGAGAAGCTAAAAGACAAGAAGGAATGAGCCAATGGCTGAATTAAGACTATGTTACTATGAGCAACATTGGATAGGGCACAGTGAGGCCTAAAAAGCAATTCTAAAAAGATTTAGGCAGTTCAGTGCAGGAGATGAGCATTCTGTAAGGCAGAAGACAGCCATGGAGAGAAGAGTGTAGCCAAAACACTCTTCTTGGATTGTGGAAAATATCCAAATAATTCTGCCATCCTCAAAGATGCAGAGAGTTCCTGGATTAGTCAAGGATATCAAAGATAAATCGGAATACCAAATATGACTGGGCTTCTTCAGCTAACGTTACAGATGATCAGCTTGTGATCAAATATATGTGTAACTGCAAAGTGTGTGTTTTTTTTTTTTTTAACTTTTATTTAAAGAAACAAACACATACCCATCTTCATTGCCAATAGCCATGATTTTGCCATCTGCTTTCCAACTGATCTCTGTGTGTACAGGCAATTTGTACTAGAAAGCAAAACAAAGCAATCTTGACTATAAAAATTGGCTTTTCTCTCCATATAACTTACAAATCAGTGATGACAGTATGAGAAAAAAAAATCCCTAGAGTTTAAAAATGTTCTAATTATACAACAGCCATTCTTGGAAATCTACATAATTAGTCAAAGATTAATAAGAACCAGTATTCTAATTATAATTTCCTGATTGGGACAAAAAAGGAGAGGCCATAAGTACTAAATGTCTACAGTGTCTAACCTTGTGCAATGAACACGTAAAAATGATTTTTTATCCCACAAAAAAGAATGAGACATGTCTGTTGGCTTTGCCAACTTGAGGGTCATGGTCTCACCAACAAAAGCTATAAATACTCTTCCTGTATTATTCTTATCTCTTCTAAGTTTCCTTTCCCGGATCATCCTTTTCTACCTCTACATGTTGGTGTTTCCCAAGGCTGTATGGGCCTCCTTTTCTTTGTTTTTTTTTTTTTTAAATCTCCTCCTTTATTAGAGAAGTTGTGGGTTTACAGAACAATCATGCATGAAATATAGGATTCCCATATACCTCCCTACCACCAACACCTGGCATTGGTGTGGAACATTTGTTACAATTAATGATAGCACATTTTAATAATTGTACTATTAACTATAGCCCATGGTTTAACTTAGGGTTCACTGTTTATAAGATATAGTTTCACAGATTTAGAAAAAATTTTTATTCTGTTACCATATATACAATCTAACATTTCCCTATTATCCACATTCAGCTATGTATTTCATTGCTGTTAATTGTGTTCACAATGTTGTGCTACCATCACCACCAGCCATTACCAAAACATGTCCGTCCTGCCAAATAGGAACCCTGTACATTTTAAGCCTTAACTTCCCATTCCTTATCCCCCGGAGTCTAGATTCTGTCCATGAATTTGCTTATTCTAATTGTTTTATATTAGTGAGATCATACAATATCTCACTGGTTTATTTCACTCAACGTGATGTCTTAAAGGTTCATTCATGTTGTCGCATGTATCAGGACTTCATTCCTTTTTACGGCTGAAAATAATATTCCATTGTATGTATAAATCCCATTTTATTTATCCATTCACAGGCTGATGGACACTTGGGTTGCTTCCATTTTTGGCAACTGTGAATAATGCAGCCAAGAACATCAGTGTGAAAATATCTGTTCAAGTCCCTGCTTTCATTTCTTTTGGGTATATGCTGAGTAGTGGGATTGCTGGGTCATAGGGTATTTCTGTACTTAGCTTTCTGAGGACCCTCTTCTTTCTTACTTGTCTCTTTAGCCCACATGTCTGAAGCCTCACCACCTATCATTAATATGTGCAAGGATTCCAAATTTCCCTTTCCAGAATCTTAATTTCTGATTCATATACTTAATTGTCACTAAACTAAAAGCTCTATGAAAACGAAGTTTATTCTTTTATTACACTGCCAAATGTTAATGTTCAGACATTTAAAACAATGAAGGCATGTAATAAAAAATGATAATTCTATTAATGAATTAAATGTTATTTTTATGCTAGTCATACAAAAAATGAGCATTGATATAAAATATATTCTTTTGAAAGGGTAAGGATATGTCAGCATTTATAGTGTGACTTCAAAAGACAGTTCTGGGATAGAGACATGTTGATAGAATGGTAAAGCAAATACAATCAAAAGCGGCATATGGGTAAAGGGTACACCTTTGTATTATCCGTGCAGTTTTTATGTAAATCAAATTATTTTGACTGAAAAATTACAAACAAAACCACAATTCTGTCTTGAGAAACACCCCTTGTAACTCCATTTGGATACCAGATTATAAAGTTATTTTTACCAAGGTGTCACTCTGGAGGAAGTTGTTGGCCTGAAAAGGATGCTTTACATCCAAGACCTGAACGTTTATAATAAATTGTCTTTGCAATTCAGACAAACCTCTTTTGTTGTTAAGTTCTCTGCTGTACTCAAGGATAGAGACACCTAAGACATGTGCTATATATATAACTCATAAATTCACTCAGAGTCTTTTAAGAATATCCAAGAAATCTGACTGAGCATGATGGATATCTCCAATAATGGCATTTTATTATGCAAGATGGGAAACAAAGAGAAATCCATGATGTAGAGGCAAAGAGAAGAATTTAGACCGCAAGAACTCACTTTGATTGAATTCGTGTCCCTGATGAGTTTGTTGATGTCAAAAGCCTCTCCACTAAGCTTCCAGGGGTTATGCTGTAAGACAATCCCTTCCCCTCCACAGCTGTATAAGGTAAGGGAAGGTCTGTCTCCTTCTCCTCCTATACGAGTCAAGAAAAGAAAGCTTATCAGTTTTGTATTTCACCAGCTCAACTACTTGTTGCTATACTACAATGAAAAACCTACCACTTTAGGGCTAAGGAAAAGCAAGACAAGGCTGAGACTAGAAGAGGGAAAAGGGCAAAATATAATCAAAGGCAAGAAGAGATCATTTCAGAAATTGTAAGTGAAAAGATGTTGATCATTATACTATTAGAACTGTGAAAATAACCTTCTAATTCTGATAAAATGAAAAAGTGATTGCAAGTGGTGGTGAACACTGGACTGGTTATCAGGACCCAGCATGAGATAACTACAAGCACAATGAGAAAATTCAGTTCAAAGAGAAGAAACAAGGTTTCAGAGTTTGGGGAGGCTTATGATAGATGGTTTCTTCCAGGAATTCTGACTCATTATCTGCCACTACTGTCTTCATGGACACCTGGGTTATAGAAACTCATATAAGGAATAACTACACTAGATCATCTACATGACTCTTTCCAGCTTTACTATTTTAGGATTAAACTAAGAAAGAGAATATCCTCATGTTTGTTACAGAATGGCTCAGACACTTACCCAGTGACATAGGGGGTACTGGTGGTCCCCAGGCTAAAGTGTACACAGTCTTCTTATGATATGTGCTAGAAATCTGTGGAGGTCTTGATAGGGGGTGGGGGATTGAAGGAAGGAGGGGAAAGAACAAAAATTTAAACAAAAAAGCATAGTGGAACAAAGACCATCTTTGCTGATACTAGAAAAAAATCCTTTACCAACATTCTTCTTCACATAGTTGATTGTAAAGAAGGCAGCACTTAAAAACACAGCATATAATGGTATCTACTACCAAAATAAGTAAGTCCCAAGTATAGTTTCCCCAGAAACAAATAGTACCCCCACCCAACTTTCCAGTTTGCAGTCACTTCCCTCATTTTTTCCCTCTGAATTGTCCACTTTGATTAAGTGTCAAATACTAATATTACTGTTAATACATAGGAGAATAAAGGCTATCACAACTAGAGCAAAATAAGCTGTTTCTTCCATCTGTCAAGACAGAAAATGGCAAACAGTTCAGCCCAGAACTAAAATTACTACTATGCATATATTATCACCTTCCATATATATCCATCTCATATTCAAGTAATAAACTGCAAGTCATTTTACAGTTAGCCTGTGACGTGAACATCACATTTTTAAACTAAGACAAGTTTTCAAGTTTTTTATTTTGTTGTTTTAAAGAAACATTGCTGTTAAAAGAGTAATTTCTATGGTTGTTATGGTGATAAATGATATATGTAATAAAGTTTAGCTTCTTAGGGAAAAAAGAACTGTTATTATAATTTACAGTTATCATTCTAGACAACGAACCAACATTTCTTTGGATAAAGCAGAATATGTAGTTCTGATTGAATGCTTAACAATGTATCTATCTACGGCAACATCCTTATTCTTACATGTCTTTTCTAGTGTTAGTTTCAATAGTTAGCTTATAATAATCAGAAGCTGTTACTTTAACGCATCAAGCAATTTTATGACCACAAGGAGCTATTTAAATTGGTATACATGTATTTTCCTAAACATCTCTTTGAAATCGTATGTGCATGTGTTTTTTTCAAATGAGAATTAAAAAAAAGGAGAAAAGTAGTTAAATTATATGTAGGTTCTATGTAAGTAAAGAATTACTTAATAAATTCCAGAGAGAAGACATAAACCTGTGAGTATATGGCTATGATCCAATAAGACTTTAAAGACACTGAAATCTGAATTTCATTTAATTTTCATGTCATGAAATATTCTTTTGATTCTTTTTCTTAACCATTTTAAAAAGGTTCTTAACTCATGGACCACAGTTCATTGACCCTTGGTCTAGAACAGCACAGTCCAATAAATCTTTCTATAATAATAAAAATACTCTAGATTTGTGCTGTTGAAATAAAGTAGCCATTAGCCAAATATGGCTCTTGTGCATTTGAAATGTGGTCAGTGTGACTGAGGAACAGAGTTTCTAATCTTATTTAATTTTAAGGATTTAAAATATAAATAGTCACATGTGGCTAGTGGCTACCAAATTCAACAGCACAAGTTTGGTTTAGAATCAGGCTTCTAAAGCATTTCTGTCCACGAGATAGGGAATGTGAGCCACAAACACAAGGCGTGTGTGTAACTTAAAACTTTCTAGTAGCCACATTAAAAGAAAAAAAGAAACAGTGACATTTAATTTTAGCAACATTTTATTTAACTCAGTATATAAAAAATATTGAGGTATTTTACATTCTTTTTTTTTTGTACTGAGTCTTTGAAATCCAGTGTGTATTTTACACTCATAGCACATCTCAATGTGGACTTGGCACATATGTCTTCACTAGCCACATGTGGCTTGTGACTGTAATAGTGCAGCTCTAGTCATGACCTCCACTTTTTAGGAAATAGAGAAGTGAGTTAGAAGTCACCACAAAGAAATAAGCAGAAATGTCCAAAATGTAAAATATTCGACAAAACCAAAACCATTTATTTGGAGTCTTCAAACCAAAAAGAAAATGTTATGGAAAGAAAAAAATGTGGGGGTCCTACTCGAGATTAAGAGACTTAAAAAACAAAATATAATGTGTGAACCATGATTGAATACTTGAAATACAGCTAGGAAAAACATTTTTGGCTCAACTGAGAAAATTTGAGTATGGACTGGATATTAGAACATATTGTGGAGTTACTGTTAATTTTCCTAAGTGAGGTTGTAATAGTGTAGTTACACAGGAAAATGCCCTTATCCATAGAATTATTAAGAAGAAGGATGTGTCATGATGTCTGCAACTTAGTTTCATGTGTTTCAGGTAAAACATGTAAACTGAGTGACATGCACATATATAAAAATAAAGCAAATATGGAAAAAGGTTAACAACTCTTGAATCTAGATGGAAAGTATGCTTTCCATTAGTCTTTCAGCTTTCACATAAGCCTGAAAACTTTAAAAAAAACCCAAAAAACCAAAAAAACAAACAAAAAAAAAACACTTGGGGGAAAACAAAAGCAAATGGATTATTTTGGTAGTAATCAAAAGTCACATGGGCTAAATCACAGCCATCTGAAAAAACAAATTAAATAAAATTCCGAGTTCTGAGCCCTAGCCTCAGAGCTGGAATCCTATGTTAAAAAAGCTTCCCAGGCAATTCTGATGTATATTCAGGTTTATATGAACTCAAAATTAAATCCATCACTGACATTTTGGTCAACCATTTCTTACTTGTTGGAATAGGTGTCATACAATCCCACTTTTCCATCATCAGTTCCAAAGGCCAAGCAACCTTCCTTGGTTGGGTGCCAGCATAGCTACAAAAAAAGGTGTTCCCAAATAGGAATATATTATTAGAGGGTACACTGTTAGGGAATCCTCAAGTAATCTTTCAAGCATTTAAATGGGAAATTTTCTTGCTCTTGATTTCTTCTAATTCAAAAAGGAACAAATCCTCATCATTTAAAAGAAACAAAGAAGCATTAAAAACAAAGTAAAAGCCACCTGTAATGTCAGCCCCCCCCCCCAAAAAAAAAAAAAAAAAAACCATTACCAATTTTGTATCTCTCTTTCCGGACATTTTTTTGGGAATTAATTTAGATATATACAATATAAAAAAGCAAAAATGGGTTAAAACATTTCAACAATGAACAAATAATATGGCCACAATACACAGCTGAGGGTGAAGATTCCAGAACAATTTATAAAATGATTCTACTTATGATTAACAAAATTGGAAAGCTATATCACAAATTGTCAACAGTGGCTCTCTGGATTATGGAAGTGGAAAAATACAGGCTAGCATAGGAAAAAAATTTTGCTTTCTACACTTCTGCATTGTTTGGTTTTCTTTTTCAACCACAAAGATTAGAAAGCTATAACAGAAGTATCATTTTGGAGAAAACAACAAAATTATACATATGGTTTGTAACCTGTATTCTATGTTTTATAATTTGCAGTATTCATGAATCATTAACATCTTTCCATAGTAAAGACCTACATTATTGTTTTTAATAGTTTAATACCATTCTAACATACACTTATTTCATAATTTGATGGATTCAATGTATCTTCTATGAAGGCATATTCAGGACATTTCTAATTTTGTACTATTGGAGAACATGGTGACTTGAACAAAGTCTTTTTAAAAATTTAAACTCTGAATTTTGGGAAAATGGGTTTGGCTAGAGAGGATACTTTTACTTTTCTAGTTCTAACCTTATCCTAAATACCTTTGAGCAAGTTTTGATTCCCAGTAGAGTTCATTTAGTGAGGAGGTATTCTCTAAAACATAATTACTTATTTGAAAAAAAAGTTCAAGGCATGCTTACTGCTGTAACTTTGGACTTGACACCCTGCCAAAAAATTTTCATGTCATAGTTGTTCTTTATGGAGAGTGTATTCCATATGCGAATCATGCCATCTCCAACGCCTATGGCCAAACAGCCTATGTCCACAGGAGAGAAGGCCAGACTATAGGCAAACCCACCAAGGGAAGGAAGAGTCCAGCAGCACTCCAGGGTGGCCATGTCCCAACATTTTACCTGCAAAGATTAAGGGTAAGGACTTATATATTAAAAAGAGCAGAGAAATAGGAAAATGAATCAACATTTCCAGAGTGATAAGGTTAATTTCAAGTGAATTCAGTCATACAATAAATTAACCAAAACCCAGGTCATCTATTTCCCAGAGTTCAGTGCCCTTTCCACTCTACTGTATTACAGTATTAGTAATCTCCTCATTGGGTAAACTCTAAGTAAGGATGAAGATGCCCCAGGACAGTGGAAAAATAAAAGAAAAAGTAAATACTTTATACCCAGGAGAAAAGGAGTGGTAAGTTTCCAATTGTCAATTGCTTAACGGAAGGGCTTGGGAGAAAACAAAGTCTATCAAATAAGCCTAGCACAATTGTAAAACAATAAAGGCACAGATTCATTTTCAAAAGTGTTACTGTGGTAACATATATACAACATAACATTTCCCATTTTAACCTCTTTCAAGTATATAAGCCAGTGATGTTAATTATATTCACAATGTTGTGCTACCATCACCATTATCCATTGCCAAAAAGTGCATAGATTCTTGAGACTAATCCTCTCTGAGAGATTTCACCATGAGCAGATGATTCTGCTTCGTGAACTACAGACCAGGATATTTTAAAGCCAAAGCATGATGATCTCACATACCTTCCCCGGACACATCTACTCTTTTATCATGTCTGCTTTAGCAAAAAGGCACCTTGGAGTTTCCTTATGTTTCTCTTACTTCTATACTGTTGATATATTTGGCGCTGATCAGTAACTCTGAAACTGGAACCCAGGGAAGGGTGGGGGTGGGAGTGGGGAGACTGGTGGGTGGTTTGAAAAAGCTCCCTCATCTAACCCTCATTGTAAATCACTATTGTAGAGTGCTAAATCCAAATAAACAATTCGTACATCTCTATCCATTGATGTAGAAAGCAGCAGCTGTTTGTTGTCCTCAGTTTGTAAAGGACATAAATTAAACACAATTCTTGAATGATTCTGCCCTTCTGATGAAGTGCTAAAGAGGGTATATTTTCGTCTCCAAGACTGGGTGAGATCCCATAGTAGAAGTTCTCCTCTGTGAAGGAAAATCATAAAAGCATTAGTTCCCTTTCACAAGCAATCTGAGAACAAAAATGATTGCTGAGTCATAGTCTGGGCCTTTAGGTACAAAATAATTTGTTGTTAATTATTCCTTTAAGGAGAAATATAGTATATTCTGAAATATGCATAAAACATCTCTGGAAAAGCGCACACACACATACACACACACAAACCAGTCACTGCCTATAGGGAGGGCAACCAGGTAGCTAGGAAGATAGAGGTGGGAAGGGGACTTATACGATAAGTCCTTTAGAGTCATGTGAATCATGTGAATGTACTGGACTAACTTTTAAGTAGATTAATCTAAGAGCTTTAATTATGAAATGTCACCATAATTTGCATAGTCCCTTACAAAAGGCTTTAAAACAAAAATTTCTCTTTCTTGGGAGTGAGAATAGGGCCATGGCTAACATTTTATGGGTATAGACACATGCTTTACCTGTTTTACCTCATTTAAAAGCAGGGACCTTGTCAGTGAAACTCACTTATTATCGCCGCTAAAGTTTGTTTAATGAATGACATTAACCACTCCAAGAAATAGGAAATATTATAATCATTCCCTTTTTATACACGAAGTGACTACTGCTCAGAAAAGTGAAGGGTCTTGCTTAAGAACACACAGCAGCTAAGTAACAGATCAATACTGAAAATAAGTTCTGCCTAACTTCAGAGTCTGCACTCTTAACCACTGGGCTATACTTATTCAATCTTTTCATACCTGTTAGGAGACAGCTCAGGAATTAGTGCCATGATTTTTCCATTACAAACAGCCCATCACAATACAAGCCTTGGCCATTGCTTTCTCCATCTTCTGCCTATATATAAAAAAGCCTAGGAACCCCTGAGGCCAAATGGAAAGCAAAGTATATCAGAGAAAACATGTCCAAAAAACACTTACCCAAAACAGCTGGATACCAGCCGTGTTGGCTGATCACTGGGCCAATGGAGTGTCAGCCACAGGCGTTCTTTAACAGTTGGGTCCATACTCCCTCCTCTTCTTTTCAGAAAGGGCAATTTCAAAGTCATCACGCCTGAAGATTAAAAGAGGGTCAATGGGCACTCAAGATAGTGAAATTACATGCATAAAGTCACTAGTTTACGATACACAGTTTGTGGTATAAAAATTTAACTTGTTTATTTGGTTACTTAGAATTCAGATCTCATTTCCCCATTATTATAATAAATAGCAGTTAATACTAGCCTCAATATATTTAGGTCAAACAAGCTTTTACAGGCTGTCCTGGCAACCTAAACACATTAAGAATATTGCTTTTCCAGGAAAATGGGCTCCCAACTGGAATTGAAAACCCAGGTGATAACACAATCCAAGATTCCCTGAAGTTAGAAGATAGAGGTGGGATTTTTCTTCTAGTTGGCAAGAAATCCAATAAACAGGCAAAACTTGGAAGTCAACACACTGTGGCGATCTACTAACCCCTGGCATGCAACTAACCAGTGGTTCTTAGTCCCCACTATGCAGAAGAAACACAAGTGGGGCTTGTAATACATGTGTCAGGGCCCAACTCCTAAAGATTCTGATATAGTAGATTTGAGGGAGGACAAAGAACCTAAATTTTTCAAGAATGCTCCAGCTAATTTTGATGTAGAAACAAACATGAAGACATAACCAAACATAAATTTAGAGGTGTCCCTTCTAGAGGGATTCTTAGCTTGATGTGTCCACTTGGAGTTTCAGCTGTTAGTATGTACAAAAGTACTCCACAAACCTTAAAAAAATTGTTTTCCAATGTCAGACTACTAATTAACATTGACCAAGCTCTAACTATGTGCCAAGCACTGTGCTACTTGCTTTACATATGCTAATGCATTTGGACAAAGATGATAAAACTTTTGTGGTTTACAATACAGTGGACAAAGAGAAGACTGCTATAAAAAACAAAGTATAGATTTTTATTATTAAAGTAACATCCACTCTGCTGGGAGTTTTTCTTTATTTATAAACTTAAGGTACAAATTCTGTTCAAAGAGAGAAGTCTGGGGAGGCTGAAAAATTGATTTGTCTGGAATTTGGATAAACTAAGCTTTTCAATTTTAAACATATATTTCTATGCTTGGTGCATATTATTTGTTCTGTATTTGTTCATTAAAAGCTCTAATTCTAGAGATCTCTTTCATTCCTCTGACCTAGGCCTTGCCAAGCTCCTGTTCTCGTAATAAACATCCAGCCTCCCCCACCCCGGTCAAACAGTGATCCTTCTATAAAGCAGTGGTCCTTGCCTTCTCCTAGAACTCATCAGAACCTCTTATCTCCAATGCTGAATCCAGATGCTCAGAACACAGAGAATTCTAGCCCAGGCTAAATTGGGGAAGGAACTTTCTGGATAGAAAAGTAAAGAAGTGTTTTCCAATAGATAACACACTCTTGGAGCCTAGGACCAGAGGAAAAGATAAGAAGCCTCTTCAACTGGACGAATATAGATTATTTCACAAAAGAAACTTCAATCTTACCTCGGCCTCTAGAGCAGCTCCAGATTCGGATGGTCTGATCTTTGCTTCCAGTGGCTAAATAGCAGCCTTTTGGTACTGGAGTTTGTGTTATAATTTTCCCATTGAGAATTTCAGGTTCTTCTAAGACAGAGATGATAATTTTGTTTTATAATTTGCATTGAGCAAGCATTTATCAAAGAAAAGTTATTTTGCAAGGGTTTCCAATATTTAACTGTCTCGTTCATGGATTTGATCTGTAAAACCTAGTTTTAAATATAATTCAAGTGATAAAATTCTATCCCCTTTGTTCACTAGGTCTAAAGTATACTGAACTCTCCCTTAAATCACCTCTACCTGAATTTTCCTCTTGATTTATGGATAAACAGTCTTCACCAGGAAGGGGACACCATGCTATGGAGTGGATTTCATCATCATGGCCTCGAAGTCTGTGAATAACTTCTCCTTTCTTACTGATGTCAATTATAACCACTATGCCATCTTTGTAGCTAAAAAAAAAAAAAAAGATTTATGAATATTAATGAAAAATGAAAACAGAACAATATCTTTAGTAAGTATTTTGGCTTAAGAGCTATCATTCTGCATTTCTCAAAGTTAAGTCCATTTGGGATGGAGGGAAGGGAAGAGAACAAGAAATTTTGTTCTATCCTCTTTCTAAAGTGCTCATTTCATGCTCCCTGGTTTTGTCAAAACCCTCTTACTATATGACCAAACTCTTGGCACTAAGTAATACTGTACATGTGTCTGGCACACAGCTCAAATGGTTTTGTTCTAAGGGAACTTATAGAAAAACAGTTCTTATAGAGGTCTATCACCTCTAATTTAGAGACAAATCTGTCCTTGTAAACAAATCTCCTTTTTATAAGTTGTCCTACTTTTCTAACTCTGAACCTAACAAAAACTACAGAACTCTATATTCTAGATCTGGATATTTCAAGGCTGTCATTTTATGAATTCAGAAGAAACAGAGAAATTCTATTATGTAATATTTTAAAATGATGAAGTATTTCACACACATAAAAAAGTACCTACCTTCCAGCTTAGGAAAAAAATAATTACCATGCAGTTAAGTTCTCTGTGTATCCCTCCCCAATCAAATTCTCTCCCTCTCTTCCCTAGTGTAAACTCACTATTGTGAATGTTGTGTTGTTTTCATTCTTAGCCAATAAAAGGATTGTACATATTCCTAAATAAGGTAGAGAATTATTTTATATATTTTGTATATTTTTATACATTACATAAATGATACCAGATTGTCTGTTTTTCTGCAGCTTGCTTCTTTCACTCATTCTATATGGGAGTCATTGATGTCGACAAATGTAACTTAAGATCATGATTAGTCATTATACGGTTGCTTAGTATTCCACTATATACCTCAGTTTATCTCTTTTCCCTTTGAAGGGCTTCCATTTTTGCTATTACAAACAAAAATTGCTGCTGTTAATGTTCTGGTAAACAGTTAAGACAATTTGAGAATCAATGTCTAGTATGGAATTACCAGAATATAAGATATGCACATCCTTGCTTTATTAGAAAGTGCAAAACTGGTCTCCAAAGTGGTTGTACATATTAAACATTTCCTACACTTTAGACTATTCTATAGGAAAAAACTCCATTTCAACTTTATTAAAAAAAAAAATCATAGAATATATCAATCTGTGAAGACATGGATTTTGAGTATCACCAAGTTATGCAACCTAAGACTCACCATTTCAAGCTGTTTTGCAGTTTCAGGCAAACTTTCAGGGAATAATCACTATCTTAAATATCTTCTACAGTCAAATCACTGTAATCCAAGACACTGTGTCAGACTGTGTGGTTCCCTCTGCCTGGAAGGGTCTTCTCTTTTTTGTGAATACCACCTGTTCTTCTTTCAAGGCTAAGTTTGATTCAAGTTCTCACCCTCTGACCTCTGCCTGCCACTCTTTCTGCTCATTCTCTTTAGTAGCCCTACTGCAACAATTCTCCCACTTCACAGAATCCTTCAATCCATTGACTTCTTGACATTTTCACTATCACTCACCAACACCTGTCTTCCTATCCAGCACAGATTCCAAGGTCCAGCATTATAATCATTCCCTTGAAAATACCCTTATCTCCCTTGTCCCCTTTCCCTCCAGGGTATTTACTCCACAAAACCTCAAACCTGGTTGGATCCAACCATCTTTTTCTCAACCAGTCTACGTTGTTTAAATTTCTGACCACAATCCTTTTGTTGGCACTCAACAATGACCACCAAATCTATAATTTCTCCAATAAGTTCACCACCCCGTTCTCTGAGATGACTGTTTGCTCCCTACATCCAGTTCTATCTCCCCCCTGAACCTGACGCTACCACTTTATGCCTGAGAAAATCAGAAGCAATCAGAATGGAACACCCTCTTCTTCCCACCAGATCTACAAACCTACCTGCACCTATTTCCATATTGTCAGTTGTTCTGTTTGTATCTGGATCCAGTTCCCTCTTGACTCCTAAACAGCTTCACTCTTCCATTTATCACATTTTACTCCTGCATAATCTCTCCCTCTTCTGACTGACCTCCATCAG
This sequence comes from Choloepus didactylus, assembly GCF_015220235.1. Taxonomy (NCBI): domain Eukaryota; kingdom Metazoa; phylum Chordata; class Mammalia; order Pilosa; family Megalonychidae; genus Choloepus; species Choloepus didactylus. The sequence goes on along the minus strand of NC_051317.1, from coordinate 18,689,994 downwards.
GATAAAAACACATCACTGCCATCTTCCAATTAGACCCCTGACCCCCATATACCTCCTCTGGCTTCATGTTGATGCACATTTTTATAGCAAACTTTGTGAAAAAGTTGTCTCCATGTGCATCTCTACTACTTTACCCACCAGTCTCTTGAACCAACTCCAATCAGACTTTCTCCTCCAACATTCTGGCAAAATAATTCAACTTGTCTCCCAACTAGAGGCGTAGACATCTTTGGGAGAGAAGTATACAGAATTTGAGGGAATAGGAGATGCCTACTCAGGCAGCTCACTTGAAACAACCTTGATGACAGATCCCAATGCCAGGTCACTTTTCCAATGTAGAGGAAGAGCTCAACACCGGAGAGTCAGATCTGAGTCATCTGCAACACTGGAAGTAAATGTTATATCCAACGTCAAGTGTAGAGGAAGAAAAAGATCAAAGAGGACATTTAGAAATTGACAGGAGGAATCAGATATGAAGAATGAAGAAAGTACAGTATCAAGGAAACTAAGGAAACAGAGGGAGTGGGAGAGACAAAGATCTGGAATTCACAGGAAATGATGCCAAGGGCTGGGTGGGGTGGGGTGCAGTAAGCACTTGTAAATGGCCTCCTTTGAGGAATAAATGGATGGTAGGAAGTAAAGCAAAGGCAAAATATCATCATAAACAAAAATAAATTATCAATATAGGTGGCACAATACTTACCCAATGGCTACTAAATCTTCCTGATGAGGTGAACAGGTAAGACAGAAAATTGTCCTGGGCTCTATAAAGAGGTGCTGGCTATCATTTCTATTAAGCCAGTAACAGAAAACTACTCCTTTTTCATCTCCAGATACCACTAAGTCCTTCACTCGAGGAGACCAATGCAATGCTGATATTGTATGCTTTAAAACAAACAAAAAGCCTTTGTTTCTCATTTGCCAATGTTGAATTTTTAACCTTTATCAAATATCATCACAATGCTAGCATGTTATAGGTACTTAATAAATACTTGTTAGTACTAGTTGTATAGCAAGATTCTATTAACAAATAATAGAAAAATATAGGCTTTTTAGGGAAGAATCATTTTTTCAAAAAACCCATTTCTTTCCTTAACAGCTTACATGCAAAGTTCTTACTAAGATTAAGCGAGTTTTTTTTTCTTTTGATCTCTCAAAAGGCAGGCATGCCAAGTAATCATCTGGTTTAGAATTGAGTTTCACAGATTCATCAATGGATTATTTAAGGGGTAGGCAAACTTCTGTAAAGGACCAGGTAGCAAATACAGCACACAAATATGGCTTTGTGTCTCCTCTGCCATTGTAGCACGAAAGCAGCCACAGATAATGCTTAAATAAGTGAGTATGGCTGTGTATTAATTGGTAAACTATTAGCAAAAAAAGGCAGCAGGGTAGTCTGCCCACTTCTGGTTTATATGCAGCTCCTTTCAAAAAAGCTTTGAAGCACTTTACAATATACTGCTTCTGATCTAAGTAATAGATGCAAGTATAAAAGCTACCTTGCACAGATAAGCTAGCAAATGTGCACTTCAAACAAAAGAACTCTCAGCACAAATATAAATGTGGTCTGAGAAACCATTAAGCCATGTTACCTGATGGAGTGCATGTTCTGTCACAACTATTTTTGTCTCTACATCCCAGATTTTCACAGTCCCATCATCGGAGCTGGTAGCGCAGAGATTGTATTGACCAGGGTGATGAGAAAACGTGAAGCCAGAGACTCTTTCAGTGTGTCCCACCAACTCCCCTATTACTTTAAGCAAAACCAGACACCAGGTTAATTAAAGTGCTATCCAAGATTCCAGGTAGAATCATACGGACTGGATGGTGAGCAAGCAGATACTGTGGTATCCCATGGTATAAAAAAAGATCTACAGATTCACAATCAGAAACCCCAAGTTCTGGCACTGGCTCTGTCACATGGCTTTAGGCAAGTCATTTCCTTTCTATGAGCTTCAGTCTTCTCAACTATAATATCCCTTGCTATGCCTAATTCAGATGCTGGGGAGCACCCTCAGATAAAAAATGTGAAAGTGATTCTTACTTAGATCTGATCAAGGATCGTTTGGAATAAAATAAGTATCTGGCATGCTGTCATAAACCAAGGCACAATTAAACCCTGGTTTGAAGGCTGCTAGTATATGGCTGAACCCATTCGCTTTACAGAAACGAAAATCACATATTTGCATGATCTTGCTTAGGCCCTACAGTTGCAGGCAAACCCTCTACCCCAGGAAGGCTTCTAGGGGACCTGCGCATATACGTGGGGAATGCAGGCCATGAATGTTATAAAAGCCTGGGACCAGACAGGGCTAAAGTCTAAGCAAGAGAGTGATCGCACGTGCAAGAGCCAGGAGGCGGGACCTGTCTGCCACAGCTCAGTCTTGGAAACCCGGACGCAACTCAGTTGAGTGATTGTGGGGAAATCGCTCCGCCTGCCTCGGCCTATCTCTAGGAAAATGGGTGGCTGGATGACCACTCGGCGCCCCCGAAAAGCACAGGAAGAGAAAGGCCCGGGTTCGGGAGAAGGGATTACCTCGAAACGGGGGCGTTCCAAGGCTGGTGCCCGGGCCCACGCGGACCAGGAAGACTGAGGTCCGTGCCGCAAAGCCAAAAAGGCCCCCGGGCACAGCGTCGCTGCAGCGGGCACAGTACCAATTGGGGGAGGGCGGCAGAGTTCGCGGCTCCTGCCCCATGACCACAGGCTGCTGGTACCGAGGCAGCAGCAGCCGGAGCAGTCAGTCCACAGCCCCACGCCGTAGCCGGGAAGGGAGGCGGAGCGGGCCTGGAGCCCCGCCTCCTCAGTCCCGTCGCTACGGCGCGCGCCGAGGCCCAGGCCACACCGCACGCCGCGCTCCAGCTGCGGTCTACTGGCTGCCAAGGGCGGGGCTGCCCTTGCTGTGATCTGCCTACTAACCCAGCAGGCCTTGCGAGTTTCTCCTCACCACCCGGCTGAGGGTCTGATCCCATCCCCGGCGTTAGGGGTTCTCGCATCTCACAGCAAAGACACATAATTAAGAGGTTAGACTGATGGAGTCACCTCCCCACGCTTATTCTTCGGACCCGTTTATTCTTCGGACCCGTTCAATCGCTATTCCCATTCTCGCGTCAAATATTTTTTGATCGCTCAGTGCAAGGGCATTTTGTTAGCTCTGGAGACTCTCTAAAGATAACTGTAAGAGGCCAATTAACAAAAAAGATAAACGGAGGAAGGAACAATTCTGCAACTCGGTAGAAATTCTGACTCTGGCTTCTTAGTACCCAGAGATTGAAGAGAAGCAAGAATGGATTGATTCTTTTTTATTTGCTTGATTGGGTGCTAAGTTAGAAGGGAACTGTATGTGGTAAGTGTTGTGGTGGAAAAGGAATGGAAATTTCCTTCCAACTCAAAACAAGGGGCTTCTGCAGTTACACTCACCTACCCCTGTATAGCTTGTTTGCATTGGAGATCTAGCATTCATGTATATATAGCAACAGAAACTTGAAATACCTATTCTTAATAGAGAGAGGGCAAACATAGTAGGTAGAGGTATTAATTTTGGAGGCACCCAGCTCCAAATTGACCTCTGGTTTTGCCAGTTGTTAACTGAGAGACTAATTTATCTGAAATCTGTTTCCTCATCTGAAGAAGGAAGATGATAATCCGTGCCTTGTTGGATTTCTGTGAAGAATAAATGAGATTCAGTTAGTACAGTGACTGTTGGGACGTATGTTGTAGTAAGTGCCCAATTAACCTTTAGCGTTTAGATATCAACCTGGGGATTAGCAGGGATTAGGACTTCATACTTTGTATTTGAACTGTTTCTTCTTTGAAAGAGCTTTCCCGTGATCTCTAGTGATCTTTACAGCAAGCCTGTGCCGTAGGATAGATATTTCCGATTACCTCTTATTTTATTGAGGAGAAAACTGAGGCCCATCTGGGTTATGTGGCTTGTTTATGGACTGTTTACCTAATCCTTTCAGACCATTTGAGAGGTGAGGTTTCGCAGTTTTTCTGGATCCGGGTGAATTTCCGGAAACTCACTAGTTTTCGGCCTTTACTAAGTCATTTTTTTCCAGGCATGCTGGCCTAATCACATGTTAAGCACCGGCGGCTTGTTCGCGGTCTCCATAACAACACCGCTTGTACAGGTACTGCTGGGTCTCTGATCGGGAGGAAATAAGGAGTATTGCGCATGCGTCATGTCCAGTCGGTGTATGAACTCGGAGGCCTCCGTAGGAGAAGGAAGATGGCGGCTACCGTACTGGAGCAGTTGGGTGAGGGTTTCTTAGTGGTTAAGGGACGGAAGAAGGGAGTGGAGGTGGCAGTATGAATTGACTACTTGTGTTGATGTTGCAGGTGCGTTATGGATGCAGAATATGAGGAGCCAGGGGAAGCTGGCCTTGAGGTAAGTCTCTCGCCTCGGGGTTGCAGAAGGTAGCAAGTTCTCTTTTACTAGAGAGATAAATTACTGAAAGTCGGTGTGCCAAGGTCTGCTTTAGGCTATAGGTTACAGAGACTAACAAGCCAGGGTCTCTGCTTTGTCACTCCATTCTTCCGCCACTGTATTGCATATCTTTGCGGAGATCAGTATTACCCATTACCCAAGAACAAGTGTGATATCTTTTCTGAACAGTCCCTGGTCTTTCTTGATAGTGTCCTTAGATCTTTCTGGTGCGTGGTTGGATGTCATTTTAACTGTGATTTTGAAAAAATATACTTATCCTTTCTAAGTTTGAGCTATTTCTTATGTAATGTGAGATTAATATTTGTATGTTCTTCATAAAGTTTTTATGAGGATTAAATGAGATAATAATATGGAGCGTTTAGTACAGTATATGGCATGTAATAATCTTAGCTGTCATTATTGTTTTTATGGCTAAAATTATTTTTAAGTTCCCATTATATTTAGCCCTGTACTAGATACTTGGATTGGGGGAGAAAGACCCGGCTAAAGAAGATAATGGAAAGCTCTGATCCTTAGGATTTGTCTGCAGTTTGCTTTCCTCCATTACCTTGTCTGGCTCCATCCCCAACCATGTTGATTTACTTTTTCTGAATATACTGTGCATTACTTGCTTCTTTCCTTTTTTCATGCTGTGACCTTGCTACCTGTCTATAACTGCAGTTCTGCTTATTATTCAAGCCCCTGTTTAAATGTTTCCCTCTTCAGGGGGTCTTTTCAGATTTCACTAAAACTGAAAGACATTTTCTCCTTTCCCTTAGCATGTTTGCCTTGGATCATGGCCTCATATATATGCATTTGTGCCCTTTACTAGCTTGTGTATCCTAAAGAGGTAGGGATACTTCTTGCTTCTCTTTGTAGCTCCAGTTCAGGGTCTTGCACAAAGTATTTTGTTAATATTTGTTGATTTGAATTGTCTTGCACCAACTTATGGTAGAAACTCTGAGCAAGTAACTTAAGCAGTTTTGGCTTCAGTCTTTTCATCTATGTCACATATTTAAGAGGATTGGGCTTTGCTAGATCATCTCTAAGACCCTTTTCAATTCTGAAGTTATATAATTTTATGAATCCCCATTCTGAACTTCCTAATGGGGAAGACAGGTTATGTCCACAAGAAAACCAAGTGGAAAAGGTATAAATAATGTCCATGATAACAGTTTAAAATCTTAGAGATCATTTAATTCAGTGATTAGAACCTTAATGCATACAGGGGCCAAACAGGTAATAGAAATGAGTGAACTAGGAGAAGTGGTCAGTGTAAAATGAGTGGGAATGTCAGGGCCTGTGGCAGTCAGTAGAGTTAATGTTTCATCTGAAGACATTGAATTGGATTAAGACAAAGTGCTGCTGCCCATATTAACTTTTCTGCAGGCAGACTGATGGCAGGCTAGAGTTTTCAACCTTTGAATTCCAACACTCATTTTACTGATGAATGCAAATAAGTTTGTAACTTCCTGAAGGCTACACAGTTAATAGGATCTGAGTGCTCGTTCACACCATGGGATGGATGGAATGATGGGCCCAGAAGGGGTTTGTCAAAGGAGATTTAAAAGAAAAAAAAGTTTGTTTTGAGGAGTGAAAGAGTGATTTAGGGATAGAAGGGCTAGTGTAAAAGTTTGAAGGTATTAATAACTAAGTTAGGTTAATATTCTCCATAGGAAAAACCAAGTTGGAAATGACATGAATTAGCAGTTTAGTGGACAAATGATGACAGCAGTGTAATATATTTGAATAAACACTGGGTTGCAGAAGATAAAGTGAGCTGGATTTCAACCCTGACTCTTTTGTGGCCTTGGATAATTTGCTTAACTTCTCTGAGGATCAGTTTTTTTAAATCTCAAAAAATGAGGATAATGTCTATCTTAGAGGTTGATTGTGAGGATTAAATGTAAAATGTTTACTATGGTGCCTGGCACTGTGGAGGTGTGGTGAGGATAGTATCATTATGAAGTTCTTTCAAAGGATTCAGATTTCATGCTGGAAGTAATTGTTAGTCATTCTATACTCCTAGATAGGATTACATTTCTCATCTGTTAGTCCTGTTTTTTTAGAACAGTTGGCAAGAAGATAAGGAACTAAAACATAAATTAGTCCATTTTTCTATTTAGTTTGGTCAATCTTAAAAGACTTTTCCAAAGTAAAGGGTAGAAATTATCTCTGATTTTCATTCACCTATGCTTTCAGTGTTCTGATTGCCACGACCAGCAAGATTTGGTGACATTGATCTTGTGCTCTCTTGACTGTTAGCCTGTGATTTGAGTGGTTGTGATTCCTTGCCTTTTAGGATTGTGGTTCTTAAATTTGAGTCACAGACCTTTTGAGAATATGAGGAAAGCCACAAAACATCTTCCAAGAAAAATGCATATTGCACTCAGAGTTTTGCTTGTCATTTCATAATCCTGTGTCTAGGAATCTCTGTACTGGGACATCACAGTTAAACATAAGCATCTGTTTGTGATGCGTGAGGTGCTGTAATGCTTGTCATGCAGTGAGTACACAGTTGATGATTAGTGGTGTAAAGTATATTGGAAAGTGTTTTGGGCAGTGACCCTGTGCATTAATGGGTGAAATATTTCCCTCAATTTATTTTGAAAAATTTCAATCTTATATGAAAGTTGAAAGAATTTTATAATGAACTCCTTTATATCCTTCAGCTGGATTCACTATTGGCTTTCATTCTATATAACTAGACATGCTTTCTTTTTTTTTTTTTTTTTTTGTCATTTGAAAGTGAGGTGCAGACATATGGTACTTTACTCCTAAATACTTTCAGGGTGTATTTCCTAAAAATGAAGACACTGTCTAAAAACTACAAACTGTGATCAAAATGGGTGGTATAATTTAATGATCTCTTAATGTTTTAGTTAAAAATATTCAAATAGAAATGAAGTGGTATTTGACATTCATTTTTGAAAAAAGAAAACTCAATGATTATTTGTAGTTTGACAATAAACACTAAAATGATAATGTATTAAAACAAGGAGATCTTATAGATGGACATTTACAATTCTATGATATTTATGTTCATTTATTAAGTCTTGTTTATGTGACACTTTTTTCCTTTCAGAGCACTCTCAAACCAGTTCTTTCAATTGGAGTTTGTGTCTGGTTGAAGTCTGAACTCATAGATCTGAAAAGACTCTTTCAAAAGAGGTCTTGTGTAGAGGAGAATGTAAATTCATTTATTTCCGACTAGGGATATTTTCCTTTTAGAAAAGAAGAAAAAAAAAATCGTATAGAGCAGTACTAGCATTGTGCTGTATAAAATCATTTGCACATTCCTATGTAGAGGTATACTGATTATGAGACCCAAAAGTAATTTCATAGCAAAATGCATAAAACCAGTCAGAGCTTTCATACAAAGACAGAAACCAACTATGTAGAGCTTTTTCCATTTGACCTAGGATTGGAATATGAGCTTTTATACAGTTGATATTATTATTTGACAGATGCACGGTTTAGTATTCCCTCTCTGATGGCCTTTATTAGAAGGGCAGTTTTAAAGCTATTGTGATCCACTAAGGAAATGTTTTAACAGATAGAGATCACTGCTTGCCTGAAAGGACAATCTTAAATTTGGTGCAGCAATAACAACAACAACAATAAATTAAAAAAAACAAAAACAAGCTAACAATAACATTTGAAGGCCTACAGCGTGTATAGAGAAAACCTTGTCACAAGACGATAAGTGTTGCCGTTTTAGGGAATCAAGATATTCTTTTTTTGTTTTGTTTTGTTAAAATTCAATTTTACTGAGATATATTCACATCATACAGTAATCCATGGTGTACAATCAACTGTTCACAGTACCATCATATAGTTGTGCATTCATCACCCCAATCTATTTTTTGAACATCTTCCTTATACCAGAAAAAGTAAAAATAAGAATAAAAAATTAAAGTAAAAAAGAATACCCAAATTACCCCCCCACCCTATTTTTCATTTGGTTTTTGCCCCATTTTTCTACTCATCCATCTATACACTGAATAAAGGGAGTGTGATCCACAAAGCTTTCACAATCACACTGTCACCCTTTGTTAGCTAAATTGTTATACAATCGCCTTCAGGAGTCAAGGCTACTGGGTTGCAGTTTGATAGTTTCAGGTATTTACTTCTAGCTATTCCAAGACATTCAAACCTGAAAATGGTTATCTATATAATGCGTAAGAATGTCTACCAATGTGACCTCTTGACTCCATTTGGAATCTCTTAGCCACGGGAACTTTATTTCGTTTCATTTCACATACTCCTTTTGGTCAAGAAGATGTTCTAAATCCCACAATGCAGGGCCTAGATTCATCCTCAGGAGTCATATCCTGCATTGCCAGGGAGATTTCTACCTTTGGGAGTCAGATCCCACGTATGGGGGAGGGCAGTGAGTTCACTTGCTGAGTTGGGTTAGCTAGAGAGAGAGGGCCACATCTAAGCAACAAAGAGTTACTCGGGGGAGACTTTTAGGCACAATTATAAGCAGGTAAGATACTCTTTTTATTAGAGCTATAGTAGATGTAGTTGACTACACTTGATTTCACAGCTCAGAGAAGCTGAGCAAAACAGGGAAAGATTGTTGTATTTTTATTTCGGTTTGCTAGAGCTGCCGTTATGCAAAATACCAGAAATGGATTGGCTTTTATAAAGGGGATTTATTAGGTTACAAATTTACAGTTCTAAGGCCATAAAAGTGTCCATACAAGGGTATCAACAAGAGAATACCTTCACTGAAGAATGGCCAATGGCATCTGCAACACATCTGTCAGCTGGGAAGGCAAGTGGCTGGTGTCTGCTGGTCCTTTGCTCCTGGGTTGTGTTTCAGCTCTTCTCTCTCAGCTCCTGTGTGTCTTTGCTTCTGTCTCCCAGGGTGTTTCTCTCTGAGCATCTGGGGGTCCTCTCTTGGCTTCTCTCAGGCAAAATCTGGATTTCATCCCTTAGCATCTCTAAGCATCCTTCTGTCCACATCTCCAAACATCTCTAAGCGTCTTGAACTCCTGTCTCTCTTCCTGAGCCTCTTAGAGGACTCCAGTGATCTAATTAAGACCTACTCTGAGTGGGCAGGGCCACACCTCCATGGAAATAATCTAATCAACATATCACATGCTAATCAAGAGTCTAATTAAAGTCTGCCCTCACAAGATTGCATTAAAGAACATGGTGTTTCTGGGGGACATATCATCCAAACCAGCACAATTTGTCTTTATGAATTTGAGATGGAATTTGCTATGCAGAACTGAGGTTTGTGCCTCACTGTTCGTGATTGTTCACTGTTCACTGTGCATGACAAGATTCCTTCTCTTGAGGAAGGAAAAGATTGATCACTCTAGCTGCAGTGAGGCATGGAAACCTAATTGTATCCACACTAGTCAATAGAAGCTAAAGGATTTCCTTTTTTGTTTCTTTGGTAGGGCAGAGGACAGAAGGGAAGGGATGCTTTTCAGTTTTGTATTAAAAAAAAGTTTACTCATGCCTTAAATTATATTGTGATTACAAGCATAATTGTGTGCCACTGGACTCCTTTGTTGATGCTCTAGGAAACTGAGGCCCGTGGCAAGTTTTAAGCTGACTTGGGTATGTCTTATTCAAAAACTAAAACAGGAAAAATGCAACAGCCTTTCTTCGGCATACCTAGCCATTTTATGACTCACAGATGATTTTCCCCCTTTATTGTGATACAGGAGTCCCCACCCACAGAGAAGTCCTTATTTGTAAATTGGATGTTTCTATGATACCTTACAGAGCTGAAATTCATAGGGTTGTGCCTCATATCTGAAACAAAGGGAAATGCACACCCATCCGAAAGTAAATCAATCAGTTCCCTAAAAAATCTGTGTAACATTTCTGTATATAGAGCTCTGTTGAATGTTCTGAGTAGACCGGAAAAAAATCTCCTTAGGAACCTGCATACATTGTTTACTAGAAAATGACATCCACAAAAGGTATTTGAAGAACACGTTAAACTTGTATCGTTTTTCTTTTCTGTAGATTAACTAGCAGTCCTCATATAATACTTTAAAAGGATAGTTCTGTCACTTGATTGTTAATTTTAGCTGTCTTAGGTTAGGAACTGGTGAAAAGCTATTTATGCTGGATTTAAGTCAAAATGACTTTATTATTTACAAAAAAAATTTTTAATAATGGGAAGAAAGGGCTGCATGAGTACTGCAAGACTCAGATTTTGGTTGGGAAAAAACCTTCAGATTACCCTCAATTTCCCTTTGCTTTCAGTTCCTCAGAAACAACAAATGAATGAAATATAGCAGAATGTTAACGCATATAAAAAAGCGTACCCAAATATCATAATGTATATTTTTGCTTTTCTTAAAGTTAGAGTTTTAAACCACTTGATTGGTAATTATCAACATCTCAGTTGATAAAAGTAAGTGTGCTTGGTATACGTTAATATTTTCTTTCAAAGATGTATCTTTGGTTAGAAACACACAAAAAACTAAAACTAATAATATGATATTTTTATCTATCTCTACATGTTTCCAGCATATGTAGTGTTAACAGATCTGTCCTGGTAACTGTGTCTTTGGGAGTTCATCAAATTAGGAAAAGAAATGGCTTAGTTCTGTGTGATTAGCTAGAGATTTTCGGAGCCAGATACCTGCTATTTAGTACATAGTACAAAGTATAAACTTGTCATTTCATTAGTTTCTCCCACAGAATAGCAAACCATTTCCTGCTATCTTCCCAATTACCATTGCCCTTTCAAAAACACTCTTGCATGCGTACACATCTAGCACACAGTAGATGTTCAAATATTAATTGCCTTCCTCCTTATCTACTATGTATCCTACATTTTCCTACATGATTCAACCCAATAGTAAATGTCATTTACATGTTATGAAAACATCTGTTGGATAAAATTGGGATACATCTCTTGGGATAAAAGGAGTTCTGACTTTCATATAGTAGAAGGAAAAATAACAGACAAGAAGGTCTTCTTCAGTAGAAGTTTTTTTTAAGCTTAGGAAAGAAAGATAGGAAATTACGATGTGAATTTATCCAGGTTACTTTGACTGAAATACATGTTTTAGGTGGATTTCTTTTCCTTAAGGAACTCTCTAAATGCAACTTCTTGCTGGATTCCTTACCTGTCATCATGTTGGAAACCCTTTCTAGTTCTATGTATGTAGGGAGTTTTGTCAGAAAAAATTTTTAACTTGCAGTATTTAAAAAAATCATATTTAATGTTTTTAAAAATGTCTTACAAATGCTTGTATTGTCTATTGTTTGGGGATGGGAACTAGTTTTGGAAAACACACCTAATGTTGTATAATGATATCCCAATGATTGTGGTGGTTAAAGATACAATGTTTTTGGCCGTTAAAAAAAGAGGTATAGATCATCTTCAGGTCTCCAAATAAGAAAGACTTCTTGTAAATCATACCTATGGTACTACTTCAGCCTTGAGTGTCCTTTTACTTGGTCTCTGAATGTCCAAGTCTGTACTTTCAACACTCAGCTCAAATCCTGTCTTCTTAAAGCTATCCTGATTACCTCAGCCCTCATGATTGCTCCTTCTGACATCTTAATGCCTAGTTCACATTTATGGTTAATTCTTTCTCTGTCTCCCCAACTGACTTTTAAATCACTTATAGCCTGGGAACATGCTTTATATCTCTCTGCATCCCTATCACCTAGAACATCCCTATCACCTGTCTCTCCTTATTAGTTGGTTAATAAGTGTAAGTTGATGAAATATGTCATCCTTATGCAGATGCAAGTTGTAGTCTGAAGGATTGCAAGGAATCGAGAGTCCTGTTTTTCCACTCCAGTCCCAAGAAGTAATCGTAATTGCACATTAAGCATGGGTACTGTTCTAGTTTGCTAATGCTGCTGAAATGCAAAACACCAGAGATGGATTGGCTTTTACAGAAGGGGTTTATTTGGTTACACAGGTACAGTCTTAAGGCCATAAATTGTCCAAGGTAACACATCAGCAATTGCATACCTTCATTGGAGGATGGCCAATGGTGTCTGGAAAACCTCTGTTAGCTGGGAAGGCACGTGGCTGGTGTCTGCTCCAAAGTTCTGGTTTCAAAATGGCTTTCTCCCAGGACGTTCCTCTCCAGGCTGCAGTTCCTCAAAAATGTCATTCTTAGTTGCGCTTGGGATATTTGTCCTCTCTCAGCTTCTCTGGAGCAAGAGTCTGCTTTCAACAGCCATCTTCATACGGTCTGTCATCTGCAGCTCCTGTGCTTTCTTCAGTGTCCCTCTTGGCTGTAGTTCCTCTTCAAAACATCACTCACAGCTGCACTGAGTTCCTTCTGTTAAGTCAGCTCATTTATATGGCTCCGCTGACCAACTTAGACCCATCCCGAATGGGCGGAGCAACACCTCCGTGGAAATTATCCAATCAGAGTCATCACCCACAGCTGGGTGGGGCACGTCTCTGAAGAAACACTCAAAGAAATCTAATCAACACTGATAAAGTCTGCCCACACAAGATTACATCAAAGATAATGGCATTTGGGGGACACAATACATTCAAACTGGCACAGGTACAGATTTCTAGCTCTATGTAATAACAGAGGTTGTGCTAATTATCCAAATTCTTTTAACAGTTTTTACTGTGTTCTAGTATTAAATGAGACTTTTAGAAGGTCTGTATATCCATGCTAATAAGTTAATAATTAGACTATAACTGTGTTATTGCTCTGAATGATACAGGAATGATCAGAGAGGGTTAATGCTTTAATTAATTCCAAATAATTATTGACACCAGAGGCTTCTACTAGTTTCTCTGAGGGAAGTCTTTAGGTCTGTGAAATAGGAAGCTGATCAAGAATGAAATTTTAAAATTTATCAGATTATTTTTTAAAGTGTTCTGAATATTGTAATTATTTGTTTTTCTATTTGTCTTCCTCCCCTTCTATAGGGAGTCCACCATGCGCATCCATAAGCTAAATCATAGAAAAAGAGAGTAGTAGGGGGCAGTGAAAAATGGGACTTCTTTTTATTAGTTATTTTGAAGCTCTACTAACTTACCCCAGGAAGTTACAAACTGATGATCTGTGGGATGAATCAGGCCTGCAGATATGTTTTGTTTGGACTGCACAGTGTTTAAAAGCTTGTTTTAAAATCCACATATAAAAACTGGCAGTTACTCTCCCGCTACATGGGACATGACTCCCAGGGGTGTAAGTCTCCCTGGCAACGTGGGACATGACTCCTGGGATGAGACTGGATCCGGCATAGTTGGATTGAGAAAGCCTTCCTGACCAAAAGGGCGAAGAGAAATTAAACAAGATAAAGTTTCAGTGGCTGAGCAATCTCAAATGGAGTCGAGAGGTCATTTTGGAGGTTATTCTTACACGTTATATAGATACCCCTTTTTAGTTTTTAGTGTACTAGAATAACTAGAAGGAAATACCTGCAACTATTGAACTGCAATCCAGTATCCTTGATTCTTGAAGACAATCGTATAACTGTATAGCTTATACGGTGTGATTGTGTGATTGTGAAAACTTTGTGGTTCATACTCCCTTTATCCAGTGTATGGACAAATGAGTAGAAAAAATAGTAGGGAAATAATAGGGGAGAAAAAGGAGTATGAGATGTTTTGTGTGTTCTTTTTTACTTTTATTTTTATATTTTACTCATTCTTATTTTTTGGAGTAATAAAAATGTTCAAAAAATTGATTGTGGTGATGAATGCACAGCTATGTGATGATACTGCAAACAGTTCTACACTTTGGATGATTGTATGGTATGTGAATATATCTCAATAAAATTGCATTAAAAATAACTGAAACAAACAAACAAAAAACTGGCAGTTAGATTTCCATCTTCTCTCTTATACATCACAAGGTATGGCAGTGATTTTCTAGAGCTGAAGAGTGTTTATTCCTTTACATGGGGCATATGCCCTCCAGTTTTCCTTGATTTCTAGCCACATGTAAAGATTTTGCAGTTATTTACATCTAGCCCTCTTACTTCATTTATATTACCTGGCTGACCCTGCATTCTTTCGTTCTATAATATGTTTTTAGTGCTTACTATGTGTCAGGTACTATTCTAGCACTAGAAATTTAGCAGTGAGCAAAGACATACAAAAATCCCTGCCAACATGGAGCAAACAATCTAGTGAGGGAAAGAGGTAATAAACAAGATAAGTAAAACATAGAGTATATTATATAGTGACACCTGCTAAGGAGAAAACAAAGGCAGGGTATGGGGATAGGAAGTACGTTTGTATGTGACAGGGAATGAATGAGAGGGATTGTAATTTTGGAAGGTAGATAGGAAAGACCTCAGTAAGAAGGTAACGTTTGAGTAAATATCTTAAGAAAATGAGGGAGAAGCCATCCAAATATCTAGACAGTTGGAAGAGTTAGTGCAAAGGCCTTGAGAGGGGAGTGTACTTGGTGTGGTCAAAAACAGTGAGTGACAGAAGCGAATGAAAGAAGGGGGTTTAGAGTAGGAGGTGAGGTCAGAGAGGAAGAGGGAGTGGGAGGTCATGGAAAGCCTCATGGGTCCTTGTAAGTACTTTTGCTTTTACTCTGAGTGAGATGGGAAACCATTGGAGGGTTTTAAAGAGAGGAGTACTATGATCTGACTTCTGTTTGAATGGTTTTTTCTAAGTGCTGTGGTGTGGATAGACTGGGGTTGGGGGAGGGGGGCAAGGATGTTAGCTGGGAGACCAGTATGGAGACCATTGCATATTCCAGATAAGAAAACATGGTGGCTTTTATTAGGGTGGCTATGAAGGTGGGTGGGAAATGGTTGTATTATGTGTTAAAATACTATGTTTTGCTAAAGACAGCTGATAAGATTTGCTGATGAATTGGATGTGAGATGTGAAAAGAAGGGTGACACCAGGGTTTTTGATCTGAGCAACTGGAAGGATGGAATTGCCATTTGCTGAGACAGGAAGGCCTCTGGAGAAGCAGGGTTTGGGGAGAATATCAGGAGCTTACTTTGGGACTTGTTAGGTTTGAGTTGTCCAGTAAACATCTTAAGTGGAGATGTGAGTAGGCAATTAGATATATGAGTTTGCAGTTCAGGGGAGGGATGTAAATTTGGGGGTTATCAGTGCTTGAATAATATTTAAAACCATGAGACTGGTTCATTTCACTGTGAGAGTAAGTGTAGACTTGGATCAGCCACCATTTACAGATCAGGGATATGAGGAAACAACAAAGAAGACTGGAGGAGCAGCTAGAGTCATGAGAAGAAAACATCTTTGGACATCTTGGAACCTTAGTAAAGAATGTTTCAAGGCAGAGTGAGTGATCAAATTTACTTGGATCACTCTCAGATGAGGACTGAGAATTGACCATTGGATTTTCCAACACAGATACCATTGATGACCTTCATAAAGCAGTTTGGTGGAGTGTTGCAGGCAAAAGCCTGATGGGAGAGGTTTAAAGATGAATGGGAGAACAGGAACTGGAGTTTAGGCAACTCACTCAGGGTTGTTGCATGCTTCAGGACTTCATTGTTCTTTACTGCTGAATAATAAATATTCCATTGTATGTGTATACCATGTTTTGCTTATCCATTCATCTGTTGATGGACTCTCGGTTTGTTTCCATCTTTTGGCAATTGTGAATAATGCCAACATGAACATCAGTGTGCACATGTCTGTTCATTTCCTTTCTTTCAGATCTTCTGGGTATATCCTGAGTAGCGGGATTGCCAGATTGTAAGGCAACTGTATACTTAGCTTTCTGAGGAGCTGTCAAACCTTCCTCCATTGCAACTGTACCATTTTAAATTCCTACTAGCAGTGAATAAGTGTTCAGTTTCTCCACATCCTGTCCAACACTTGTAGCTGCCTGTTTGTTTAATAGCGGTCATTCTAATAGGTGTGAGGTGATATTTCATTGTGGTTTTGATTTGCATTTCCCTAATAGCTAATGAAGCAGAGCATCTTTTCATATGCCTCTTAGCCATCTGTATTTCTTCTTTGGAGAAATGTCTATTCATGTCTTTTGCCCATTATTTAATTGGGTTGTTTGACTTTTTATTGTTGAGTTGTAGGATTTCTTTATGTATGCTGGACATCAAACCCTTATCAGATATGTTGTTTCCAGATATTTTCTCCAATTGAGTCGGTTGCCTTTTCACCCTTTTGATAGAGTCCTTTGAAACATTAAAGCATTTGATTTTGAGGACTTCCCATTTACCTATTTTTTTTTTTTTTTTTCATTGCTTGTGCTTTGGGTGTAAAGTCTAAGAAACTACTGCCTATCAATAGATCTTGGTGACGGCTCCGTACATTTTCTTCTAGGAGTTTTATGGTACTGGTTCTTATATTTAGGTCTTGGATCCATTTTGAGTTAATTTTTGAATAGGGTGTGAGATAGGGGTCCTCTTTCATTCTTTTGGTTGTGGATATCCAGTTCTCCCTACACCATTTGTGGAAGAGACTGTTCTGTCCCAGTTGAGTGGGCTTAGGAGTCTTAGCAAAAATGAATTAAAAAAAATCAGTTGACCGTAGAGCTGAGGGTCTGTTTCTGAGCTCTTAATTTGATTCCATTGGCCAACATGTCTATCTTTATGCTAGTACCACGCTGTTTTGACCACTGTGGCTTTATAATATGGTTTAAAGTCAGGAAGTGTGATACTTCCCACTTCATTCTTTTTTTTCAAGAAGTTTTTGGCTATTTGAGGCCCTTTACCCTTCCAAATAAAATTGATAATTAGCTTCTTCATTTCTGCAAAGTAGTCTGTTCAAATTTTGATTGGTATTACATTGAATCTGTAGATCAATTTGGGTAGAATTGACATCTTAATGACATTTAGCCTTCCAGTCCATGAACACGGGATGTCTTTCCATTTATTCAGGTCTTCTTTGATTTCATTTACCAATGTTTTGTAGTCTTCTGTGTATAGGTCCTTTACATCCTTGGTTAGGGTGATTCCTAGATATTTGATTCTTTTAGGTGCTATTGTGAATGGAATTTTTTTTCTTGATTACCTCTCAGATAGCTCATTACTAGTGTGTAGAAATACCATTGACTTTTGCATGCTGATCCTATATCTCACAACTTTGCTGAAGTTGCTTATTAGATCAAGTAGCTTTGCTGTTGTTTTTTTCTGGATTTTCTAAATATAGGAACATGTCATCTGCAAATAGCGACAATTTTACTTCTTTCCAATTTGGATGCCTTTTATTTCTTTTTCTTGCCAAATTGCTTTAGCTAGAACATCTAGCACGATGTCAGATAGCAGTGGTGACATTGGGCATCCTTGTCTTGTTCCCAATCTTAGAAGGAAAGCTTTCAGTCTCATCATTGAGTATGATGTTAGCTGTGGGTTTTTCGTATATGTCCTTTACCATGTTGAGGAAGTTTCCTTGGATTCCTACCTTTTGAAGTGTAATGCACCCCTTTTTGTTTCTGATTTTATTTATTTGCAGCTTCTCTCTTTTTGTCTTTGTAAGTCTAGCTAAGGAGTTGTCGATTTTATTGATCTTCTCAAAGAAACAACTTTTGGTTTTATTGAGTCTTTGTTGTTTATTTTTATTCTCCATTTCATTAATTTCTGCTCTGTTATTTCTTTCCTTCTGCTTGCTTTGGGATTAGTTTGCTGCTCTTTCTCCAGTTTCTCCAGTTGTTCAGTTAGGTCATTGATTTTAGCTCTTTCCTCCTTTTTAATGTAGGCATTTAGGGTTATAAATTCCCTCTCGGCACTGCCTTCACTGCATTCTAAGTTTTGGTACATTGTGTTCTTGTTTTCATTCGTCTTGAGATGTTTATTGATTTGATTTCTCTTGCAATTTCTTCTTTGACCCACTGATTGTTTAAGAGCATTTTTGTTTAACCTCCATATATTTGTATGTTTTCCAGTTCTCCAATTGTTGATTTCCAGTTTCATTCCATTATGATCAGAGAAAGTACTTTGTATAATTTCATTCTTTCTAAATTTATTAGGATCTGTTTTGTGCCCTGCCATGTGGTCTATTCTTGAGAATGTTCCCTGAGCATTTGAGAAGAATGTGTATCCTGCTGTTTTGGGATGCAGTGTTCTATATATGTCTGTTAGGTCTAGTTCATTTATCATATTATTTATGTTCTCTGTTTCTTTATTGATTCTTGGTTTAGTTCTTTTTATTGGAGACAGTGGTGTGCTGAAGTCTCCCACTATTATGGTACAGTCATCAATTACTTCCTTCAGTTTTGCCAGTGTTTGTCTCATGTACTTTGGGGCACCTTGATTAGGATTAGGATTATTTCTTCTTGTTCATTTGCCCCTTTTATTCCTGTATAGTGTCCGTCTTTATCCCTTATAACATTTTTGCATTTGTAGTCTATTTCTCCAGAGGCAATAGCCTTCCAAGAACATCAAGCAAATGGTATCTCCCTTCCCCTTAATGTCGACACCCCTTTTCAATATGAACAGGTTAGGGTGGTCACTGCCTAGATAACCCTGAAGATTGAGAAAGTGATCAAACACAAAAGAGGGGTAGCAACAGACAAGATAGGATTTAACAAGGGATTATGAATACTTAATCTTTATATAAATATGTATTTTTTTTTTGTTTTTAGGGTACTAGAATAGCTACAAGGAAATAACTGATATGGTGGAATGTAACCCATAACATGCTTTGAAATTTGCCATATAGTTATTTGTTAAATTGTACTTTGAAAGTTATCATTTCTGTCTATATGTTATATTTCACAATAAAGAAATAACTGAAATTGTGGAACTGTAACCCATAATATTCTTTGAAATTTGCTCTATAACTGCTTGTCAAATCATACTTTGAAAGTCATCACTTTTCTGTATATATGTTACATTTCACAATAAAAAAAGTAAAAAAAATTATATTTCATTTGTTATTAGTATAGCTACCCCAGCTTTCTTTTGTTTACTACTTGGGTGGAATATCTCTTTCCATTCTTTCACTTTCAACCTTTTTGCATCTTTGAGTCTAAGATGAGTCTCTTGTAAACAGTTTATAGAGGGATCATATTTTCTCATTCATTCTTCCAATCTTTGTCTTTTGATTGGGGAGTTTAATCCATAAACATTCAAAGTTATTACTATAAAGGCAGTTCTTGATTCAACCATCTTATCCTTTGGGTTTTTTTGTCAGATCTATTTTTTTCCCTCTTTCTCTTTTTATTCTTTAAGTTACGCTTACTGATATTCTTCAATTCTGTGCTTTTCTCCAGACCTCTCTCTCCGGTCTTTTTCTTTTCATCTCGCAGGACTCCTTTTAGTAGGTCTCATAGGGCCAGTCTTTTATTAACAAACTCTCTCACCTTCTGTTTATCTGTGACTATTTTAAACTCTCCCTCATTTTTGAGGTACAGCTTTGCTAGATAGAGAATTCTTGGCTGGCAGTTTTTCTCTTTCTGTATCTTAAATATATTGTACCACTGCCTCCTCACCTCCATTGGTGTCTGATGAGAAATCAGCAGTTAGTCTTATATGGCTTCCCTTAATTGCTTTTCTCTTGCTGCTTTCAGAATTTTCTCCTCTTTCGCATTTGACAGTCTGATTACTATGTGTCTTGGAGTGGGTCTATTTGGATTTATTATGTTTGGAATTCGTTGGGCTTCTTGGATTTGCATATTTATGTTATTTTGTAAGGGTTGGGAAATTTCCAGCCATAATTTCTTTGATTACTCTTCTGGCCCTTTTCCCTTCTCTTCTCCTTCTGGGACACCCATGAATTCTTCTTCATGTTTTTCTAGTATTTTCTTAATATCCTTTATCTCTTTATGCACATTTTCCTTCATTTCTTCAAATTAATTCAGGAGATGTGTTTGCACATCTTTGATTAGTTGTTCCAGATTCTGTGTCTCCTCCAACTTTTTTATCTCTTCCTTTGACTGGACCATTTCTTCTTGAGTTTTAGTATGCCATGTGATTTTTTGTTGATATCTGGTCATCTCATTATCTTGATGGGTCTAATATAAAGGTTGGTTTCTCTCTTTGGTCTGGGTTTCTATTATGGCACTGCTCTGACTGTTGGTCATTTGTATTTCTCAGCCAAAACAGGACTGGGTACCTATGCAGAAGGTGTAGATCAGCCCCAGTGGGCCTGGGATAGGGTCTGGAGAGGCTCTGGAAAGCCCTGCAGTTCCCCTGCACTTTTTGGCCTACCCAGCAGATGGCACTGTTTGGTGACTTACTCATCTTCGGTGACTTACTCATCCTCAGAAGGTGTTTTCCTTCCTCCTGGAGCCCTGGCAGCATCTGACTGGGCAGGACTGAAACTGTCACTTCCCTGGCCAAAATCTGGCTCACTGTGGGCTGTGTCCCCCCTATACTAGCGGCAGAGGACTCCCCCAGCTGCCTCAGTCTGTAGCCACCCCCCAGGCAAGGATTGGGCCTCCAGCTGCTGTTTTCCTCAAGGGTGGGGCATGGGCACCAAGACCCAGGGCTGGAATTACAGGTGCTGTCCACGTTTTCTCAGACTCTTCTTCCCTCAGTGATCTGGGCCTTGATATGTCCTCCCCTGTCCCCCAGGTCCCCAAATGGTTGATTTGTTTAATTTTTGCCTGGTTACTTGCTGCTTTTAGGGGTGATTTTGCGGTTCCTTCCCTGATCCTCCATTTTGGAAATTCCTCCTTGCTGCCATTTTCTATTCTGCCCTCCCCTGTGGCTTAAGTCCTGCCTGGGTCCCTATGGGCTTAGGTCTCTGTGTCTCAGATGGGGTCTGTCTCACCGATGTAAGAGATTTTATAGTCTGTGTCGCTGGTGGTAGGGATCCTGGCTGCTGCCTCTGTGTACTTCCCAAGGTTTGTGAGACTGAGTAATGGGGAGGGGAAAGGACTGGCTGGTCCAGGATGGAAGTTTCCTACCTGATATTTTTCTCTTTCTTCAATTCAGTGTTTGTGGGATCTTTCTCCAGTCTATACCTTACTCCAGGTTTTTGAACAAGTGAAAATTGTCTTTTTATTTGCTAAATCTCTGGGGAGAGGTTTTCAGTAGCTGTTTACATTGCCATGTTGATCTGGAGACATTTTTGATTGTCGCAAATGAGAGTCAGGGTGCTACTGGAATGGGTAGAGGCCGGGGATGCTGCTAACAGGATAGCTCCCCATAACAAAGAAGTATCTGGCCCCAAATGCCAGTAGTGCTGAGGTTGAGAGATGCTGAGCATATCATGGTCAAAACTAAGTCCAAAGTTGCTGGAATTTCTTTCTTTCTTTCTTTTTTTTTTTGTCATGCTAAACTCTTGAACTTTCACGAAGTAAAATTATATTGAGTTATGAGAATATACATATCACTTCAGCCCCTTTATTTTAGATTTTAATTGAGGCAAGAGAGAGGATGTTCTTTAACTTAGTCTCAAGTGTAGATCCCGATGTGAGATTAACTTAATGTTATCAGAAGCAAATTTAGAACAGTGAGTTTTTTTTACCTTGTTGAGTGTAATAGCACAATTGAGCCTGCAGCCAGGATTATCTTCACTTGGGACTTGGTATACTTAGTACTCAATTTCAAAATGAACTTTGAGTAATAAATGGGTGGTGTTAGTTCTCTGTTTCAAATTGTGACTTTGGAAAATTTCAGATACTCTGTCTTATCTGAATTAACATAATTAACTAATTAATTCATCTTAAAATTTGAGTTATATCTACTACTCATCAATGCCTGATGACTTTAAGGAGAATTTAAAAAGTGATACTTAAATTTAATCCTTTTCAAGTATAAATAGATAGAAAATGACAGAATGACAAGATTAAGGAAATTCAGATGCTGGTTCCAGTATACCCCACCCACTTGCTGTGTGAGCTCTGATAGCTTCACCATACAGTGGGCCCTTGTGTGTATGTTGTGTGTGCATTCATGCACCCTCGAGGGTTGGTTCATGCTAGCCCTTCTTTCACCCAATTTACAGAGGTAGGGTGAAGCTAAAGGGATTTGGGTTTCCTGGTAAATGAAAGGCTGGTATCAGTGATAATGATTTTTGAATTTCAAAATGATAAAAGTTGATTCTGGGTACCTTTTAAGCTTGCTTTTCATTGCTCTTTTTTTTTAAGATTTATTTTAAATTCAATTTTATTGAGATATATTCACATACCATACAGTCATCCAAAGTGTACAGTCATATAGTTTGTACCATCATACAATTGTGCATTCATCACCACAATCAGTTTTTGAACATTTTCATTACTCCAAAAAAATAAGAATAAAAATTAAAGTAAAAAAACACTCCAAACATCCCATCTTCCCATTACCCCCTATTATTCATTTAATTTTTGGCCCCATTTTTCTACTCATCTGTCCATACACTGTATAAAGGGAATGTGAGCTTTTTTAGATTTTGATTTGATTCTTTAGAATGCTGACAGAAAACAAGCTATAGGCAGGCTTAATGTGTAATATTTGTTGGAAAACAACTTTACAAAGGAAATGGATCCTAGCAAGAACCCATGCCTCATTTATTAATTCCACCTACTTTTCTTGAGTTTGTTTTCTCTAGTGACTCTGCACAGGTTTCTCACATTAAAAGTTGTCTTAGGTTTTGAATTGGTTTCTTCCATTTTACATTAAGGCTACTTCGTTTTGTTTTAATTCAGTTTTATTCCAATAACTGGCCAGGAGAGGGCATATAAGGACTTTTGATTTACTACACTTGTAAATCAGGTACCCCATTGCAGTAATATTTTAAATTAATTTGATTATGATAGTTTAGTATTTGCTTGATAATCCACTTTATGAACCATTTGAGCCCCGGAAGCATTATAGGTATTTAGAAAGCTATGTCATTATTAATCCATAATGTGTTTAATTTGTTCAGCATTTGTACTCAGTTCACCAAATGTGTTTTGAGGATTTAGAGTATGAGGCACTCTGATAGATGTTGGGGGATGCAGAAGACATGGGCCTTATCCTCCAGAAATCTTTCATATCAGTTCATATAGTAGTGGTTTCATTGAAGAAGGATTGAAATAGAAGTTGCAGGGTTCCTTTTTCTGTAATCATGGTGTCAATGATGAGATTAGAGATAGAATTACAGTTAGGAAGGACCCTAGAGATGCTCTAGTCCAAGGCCTCTTTTCACAGATAAAGAAATGGAGGCCCAAAGGGGTGACAGACTCAGTATATCCATTAATTACAATTTAGGAGACACATACAAGTTCAATAACAAACCTGAAAAGAAAGGTTTTTGGAGGGACAGGATGGGAGAGATCAGTTGTTCAAAGGGCTTAATTAAAAAATAATACTAGCCGTCAGTGTTTATCATGGGTTAAACACTGTAGGGTGCTGTACTTTATTTTACTAATGTATTAGTAAAGTAGGTATTATTCTCATTTTATAAATAGTATCTAAAATTTGTGACCTTTTAAGTGTCAGTTTAATTATTTTACTTGCAGTATCTCATTTGAGCTTCATAAGAAACCTATGAAGTAGTTACTATTATTATTCTGTTTACTAATGAGAAAACTGAGATCTAGAAAGGTTATGTGACTTTGCCAAGGCCATTCACTCAGTATGTTAGAGCTGGAATTTAAACCTAAGTCTGTTGGTGTCCATAGCCTCAATGCTTATTACCATTCTCAGAATTCCTGACATAATTTCATTAGGAAATTCTATACTCTTAACATGTTTCCTAGTTTTGTGCTTTTCCTTTCAACATTGGAATCTAAACATGAATTGCAAAAATAACAAATCTATTTTGTCAGATATTTTGATATTTTGATGTCATTGATTTTAATGTTAGGATATGAGACAGTAAACTTGAGTAGAGTAGGAGAAATGAGCCACTAGGAGAACAGATTTGTTTGATTATTCAGTCTGAATGGTTTGAAGACCCAAAACAAAGGCTTTTGTTTGCCAAGATAAATTATCCATGTTGTATATATTGTGTGAGAATCCATCAATATATATAACAACTTTGAGTATTTAAGTCCAGTTAAATGTTTACTCAGTATCCAAGTGCCAGGTGTCATCCTTGGTACTAGAATAAAAGGATGTAGGACTTGCCTTCAAGTGCTCAACACCTAGAGCACTTAATACTTATTATAATACAGCCAACTAACTATAGTACAATAATTCTACTCACTGCTGTACTGCTGGCAAAAGCAAAGTACTGAGACAGTTAGCGGGGAGTGGTTGTCTGGGAGAAAGAATAAGTGACATTTGAGCTGGAACTTAAAAAGAGAAGAAGCATTTCATTTAGGAGAGAATGAGGAAGGAGAAGACAACATGATTAAAGGTGTAAAGATATGAACATAGGTGATTTGTTCAGGAAACAACAAACATCTGTGTGGCTAGGCCATAGGGTGAATATGCTTAGAAGGACAAGTTGGGGCTAGATTATGAAAGGCCTTCTGTATCTCGCTAAGGAGCTTTGACTCTATATATTCTGGGCATTGAGGAGACACCAAAGTTTATTGCATTGTTAACTTTTTGTTATGAATACATTCAAATGTGTACAAAAGTAAACAACTCCAGCAATTATTAACTCATGGCCAATCTTGATTTATCTGTGTCCCCTACTCTCCCCCATTGTATTTTGAAACAAATCCCAGACACTATTCTAATTTCATTCATAAATATTTCACTGTGTATCTCATTATAATGCATCACATATCTAGTTCATGTTCAAATTTCCAGTGATTTTGTAAATGTCATAATTTTTTAATAGTTTATTTGAATCAAGATTCAAATTAGGTCCACATATTAAATAATTGACATTTCTTTTAAATCTCTTAATCTGTAGAATCTTTATTCAGCTCTCACTTTGTTTTGTTCTGTTTTTTTCCCTTGCAGTTTATTTGCTGAAGAAAAGTAGTTGTGTGTTTTCCCACAACCTGGATTTGGCTGAGTGCATCTCCATAATGTGGTTAAACATGTTTCCCTGTCCTCTGTATTTCCTGTATGGAATCTAGAAGTTTGATTGATTCATGTTCTCTTTTTGCAGGGAAAGACTACTTGGTGGATGGTTAGTTGATGGTCTGTTCTTCCATCAGGAGGCACATAATGTGTGTGGTCTCTTTATCCTTATTTTTTAAGGATTACAAAGTGGTACAATTATAACTCTGCTATTCCTTCACCATTGACTTTATAGAAGTCAAACTTTCCATCATCTACTACTTGATTATTTAGTGGTACAGTTTGTATAGGAAAGACTGTATAAATGCATGTTTCCTTCTCTTTATTTACCAGTTTTCAAAATAACATGTTGGCTCACCAGCATCCTCCATTGGTAACTAATTATAGGTGTACCTCAGAGATACTGCAAGTTTGGTTCCAGACCACCTCAATAAAGCAAATGTTGCAGTAGAGTCACACAATTTTTTTGGTTTTCCAGTGGATAAAAGTTATGTTTACACTTTACTGTAGTCTGTTAAGTGTGCAGTAGCATTATTTCTAAAAAAAAAAAAACAGTATACATACCTTAATTAAAAAACACTTTATTGCTAAAAAATGATAACCTTCCACCCAGCCTCCAGCAAGTTGTCATCTTTTGCTGGTGGAGGTTCTTGCCTTGATGTTGATGGCTGATGACTGATCAAGGTGGTGGTTGCTGAACAGTGGGGTGGCTGTGGCAATTTCTTAAAACAAGACAGCAGTGAAGTTTGCCACACGTGTTGACTCTTCCTTTCATAACAGATTTCTCTATAGCATGTGATCCCATTTGATAGCATTTTACCCCCAGTATTATGAACTTATTTCAAAACTGGAGTCAGTCCTCTTAAACCCTGCTGCTGCTTTATCAACTAAGTTTATGTAATATTTTAAATCCTTTGTTGTCGTTTCAACAGTGTTCACGGTGTCTTCACCAGGAATAGATTCCATCTCAAGAAACCATTTTCTTTGCTCATCCATAAGAGGCGACTCCTCTTCCTTCAAGTTTTATCATGTGATTGCAGCAGTTCAGTCATATCTTCAGTCTCCACTTCTGATTCTAGTTCTCTTGCTATTTCCACCACATCTGCAGTTCTTCCTTCACTGAAGTCTTGAACCTCTCAGAGTCATCCATGAGAGTTGGAATCAACTTCTTCCATACTTTTGTTAGATATTTTGACCTTCCATGAATCATGAGTATTCTTAATGGTACTTAAATGGTGAACCCTTTCCAGAAGGTTTTCAGTTGACTTTGCTCAGATCCATAAGAGGAATCACTATCTATGGCAGCTATAGCCTTATGAAATGTATTTCTTAAAATAATAAGACTTGAAAGTTTTCAACTCCTTGATCCATGGGTGTAGAACGGATGCTATGTTAGAAGGCATGAAAACAACATTAATTTTGTACATCTCCGTCAGAGCTCTTGGGCGACCAGGTGCATTGTCAGTGAACAGTAATATTTTGAAAGGAATCTTGTTTTTTTCTGAGTAATAGTTCTCAGCAGTGGGCTTAAAGTATTCAGTAAACCATATTGTAAACAGATGTGTTGTCATCCAGGCTTTGTTCTTCCATTTGTAGAGCAGCATAGACAGAATAAATTTAGTATAATTCTTAAGGGCCCTAGGATTTTCAGGAATGGTAAATGAGCATTGGCTTCAATTTAAGTCAGCAGCTACATTAGCCCGTAACAAGATAGTCAGCCTGTCCTTTGAAGCTTTGAAGCTAGGCATTCATGTCTCCTCTCTAGTTATGAAAGTCCTAGATGACATCTTCTTTCAATAGAAGGCTATTTTGTCTCCATTGAAAATCTGTTGTTTAGTGTAGCCACCTTCACCAATGATCTTAGCTAGTTCTGGATAATTTGTTGCAGCTTCTACATCAGCACTTATTGCTTCACCTTGTACTTTTATGTTACAAAGACAGCTTTTTTCCTTAACCTTGTGAACCAACCTCTGCTGGTTTCAGACTTCTTCTGCAGCTTCTTCACCTCTCTCAGCCTTCATAGAATTAAAGAGAGGGTGTTGCTCTGGATTAGGCTTTGCCTTAAGGGAGTGTTGTGGCTGGTTTGATCTTTTATCGAGACCACTAAAACTTTTCTCCATATCAGCAATAAGGACTGTTTCACTTTCTTCTCATTTGTGTGTTCACTGGATTAGCACTTTTAATTTCCTTCAAGAACTTTTCCTTTGCATTCACATTTTGCCTAACTGTTTGGTGCAGGAGGCGTAGCTTTCAGTCTATCTCTGCTTTCAACTTGCCTTCCTCACTAAGCTTAATCATTTCTAGTTTTTTATTTAAAGTGGGAGCTGTGGGACTCTTCCTTTCATGTCAACACTTAGAGGCCATTGTAGGGTTATTAATTTTCCTAATTTTAATATTATTTTATCCTGGAGAATAGGGAGGTCCAAGGAGATGGAGAGAGGAGGAGGAATGGCCAGTTGGTGGAGCAGTCAGAACACATATAACATTTATCGATTAAGTTTACCGTCTTATATGGATGCTGTTTTTGGCACCCCAAAACAATTACAGTAGTAACATGGAAGACCACAGATCACCCTAACAGATATAATAATAATAATGAGAAACTTTGAAGTATTTGACACAGACAAAAATGTGACCCAAAGACATGAAGGGAGCACCAGCTGTTGGAAAAATGGCACTGATAGACTTGCTTGATGCAGGATTGCCACAAACCTTTGGTTTGTAATAAACACACTATCTCTGAAGCACAGTAAAGTGGAGCACAATAGAGGTATACCTGTAGATTTTTTTTCTTAGTTTCATTATTAACTCATGGGTGTAAGCATATTTGATGTATTTCAATTCACTGTAATTATTGTCTTTATTGATGCTTGGATTGTCACATTTTTGGCCAGTGGGGATATCCACAAGTTTGCTCCTGCATCCCTTTGACATGAGCCTGGTGGTCTTTGATAGCTCTCTTGCTCTCTGGTATGACAAGATATTCCAGGCTCATCTTTTTCTGCCTGAGACTTGCATTCAGCCATTTCTCCCCAATGCTTTGTTTCTTTTCAGTGAGAAATGGTATTCCAAGCCCAAAATCTGGGCACTATGGATGCTAATTGCTGTTGGGTTGGCCATTGTTTCTAGACCTTTCCCATGGAAAGGGCCAGTACATACAGGATTCTTACTAAACCTCCTCTTTTTATATGTGTATCTTCTTTCTCCCACACAAAGAATCACAATTGTCAACGACGCTGCAAACAATAGAAATAGAATATTACATAATTCATCATTTGCTTTATCCCACCAAATGTTTTAATTCAGGAGAGTGAAATGACTAGGTCTGTATTATAGAAGGGTATATCGGTGCCTAAGCAGAGAAAGATGGGTTGGAACTGGGTAAGTTGATGGAAGAGTAATCAGTTTAGAGGCTGTTATAGTAGTCCTGAAAAAGAAAAACAGGTCCTGAACTGAACTATGGTGGTGGCAGTTGGAATGGAGAAGAGGCCAAGCATTTGAGAAATATTTCAGGGAAGGCATCTTTAAACTTGGTGACTGACTCTGGTAGGGTGAAGATGATTGAGAAGTTGAAGACACCATTCAGGATTGATTTTTTTAATGATATAGCAGAGCAGCAGTAGCTGGGGAAGAAGATGGAGGGAGAAAGAGTAGTTGTATCATGAAGGCAGTTGTAGTAGAGGAAGTCAAGGATTGATGAATTTGTGTCTTTATCAAGTCCCAGACCATTAGTGTGGCATTTAAAGACATCCACTCCAACCCCAATTACCTTTCCTAGTATTTTCCAATATGCAATACATATCCTGATTCAGTCAGACCTCTCTCTTTACTTCTCAACATGCTGTCCTTGCTCTCACTTTTGCATAGGTGGCACATGCCTTTACCCCATTTTGGGGAGTGTACATTCCCTTCCTCTGCCAATTAAAATCTCATCCACTAACTATTGGAGGCCTTCTTTGAAATTCTCTACCATTTGTTTCCTGTATTTTAGTTATATTGTTTTATGTTGTTCTCTGATTGTGTATGTGTCTTATTTACTCCACAAGGTTGTGGAATGAATTCCACAGGTCAAGTCAGGGATCCATTATATCTTTAAATTTTTTTAGGACTGACTTTTAATAGAGATTCAACATTTTTTGGCCAGTCAGGTCAGGAGATCTTGAGTTAATATTTTTTGTATTTGGCTTACATGACTTACTAGCTTTTCACCCTTCTTAGCCTCCAACAAACTAGTTCTTTGTGGTGATTTATGTAAACACAGTCTCTTTTAAATGAATACTTCTAGAAAGTTTTTGCTTGTGATCCTTAATTGTTTCCATCAAAATGAAACTGTTATAGAGAAGATACAGTAAATTCCCCAGGAAAGGTCTGAATGTCTGTTGTTTTACAGGCTTCTTTCATCTCACAATGTTTTGCCCCAATCATGTATCCACACAAGCGCTCCTGTTGACATCTCTCGAAAATGGGAGAAGAAAAATAAAATCGTTTATCCTCCACAACTGCCTGGAGAACCTCGAAGACCAGCAGTAAGTTTGTGGGTAGAACTAATCTCTGTATTTTGATAAAATGCTCTTACCCTCATGTGGCTAGCAATGATTTATTGTGCCATGTTAATAAAAATTATACAGCAATTTTCAGTGACCTTTAATTGACATAGGAGATTTATTAAATTTATTTCTTTGGTAATTTAAAAAGATCATCATTGCTTTATTACATATAATTTCCCATTTTAATGTCACTGCTTTGCTTATTTGTTTGCCTTTACTTCCTGGTTAGTGGCTTTAATTCCAAAACTAAGCTGATAGCTTGAGACATACTCACATTTTTTACTCCAAGAGGCTTGTTGATGAGTTTTTTTTTTTTTTTTTAATTTTAAATTCAGTTTTATTGAGATACACTCACACACCACACAACCATCCATAGTTCACAATCAACCATTCAAAGCACCATCACACAGTTGTGCATTCATCACCCCAATTCATGCCCTGAACACCTTCCCTACACAGAAAGAACAAAAACAAGAACAAAAAACAAAAGTAAAAAAGAACACACAAATCATCCCCCCCATCCCACACCATTCTTCATCCAGTTTTTGTTCCTGTTTCTCTACTCATCCATCCACACACTGGACAAAGGGAGCACGATCCACAAGGTCTCCACAATCATGCCGTCACCCCACGCAAGCTACATTGTCACACAATCATCTTCAGGAGTCAAGGCCACTGGGCTGCAGCTTGACAGTTCCAGCCATCCACCTCTAGCTATTCCAATACACCAAAACCCAAAAAAAGGTCCTCTATATAGTGCGCAGGAATGCCCACAACAGCGTCCTCTCGACTCCACCTGATATCTCCCAGCCACCGAAACTTGATTTTGCCCTATCTCGCATCCCCTTTTGGTCAAGAAGACCGCCCTCAATCCTGTGACGCCAGGTTCAGATTCTGTTGATGGATTTTTAATAATGGAAGATGAATTGGCAAGAATGGCTAAAATCATTCGTCAATGTTGAAACCATATATTTAGTTTTCTAGTGTTTTATATTTGAATATAGACACACTCAGTTTTTCATAATTCACAAACCTTTGAACTTAAGGTTTGAGTTTAAACATAGGATTCCTTCCAGAGATATCTTTATCTTTAACTGCTCAGAATTTTTTTCATTTTCTCTAAATTGTGTTAGAAATTGCTCATTGAGAATTAAAGACTAACTTCCAGCTTAATGTGAATTTACAGTGGAGTCATACACAGCTTTTGGAAGGTTTAAGTAAATAATAGTAGTATAAACAAAATGGGAACATTTTTAGTCCTACTGAAAATAAACTGTCATAAGTGTTTTAGAAATAGAATTACGGTGTTAATTATAAAACATCCAGTTCAGTAAACATCTTTAAGGGCCTCTACTAAGGACTGTCTCATTTTCTCAGTTTTTATATGAACTTGAAAGCATGCATTTTATTAAGAAATGACTCATAGTACATGACATTAGTAGGATGCATGAAAAAAAAAACCCATGATCATCTCAGTTAATGTGGAAAAGGCATTTGACAAACCCCAACACTCTTTCATAATAATAACACTCGGAAAAATAGGAATAGAAAGAAATTTCCTCAGTATGATAGAGGGCACTTGTGAAAATCCACAGCTAACATTATCCTCAATGGTGAAAGACTGAAAACTTTTCCCCTATGATCAAATATAAGACAAGGGCGCCCCCTTTCACCACTGCTATGCCGCATTGTACTGGAAGTCCTTGTCAGAGCAATTAGGCAAGAAAAAGAAATAAAAGGCATCCAAATTGAAAAGGAAGTATAATTATCTCTATTTACAGATGACATGATCCTTTATATAGAAAATCCCAAAGAATCCATGAGAGAACTATTAGAACTAATAAACAAATTCAGCAGAGTTGCAAAGTACAGAATTAACACCCCCAAATCAGCTTTGTTTCTCTACACAAGCAATGGACAATATAAAACTGAAAGTAAGAAAACAATTCTGTTTACAAAGAATGAAATAACTGGATTAAATTTAATGAAGGAGGTGAAAGATTTGTATACTGACTTGTGCACTGATGAAAGAAATGAGAGAAAGCTTAAGTAAATGGTAAAACATCCCATGTTAAGGTACCAGTACTACCCAAAGCGGTCTACAGATTTAGCATAATCTCTCTCAAAATACCAGCAGCCTTTTTTGCAAACATGGAAAAGTTGATTCTCAAATTCATATGGAATTGTAAGGAGCCCTGAATCTTGAGAAGCAAAAGAATCTCGAGAGAAAAGAACAAAGTTGGAGGTCTCTCACATTTCCTGATTTCAAAACTTACTAAAAAGCCACAGTAATCAAAGCAGTGTAGTTCTGGCATAAGGGTAGACATATAGACCAATGGAGTCAAATTGAGGGTCCAGAAGTGATCCCACACATCTCTGGCCAGATAATTTTTGACAAGAGTACTTTCAATGGGAAAAGTATAGTCTTTTCAACAAATGGTGTTAGGAAAACTGGATATCCACATGTAAAAGAATGAAGTCAGACCCCTACCTCATACCATATACACAAATTAAATAAAAATGTATCAGGGACCTAAAAAACTTTAAGAGCTAAAACCATAAAACTCTTAGAAGAAAACACAGGGGAAAATCTTAAGAACCTTGGATTTGGCAGTGGATTCTTATATGTAACACCAAAAGCATGGGCAACAAAAGAAAAAATAAATTGGACTTCATTAAAATTTAAAACTTCTTTATGTCAAAGGACATTATCAAGAAAGTAAAAAGACAACTTACAAAGTGGGAGAAAATAGTTGTAAAGTCATATACCTGACAAGAGTTTAATATCCAGAATATATAAAGAACTCCTACAACTCAACATCAAAAAGTCGGGTGACCCGATTACAAAATTGGCTAAAGACTTGAATAGACATTTCTCCAAAGAAGATATACACATGGCCAATAAACACATGAAAAGATGCTCATCATTGTTAGTCATCAGGGAAATGTAAATCAAAACCACGATGAGTTACCACTTTACGCCCACTAGGATGGCTGTTTTTTAAAAAATGGAAAATAACAAGTGTTGATGAGGATGTGGAGAAATTGGAACACGTACGTTTGTGGGGATGTAAAATAGTGCAGCTGCTGTGGAAAACAGTTTGGTGGTTCCTCAAAACGTTTATAGAATTACCACATGACTCAGCAATCTCACTTCTACTTAATAAGATTTTAAAATATGAACTGGAAGAGATACTTAACACCATTGTTCACCATTATTCACAATAGCCAAAAGGGGGAAACAACTCACATGTCCATCAGCAGATGACTGGATTAAAAAAAATGTGGTATATACACACAGTGGAATATGATTCAGCCCCAAAAAGGAATGAAGTTCTGATACATGCTACTACATAGATGAGCCTTGAAAATATGTTAAGGAAAAAAAGCTAGGCACAGAAGGACAAATATTGTATAATTCCACCTACATGAAATATGTAGAATTAAGCAAATTCATAGAGATATAACCTCTACTCAACTAGAGATTTTCTAGTTGATTAGAGGTTACAGAAGGGGAATGGGGATTTTTTGCTTAATAGGTATAGAGTTTCTGTTTCAGATCATGAAAAAAATCTTGGTGATGGACGGTGGTGATAATACAACACTGTGAATGTAATTAATACTGTGGAAAAATGTATGGTTAAAAATGGTTAAAATGGGGAATTTTATGTCATATTAGATGTTACCATAATGATAAAAAAAAAAAAAGACTGATGCTACAGCCCTGAGTTTTACATGAGAAAATGATTATTTTAAAGTATAAAGTAGAATAGAAATTGCGTGTGCAGCATGATCTCAATTATGTAAATAAATTCTTTTGAAGCAAAAGAGAAAAGAAAAAGAAGATTAAGTATTGGTCTGATTTAGTGCAGTTTTATGTTTTCTATTTCTTTTTTATTTAGGCAAATTAATTTATTGATTTAAAGTGTTCCCGCCTGATTGGGAAATAAAAGGAAAAAGTGATGCTAGTAGTTTAAACAAATAACATTTTAACTTCCGTATTTTATCATCTCACCAGAACTTGAAAGTTAGATTTGTTGCAGTATCTGTGCTATTGACTGTTGACTCCATTTTGTAATTGTTCATAATTTTAAAGAAAGCTATGCATTTGCACAAATGTCATAAATTAAATATTACTGTCTATAATTAATGAACTTTCTTGACTTCTTACCTTAGCTCTTTAAACTTAGATATTAATGGGAAATAAAGAAATCATAACACTTTTTGTTAGGTCCAGAATTTAAGAGCAAAATTTTGTATTTTGTAGTGCCAATCTTTTGGATATTAAAAAATATGTTTAATATACTTAATGATGTATCCCAAATGGCAAAATTAAAATACTTAAGTCTACTTAACTCTAGCAAATGAAGAACAATGTTAATCCAATTATTCGTTAAGTATTATTAAATTTACTGAAACTATTTTGATTAGCTTTTTTGCATCACATATACTCCATATGCAGGTGCCTGTGATTTTTTTGTAATGCAATTTTATTGAGATATATTCACATAACATAGAATCATCCAAAGTGTACATTCCGTTGTTCACAATATCATCATACAGATGTGCATTCATCACAATCAATCTTTGAACATTTTTATTACTCCAAAAAATAAAAGAAAAATTAAAATTAAAAAGAACATCCAAAACATCCTATTCCCTCCTCCCCCCATTGTTCATTTACTTTTTAAAAAATACAGTTTAATTGAGATATATTCACACACCCTACAGTCATCCACAGTGTACAATCAGTTATTCACAGTACCATCATACAGTTGTGCATTTATCACCAGAATCAATTTCTGAACCTTTTCCTTACTCCAAAATAAAAATAAAAATAAAAAAGACCACCCAAAACCTTCCATCCCCTCCATCCCAGCTTGTTCTTAATCCAATTTTTCGTCCCCATTTTTCCAATCTTCTGTCCATAGACTGGATAAAGGGAGTGCAAACCACCAGGTTTTCGCAATCGTACAGTCACATTGTGCAGGCTACGTAGTTATACAATCGTCTCCAAGAATCAAATTCACTGGGTTGCAGTTCAACAGCTTCAGGTATTTCCCTCTAACCATTTCAGCATGCTAAACACTAAAAAGTGGCCTCTACATAGTGCATAAGAATGCCCTCCAGAGTGACCTCTTGACTTCGTTTGAAATCTTATCAGCCACTGGAACTTTATTTTGTTTCATTTCTCTTCCCCCTTTTGATCAAGAAGATTTTCTCAATCCCACAGTGCTGGGTCCAGTTTAATTTCCAGGAGTCATTACCTGTGTTGCCAGGGGGATTCACACCCCTGGGAGTCATGCCTCACATATGGGGGAGGATAGTGAGTTCACCTGCCGAGTAGGCTTAGAGAGAGAGGGCCACATCTGAGCAACAAAGAGGCTCTCTAGTGGTGGTGGTGGTGGTGGGGCTCCTAGGCACAATTATAAGTAGGCTTAGCCTCTCCTTTGCAGCAACAAGCCTCACAAGGGATTCCGCCCCCAGATTGAGGGCTCGAAATGCCTGTGATTTTATATAGGCCCTTCAGAGAAACCGACCTTAATTCTCCGTTTTGCACAGATTTTGTTTGAATAATTAATCCTTTTGGGGGACAAGTTATGATCTTAGGGAAATACATTAAAATTAACAT
This sequence comes from Choloepus didactylus, assembly GCF_015220235.1. Taxonomy (NCBI): domain Eukaryota; kingdom Metazoa; phylum Chordata; class Mammalia; order Pilosa; family Megalonychidae; genus Choloepus; species Choloepus didactylus. The sequence continues at coordinate 18,654,622 of NC_051317.1, read as the reverse complement.
TTGCTTGAAAACAATCATATAACTATGTAGCTTACAAAGGGTAACAGTGTGATGGTGAAAACCTTGCGGATCATACTCCCTTTACCCAGCGTATGGATAGATGAGTAGAAAAATGGGGCCAGGGACTAAATGAAGATTGGGATAGGTTGAGGGGGGGTGATTTGGGTGTTCTTTTTTACTTTCGTTTTTCATTCTTATTTTTATTCTATATGGTGTAAAGAAAATGTTCAAAAATGGATTGTGGTGATGAATGCACAACTATATGATGGTACTGTGAAAAACTGATTGTACACTCTGGATGATTGTATGGTATGTGAATATATCTTACTAAAACTAAATAAAAAAATACAAAAAAAAAATAAATTTTCTGACTTTAAATAGTATTTAGTAAATTGGCATTGGTGATTCAATTAGACCCGTTATGACTGAAAATATTAATACCTTTCATAAATACCTAACTTGGTTTCTAGGAATAATTTATTCATGTAACCATTTAGTTCATAATACTGTACCACTATATGGCTTTGAAAGTCTCTTAGAGATTTGCCAGTCTGCTAAGCTGTGAACGTTTTAAAAATTAGTTTTATCTCTAGTTAAAGAAAAAGGCCAGATGATATCCCCCTTCTAGTTCATTCTGATCTTCAGCATTGGCCATATGTATTTTATAAACAAATAATAGTGGATGAGGTAGTGAATAAAACCAGAGAAAAATTAAAGGTCTTTCTTCATGATCTTCAAATCTTGAGTTTACTTTTAGCAGCATCATTGAAGAAAGCTATGTTGAGTAAATTAAAAGTGTAGTAAGACTGTAGCAAAAACGGTTTGAACAACCATTTCTGGAAGAGGCATATTTTTAATTTATGAACTGACATACTGGTAATAAGTCATGCTTTTAAGTTGTTAATGTAGATTCCATAAGGCTCAAGTAAGGACTTTTATTAGGTGACATCTTATCCTTGTTTGAGTTATTTTATGTATTTAAAAATAAATTAATATCTTTAAAAGTTTTTTTAGATGTTTTATAATTTAGGCTTACTGTTACTTCGTTTGAATAATGTTTTGTGCATTGTATCCTAACTTAATTTTATCCAGATTACCATACTGGTTAGTTAATAGTAGTGATATATAACCAGGCCTTCTGACCTCCAACTTTGCCATTTTATATATTAGCCCATGATGGGTTTACTTACTGAGACTGATTTATCTTTAAAAAGTGCTCCATTGACCATTGCACCTTCTTAAAGTAAATGTTGAGCTTTTTAGTTTTAGAAGTGGATGATTGAGTAACTTTCCCTTTTCTGGTAAACAGTTGATCTCTTTTTTCTTATACTCTTCCCGGGATTACTCTCTCTCTCTCTCTCTCTCTATATATATATATATATTTATCATTCCTCCCCTCCATCTTCAAATTGAAAATTGTCATACACAGTTCAGGTTTAAAGATAGCCCACTATGGGAAACCAAGAATTGAAAGATTTCTTTATAAAAGATTTCATTGAGTGGATTAATTTTTGCAGATTAATATTATCATTATGATGGTTTTTCTTTCCTGCCCCTTGTTCCCCAGGACACTTCATTGCTGTAAATAGGCTATTGCTACATTTTTCAGCCTATCAGCCTCTGTTGTAATTGAAATGAAATCTGCTATGTGTTGAAAGATGGTCACTTGAAGAAACTCTGCTGTTCCTAAGACATTTGAAAATTTCAAGCAGGAGTCAGAATGTTAGAAAGTTCTGAGGTCTTCTCTTCTCACTATTATTTGCTTTGGCAAATGTTTTCTAATTTTTTAAAGTGAATTAATCAGCAGTTTGTTATAGTAGTGAAAAAAAATTAGTGTTTTAGAGTCAGAAGGGGAACTTTTGATGGCACACCTGCCAGACACTGTCTAAGGCACTTAACATACTTCCTTGTTCTTAGTCTTTCAACTTTAACTCACACATGCTTTGTAGTCTTGGACAAGTCACTTGAGCTCTCTGATTTTCAGTTTGTAAAAGGATTATAATATGTTTCCTCTCCCAACTCATAGAGTACTTCAGATGAAATAGTGGGCCTGAATGTGCTTTGTGAAATGTAAAGTGTTTAATAGATGATTGATATAAAAAAATTAAGCAGGGATATACCTGCCACTTTAAATAGATAATAAAAGCTGACATTTATTGAGAACTTACCATGTTTCAGACACTAAATGTTTTATATAGATTATTTTATTTAATCCTTATAATAGTTTTATGAGGTAGGGAATACTTCATAAAATATCTTTACTTTAAAGAAAATAAAATATCTTTATTTAAAGAAGAGGAAACTTGGGCACAGAGAGTTTTAAGTAACTTGTACAAGGTTATGTAGATTAGTAAATGATAGAGCTGGGATTCAAACCCAGGCATTTTGATTCTAGAACCTATGCTCTTGACTAATACCTAAAGTATTGACCTTCCTCTGAAAACACCTAACTTTGTTCATTTTCCTATCATTCTCATTAAAAAGAACTTGATTTTTCTTTTTGTACCTTTTCTTTTGTTCTTTTTAGCCAGCTGTTTTCAAAATACTTTCATTTAAACTTTTATGATTCCTCTGGATCGAAATATTGTAAATACTGGTACAAACTGGCCATTTTATAGTTTCTGTTTTTCCCTTAGTAATCTTTTAACATGATGAGACTTTGGGAAAATAGAACTGTGTATAGGGAAAAGAATTTCAAATTCTTGATAATGTTTTTCTTTCTTGTGGTAGCATCTTCATTAGGCATAGAAAATAAAAACTATAGTAACAATATTTGTTACTGTCATTTTAATAAACCTTTTTTTTTTCTATTGTAAGGAAATCTATCATTGTCGAAGACAAATAAAGTACAGCAAAGACAAGATGTGGTATTTGGCAAAATTGGTAAGCAAAATGACATATTTCCTTTAGGAAAAGAAGCTATGAACATCCATCCCCCCCCCAGATTTGAAAAATCAAGTACTTATAAAAAAATATGCTCTGATTTCTCCACATATTAAAGAATAAGATATAGTTACATGTTCAGGTAAGTAATTAAAAGAATGATTGCTGAAGAGAAGTGATTTAATATTTGCCTTTCTTCTGAGAAACTAAATTACATTGGATAGATAGATATTTAAAACAAAGGCCAGAGAGGAACTCTGGCTATGACTAGAGAATCCAGGAAGCTTTCTTTTCTGTAGAAGTTGATTTTAATATGTTTCAAACTGTTGCTTTTTAATTTTTTTTAAAAAAATTTTCCTTCTGGAAAATGAAATTTACATGAGGGGAACCAAAAGCAGCAAATATATGTGTAATATATTAATCCTGTAGGAGGAGATGCCTATAATGCTTAGTGTGATTCTTGCCAGCTTGTGATCTCTGTAATGTGTGCTTTCTCTTAATAGGTTGAAAACTAGTGCAGTCTAGTTTTATGGTTAAAATGTTAACTTTGCAAAAATTACAAAAAAAAAAATCCATGTAACTGTGCAACTCCAACAGAGAACCCTAATTAACCATGGACTATAGTTAATAGTCTGATTATAAAAATATGCTTTCATCAGTTGTAACAAATGCACCACACAAATATGAGGTGTTAATAATAGGCTGGTATATGGGGAATTTGTGTTTTATGCATGATTCTTCTGCAAGCCCACACTTCTCTAATTAAAAAAAAAAAGGAAGGTTTGAGGCAAAACATATTAACTTCAGTGAGTTGTCAGTTGGAAAAAGTAGAGTGTTGAGCTCAGAGGAAATGAGTTTCCAGACATACATTTTTACATTTTAGTCAGCAGATAATTATTGAGTACTTACCACATGCTAGATATTGCACTAGGAATATTTTGCTGAACAAGTCATAGCAATCCTGGTAATCAGTGTTATGTTTTGTTTGTTAGCCTATTAAATTATTGCCTGCTTCCCCCATTCACCACTACTAGAAAACACTGGAAGGGAAACTCCATCAGGATCCTGTGTTGCTTGTTCATCATTGAATCCCTAACCATTAGATTGGTTCCAGCCATATAATAGACACTCGATAAATATTGAATGAATGAATAAGTGAATGAATGACACTGCCCCTGTCCTCATGAGAGGCTGATGATAGGTAGATGGTTGGGAAAGTTGGTAGCAGGAGACACAGTTCATATGGGGAAGTGGTTGGAACATTTCAGAACGTTATTACTGATCTGTATTATGATTCTGAAATTTCTAGTTCTTCAGGTTAGACTAAAATCATTTATACATATTTCTCAATTTATATTTTAATGTTTTTTCTGCATTTATTCATCTATTCATTTCATCTTATTCATGTGGAAATATGTCAGAACAGATATTAGAATCTCAGAACCAAAGAGTTAGAAGGGGAAAGGAGGAAGAATCTAGTGCAGTCTGGATGGGGCTGGCCCCTCATGGCAGCCTCTGCTTTGACATCAAAACCACTTTAAGGCCAGACTCGCCTCCCTGTCACATCCTCCCTCCAAAAACAAATCCAAATTTAAAAAGAATAATATAGATGTTATGAATAATATAGATTTTATGTGTTATTTCTTGGGAAATCAAAAGAGAACGTTATTTCACACAGCAAAACTTTATCACCTTCCCATTTAAACATCTCTCCTGCCCCATAAATATTTCCCTCATCTTAGATGCTTAGGTCCCTGTCCCTGCTCTTTTTCTTCCCTTCTTCTAAAATATGTCCCTACTGTTGTCCTGAGCCATTCATTTCTCCCACAGTTTGCATGCCTCACTCACTAAACAAAGTAAGGAGCAACTGACAAACATTTGTGTTCCTTGAACATCCTTGGAGAACATCCAAGTCATCCAGCTCTGTTACCTTATATATCAGTGCCCTTTAGAGCCAGGTTCTTTACGTCTGTTTTTATATTTTTTCCTCTCAGCAGTAATGCAAGTTAATAAATATTATTATCTTCACTTTAGAGCTAAGGACACTAAGGCTCAGAGACCATAGAAAATTTGGCCAAAATGGTGCAGCTGGTAAATGGCAGTAGGAATTCAAACCCATGTGTGCCTGTCTCCAAAGCCTATGCTGTTTACCACATTCTGTATACCTCATAATAACAGCTACTATTTATTGAACACTTGTCTGTGTCCACACATTGTGGGAAGCACTTGACACATGTAATTTAATCATCACTATGACTCTACTATGAGTAGTGTTATCACCCCACACAAATATTAAGTTCGAGTTTGATTTAAAGAAGGTGACATCCCTTCTTAAACTTCTTTTCCTTTCTTTTGCCTGGGTTTAGGTCTCTGTTTTTTAGAAGTTACTTGGATTGTAGTAAGGCTTTTACTTTTCAGTGAAAAGGGGGCATTGACTTTGTAAATTAATTTGTTTATTCTCTCCTGTCTGTACCCTTTTAATTCTAGATACGAGGAATGTCCATTGACCAAGCTTTGGCTCAGTTGGAATTCAATGACAAAAAAGGGGCCCAAATAATTAAAGAGGTAAACCTGTAAGATTGTGTGTGTGTGTGTGTGTGTGCGCGTGCACACATGCGTGTGCATGCAGTGTCTTGCAGGTATTAGTAAGCTCATCCTGAATCCTGAATTCCCAGAATTTTCCTGCTGTAAATGCATACTTTAAATAGTACATATCTGGGGCGCTCAGTTTTGTTAATGTTCTTTTACATTCAAAATGTATGCATTAAGCATTCTTTTTCTGAGATGCTTTTATTTGTACTAAACATTTATTTATTTGTCTATCTATGCAATGGTCAGTCTTAATTTTAATGTTTTGGGGCATTAAAATTGGAAGATTAAAAAAAAAATCAATGCCACAAATGGGAGCTTATAATTTTAAAACTAGTTGAGTGGAAAGATCACTGGACAGGACTAAGGAAACTTGGAGTCTAGTACTTTCTCTGATATTCTTTTTGTGACCATAGATACATAACCTGTCTGCTTCCATTTTCCTCATCCACAAACTAGGTGGGATTGGATTAGATGATCTCTACAGCCCTTTCCAGCTCTGAATGTAGTTAGTTAGAAATGTGTTAATGGTAATTGTGTTGACTCATTCTAGACACACAAGTGTTTTTGTTTCAAAAAGCTGTGTTGACTATTGCCCTTTACCATGTGGGGGTATCAGCATTGTTTTCCATATATTCAGTTAATTCTCGTCTTAAGTCAGTTTTTTCATTTTAGAGTTGAATGGTCGAGATTGATGGGTTCAGACTTAGAAGTGGTTCTGTTGTAATACCTTAGTTTTAATGTATTTAATTCAACTCAGAATGCATTTATTAAATTTCTGTTGTGTAACCAGCTTTATATTAGGTTCTTTATTTTAAAGGAGTGAAAAGATCTTGTTTGTTATTTCTCATGCTTGTCCTTTTTAAAAATTTATTGTGGGAGAAGTTAACTTAATTCAAAACATCTATGGAGTTTAAATTTAATAATTAACTTCTTAGAAAAAATGCTGAGGTATGATTTTCTGTGTTTGTCTGATGCTGCTAATGGTTACATTGAACCCAAAATATAAGAATTTTCAAATAAGATTTAGCTCCTGAGCTTCTTGAACTTTTTCAAGAACTTTTTCTCTGACTCAAAGACGAAATATTTGTTACTGTTCAACATTTGCTGTTACCTCCTCCTTTAGAGGCCATACATTCCATTTAAAACTTAAATGGGATGGACAATGTTCCTTGCATTTGTAATTCATATCTGAGGAAGGAAAGCTCACTGTATCACTTCTAAGTACTGTGATCATTTGATATTCTTTTTTTTTAAATGACTATAAAATGGAAGCATGTGATTAGCAGTCATGTTACAGAGATAACAACAAGAAATGAGAAATTTAATTCCATTTTAGTTCAGGGTCAGCCATATGAATGCCTTTGTTTTTCTTGTTTAAGGTTCTTCTAGAAGCCCAAGATATGGCAGTAAGAGACCACAATGTGGAATTCCGATCCAATTTATATATAGGTAAGATGTTTGATATTTTTAGCATTGGAAAATATCTCCCAGTAGTGGTGCCAAGTTCTATATCTAATTCATTCTTTGACATCTAACTACTCAGGACTGGGTTTGCTAGTGAAAATGAATTGTAATGACTTATTCTTCAGCCTTCAGCATGCCAGTGTTAATCTGTTAAAAATGTTAATAACCTTATTGGTTTTATTCTTACCAGTTCTGTAAGAACTAAACCTGTTGCCAATAATTATTAAATAATGGATACCAAGACTGATTCAGAGTGGTCCTTTCATCATAATAAAACTGAGAAAGAACATAACTGATTTTTTGAAATAAATTCTTTGTCATCGGGAAGGAGGTAAATAAAGGATCACAGATGGACTTTAAAAAATTCTTTATAATGTGCCATGCCAGGTGCCTAATCCGTAAAGGTGTCTTATGATTTAGCATCCCAATTATCAGAATGGAAAATCTGTTGAATTGTAAAAGCTAAGAGGCCTTGGAAGGCTCAGATGACACAGATGCGTTTATTCCCTTTTGTTATTACATCCTGAAGCATTATCTCTGGTTTTATTTGCTCGTTCCACATCAAATTAAATTAATGTAAGTGAAAATGCTTTGGGTAGCATGATGCATTATACAAATGTAAGGATTTTTTTTTTCCCCAACATACCTCACACAGCTCTTTTCCTAAAAGGAAATCAACATTTATTACAAAACTCTCTTGCCCCTACCAACACCACAGTGAAGTGGAGCAGTAGCTGGAGTTATTATTTTCCTCTCACTTCAGCAGCAATTACTCCTAGCCTCAGCAGTTTTGTAATCAAAGATGTTGATGTCGAAGCAAAATTTTCTCAATCTGCCAAACCTACAAATAAGGAGGACAGTTTTATCTAAAAATATTCAAGACAAGGGAACTGCTACTTGCAAGAGGGGACAAGAAAGGCCGACTCATTATAGGGGAAATTAGTTGTGTTTCATACTTTTTCAACAATTAGAGTAAAATAATCTAAATTCTACTTTTCACATAACCTCTGACTTAATGGAGATATTTATTCTGGTTAAGTTAAAATCTCACCTTAGGTCACCTGGAATTGATCGTGGCAACCACATCTACTTCTGAAATTCAAATTAGTTATGATTTTCAATTGAAATGTCTCATTTTAAAGCAGAATCCTGTATAGCTAATTATATTCTGATACATGCACAGATGCAGAGGGAAATCAAAACGGCAAGTCAGAATATTTCAGGGCCACAGTAGTTAATCATAAGCATTTTCTTCTGGGGACAGGATGAATAAATAATACTGGGGAGGGCCCAGCATTATTGGAAGAGATGAAATGGATGAGGAGCAAGACCATTTGCTTAAAACCTCTTGGTGACCTTTCTTGCTCTAAGACGGAATGCCAAATCAAGTTTAATTAATCTTATTCAATTTCATAGGTATATCAGCTTCTTAGTGGATAGATACCACTTTGTAATGGAATTCAGGTACAAATGAAATAGGATTTGTCTTTAAATTCTTTTCAATAACTGCAGTAAAAAAAAAGATACTCCAGTTTAATTCTGCCATCCTGAATGAGGGAGCAAACTCTGCTGTTGCCATTAAGCAAAATACACTTATCCAGTCCTACACGAATGGACCTTTAATTCAGGAGTCTCCTTAGGCACATTTCTGCCAAAGTATCTCTACTCTTCCTGCACTTCCTTTTCATCTAGTCCACTGTAAAAATATTTTACTTTAATAGGGCTGATAAATTTGGATTTGTCTTATGATTTTTAAAACTCATTCATTAAGTATTTTGCTGTGTAATTCCATAGTGAAGGAAAAAGGGACAAACATCCTGAGGAAACGAAATATCTTATCATGACATGTAGGACATTTTATCCCAGTATTTGCCAAACATCCCTGATGAGAATCATCTGAGGTACTTTAAAAAATACAGATACCCAGGCTTTCCACCAACCTGCTAGATCTGAAACTCTAGGGGAGAGGCCCAGAATCTGTTTGTTTACCTAGAAAATACAGGAAACTGATTTATCTCATTTTTGGGGGGGGAAAGGCCTAGATAGACTTCTGTTGGGGTTTAGAAATACTAGTTACTTTCTGGTTACCCTTTAAATTCAGCAGTAACTCTTTCAGTCCTCTGAAATAAGTAACTAGTTATTTTAAGGGAGCTGCTTTTTGGTGGCATATGTTCTCATTATATGGTAATCCCTTTAAATGCCTGTCATCAGTGTGAAGCTAATTACCTGGTGTTGCATGACCACAGATTTAGAAAGTTCATTCCAACTTATGACTAATGACACTGAGTAGGCCTAATCAAGTGGACAAGGACTAACACAGTGTCACTTCTTAGTCGTCCATGGCATCTAAAGTGATAGAGTTTAGGGAAAGTGATTGACTTTGTAAATCAGTCTTCTGGGCTAAGAGTGATCAAGGAGAGACAAGCTTCTTATGTCAAAATTTCAAGATTAGTATTTACCTCAACACTAGTAATAGGAAATTTTAACAATACTTTAAATACATGATACCTATTGGGCATAATCTTTAGACGAGTGCTGGTTGTTCACATTTTTGAGATGTCTTAATGTTTTCTTTCACTCAGTGAGTATTTGTTACCTACAATATGCCTACTACCCATACTCAATTAGGTGATGGTATGTCTTTTATAGCAATTTAAAACATCTAATGGAAGTAGTTTTGTTCTCTGACAGTAGTAGTCCTTTGAAAGGATACCTAAATTGTTCTTCTGAATTGGAACAAAGCCATGTATACCATTAATATTATATGTATTTGGAAAACTTTGAGACTTATTTCACAGTTTGAGCAAATTTATCAGACACCTCTCTAATTGAAAAAAAATGTATTAGTTAGCAGAGGACATATTTCAAAATCATTTCTATGGTTTGTGGAGCATAACTTTTAGGGGAATACAAAAGGAGTATAAGTTTGGTTGAAGAAGTGACATATACAGATGAAACATGAGCTCATGTATAAGATAACATATGATTTGGGACCAAAAAGAGTAGTGTAGATAAATGGTATTGTTGAAGTAGAGAAGGAGAGGTCCATATGGAGTAAAATAGTCATGGAGATCTCCTAGAAAAATTTGGCTTTTGAGGATAGGCTTTTGGGAGTCTGGATGACTGTCCAGGAGAAGAGAAGATTTTCAAAGTGGAGTGATCACATAAGGAAGGGTATGTAGGTTGGAATGAGCAATGACTGTGTAGTACAATGAGTAGAATAGTTTGAAAGATGTAGTGTGACATAGGGTAGAAAAGCTTAGAAATGGGGATTGGGCCTAGATTCCAGAGAGCTGAACAGGGCAGGCTGTGGCATTAGGTTCAAACTGTATCAAGCAGGAGCCACAGGAAGTTTTAGGCAAGAGATTTATGTTAAGGCAATGTTTTAAGACAATTAATTATAAGCAGTGGTTTTGAAATTGTGCTCTGTGGGCCCTATAGAGGTGGAGCCTGTGGGGTGGGGCCTGCAGCAAACAGAAGAGCTCCTTGATATCTTGGTCCTTCATGTACCCTTGGCATGAAATATGTGTTGAATGAATGAATAGCATAGCTTTGGGTCTTCCCTAACCCCTGCTTCAATGAACAAACATATATTGGGCTTCCACGTATTATTTCATTTAATTGCAATGGTTCCACTTGCAAAATCAGCTTGAAACCCCTAATGTTCAGAAGAGGGATGAGACCAGAAACCAGTTTTGAAGCTATTTCATTCAGGGTGAATAAAGTCCTGATTTCATTCAGACCTCAGGGTGGTGGTCTTTTGTATTCCCCTGACAGTGTACGAAAGAATCTTGGTGTTTCAGAAGGACTAATACAGAAATAATGGTATCATGTGCCATAAGGTCAGCAGATGATATTTTTTGGCTTTAGATTGATATCTTGGCCAGCATTTAGCAGGTATTAAGCTTCTGCTGTCATGTAGAACTCTGTAGTTTGTGCTTTGGGGAGATGGAAAGAAAATGGTAGTTAACATAGATCCTGATAGGGTTGATCACTATGTTTTGTTAGGTTATATAGTGCTACACAGTTTGCTGGTTTTGATACTTCTTTCACTGGAGTAGTGTTCCCTTTCCTCAGAGTATTTGGAAATTGGTGCTCTAGTTGAGTAGTGGAACAGTTTTGGATAGAAGCAGCTCTCATGTTTGTAAAGTGCTTTTTAGAATTCTTCTACTCTCTTCTCAGTATCACTGTTGTTATTTACAGTTTTCCTCATGACAGGCTGATCCAGGGAATCCAGTGGTGCTTCATTATAAAGTGATTTGTGTGATGCCGCTTTCTCTTTGGAAATTCTTAAATACATTTCTTTAGTGCCCTATAGGTGAAGTTGACATTAGGCAATAGCTCTTTCTTTACCTCACTGAGACCCTTGGCACTTTCATCCCTAGATTCCTCTTTGGCAATGCTAAGATGCTTCTGCTGAAACCCGTTTTATGAGAGGATTGTCAAGTGCTCACTTTGATATAGTTCTGTATTTGTAACATTATGTCACAGTAAGGATAAAAGAATGGTGAATATTGAAATGTATTCATTGGTATGTATTATATAGATTTTGCCCTTTTAGAAGGCTTATTAAATTAATTCAAAAAGTAACTGACTAAATTTCAGAAAATATTAAAAGTGACTACTCTGATTTAATATGGGTAAACAGATGAACAGATTTCTTATGTACCATTGAAAAGATTTCTTCAAATATTACAAGGTCAGACTTTGACAGGCAGAATGGGAGAAGGAAGATAAAGGGTCATTTGTGACACAAAGGTTCCTAAAGCTGGCTGTGAATCAGAATTACTGTGAGAATGGTAATGGCATTGTTTGCTTTAAATGCAATTTCCAAGGCCCTACCTGAAATCTGCTAAATTAGAATTCCAGAAGGGGTCTCAGCATTTGTATTTTTTGTATGTTTCTAAGGTTATTCTGATGTAGCTGGTGAAGAGAGCAGCATTTTGGAAACATTGGTTTCCTGGCCTATGGGGACCTGTATATTCTTGCTCCCTGCCTTCATCTCTGATCCCTTTCCCTTGTTTGTACTTCTCTTCCCCTTGTTTACTATGCTTCAGCATGCTGGCTACCTTTCTCTTCCTAAAACAAGCCAACTCTGTTCCCATCATTGGACTTTTGTACCTGCTGTTCCCTCTGCCTAGAATACCCTGGCCCCAGATATTTCGATGATTCATTCCGATCTTACACTGGATATCTCTACCTCAGGGGTATTTCTTGGTACCCCTCCAATCTGAAGTTGCCTTCACCATCCCATCAGTCTCTGTTACATCACCCTGTTTTATTTTATTCATAGCACTTGTCCTGTAACTGAAATTATTGTATATTCTGGCTTTCCCTTCTCGAATGTAAACTTCACAGAAGCAAAGGCCTCGTTAGTGTTCACTCATGTCTCTCCAACCCCTAGAACAGTGCCTGGCCTTTAATAACTACTTATGAGGTACTTATTTTCAAGATACGCCTGCTCTAGCCAGTCATCCAGCTCGTGTAATCACAGAAATGTTCAGCTTCTCAAGCTGTAGACTTGTGCATGGCAGTAGTTTCCTATAATTCTGCTTTTCTTCCCTGTCTAGCTGAGTCCACCTCAGGGCGAGGCCAGTGCCTAAAACGCATTCGCTACCATGGCAGAGGTTTCTTTGGGATCATGGAGAAGGTTTATTGCCATTATTTTGTGAAGTTGGTGGAAGGACCCCCACCTCCACCCGAGGCACCAAAGACAGCTGTCAACCACGCCAAAGAATATATTCAGGAGCTTCGTAACCGGACCATCACTAACACTCTATGATGGGGGAACCCAGTCTAAAAAGTGTGTATAGTTTGTCATTCATTTCTTAACAATAAATATACATTAAAGATGTGCTGTTTTGTATGTGATTTGTTATTGATTTATTAAAACATGGAGTATAACTACTAGTTTTATATTAAAACATGGAGTATAACTCCTAGTTTTATATTAATATTTGTAAGGCTTTGCCCAGCTCTCTTGAGCCTCTGGGCATATTTCTAGGCATTTGTGAGTTGGAAGGGGAAATCAGCTTTAACCATAGTAATGGAGACGACAATTCAGAAGGCTTTCTTGAGTACCTTGAGAAGGTAATGTTATGTTTTCCACTGTTGTCCTGCAGGTAGCAGTTTTGATACTGGACTTGAATAGAATGTTATAAGATAAGAAAACTTGTTCTTGTTTCACTTGATTTTCTCTTGGGGTTAGGGGAGGGTGTGGTAGAGCTGAGCAGAGCTGCATGTTGTTTCATTGCAATATTAGGGCCTTCTACAATTCTGTGCTTTCACTATTGGTACAGATCAGGGGATTGTATTTTCCTTTACTGTTTTAACAGTAACTTGATATTGTAGGAGTTTATTAGATATAATAAAATTATTTTTAATCTAAGGTATTAATCTAAAACCCTTTAACTTTTAAGGTTTTCTTATAGTTACATAAACACTATTTTCATGTTTCCTTCCAACAGTGTTTTCTCTTGCTTGTATATCTAGTTTAGGATTGATTCATTTTTCAGGGTGAAATCAATTACCCTGATAATTGAACCAATCTCAGAGTTGCGTTCTAAAATAAGGCAGTAGGTGGTGCTCACCTACTTCTTGTTACCAGAAAATTGTTTGCTTCAGATTAAAATGTTCTATATTACTTGACTGTCATTGATACACGTTTTCATTGACAAGAAGCAATCTTTGTCCATAGCCCCTAGTTCAGTGGTTCTCAAACCTTGATAAACATAAGAAAAACCTGGGGTGCTTGCTTGTTAAAAATGTGGACTTCTGGGCCCCACCACAATGATTCTGATTCACTGAGTCTTCAGAGGGGATGTTGGGAGAATTCAAGAAATCTGCATTTTGAATAACATTTCCACATGATTCTTTTGTAGGTGGCCACATTTTGAGGACATTCCACTAATAGAATGAAGAATGTAGTTTTAGTGCCATGTTTTCAGATGACATTAATAATAGCTACAATTTACCTGGAACTCATTATTTACCAAACTCTGTACTAGTATTTTATGAAACTCTTCATAACATCCTGCAAATATAGATACTGTTTTGTTACTTTACAAAGGAAGAAACCAAAACACAAGAGATTCAAATAACTATGTCAGAGTCATATAGCTTGTAAATATTGGAGCTATGAATAAACTAGGTTTCTAAAATACTTGGTTTTGCAAATCTAATGAGTATACAGATGGATTTTTGCTCCTTTCGTATTAACCTAATGTGTGGGTGAAAAGACAGCAGTGTTCAGTGGAATAACCAAGGTTTAGGACAGATTCATTCTGGGTCCTAAGCTGTTGTAGCATGGAATAATGGCAATAACATTGGAATGGTAAAAAGGCGACCTCTGCACTAGTCTCTGCATGCTACTGATCAGAAAGAAGACTTTGGCAGGTCCCTCTCTCCTTGGCTTCCATTCGTTCATCTATAAAGTAAGAGGCTTAGTGTTCTCTATAAATCACTTTCTTCAGAATCACCTGAGTGAGTTATTAAAAAATGCAATTCCTGGACCCTACTCTCAGACTTAGGGAGTCAGAATCCGTCCTTTTAACAAATCCTTCCGCTGATACTCATGCTGTTTGGCAATCACTGTTTGGCAATCACAAATGCTCGATGATTCTTAGCCCTTGGAGTTTTGACTTCCTCTGGTGTGATTAAAACAAGCCAGGTGGTGGTATGGGCTCCATGATTATAAATTATATAAATGTAGGTTTTATGGATTGGATTGTGTTCCCCAAAAAGATATGTTTAAGTCCTAACACCCAGTCTTCTCTAAATGTGATCCTATTTGGAAATAGGATCTTCAAAGATGAGGCCAACTGGATTAGGGTGGGCCCTAATTCAATATAACAGATACCCTTATAAGAAGAGGAAATTTTGACACAGGGAGAGAAGATATGACAGAGGCGGAGATTGAATTATGCCACAAGCCAAAGCATGGCATTGATTGCTGGCAAGCCACTGCCAGAACCCTGCAGACTTCGGAGGAAACATGGCTTTGCCAACACCTTGATTCAGACTTGTAGCCTCCAGAACTGTGTGACAGCAAATTACTGTTGTTTTAAGCCCCCAGCTTGTGGTACTTTGTTACGCCAGCCATAGCAAACTAAGACAGTAGGTACTCCTTCAATCAGGTCATTGAAGCTATTTTGAAAAAGTTAAAGACAAAGCAGAGGGTTCTAGTGGAGAAAATTTACTTGTGATGGTTCTAGGGTTAAGCCTTCATTTGGAACTGCTTCTGGTGTGTTAAAAAAGTGTAATAATAGCAAACCCTTACATAACACTTACTCTGAACTTGGTAGTGTTCTAAGTGCTTTACATACATTATCTCAATTAATGAATGCTTCCCATTGAGACTCTGGTGCAAAGTACATCTGGTTAGTTTCCATTTTTCTAATATCAATAAAAATTTTGGTCCCTACTTGAAGTTTACCTTTACATATTTAGAAACTAATGTCTATTATTTATTCTTCTATGACAAACTCTGAGTGCTTGTAATTTCCTTGTTATTTTAAGAGAATTATGATAGACTTAAATTTTTTTTGGTTGAAGTGTAGCTCACTCAGAAAATGCACAAATAGAGCTCAATAAATGATCATCTGGTAAACATGCCAAAGTAACCCCCACCCAGGTCGAGAAGTAGAGTATGACTAGCACTCCTGAAGTCCCCTTCATGCTTCCTCCAATTACTACCACTTTTCTTCTCCCCAAAGGTAAACATTATTCTGACTTATGACATATGATAGATTTTCAGTCCTTCAAATATTTTCATATGTATCATATGTTCATATATCATAAAACTTTAACAATTGTTAGCTTTTGTCTTTTTAACTCAACATAATTTATTGAGCAATCATATGCCTGGTGCTGAGCATACAAGTGTGGAACAGAGTAAACATAGCGCCTGCCCTCATGGAGCTCACATTCTGATGGGAAAGACAGACTACAATTTAGTAGTTGTAAGTGTTTATTGTGCTGATTATTATAAAGGAGGAGATATAGAGGGCTAGGGTTTTTTGTTTTTTGAAAGTTTATTTCTTTAAAGAGAAGCAGTGAGGGGAAAGAGTAAAAATGACAAATAGCTTATGGATCAGTAAAGGGTTAAGATATCAGAATGCCAACCTGAGGGATTTATTTATTTTTTAAATTCAGTTGTATTGAGATATATTCACATACCATAAAATCATCCACAGTGTACCATCAGTTGTTCACGATACCATCATATAGTTGTGTATTCATCACCACAATCAGTTTTTTAACATTTTCATTACTCCAAAAAAATAAAAATAAGAAAAATACAAGTGAAAAAGAACATTTAAAGCATCCCATTCCCCCGTATTTTCCATTTAATTTTTGTCCCCATTTTTCTACTCATCTGTCCATACACTCATCTTCAAGAATCAAGGCTACTAGGTTGCAGTTCGACAGTTTCAAGTTATTTCCTTTTAGCTATTCCAATACACTAAAAACTGAAAAGGGATATCTGTATAATGCATAAGAATAACCTCCAGAATGACCTCTGAACTCCATTTGAAATCTCTCAGCCACTGACATGTTATTTTGCTTCATTTCTCTTCCCCCTTTTGATCAAGAAGTCTTGCTCAATCCCACAATGCTGGGTCCAGGCTCATCCCTGGAGTCATGACCTGCGTTGCCAGGGAGACTTACACCTCTGGGAGTCATGTTCCACGTAGCAGGGGAGGGCAGTGAGTTCACCTGCCGAGTGGGCTTAGAGAGAGAGGCCACATCTGAGCAACAAAGAGGTTCTCTGGGGGAAACTCTTAGGCACAATTATAAGTAGGCTTAGCCTCTCCTTTGTAGTAACAAGCTTCATAAGGGGAAGCCCCAAGATTGAAAGCTCGGCCTACTATTTATTTTTAACAATATGAATATTAGGACCTCTCTTCCAAAGAATTTGTGATATCTTAACATCCTTCCACAAGTTGAGATCTAGGTGGCATGTATGGTACAGTTGGGGTATATACTATCTGAGTCTCCAAACTTGATAAGGCTTTAGCTAAGCCTGAGGGAAAAGACATGTGAAGTGTTCTGTAAGTGATGAAGAGTAATTAAATTTATTCCATTTTAATACAGAAGTTGTACTAACAATTTTTTTTTTTTTTTTTTTTTTTTTTTTTTTTTAATCATCATTTTATTGAGATACATTCACATACCACGCAGTCATACAAAACAAATTGTACTTTCGATTGTTTACAGTACCATTACATAGTTGTACATTCATCACCTAAATCAATCCCTGACACCTTCATTAGCACACACACAAAAATAACAAGAATAATAATTAGAGTGAAAAAGAGCAATTGAAGTAAAAAAGAACACTAGGTACCTTTGTCTGTTTGTTTGCTTCCCCTACTTTTCTACACATCGATCCATAAACTAGACAAAGTGGAGTTTGGTCCTTATGGCATTCCCAATCCCACTGTCACCCCTCATAAGCTACATTTTTATACAACTGTCTTCGAGATTCATGGGTTCTGGGTTGTAGTTTAATAGTTTCAGGTATCCACCACCAGCTACCCCAATTCTTTAGAACCTAAAAAAGGTTGTCTAAAGTGTGCGTAAGAGTGCCCACCAGAGTGATCTCTCGGCTCGTTTTGGAATCTCTCTGCCACTGAAGCTTATTTCATTTCCTTTCACATCCCCCTTTTGGTCAAGAAGATGTTCTCCATCCCACGATGCCGGGTCTACATTCCTCCCCGGGAGTCATATTCCACGTTGCCAGGGAGATTCACTTCCCTGGGTGTCTGATCCCACGTAGGGGGGAGGGCAGTGATTTCACCTTTCAAGTTGGCTTAGCCAGAGAGAGAGGGCCACATCTGAGCAACAAAGAGGCATTCAGGAGGAGACTCTTAGGCACAAATACAGGGAGGCCTAGCCTCTCCTTTGCAGCAACCGTCTTCCCAAGGGTAAAACTTATGGTAGAGGGCTCAACCCATCAAACCACCAGTCCCCTATGTCTGTGGTCATGTTAGCAACCATGGAGGTGGGGTAGGCGAATACCCCTGCATTCTCCACAGGCTCCTCAAGGGGGCACTACATCGTTTTTTTTTGTTTTTTTTTTTTTTTTCCTTGTTTGTCTTTTTTCTTTTTTTTTTTTTTTTTTTAACTTTCCCTTCTTTTTTCAAATCAACTGTATGAAAAAAAAAGTTAAAAAGAAAACAAACATACAATAAAAGAAAATTTCAAAGAGACCATAGCAAGGGAGTAAGAAAAAGACAACTAACCTAAGATAACTGCTTAACTTCCAACATGTTCCTACTTTACCCCAAGAAAGTTACATACTATAGCAACATTTCAGTGAACTTGTTCCTACTACATCCATCAGAAATTAACAGACCATAGTCATTTCTGGGCATCCCCAGAACGTTAAATAGCTTATCTGTTCTTCTTGGATTATTGTTCCCCCTTCCTTAATTGCTCTCTACTGCTAGTTCCCCTACATTCTACATTATAAACCATTTGTTTTACATTTTTCAAAGTTCACATTAGTGGTAGCATATAATATTTCTCTTTTTGTGCCTGGCTTATTTCGCTCAGCATTATGTCTTCAAGGTTCATCCATGTTGTCATATGTTTCACCAGATCGTTCCTTCTTACTGCCGCGTAGTATTCCATCGTGTGTATATACCACATTTTATTTGTCCACTCATCTGTTGATGGACATTTGGGTTGTTTCCATCTCTTGGCAATTGTGAATAATGCTGCTATGAACATTGGCGTGCAGATATCTGTTCGTGTCACTGCTTTCCGATCTTCCGGGTATATCCCGAGAAGTGCAATCGCTGGATCGAATGGTAGCTCTATCTCTAGTTTTCTAAGGAACTGCCAGACTGACTTCCAGAGTGGCTGAACCATTATACAGTCCCACCAACAATGAATAAGAGTTCCAATTTCTCCACATCCCCTCCAGCATTTGTAGTTTCCTGTTTGTTTAATGGCAGCCATTCTAACCGGTGTTAGATGGTATCTCATTGTGGTCTTAATTTGCATCTCTCTAATAGCTAGTGAAGCTGAACATTTTTTCATGTGTTTCTTGGCCATTTGTATTTCCTCTTCAGAGAACTGTCTTTTCATATCTTTTGCCCATTTTATAATTGGGCTGTCTGTACTATTGTCATTGAGTTGTAGGATTTCTTTGTATATGCAAGATATCAGTCTTTTGTCAGATACATGGTTTCCAAAAATTTTTTCCCATTGAGTTGGCTGCCTCTTTACCTTTTTGAGAAATTCCTTTGAGGTGCAGAAACTTCTAAGCTTGAGGAGTTCCCATTTATCTATTTTCTCTTTTGTTGCTTGTGCTTTGGGTGTAAAGTCTAGGAAGTGGCCTCCTAATACAAGGTCTTGAAGATGTTTTCCTACATTATCTTCTAGGAGTTTAATGGTACTTTCTTTTATATTGAGATCTTTGGTCCATTTTGATGTACTAACAATTTTAATTGATTAAGAGAGGCTCAGTAACACACTTGATTTTTTTTTTCCATCATTTTATTGAGATATATTCACATACCACGCAGTCATACAAAACAAATTGTACTTTCGATTGTTTACAGTACCATTACATAGTTGTACATTCATCACCTAAATCAATCCCTGACACCTTCATTAGCACACACACAAAAATAACAAGAATAATAATTAGGGTGAAAAAGAGCAATTGAAGTAAAAAAGAACACTGGGTACCTTTGTCTGTTTGTTTCCTTCCCCTACTTTTCTACACATCCATCCATAAACTAGACAAAGTGGAGTTTGGTCCTTATGGCTTTCCCAATCCCACTGTCACCCCTCATAAGCTACATTTTATACAACTGTCTTCGAGATTCATGGGTTCTGGGTTGTAGTTTAATAGTTTCAGGTATCCACCACCAGCTACCCCAATTCTTTAGAACCTAAAAAAGGTTGTCTAAAGTGTGCGTAAGAGTGCCCACCAGAGTGATCTCTCGGCTCGTTTTGGAATCTCTCTGCCACTGAAGCTTATTTCATTTCCTTTCACATCCCCCTTTTGGTCAAGAAGATGTTCTCCATCCCACGATGCCGGGTCTACATTCCTCCCCGGGAGTCATATTCCACGTTGCCAGGGAGATTCACTTCCCTGGCACACTTGATTTTAAAACAGGAAATGTTTTTGGAATAGGTGAGCTTCAAGACAGATTCCAAAGCAGGAGAAAGTTGTGTCGGTGACATTAACACTTCTAGAAATGGGCATCTCTTCTTAAACCTCTGTCCCTGATGTGACTGTCCAGTATATTCTCTATTTGAGAGGGCTCTAGACTTTATTCTTAAAACAAAACAGCCCACTGCAAAGGAGAGGCTAGGCCTCCCTATAATTGTGCCTAAGAGCCTCCTCCCGAATGCCTCTTTGTTGCTCAGATGTGGCCCTTTTTCTCTAGCTAAGCCAACTTGGCAGGTGAAATCACTGCCCTCCCCGCCATGTGGGATCAGACACCCAGGGAAGTGAATCTCCCTGGCAACGTGGAATATGGCTCCCGGGGAGGAATGTAGACCCGGCATCGTGGGATGGAGAACATCTTCTTGACCAAAAGGGGGATGTGAATGGAAATGAAATAAACTTCAGTGGCAGAGAGATTCCAAAAGGAGCCGAGAGATCACTCTGGTGGGCACTCTTACTTACAATATAGACAACCCTTTTTAGGTTCTAATGAATTGGGGTAGCTGGTGGTGGATACCTGAAACTATCAAACTACAACCCAGAACCCATGAATCTTGAAGACAATTGTATAAAAATGTAGCTTATGAGGGGTGACAATGGGATTGGGAAAGCCATAAGGACCACACTCCCCTTTGTCTAGTTTGTGGATGGATGGGTGGAGAAATGGGGGAAGGAAAGAAACAGACAGACAAAGGCACCCAGTGTTCTTTTTTGCTTTGATTACTCTTTTTCACTTTAATTATTATTTTTGTTATTTTTGTGTGTTGTGGTAATGAAGGTGTCAGGGATTGATTTTGGTGATGAATGTACAACTATGTGATGGTACTGTGAACAATCGAATGTACGATTTGTTTTGTATGCATGGTATGTGACTATATCTCAATAAAATGAATATTAAAAAAAAACAGCCCAATGTGAATTGTTAATACATAATTTAGGCTATATATGTTATGATATCACAAATTCTTTGGGAGAGAGGAAATATTGCTAAATGAATCATACCTGTGCACTAAAATGAAAACTTTGTCTAATAGGGACTCACATGAATTATTATTTTCCTTTATGGCCCAAGGAGGCTCATACAAATTCTTTGGAAAGTAAGATATGGCTTTATCAGTATCCAGTGAAGTGAAAGTTAAGGAAAAGGCATTAAATGAACCTAAGAGTGTTGTTTAAAGCACATGTAGAGGAACACAGTCTGCAATCAATTTAAGAAAATCCATAAACTTCCCTAAAGATCATCTATAAGTTCTAAGTGTCCATGGTGGACCCCAGGGTAAGAAATCTGGATTTAAATGATTTTTATCTCTGTATCTATCTACCTGCTTACCTACCAACCTACCTATTTGTCCCATCTTTCCAAATGGCCACAGTTGATTTTCCCTTCCCTGTATCCGTGCTCTTTGCAATGTGATTATGTAGCTCTAGTTATCAAGAGGTTGAGTCTGTCCCCATTCCTTGAATCTGGTCTGGTTTTATGACTTACTTTAGTCAACAGAATGTGACAGAAGTGACTATGTGTCAGTTTTCAGCCTAGGCCTCAAGAAGGCCTTGCTTGCTTCCTCTCTTTCTTGGAACTCTACCTTTCTTGGAACTTAGCCCAGGATAACCTGCTGGAGAATGGGAGACCACGTGAAAGAAAACCGTGGAGTCCCAGCTTACAGCCAGCCGACTCCCAAACATGTGAGAGAGCCCGGGTTACATCAGCAGAACTGCCTAACCACACCAAATCTGACTACAGATACAGCAATGAGCCCAGGTGAGATCAGAAGAACCACCACAAACTGACCAATAGATTCATGAACAATGTACATGCTTACTGAGGTTTGAGATGGTTTGTCATATAGTTACAGCTGTGAAAAATATTTCAAATTTTGTTCTTTACAGAGAATATCTATCCTTTTCAAATGGCTGTAAGCAAAGAAGACCTTAACAGATTCCCCCAAATAGGAATTATAATAGGCTACTTTCTTAGAAACATGCTGCCTTAAAATTAGTAGTTTGTTCTTTTCTGAAAAGTTTAAACACAATCCAAACTACTTGATAATAGAACACTTCTAATTCTTGAGGACTCAAAACTATAATTACAGACTATTTAGAATCTATAATAATAATATGATCACTAAATATAAAAACATAGGCTGTATATACTTAAGATAATAATTTTAAATACATTTATTATTAAGAATGAATGAAAATAAGTGAATTAAGCAATCAAACCAAAAGGTGTAGTTTATCTTTTGTTTCTTTTTTAAAAAAGTGTTTTGAACTTATTTTAGTTAGTTCACTTAGAGACAAGTTGCAGAAATAGTAAGAGCACCCCTGTATATCCCTCACCCTGCTTACCTTAATGTAAACATCTTATGTAACAAAGCATGACTTCTTGAGACTTTGATTTTGGATTTCTAGGCTTCAAAATATGAGACTGTAACTGCTTGTAGTTTAAGCCCATCCATTGTGTTTTATTTGTCATAGCTACCCTGACAAATTAAGACAGGGCCCAAGAAGATTTTAAAGCTACATAGCCAGAGACAATGTAACAAGGGATTACACAGCCAGAAAAAACCTCCTCCCCCACAACAGTACTGTTTCACCAGAAACACAACCCATGATGCCGTGGACCTATACCAGGATTCCACCATAGCTGCTCAAAAAGGGGCAGATGCCCATACACTGCGTTTCAGAACGTGTAATCTCCCAGCCTGGGACCAGCTCCTCACATTGTTCTGTTCCATATCTGAATCTTGCATGGGTGCAACTGAGAGGCAGAAAGTTTCACCTGCCTGCACCTCAGCTGTAAGGCAATCTAGGAATGTACTTTGTAGTCTTCTAGCCTTGAAAGGTCAGTGTCCTCCAGTCAAAGACCATCAGGAACACAACCATAACTGAATGAGCTGGGTTTATTGTTGCAGCAAGGAAGAACACACACCATGGGGAACCATGGGTTGTGTTTAGTAAGAGGGTATTAGAACCTATTATAAGATTTAGTCTTTGGTTTGGTGATTGTGGGAGGGTTTAAGGAAGCAGGGCTTCACTCTAAATGGAACACTGTCAGAAAGTGGGGCAATTGTATGACTATCTCATTTTTATCTATAGGGAGGGCAAACTAGAGTGGGGAAAAAGGCATAATTAGTAAAGAATTAGCAGTCACTAATATTAGTCAAGCTAGGGGGATGTTTGGTCTTTTGTGAGTGGCAATGCTTACACAGAATTATGACGTGGCCTTGCTTTGAGTCACTGAGTCATGGTCTTAGAGTGTATTAGTTTCTTAGCACTTCCACAACAAAGAATCACAAACTGGGCAACTTATAAAAACAAATTTATTCTCTCACTATTCTGGAGGCTAGAAGTCTGAGTCAAGTTGCTGGCAAGGTTGGTTCTTTCTGGAAGCACGAAGGGAGAGTCTTCATGCCTCTCTCCTAGCCTTTGGTGTTTGCTGGCAATTCTGGGCACACCTTGACTTGGAGACACATCCCTGCCCCATCATCAATGGCTTTCTCCCTCTGTGCATCCCTGTGTCTTCACATGGCCTTATATGGACACCAGTCATTGGATTTAGGGCCCACCCTAATCTAGTATGACCTCTTCTTATCTTGATTACATCTGCAAAGACCCTATTTCCCAATAAGGCCACATTCACAAGCCCTGGAAGTTAAGACTTCAACGCATCTTTTTTAGGGACGTCACAATTCAACACACAACACAATAAACTTGCCTGATGTTGGTATTCAGAGAGACTGTTTATGTCCAACAGGACATAAAATATCATGGCCTACCCTTGGGTGTCTGGCCAGCTTCCAGACACTGGGGGCTGGTCTTTTTTCTTTCTCAAGTACAAGCTTGAAGGAGATTGGAATGGCTGTTGAGTCAGTTAATTTATTGTATCTGCAGCAATTAAGATCATACTTAATGGTGAAGCTCTGGTGTTTCCTACTGAAGTGAAGAACTAGATAATATGCCTACTATCCGTGATCATTCAATATTTTCCAGAAGTTTAGTCAAAGCAGTAAGATAAAATGAAATAAGAGAAAAATCTTTGGAATGGAGGAGACAAATTATTGTTTGCATATAATTGCTCACCTAGGAACCCAAGAAAGTCAACTGGAAAACTATTAGAAGTAATGAGAATTCAATAAGGCATTTGGTTATAAAATCAGTATATAAAAAATCAATGTTTACCCTTTAAGTCAACAATCATCAGTTAGGAAATACAGTTTTAAAAGGCATTAATAGTTGTGAGTAAAATATAAAATATCTAGAAATAAACTTAACATAAAAAAGATATGCAGGACCTACATAAATAAAACTGTAAAATTTTACAAGGGACTTGAAGGAACATTTGAATAAATGATGGGGCATACTACATTCCTGGAGGGCATAACTCAATAACTCAGCCATTTAAATTCTAATAAAAATTTCAAAAGTTTTTTTTTTTTTTTTTTTTAAGTAGGCAATATAATTCTAAGGTTATCTGGGAAGCTTAATAAAGGATGAAAGTAGCCAATAATTTTTGGAAGATTGAAGTGACTTGCACTTCTAGAAAGAAGGACTTAATATTAAAGCAGCATGATTCTTGTGTAATTATTCTTAGCCCCCTAACAGGCTCAAATATACTCACTTGGTATAGGATAAACATGGAATTTAAATGCACTTCCATGTTTGCTTAGGATATAAAAAACCACAAAGCACATTCTCCTGCCCTAACAATGAGAATATGACAAACTACAAAATCATTACTTAGTTGCACTCAATCAGAAAGATGAAGATGTCAAGCAACCAAGTACTGAATTCAAAAGAGAGACAACTTCCTCCAAGGAGAGATGGGATACACAAACTCATCTATGGCAGAGCACAGGAAGCAGAGGTGCTGGCCACTACTCAAGCTGGTAAGAAGAAATCAGCTAAAATTTGAATGCGCTGTCAGAATTCAAGTGTGGGTTAATGTGTAAATCTGAAATAGCTGGGGTCACAGGGGAGTTTGCATTCAGCTGCAAACTCTTTCCCTCAGTCTTCCCCTGGGTCCTCACAAGAAACATTGGGAGCAGGGCAGGAGACTAGGAGACTTAGCTTTCTCTAGTCCACCTCAGTGCTGCAGGCAGGCAGGAGGCAATCAGTGGTTGTAAGAGGGTGAGCCAATTTGCCAGGCCCTATCCCAGATTCTTCTCTTGTAAGAAGCAAAAGCCTTAAGCTACTGAGGCTAGGGCAGCAAACCTCCACAAGGCTCAGACTAAGTGGATGTAGAGTACGGTGGGTGGGAGGGAGAGGCACAAAGCCCTGCCCACTTCCCTGGACTTTTTCCCTACCAAGCCAAAGCCTCAGGGAGATGCGCAAAGTATATCACCCCAGGACACAGACAAAGATGCATTGCTCAAAAGATGCATAAAAAGCATTTGATAAAATTGAATATCCATTTATGATTAAAAACAAAACAAAACAAAACCTCTTAGGGAATTAGAACTTCCTCAACCTGATAAAAGACATCTATGAAAAACCTATAGCTAACATCATACTTAATGGTGAAAGATTGAATCTACCCCCTAAAATCAGAACCGGGCAAAGATGTCTGCTCTCACCATTCACTTTCAGTGTTATACTAAATGCCCTAGTTAGTTTGATAAGGAAAGACAGAGAAATAAAAAGCATTTAGATTGTAAAGGAAGAAATAAAATTGTCTTTATTCACAGATGACATAATTATCTATGTAGAAACCCACCCCCACCCCCCATCTACAAAAATGCTGCTAGCTCTAATAAGTGAATTTAGCATGGCCACAGGATGCAATAAATAATATTCGAAACTCATTTGCAAATAAACAATTAGAAATTAAAATTAAAAAGCAGTAACATTTACAATTGTACCAAAAACAGAGGTAAATCTATCAAAATATGTCCCAAGATTTGTATGCTGAAAAGTACAAAGCGCTTTTAAAAGAAATTAAACAGAATCTAAATAAATGAGAGATATTGTGTTCATGGATTGGAAGACTCAATATTGTTAAGATGTCAATTCTGCCAAAATTTATCTAAAGATTCAATGGAATACTAATTAAAATTCTAGCAAGATTTTTTTTTTTTTTGTAGAAAGTGTCAAGGTGACTAAAACTTATGTGGAAAAGTAAAGTACTTATAATAGCCAAAACAATTTTGAAAAAGAGCAAAGTTGGAAGAATCAACTACCTGATTTGAAGATACACTAATGCTACAGAAATTAAAACAGTGTGGTATTGGTGAAAGGACAGATGAAACATCAATCAGTGGAACAGAATTTTCATCTAGAAATAGACCCACACATATATCGTCAATTGATTTTTTTGTTAGAGCAGTTGTAGGTTAATAGAAAAATCATGCAGATAGGGCAGAGTTCCCACATGCGCCACCCCCCACCCAGTTTTCCCTATTAACATTTTGCATATGCATGGCACCTTTGTTAGGACTGATGAAACAAATTTATTATAATTATACTATTAATTATAGTCAATAGTTTACATTAGGGTTCACTAGTCAATTGACTTTTGCCAAAAGTGCCGAGGCAATTCAATGGAGAAAGAATCGTTTCTTCAACAAATAGTACTGGAGCAATTCGACATCTGTATGCCAAAAAACAAACAAAAGCAAAAAAATTTTGACCCATACCTCTCACCAAATATATAACAACTCAAAATGGATCAAAGACCTAAATTTAAAACCTAAACCTATAAAACTTATAAATGAAAATATAGGAGAAAATGCTTATGACCTTTAGTTAGGTAAAGATTTCCTTGATAGAACACAAAAACCATTAAAAAAGAAAAAATAGTGACAATGGACTTCATCAAAGTTCAAATACTTGTTCTCTTTGAAGGCGAGTTAAGAAAATGAAAAGTCACAGACTGGGAGAAGATATTTGCAAAATATATATCTGATAAAGGACTAATTTTCAGAATATGTTAAGAATAATCACAACTCAATAATAAGAAACCAACCAACTCATTTAGAACACGGGCAAAAGATTCAGACACTTCACCAAAGAAGAGACTGGTGGCAAATAAGGACATGAAAATATGTTTAACATCATTAGTCATTAGGGAAATACAAATTAAAACCACAAGGAGATACCGCTACAGACCTGTTAGAATAACTAAAGTAAAAAGATCTGACAATATCGAATGCTGTTGAGAATGTGGAACAACGGAATTCCCATGACATTGTTGGTGGGAATGCAGACATTTTGGAACACAGCGTCACAGTTTGTTATAAAGTTAAATACACACTTGCCATGTCATCCAGCAATTGCATTCCTAGGTGTTTACTCAAGAGAGAGGAGGACAGACGTACGTACAAATACCTGTATACAGATGTTTATAGCAGCTTTATTCATAATCTCCCCAAACTGGAAACAACAAAAGCACACCCAAGTATCCATTGACAGATGAATGTATAAACAAATTGTGGTACATCCATACAATGGAATACTACTGAGCAACAAAAAGAATGAATTATATGCAACAACATGGTTGAATTTCAAAAGCTTTATTCTAAGTGACAGAAACCAGACTCAAAAGGCTATATACGGCAATATTCTGTTATATTGATATTCAGGAACAGGCAAATCTATAAGGACAGAACACAGATCAGTGGTAGCCAGGGACTGGGTATGGGTATGGAGAAATGGGGTGATGGAATTACTCTGTGTCTTGGTAGTGGTGACTACTTGACTTTTTAAATATTTGTCAAAATTCATCGAACTGTACTCTTACAAAGGTTGAATTTTACTGTGTATGGAGTACATTTCAAGAAACCTGACTTTAAAAAATTGGCTTGGGAAGAAAGTATTGTGCTATAAAAAGTGCTGAAATAACTGGGAAAAAATTTTGTGAAAAATTCCTCAAATCATATAATAAAAATTCCAGATGGATATTATAGATAAGCATGAAAAAAAACATAAAAATTTATAAATATGCAAAAAATATAGGTGAAGGATACATAGATGATAAAAGCAAAAGGCAAAACAAGGAAGTGATCAACTTAGGAGAGTGGTTACTGAGAGGTAAGAGGGGTGTGTACCTGAGAAAGGATCCACCTGAAGAATTGCAGGCGATTGGTAGTGTTTATCCTCTTTCTCTCTCTTTAATTTGGGTGGTGGTTACAAGGGTGTTTGTTTTATGCTTGTTCCTCACACTGTGCATTATGCCTTTTGTATATGTGCCAAATGATACAAAAGTAAAAAAAGAGTTAAAATTGTGGGCCAGAAGTAATTTCCCCATTTTGCACACAGGGGTGTTTAGAGAGAAGGTTCTTTGGTGAAGATCAGTTTCTCCCATTTCCTGGTTTCAATTCTCCAATCCCAATCCAACGCTCTACCAGCCAAAGCAGCCACATGGTTTAGCAGAAGTTAGACTCAGAACCTTATAAACCAAGGATAGTTTAAAGGAACCTTGATTGTCGACATGGGATGTTTAATTAAAAATAAACAAATATGGATGAAGTCTATCCATAAAACACTGACAAACCAATGTCAAAAACCATAAAGGAAAAGATCTATAGACGTGACAATTCTGAAATTAAAAACTATGCAAATTTTAAAATGTCAAAAGCAAAATTTGAAAAGCAATATACAATTGGCAAAATGTTTTCAAAGATAGAGCAGATAAAGGGTTAATATTCTTAAATTACAAAGAGCCCTTAAAATCAGTAAGACCAATATTCCAATAGACAAAACAGGTAAGGAACACAGAGAGGCAATTCACAAGGGAAGAAATACATATTATTAGTAAGGATGGAAAAAAATCTTCATTCTCTCTAGTAATCAAATACTTGCATACCAAAAACTTCCAGTTATCACACATTATATTATCTAGGATTAAAAAGAATGAAAACATCTAGTATTGGCAAGCCATAGAGAAAAGAAAACGCTTAAGCATTTGGTAGGAGAATCTTATTATGCCACCTTTTTGAGAGCAATTTAGCAACATTAACCAGAGCCTCAAAAATTGTGTATTCTTTGATGTAATAAGATATGCATAAAGATATTTATAATTGTGATAATTGGAAATAACTGAAACCTCTTCAGTGATAGGGAACTGGCTAGATTATGTAATTAGCCAAAATCGCACCTTGTGTGACTTAGAAAAAAAGGTCATTTTATTCCAAGGAGACCTCGCCCATGCCAGGTTTGTGCAGCCAACAAACTGTACACCCAAATACTGTGGCTCTGATGCATACAATGGGAAATTACTATGTAGCCATTAAAGTTAATAGCATTAAATTATGATTTTAAATAATTTTGAGTGACATAGTGATATTTCACTATAGGCTATTAATAACATAATACATGTGAAGTGCTAAGAATAGTTTCTGGCATGTGGTAATAGCTATTGTTTTTTAGGCAAGTTTAAAAATGTGAACAACATAAGCCCAATTTAAAAAAGTGTAAATAATACATTACAAAGAAAACTAGAGGAAAAAATGACTAGAAGGATATATTACCAATATTTTAAGCATTGTTACATTTAGTGATAGCTAAAAGCAACTTTTAGGTTTGCTTTTTGTGTTTTCTATATCTTTGATATTGTTCTAGGTGGGATATATATTACCAATGTAATTTTAAAAAACAGTAAAATTTAAAATAAATCTCACTTTAAGGACTGTGAGCAGAATCAGGTCAAGAATGCAGTTTACTCTGGAGAAATGTGTGCTTTGTGCTACTTTTATTACCTTGAGTTTTCACATAAGACCTTAAGCCTTATAGGCAGAAAGAAAAATCAAGGGAGAGGAGCTGTTCAAAAAGACATTAAGTGGATGGTGGTGAAAATGTAACCACATTAGAATGTTGAAATGAGTTGAGGTTCTGACACGGCATCCTGGGGTGTGCAGGTTGCAGCGTGCATAAAACTGTCTTCTGACCCAGCCCTGTCATCACAGATGTTAAGGGTCCAAAGAAAGCCTGGCACAGGGCAGGGGACACAGAAGCCTTGTTTAGGTCCCCAAATTCAAGGGAAGCTACCTCGAATTCTACTCCATCCAGGGATTAAAGTGAGAGCTAAGGAGAGAGCCATCTTATTTGAGTTTATGCTTAAACTTAGGTTTTTTATGCCACTGGTTACTTCTTTATATCTGAATCTCCTGTTTTGATAAGGAGTTGGAGGCCAAGTGAGAGCATTAAATGTGCCATTTCCCTTAATGATCTGTTTTTCCCTTAAGCCAATGGTGTTAATTATCTGTGTTAATGGAGAGGAGAAAGCCTACGACTGTGTGAAATGTACAGGCATCTGTATCCCTAAAACCTTAGCTTTGTTTTTGCTCCCCTCTGTACCCTCTTCTCTAATATTTTGCTCCACTGCTTAAAACCCACCAGTGACTTTCCACAGACATCAGAATAAAGTTCAAACTCTCTCATCTTGGCCTACAAAAACCAGCTTTCCGTTCTGCTGTCATCACTCATCACCACGTCCTCCAACCATACCAAACTAGCTTTCGTGCTCTCAATGCGTATGGCATGTTATTTCATGTCTTTGGGCATTTATAGTCTTGCTAATATAATTGAAGGCCTACTATATGCCAGGCACTGTGATAAATGTTTTCTCTCTTTCCTCATAATCGTCCTAAATGATAGGCTTGAAAATTGTCTCAATTTACAAATAAGAAAACTGAAGCTCAAAGAAATTAACAAATTGCTTAGAGTCCCACAGCTAGTAAGTGACAGAGACAGAATTTGAACCTAAGTTTGATTCCAAAACTTAAACTCTCAACCTTTGCTTACTTTTAAATTAATTTTTATTTTTACCGAAGTAATAAATATACAGTTTTAACAGTCAAATAGCACTAATAGACTTACAGTGAAAAGTTATAGCTCTCTCTGGCACCCAACCTCACCTTCAACACCATTCCCTACCATCTCTAATACTGAGGCCAAGTGTCAGGTGCTATTCTTTACTGGACTTACACTTCTTTTCTTATAATAGTGGAAAAACAGAGCTATTTCCTATAAGCATTTGTGCCGGTTTGTATGTACTATGTCCCCCACGTTCTTTGATGCAATTTTGGGGGGCCAGACGTATTAGTGTTGATTAGGTTGGAATCCTTTGATTGTTTCCATGGAGATGGGACTCAATCAACAGTGAGTGAAATGTTTGGTTAATTTCCATGGAGATACAGACCCCACCCATTTAGAGTGGCTCTTAATTAAATCACTGGAGTACTAGATAAGAAGCTCAGACAGAAGGAGCTCGCTGCTGCAGCCTAGAGAGGAACATCCTGAGAGAAAGCCCTTTTGAAACCAGAACTCTGGAGCAGATGCCAGCCACATGCCTTCCCAGCTAACAGAGGTTTTCCAGACACCATTGGCCATCCTCCAGTGAAGGTACCTGATTGTTGATGCCTTACCTTGGACACTTAATGGCCTTAAGACTGTAACTTTGTAACCAAATAACCTCCCTTTATAAAAGCTAATCCATTTCTGGTGTTTGGCAAAATGGCAGCATTAGCAAACCAGAACAGCATATCACTGTTAGAGGTGAAAAATAAAAGAAAGCCTGTTTCAAGGAAAAATGGAAGAAAGCATATTTTTAAAAAATACTGTATTTTATAAGTTTAAAATTCATAGAACAATGGCAAGAACAGTACACAGAACTCCCATATATCCATCTAGAGATCCCATTAGAGTTTCACTAATTGTTCCAGTTAAACCTTTTTTTAAGATAATAGTTTATTGTTTTAAGCCATTGCATTTGGTGTAATTTGTTACACAGCAATAGATAACAAACACACGTAGCATTCAAGATGAGAGGGAGGTGGTGGAGACAAGAAGCTGGGGAGGTAGGCAGGGCTACATCAAGTAAAGCTTTGAACAAAAGAGAGGTTGGGTTTTATTCTGAGAACAAAGGGGAGTTATTGGAGGTTTTGAAATACAGGATGATAGAATCAGGTTTGCATTTTAGAAAGAGCATCTGGCTACTGTGTGGAAAATGTACTGGAGAGAGAGAAAACCAGAGTCAAAAATCGCAGTCAGTGATAAACCTAGTGTGTCTCTAAGATTCCCTCAACCTCCTTGAACTTTCTGATTAACCCTTGCTGAGTCACTCTTCTTCTTGCAGACCGGGATAAAATGTCGTAATTCTTTCCAAACAATTGTCAAAGGGTTGTAGGAACACAGAACTTCTCATGATCAATGGAAAACAAGATGGGAAGGAGCTATGTCTACTGAACAGCCTGCTAGTCTTTGCACTGGCTGTGAGGTGGTGATCAGCATGGGAATGCACTGCATCACATTTTTCCTTTAACCCTCACCACTCTGGCCTGGAACCTGCCAAAGAAAATGTCATCACTTTAATCCTTGCCTATGTTCTGTAGCTTTGTGGTCAAATGTGGTAGCCAACTAGCCGTAGTTGCCTATTTAGAGGTAGAAATGTGGCTGGTCCAAATGGAGATATGCTGTAAGTATAAAATATATACTTCTGGATTTAGGAGGTTTAGTATTAAAAGAAAAATTTTAAATACCCCCTAAATATGTTTTTATGTTGATTACATGTTAAAATGATAGTATTTTGGATATATTAGTTTACATAAAATAGATTATTAAAATTCATGTTACCTGCTTTTTACTTTTGTTAACGTAGCTACTAGAAAATTTAAAATAATACATATTTCTATTGGACACTGCTGTTCTAAAGGACCTGGACTAAGATGGTAAGTAATTTAGACAAGAAATGAAGATGTACTAGAAGGAATTTAAGAAGGAAGAATCATCAAACTGAAATGACTGGCTGGGGTAGGGAGTGGAATTAAAGACGACACCCAGCTTTCTTTTTTTTTTTTTTGTGTCTGGGTACGAAGATGAAATCTCCGACCAAGCAGAGCATCAGAGCTTTATTTTAAAATTTTCTATAACATACACACTAGCATTTAGGCATACAATACTAGAATAGTTTGGCTAAATTTCAGACATTATTTATTCTTACACAGTGACCAATGGGTTTGCAGGGACAGATTCCTTGAAGCGTAGCAAGACACAGTGTTCGGACACCCAGCTTTCTTGATGGTGCAACTGGTATCACTGACTAAGATGAGAGCTTGGGAAGTGGAACATGTTGGAAGATAGGAGTAGTTGGCTTGAGGCATTTTGTTGGATATTTGAGGTGCTTATGTATCACCCTAGTGAAGTCATGCAATGGGCACTTTGGTGTGCAGCCTGGACATCAGGAAAGAGATCCAGGCAGGAGATTAAGATCTGACTGATGCCACATGAGCCCATGAGATTATCCTGGGAGGGTATGCAGAGTGAGAGAAGAAGAGAACACAAATAAACAAATACATTAATGATATCGTTTTAGATCATGATGGTATTACATAGGAAATCAAGTAGAATCAAAAGACAGTGAATGATGGGATAAGGCCGGGTGGCTATTAGTTTGGAGATAACTGTAACTGGAGCAATGTAGTTTGCTGGGTAGACAAAGAGAGAAAGCAGCATCAAGTGCAAATGTAGAGAGTTGTGTTCAGTAGCACTCTTCATGGTAAAGCATCTGGTCCAGGGTCACGCACTGCAGCCAGTTGTCGGGTCTCTAGTTTCTTCCAACCTGGAACATTTCCTCAGCCTTTCCCTGATGTTCATGGTCCTCACACTGTTAAAGATCGTATGCCATTTTGTAGACTCTCCCTCAATTTGGTCTTGTCCTATTTCCTCATGGTTATGCATTTTGCCTAAAATATTGCATATGCTCTACTTTTGTTGTTGTTGCATCCCATTTGTTGTCACTGATGGCACATGATGTCCGTCCCTTTACCGGTGATATTAACTTTGATCATTTATGCTGGTGTCTGCCACGTGTCTTCATTGTCAAGTTACTTTTCACTCTCTTTGTAAGAAATAATTATCTTGTGAGGAGATACTTTGAGACTATGTAGACATCCCTTTCCTCATCAACCTTTTACCAACTGGTTTTAAAATTGATTTTTGTTTCTTGCCTGAGTTAATTGTTAATATGATGTTTGCCAAATGGTGATTTTCTAACATTAACATTCCTTCTGTAGCTATTAGTTGTTTTTCTACTCTAAAGAACTTTCTCTTTTCCTCATTCATTTATTCTTTTCTATCAATATGGATTCATGGGTGCCTTTTTTATTTAATGGATTATAATTGAATGGATTATAATTCATTACTATCAATTTATTTATCATTAATTATTTAATAAATATCATTATTTATTACTCAAATTTCCACAGATTTGGCCATTATTTTCTTCAGGTTGGCTTCTATGTCCTCGTTTCATTTGTCCATTATTTTTTGGGCACTTCCTTACTTTATGGTATAAAAAGAGATGTTCTAGGCTCTTATTCTTTTGCTGGAATCTACCATTTGAAGAAAGCATATTTATTGGTGGAAATAAGACTATTCCTAAATGTTTAAAATGGCAAAAAGAGTGCCACCCTGTGTGTTTCATGCACATACATTACCCACCTAGTTCTGCAGGTTTGAGATTTCCCTTCTGGCTTGTTAACCAAATTTGTTAACCAGAATGTATCAACCTACGAGTTCTATGGGCAATTAAATATTAGCTGTAAACTGGAGCAGCCTTGAGGGGGATGCAGAAAGGAATTAGCACAGTCTGTCTTGCAGGAATTGTTTGGTTTCTTCCTCACAGATATCCAAAGGCCTGCAAGTGTGGGAGCTCTGTCTAGGGAGAAAACTGTTTTTACATATTTCTCTTTAATGGTAATAGAAGCGAAACTATTGTTGTGAAAAGACACTAGGCTTAGACTACACCATATGGCACTGAGAGGTGTTCATCACTATAGCTTCTAACGGCTGAACTCAAAATAGCCCATATTTCTGCATTGATGGAGATTTAGCCACTGACTGTCAAGAAACACCCATTGTAGCAGCTCCTCAGCTGTGTAATTTAAAATAATTACTAATTTAGTGAAAATAAAATAGAGTCCATAATAACAATAATAATCACTATAGCATTGGTCGTTACTCAAGTTGCTGCCTGTTGGAGTGTTACCTAGGGGAAGGCGCTTGCAGAAGGGAGGAGGAACTACGGGGGAGCCGGCCCTTCCATCCTTACTGCTGAGGTAAGGAACTGGGAACGCTCCAGCGGGCCTGGCAACCACAGACCTAATTTTATATTCCATCTATATTGCCAATCTCATGTTGTTTCAAGGATTTTGTTCTTTAGTACCCAAGGCAGAATGCCACTGAAAACCAAGGAACAGGGACAGCTGTGGGCACTTGCCAATGGATTTATATCATTGCAGGGAACAACTAAAGCATTTACCTTGTCTTTGAGAAGCATCACTCTTATCCCCATCTCAGGAAAAGTGAGGCCTTTGAGTATGTATGTCTGATATCAAGTGGTTATGAGAGGGTATGTAGAATTGTGTATGTGGAGCTGGTTTCAGATAACTGTAGAGAGGGCTGTCTGGGTATTCTAAGAAAGTAAAAGTTGAAGCTGTCTGGGTTAAGGCAGGCTTTCTCTTCTTATTGGTTGGGCGACTGTGCTGGTTTGGATGTAGTATGTCCCCCAAAATGCCATGTTCTTTAATACAATCTTGTGGAGGCAGATGTATTTAGTCTTGATTAGGTTGGAACCTTTGAATTAGGTTGTTTCCATGGATACGTGACCCACCCAACTGTGAGTGATAACTCTGATTAGATTATTTCCATGGAGGTGTGGCCCTGCCCATTCAGCCTGGGTCTTGATTAGTTTACCTGAGCCCTACAAGAGCTCAGACAGAAGGAGCTTGCTGCTGCAGCCAAGAGAGACATTTTAGAGATGGCCATTGAAAGCAGACTTTTGCTAGTCCAGAGTTTGCCTGGGAGAAACTAAGAGAACACCCCCAGAGGCCTACAGAGAAACGTCCTGGTATAAAGCCATTTTGAAACCAGAACCCTGGAGCAGACGCCAGCCACATGCCTTTGCAGCTAACAGAGGTTTTCTGGTCACCATCAGAGTTCTTCAGCAAAGTTACCCTATTGCTGATGCCTTTGTTTGGACATGTTTATGGCCTTAGGACTATAACTCTGTAACCAAATAAACCCCCTTTATAAAAGCCAATCCATTTCTGGTATTTTGAATGAATAATGGAACAGTGACCTAAAAAGACGTGCATTCCTTTGTTTATTTATCCAACAGATGTTTACAGAGTATCTAATATATGCCAGGTACTATACTAGGTGCTGGGAATATTGATCAAGAATATTGACCATAGGTAGAGAGGAATATACAAATACAGAACTATGAAAAGTACCATGGAATAAAAGAGAGAGTGCTTGGAAGGAGAGCACAGGCAATCTTTTTGCAATGTGGCATCAGTGAAAGACTCAGAGGAAGTACTGTTTGTACTGAGGCCTGAAGTAAAGGGTGGTGGTGGGGGGCGGTGATTGGCCAGGTAAAGGATGAGGGGTGGATGTTCCAGGCAAAGGTAGTGGCTCTGAATGAGGATGGAATCTAGTAAGTTTAGGGAACTAAAAAAGAACAGAAAGTGTGGAGAAATACAGAAGCACAGACTGAGGAAAACACGCCCAATGTGAAGATGGAGAGGTGGACCGATTCAGGAAGGTTTAAGGCCTGGAGAGGAGCCCAGATTTCATTATAAGTGCAATGGGAAGCTTTGGAGCAGGTGAGTGACAGGACCCGGTTTATGTCTAGTTGCTGATGGAGAATGGCCTGTAGTGGGTGGGCAGGAGGTAGTCTGAGCATTCAGTTACTCAGGAGAATGGATGGATGGGGGCTGGTCGGGAGTGGGGGTGTCAGGCCTGGTTCCCAGGTCTCTGGCTTGAGCTGGGTGAGTGGATGTATTATATGCTGGGGTGGGAAAGAGCAGGGGACTGTACCTGGGGATTAAAACATTCAGACTTTTAGATGGGAAATTTGAGATGCCTGAGAGATAGATGTTCACGTGGAACTGTCAAGGAAATGGTTGGACATAACTGGCCAGGACTTCAGAAGAGACATCTTTTGGCTCACAGGTCAGTCTGAAGCCCATTGAGTTCAGGCTACCTAGTTCTGCCAGGGATTCCTCTGTTTGAAGAGGTGAACATTTGGGCATTTGGCTTCAGTTCTCGTTCACATTGAGTTCATATCTGGCTCTGCCCTTTCTAATTCATGTTGCAGCTCTAGTGGAAATTAACTAAGAATAACTAAATATAAGCTGCAAATAAAAGTGATGGAAAGCTTCAGAAGGAGGCTGTTTATTGTCATTTTCTTGGAAGGTAAATCTAGCTGAAGTCAAATAGGTTTGATTATCTTTTAGAGTGAATGGAGGGCAACTTTTGTTTGCTTCTCCTTTTTTTGTAACAGAGAAAATGCAGTTTTAAAGTGTTTTGCAATTTCTCTCTGAGCTTCCTTTCATTCTTTGATTTTTTTTTACTCCTAATGGGATAATATAAACCAGTTTTCTGTTGTCCATTATTCATTAAAGCTGTTGATTCATCCTGAACCAAACGAAGGCAAGGTTGCTATTAAAATAAAACAACTTCCAATTGAGCTGCTAATAAATGCTGGAATGCGTCCACATTTCTTCTATTGATTATCCCCTACCGTCAAAAGCAAACACAAGCTCTTACAGCGTGCTGCCTGTGGAAATGAAAGATTTAATTGGATGAAAACCGAATGAGATGGAAGATCTGCACTCGGCCATCAGACAATTGTTATTCATAATTGGCTATTTGAAATGTCCCTGCTTCGTGAGTCTTTTTCACTTAAAACATTCCCCATAGTGCATTAAGAAGAACACAGTCGTTAGTAAATTTTCCCCTGTGCGTTTTACAAGCTCAAGGTTGTGGGCTAGAATGAGCCCTGTCAGGTCATAAATCAGGTGTAATAGAAA
This sequence comes from Choloepus didactylus, assembly GCF_015220235.1. Lineage (NCBI taxonomy): Eukaryota > Metazoa > Chordata > Mammalia > Pilosa > Megalonychidae > Choloepus > Choloepus didactylus. The sequence continues at coordinate 18,616,687 of NC_051317.1, read as the reverse complement.
ATCATGAAATTGAGAACTAGCAAGCGAGAGCAGGGAGACAGCAGTTTCCTCTCCATCTCAGACCCATCTCTAAATTTGAAGATGGGAAAAGAGGTGCTGGTGAGGAAGATGTAAAGAGAGGTCCATAAACCTGGAGAATGGAATTCTTTAGAACTCACTGACTCTGAAAGTGTCTGCATGTAAAGTTTAGTGTCTGGTAAATGCACTGCTATTTAGCTATAGGAGTGTATTAAAAAGTTGGTATTCACTTTGCCAGGAATGTTCCAAGCTCCTATCAGGAGCCCCGTTTTTTGTGTGATGCTGCCAGGGAAGAGACAACAGGAATTGTTGACTGTGGCAGCCTCGTGGCTCTTAGCTCTTTTCCTTCTTGCAAACCCCGAGCAAGTTATTAACATCTGATGGCTTTGGTTTCCTCATTTGTACAATGGGGGTATTAATTGTACCCATTGCATTGATTGGTTCCGGGGCTTAAGTGAGATAACCAGATAAAGCTTTTAGGCCAGTGACTGGGCACATGGTAAGCATCGAATGAACATTAGCCGTCAACAATACAATGATAATTCACCTTCCACCTCTACAAGTCCCTGAGGGGAGGACATTTCTTACATTTTCCATAGCATCTTTCTCAGTGCCTCATGCATACTCTGTTCTCAATGCAAATTTTCATTTACATTAAACCTACAGCAGGAGAAGAATGGTATCTCTCAATCTTGAGGCTCTTACAGATTTAAATGGGAACTTACAGTCATTCAACAGATGTGTATTTAAAATCTTAAATTATTTTAAAAATTTAAATGTTTTTTCTGATTCCAAAAGAAGTGACAGCTGTTTCTTGACAGAGGCAGTGAGGATGGTGGTCAAGGAGGCAGGTGCCAGGGCTGGACTGCCTGGGGGCACCCTCTGCTTCCCCACACACAGCAGACTGATTGGGTTGTGGGAGGATTAAATGAGCTAATGCACACAAAACACCTGAAACAGTGCTTAGCACATAATATGTGCCCAGTAAATGTTAACTATTATTGAAGAAAAAAAATACAGTAAACAACAACTAACAGATCACTCCCTCTGTGATCCTGAGATAACCACTAATAACTATTAATGGAAAGTGTACTATGTGATTAACCCAGTGTGCCGGTTTGGATGTATTATGTCCCCCAAAATGCCGTGTTCTTTGCTGTAATCTTGTGGGGGCAGATTTATTTGTGTTGATTAGATTGTCTTTGATTGAGTGTTTCCATGGAGATGTGACCCACCCAACTGTAGGTGATAACTCTGATTGGATAGTTTCCATGGAGGTGTGGCTTCACCCATTCAGCGTGGGCCTTGATTAGTTTACTGGAGCACTGTATAAGCTCAGACAGAAGCAGTGAGCTTGCTACAGCCAAGAAGAACACTTTGAAGAACGCACAGGAGCTGAGAGAGGAGCTGCAGATGTGAGACAGTTTGAAAATGGCCGTTGAAAGCAGACTCTTGCTTTGGAGAAGCAAAGAGAGGACAAATGCTCCAAGAGCAAATGAGAGTGACATTTTGAAGATGAGCTGCAGCCTAGAGAGGAACATCCTGGGAGAAAGCCATTTTGAAACCAGAACTCTGGAGCAGATGCCAGTCATGTGCCTTCCCAGCTAACAGAGGTTTTCCGGACACCATTGGCCATCCTCCAGTGAAGGTACCTAATTGTTGATGCATTACCTTGGGCACTTTTTGGTCTAAAGACTGTAACTGTGTAACCAAATAAACCCCCTTTATAAAAGCCAATCCATTTCTGGTGTTTTGCATTCCAGCAGCATTAGCAAACCAGAACATCCAGTGCCAGGCATTGTGGAACATTTATCAATAGCCCATTTATTGAACCCTTGGTGCTACCACGTGTAGTGCTCATGCTTTGTGCCTATTATCTCATTTAATTCACACAACAATCCTATGTGGTAGTGGTATTATTATTCTCTTTTTTGAAATGAGAAAACAAGCTCAGTGAGGTTAAGTACACTTGCAAGCACAGGCAGGTGGTAAGTGATGGCACTAAGATTCAAACCAGGTCCCTGATTAACCTTTGCACTGCACTGTCTTAAGAAGCCTGGTGTTGAATTAAGACCTGCCCACCCGTATGAAAGAGATAAGCATGATGTAAGTGAGGTGGAAGAGCTAGTGTAGGACAGGAAAATAGGCAATGACAGTAGAATTTACTCCAAGTTATCACTGTACTGCTTATAATTAGGCCTCAGGCTCTTTGACAACATAGTGATTACACAGAGCTTATACATTAGAAGAAACCCTTTTGCCATCTCTAGCACAGTGCTGCAGACTAAACAGGGACTCAAGAAATCAGGATGGGTTCTTCCAAGAGGACTTTAATGAGCTCCTACTATGTTTAGGCCTGATTATTTGTTCATATTACATTGAGTTTATGCTGTACTAGAATCTCAGGCTAGATATTTTTTTTCTTTAACATCTCCCCCCTTTAATCACACTCATATAAAAACACTGTGGTATGATAGTTCTTATTTCTCAAGTGTAATTTGGAGTCAAGTAGAACAGATAAACCTTGTCAATGAAAATATCTTTTCCAGACATTAACAGGACTTATCCATCTAGCACTGAAGAGATAAAGGATGCATAAATGTTTAATTTTACTTTGCATGGTAATGTAACCACTGAACACACTTGTTCCCTGAGCAAATTAATGGTTGCAAAATGAGAATAAATGACACACGGTCCTATTGAGCTGTTATCTGTTGGATCAACCATCTCTCCCCTTGGTGTCATGGAAGAGGCAGGCTTCTGCAGCTGAGTGCCATGAGTAGCTGTGCAGGATTAAACATTAGAAGGTTCCTTGGAAAACTAGGGAGCACCCATTTTCTAGCTTTGGGTTGGTTCTTGGAATGTCTGCAGAGTAGCCAAAGGTTGTTGTTTCCCTCTCCCATGTGGAGGAGGTCTGCCATTGGACCCAGAAATCCTGATGTTGAGGCTAACTTCCCTGGTCCCTAGCTGTGTGACTTTTACCAGTCCCAGGCTCTCTGAGCTTTACTGGCTTATCTGCAAAATGGAGTTGTGGCTAATAATTATATTGAAATACAATTATTATGGTACTAATATTACCACCACTTACCTGAATTGCCATGAGGATAAAATGAGAATAAAGGATATGAAGTTACTTTGTAAACTACAAAGTGCTTTGCTGGTATCAGTTGCTACTATTAGCATGACCCCATCCCCTCTCTGGGTTCCATTCCCTCCTCAGGGGCTTGGACTTCATATCCCTTCATTCCAACATACTGTGAAGACATGATTTTTTATCTGGCAGAGCTTTCTATTTCAACAGGGAGTCAAGCCTTACACCAAACTGCTGAGTTTTCTCTAGTGAGACATCTGCATCATCAGGCACACACAGAGTTTTGGTACAGGGCTCTTCTTGTCATCCCAGGAGGAAGCCATTGGCAAAGTCCGTCCTGCTTGTCAGTACCACTGATTATCTATCTACCTACCTACCTATCTATGTTATTATCCAAAACACATTTTCCAACTCCTTCTAATTACCAGGCAACTGTATGAGGTGCTTGGGATACAAGAGTGAACAAGAAAGACAAATTCCCTGTCCTTGTGGAGAAGACAGACAATGAGCAGATGGATGTTATCCAATCAGGAAGTGGCAGTCACTATGAAGAAAGCAATACAAGACAAGGAGCTAGAGTGACAGGGCTGCTTTGCAAGATGGGGTGCTTAGGGAAGGCTTCTCGGAAGAGGTGGCATTTGAGCAGAGACTTGAGTGGATTGCGAGACTGGCCACGAGGAGGTCAAGATGAGCACTGCAGGCAGTGGGAGCCACAGTGGCCAAGTGATTGACATTCCAGAGACCCCGGGACTGCCCACCGTCCTGCCTTGGGAGTCGGTGGTGATGGGCAGGCCCATTGGAGGGCCAGAGTGTAGGGTTCCTTCTCTCTGGGTTTCAACGGACGAGTGTTTCAAGAGCTCAGACTTACGTATTATGGAATTTTGAACCTTCTCCAGGCAGTTGGGGATTGATGTTGGGAGAAATGAAAAATTTTACCAGTTCCTTTGCTTGATTTTAACCTTTGAATATCCCTTAACTTTGAACCTTGCTCATGAGAGGCCAAGAGGGCATCCAGCCTCTGCAGCCAGCTGAATCGCTTCAGCCCCACCCTGGCAGTCCTTTGAGGCAACCAGGGTTTTTGAGAGCTGCTGATAAAGGATGAAGATGTCAAATTCTTTCAAACAAGGATGTGAAATTTGATGAAGAAGGGACAATCCTATTTGTGAGAAAATAGGAAATGAATATTTATTGAAGTCTTCAATGTACCAGGCATTCTACATTACCAGAACTGATTTACAGTTTTGCATTAGTTTGGTTATTGGTTTCGCCATTTAATAAAGAACAAAGTAACAGAGGTGCTAATAAAGCAAGTTAATTTTTCTCTCATCTAAAAGTCTGAGCTAGTAGGTGGTCTAGGGGAGTAGAGCTAAACTGTTCCATGAGGCTATCCAGGAACCCAGATATATTTATTCTGTTGCTCCACCATGTCGTAGAGTGTTGCCCTTGTCCAAGGGTCCAAGATGGCACATTCCACCCTACACGACTGTGTTTTAGCCAGCAGGAAGGGGAAAGAGAAATCAGGGCATGCCTCTTAGCTTTAAAGGGAATGACCTAGAAGTTGTAGACATTACTTTCTCTTATGTTCCATTGGCAATAGCATTGCCAGATTTGGCCAATAAAAATACAGGACACCCAGTTAAATTTGACTTTCAGATAAAACAACTAATCAATAATTTCTATGTCCAAGTAGGGCACACATACACTAAAAAATTAGTGGCTGTTTATCCGAAAGTCAAATTTAACCAGCATCTGCATTTTATCTGGAACCCTAGTTGGCCAGAATCTAGTCAGACGGACACACCCAGAAGCTGAGAAATGTAGTTTTCAGCTGGGTGGTCATGTGCTCAACTTCAACTTGGGATCTTAACTACTAAAAGGAAGAAGAGGAGAAAGGATATTGGGGATGTTTTCATTGTCTAGCTGCTAAACACCATGCAATGGGTTGACTTAATCAATGGGAATTGATTGACTCATGGTTTCAGAGGCTGAAAGGCTTGCTTTCTCCCGGGGTTGGTATCTTGGGATTCCTTGGCTTTTCCATCACACGGCAATGCAATGGATGTGGCAACGTCTTCTTTCTCTTCGGGGTTCTGTTGACTTCCAGCTTCTGGCCGCACCCAGTGGCTTCTCTCCCTGTGGCCTTCACTATAAGCCCTCCAGTAATAGGATTAAGATCCATCCTGATTCAGTTGGGCCACACCTTAACCGAAGTAAGCTCATCAAAGGCCCCATTTACGATGGGTTCACAACCACAGGAATGGATTAAGAGTAAGAACATGTTTTTCTAGGGTACATAACTCCAAGCTGCCACAGGGGACAACTAGTAGTCTCTGCCATGACTTATGTGATCTCATTCATTAATCATTCATTCATTCCACTAATATTTATTAAGCTTGTACTGTATGATAGGTATTAGGTGAATAAGATAGACAAGGCTCCTGCTCTCATAGAGTTTATATGTTAGTGGAAGAGACTGATAATAGTAAGTTAACCACATGTATAACTTCAGGTAATCATCAATGTTATGAAGAGAAACAAGGCAAGTAAGCATCTAGAGTTTGCTAGGGAAGTTGTTTTTTATCTGGGGAGGTTAGAGGAGGCTTCTTTGGGGAAAGGGCATCTGACAGAGACCCGAATGAAGTGCGGGAGGTAGCTGTGTGAAGCTCCAGAGAAAAGCATGCCAGCCAGAAGGAACAGCTAGTGTGCAGATGCCAGGAGCTGGAAGACCCATGTGGCCGGCATGGAGAGCTCAGGAGGGTGAGTGCAGGAGAAGCAGGTAGGGGAGGGACTGGAAGACTATGGCAAAGAATTTTTAAAATTAAAGAATGATGAGATGTCCTGGGAAGTTTTGAGTAAGAGTTATGTGATTTAATTTACAATTTTGAAAGACCACTCTGCTTGCTGAGTGGATGCTGTGGCTGTGAGGGGACAAGAGTGGCAGAAGGGAGATGAGTTACGCTACTGTCATGGATTCAGCTTGGATAGGGCCATGGGGTGGAGGGAGGGAGAAGGGGTAGGATTCAGGATGGATCTGAAGAAGGTATTATCATTCTCATCTTACAGATGTGGGATCTGAAGTAGAGGCTTGGAGAGCCAGCACTGGAATCCAAGTCTGTGTGATGTCTGTGCTCTGCTGGGAGTGCGTGTGGAGTGCAGCTTGGGAAAGGAAGATCTTGTGGCCCCGAGAGATGGCAGACATCATTTATCCGCGATTCTGACATTGCAGCAGGAGCAAGAGGGAGGCAGGTGAGCATCAGGAAGGAGAACCAAGGAGTAGACGGTGGATTTATCCCCTTGGGCAAGCTTTACTCTGCAGCCCTAAGCCAGATTGTCTGTACTCTTTCCCCAAGAACTTTATTCTATCTGAGAGTTTGAATCTAAGATAGTCTTAAAATTGTTATTGGCTGCATCAGAATGAAGTCTTTTCTCCTACCCCATAAAAACAAAAGAAAGAGCATTTGATCTTTAAAACTGGCCCCTGTGATGCCAATAGAAATGTAAACCCTAGAAAAAGGAAAGTGACTTTTATGCTTTGTGATCCTCACACCACTTGGTTGTAATGGGAAGAGGCTTTGGAATCAGACACACCTGGTTCCAAATCTCATTTCCTGGCTGAGCCGTAGTGTTTTGCATCTGCAGAGTGGGACTATAGCACTGCTGCCTCCCATAGTTGCTGAGCAGATAAAGAAGAGGATATGTGTTTGGAAGCTAGCAGCATCCAATAAATGTGATCCCCTTTCCTTTTCCTCTACATAAACAAAGCAGTCACAGTTGGAGTGGTGGTTCGATGTGGAGCTTTTTACGAATTTGTGAACATTTTGGCTCCAGCTTGCTCTTAGCATTTTTTGGATCTTTCCACCAGTTCCTTTACTGACCCTCACCTTTTTACCACTCCCCACCCCCTTCCCTTGCTTGTTTTTATTAAGTCATGACAGCTGGAGCCCCTTTACAACATGGCCTAGTTGGAAAATGGAGTTATCCTGCTGGAAAAGCAGGGAGGAATGCCGGCTGGTGGGGTCATGTGTGAGGCCCTTCCATTAACCTGCTCTCTAGAATTGGAATATGAAATATTCATTTAAGTCAAATGAAAGACATTATGAACATATTCTCTTAGTTCCAGAAACACACTGCTGATAAGAAACAAATTAGAAATGACATTTCCCCCAACTGCTGTAAAAGTGCCTGTTGCCCGTGGAGCTGGTCTTTCCCCGTAGGTGGGTTCTCCTTGAAGCATAATGCAGGTGGAAATGATGGCTGCTTTCCATGAGGCTGTGAAAGCTGGATATCAGAATTCGGGAAAGCTATTTGAAGTCCTGTTTATTTGAACCATGCATATATACTCTGAAAGATGTCTGACCACCATTTGGAACTGGGGTGGAGCGAGGAGCCGAATTTCTGCAGCAGATTTCAAAAAGTAGGTCAGCTGCCAGAGCGATGGGTTCCCTTGGATGAACAGATTAAGAGCTGAGGAATCAGAGCAGAAAAAGCCCTTAGAAACTAGAGTAACTCTTCTTTTTACAGACAAGGAAAGTGTGGCTCAGAGAAGGATGGTTACTTGCCCAAAGTCAGACAGCTTAGCTTGAAAGCAATGTATGGAAGAATTTGACCTTGGGTGGACTTTGGGATCAGAGAGAACTGGGCTAAAATTCTGGGTCTATCACTATATTTCTTGGGTGAGCTACTTAATTTTCTAAAGCTCCAATTTCCTCATGTTTTAGATGGGGCTAATAATAGTCCCTACTTCACAGAGTGAATATGAGGATTAACAAGAAAATTCATGAAAAGTAGTTAGCACAATGTTGGGCACTTAGTAAGGGCCCAGTAAATACTGGTATTTTGTGATGTCAAGGATAATGTATTTTTGGAGTTCCAGGAACTGACAGTAGGAAACATCTTTCTATTAACATCACAGGCCTCTGGTTTAGTCCTTGTTCAAGGGTGTCAGTGGGATGAAGGGGTATTCTGAGTCCACATTGAAGCATTTACTAATTTATGAATAGATCCCCAAGTAAGAACCTCCCAAATTGTCATTATGAAATCCTGGGTGCTTGCCTACTGACTCAATGATCTGGAGGTGTGTGTGTATCTGTGTGTGTGTGTGTAGGGGTGGCCCATAAGTGGCATGATCAAGGAGAACCAGGATTCTTCACATTTATGAGTGGAAAGACCACAGAATGCCTGGAGCACATTTTGAAAAGATGGGAGGGGACCTGACAGGAAAGAGGGCAGAGGCTGCTCTGGGTAATTTGTTCCGGTTCTCCTGTTAAGTCCTCCTCTTCTCCCTTCCCAGGCATGCGAATATGGGCAGTTTTGTTGTTCAGTTGAGATGGAGAGAAATCGGGGCCAACTTAGGAAATTATCGGGATCTCTAAGCCCTTGGTAGATGCCTCTTTCTTTGAGTCAGGTGGGGACCGGAGAATATTATTTTGCCCTCATTGTGAGGGATATGCCACGTGCCCATCTAGTTTCCAAAAGTCAGCCAGTAGGTGGTCTTTTCCTCAGGATGGTCCTGAGAGATATAAAAGTCCTTTTTAGTCCATCCCGTGTTGACCTCACTGGTCCTGGTCTCCTTGTCAGCTGTTCCTTCTCTGCCTCCTTTGCTCTACATCCTGGCAGTATCATTTTGAGCATCTCTGAGGTTCTCCCCTGCCTTACCCAAGCAGAAGGGAAAAAAAAAAATCACAGATAGGAATGACAAATTAGGCTCACTGCTCACTGCTGTAACTACTCCAGGAAGTACTAGAATTAGTTTGAAAAGAAGAGATAATACATTGTAAGGATGTATGTAGTTTTCAGAGCTCCTATGTCAAAACTGAAGGCCAACATTGGTAAGGGGTGCAGGAAAGACAGCTCAATAATATGCTTGCTGATTGAGGATTCTTGGGCCTAGGCTAGAGGTTGCTACTTGGATCGCTGGACTCCATCAAAATCAGTGCCACTTTGGTCTGACTATCAAGCCAGGAGAGAAAGGATTGAATCACTGGGATTTCCTAAGTTCGCCTGTCCAGAAGAAACCACAATCCCTAGTTCAGTGATTGGGAAGGGTTTTGTTTTAGAGTGGAGGTGGAGGTGGGGCTAGGGGGAGGATTGGCCAGTCAGGGAGAGAATGGCTACAAGGCAGCAGACTGGCTAAGTGGGAAGACAGGGTAGACAATGAGAGGCAAGTTCTTTATGCTGTACTTTCAGAATTGGTCCCCTATTTTGCCTGTTTGGATATATTATGTCCCCGAAATGCCATGTTCTTTGATGCAATCTTGTGGGGGCAAAGGTATTTAGTCTTGATTAGGTTGGAACCTTCGGATTGAGTTGTTTCCAGGGCGATGTGACCCACCCAAGTGTGGGTAATACCGTTGATTGGATTATTTCCATGGAGGTGTGGCCCCACCCATTTAGGGTGAATCTTGATTGATTTACTGGACTACTTTAAAAAGAGCCATGCAGGCCCAGACGCCTGCTGCAGCTGAGAGATATTTTGGAGATGCTGTTGAAAGCAGACTTTTGCTAGCCCAGAGTTTGCCATGGGATAGGCTAAGCCAGGACCCCCAGGCACTTAGAGAGAAACATCCCGGGAGAAAGAAGGAAGAATGCACAGGAGCTGAGGGAGGGGCTGGAACACAACCCGGGATCAGCAGACGCCAGCCACCTGCCTTCCCAGCTAACAGAGGTTTTCCGACACCATTGGCCATCCTCCAGTGAAGGTACCCTATTGTCAATGCCTTACCTTGGACACTTTATGGCCTTCAGACCGTAACTTTGTAACCAAATAAAACCCCCTTTATAAAAGCCAATCCATTTTTGGTGTTTTGCAGTCTGGCAGCATTAGCAAACCAGAACACCTATTTACAAAATGGATGCTATCTAAAGATTCACCCATGAGAACTCTCTTAGAGGAGAGAGGGTCCCATCCTTAAGGGTCATTTTCCTTCTGCAGTCAGGCTGCAGTTTCAAATTCACCACACTGATGCTGTCAGGCCTGCCTCGTGGGAGAGAGAGTCTGGCCGGGCTCCTGGCCTGGGGGCGTCCCCCTGACTCAGTGTGGTGGCTTTGTGGAGTCCTCACACCCTCTGCCCTGTCCCTTCTCGTTACATCTCCTCGGAAGAATCCGCAGTGCGGCCTGTGCCATTGCTGTGGGGATCTTAGCCAGAACGTGACTCCTGACTCCTGACAGTGTGAATCTGGACGTTACTTACCAACCTCTCTGCGCTTCCGTTTCCTGGCTTATAAAATGGGGATAGTGATCGCTACTGCACCGGTTTCTCTTGGAATGAACTAAGTGTAACTAAAGCATTTAATACAGTGCTTGGCACATTATTGCTGGTCAATAAATAGTAGTAGACGTTATAATTTTATAATAATAGTTCTATTTTATAAAATAGCTCTATTTTCTGCTGTATCTGTCTGAGCATAGTAACAATGGCCAAGAACCAGAGGTGGCAAGGAGTTTGGCCTTCAGCTAAGCCTTTAAAACAGAATCCCAGCCCCCAACAGCCCACTTGCGGCATAGGAGAAGAAGAGACTTAGCAGCAGTAGAGGATATTATTCTTGGTTACTGGTTTTGACAGAGTCCAGAGTCCAATAAATAGCATACTTCTTCCCTGCCCGTGCCCTCAACCAACTGAAAAATAAGACAAAAGCCTGAGGGCAGAGAGGTGACCAAAGTATCACCTTTATTCTGACTAAACTGATTAGGGAGATTAAAGGGATTTCTTACCGCCCAACTCCAGAAAGAGACTTCTCACCCGTAACAGACAAAGCCGGATCCCCGCAGAGCGCAGCCCAGACTCAATTGACTGAAGTGGACGCCGGCCTCGGGGAGGGCTCGTCCGCGCCCACCCTTTGGGGCAATAGCTGCACCCCCAGGTGGGGAGCGGCTGGGTCTGTCCCTAAGGGAGCTCCTTCCAGACGGAGGAAAAATCGCGAGGTGAGGGAGGCGCCTCTTAACCCTTGTCTCCGTGGCGAGGCAGGGGCGCCCTAGACGGTGGTTCAAAGTTCCCACCTCCTGCCGCCCCTGATGGACATTCCGATCCCCGTGACTCCTTCCTGCACATTCGGTGAGGAGTCCTTGGATAAAAAAGAAAACAGAATCGCAGAATGCGTAGCCAGCAAGCAAACAAAAACAAAACCCGGAAACGACCTCATTGTGTCCAGCATTGTGAGAATGGTAAATTATAGAATATCTATTCGGTGGAATGTTAGGAAGCCATTTAAAAAGGCTGTTTACAAAAGATTTGTAATGATGTGAGAATTATGTGGCATTATGTTATAATGCCAATTAAAGAAAAAAAAAGCCTGATATACAAAATTGTATATTTAGTCTGAACTCAGCTATATTAAAATTTCCCTAAGATTAAACATAGAAAAATGAAAAATTTGGGAGGAAATTTCCAAAATATTAAAAGTGCTTGTCCTTTTGTTTAGTCTGTTTTCCCATAGTTTACAAATTTTATTTCGTAATGGAAAAATCCAACTTTATTTAAAAATAAAACTATTTTAATACTGGCAAGGGTTACACATTATCAGCCAAACCAGCAATTTAGGACTTCACAGATTCATAGGATTACAGAATGCTAATACTGCAAGGAGCCTTAGAGATTTTCCTAGTTTAAGGATTTTAAATCTTTCTTTGGGTCACAGATCCCTTTGAGGATCTCCTGCAAACCAACTATGGCTTCTTTCCTTAGAACATTTCACGTGTACATACTGTCATTTAAGTTGCTTTCAGTTTCAAAATACAAAAATCCCTACTCAATGCCGCTTAAACAATAGAGGAAATTTATTGGCTCATGTAACTGAAAACTTCAGGGGGAATCAGGTGAAGCTTGATCCAGCACTTCAGCATTTCTGCTAAGGCTCTCATTTCTTTTGTCTCTCATTTCTTTTGTCTCTCTGCTCTGTCTCCCATAATGTCAACTTCATCCTAAGGCTGGCTTCCCCATGGGTCCTAAGATGGCTGGTGGAAGGAAAGCTTCTGGGACATCATTCTTGTTCATATCCAGTGAGAGAGGGCCTTTGCCTCAGTGTTCCCAGGAAAGGTCAGAAGATTTGATCTGTTTGTAATGGTTTAGGTACATGCTCATCCCTGACCCAAAACTGGGCCAGGAAATAGAGCGCACTGATTCTCTTAGCTAGATCACTTGCTCTGCCTTGGAGTGCAGGGTGGCATGACTGCCTTTTGTGCCATATTGTTCCCCAAGTAAAGATTGGGGACCTGAACACTCCTTACACAGAAAATTTATTGCATATAATTTAGGACTGTTCCTAGACTCCCCGAAACCTTTCCATGTATGTCCTATTAAGAACCCCTGATATAATCCAACCCCCTTGTTTTAGAGATGGGGATTTGGAAACCCAGAAAGGGGCCATAACTCCTTAAAGCATCACAGTTCCCTGACCATCAGTCTGCTGCTCTTCTCCCTACCAAATTCCCTCTATCTTCACACTAATAGTAAGTCAGAGATTAATAAATAATAAGTAAAACACTTAGCAAATCCATAAGCACCCTGGGGACCCAGGACAGATGACTTTTGATGAAGAGACAGGGAGGACCTTTTATGTCAAGTGGAGGGAAGAGTCCAGCGTGGGAGAGGTAGCTGCAGGGAGCTGCTGGGGGCTAGAAGCCTTCCATCAAAGACAGCATAGAAGGGGAGCAATACAAACAAGGCAAGGGGGGAATGATTCTGTTATTCATGCCTGTATCTTGAAGATAATCATTGTAATTTCCCTTCTAAAAACCCTGCTTGCTCAGAGGAAAGGACTGTATTCTAATAAGCACTTGTTTTTGAAACTTGCAGTAATTGGATTGGAATGTGAATTATTAAAGTGAATGTGGGGTGGCACTTCTTGCCAGGTGTTTAATGATCGTGTCAAATGTGTGGGGCTGACCTATTGGCTAGGAAGATAATAATCCCAGGAAGAAAATTGTCTAACTCTGGGTCAGGGCAAGGATGCCTTTCCTAGGCTTCCAGAATAGCTGGGTTGGAGAGCCCCTTACAAACCACATGGTTTAGCTGTCTCATTTTAGAGACAGGAAACTGAGTCCTGGAAGGTTGTACAGCAATAAGACTGACAGGTAATTGCTCCTTCATCTGTTTTCTCACAGTATTCATACGTCCCTTGTGGGGGAATTCAAGACTTGGCTTCCTCAGTCTCCATCTCTCCTTCCTTCTACTGGGAGAGATTGGAAAGCTTAAAATGACATTTCCCAGGCGTTCTTGCAGCTGAGCTTCCAAATGCAAGGTAAGTTCCATCACTTTGTTGCCCTTGCATGTGATCTTTCTGCAGCTGAGACTGCTAAGAGGCAGACCAGTGGCGATGTGGGTGTTAGGAGGCAGCCAAGGTGCCTGGACTCGGCATTCCAGTGTCTGGTCACCAGCCTCCAGGGTTTTAAGGACCAGCAATGGCAGTAGCTTCCTGATCTTGGGATTGCAGCTGTGGTAGTTTCTCCTTGAGCTCAATGGTCCCTTCGAGACCCTTGACTCTTCCCTCCTACTCTTCTAATGCTTTTATTTTTCAAAATTTTCTTGTGGTAGATTTTGATATGCTAACCACTTTTAAGTATAAGTTTCAGTGGCCTTGATTACTTTCACAGTGTTGTACAACCATCACCGCTATCTGTTTCTGAAACATTTTCATCACCCGAAACAGAAACTCTGTGTCTATTTGGCAATAACTCCCCATTCCTTCCCCAATCTCTGTAACCTTTTCTCTATGAATTTGCTTATTCTAGATGTTTCATATAAGCAAATCATGCATCATTTTTCCTTTCTTGTCTGCCTTATTTCACTTGGCATGTTTTCCAGGTTCATCCATGTTGTAGCATGTATTAGAGCTTCATTCCTTTGAACAGCTGGATAATATTCTGTTATATGGATACACCACATTTTGTTTATCCATTCTTCTGTTGATGGACACTTGGGTTGCTTCCACCTTTTGGCTGTTGTGGATAAACCAACACAGTAAGATCTTTCATCTTCCATGCAGGCTGTTTCAAGCTGGCTTCCACCATATTTTTAGACCAGTCTCCCTCTCCTCATTTCCATACACTTCATACCCATACTGACTTCCTTTTGTTTCATGAGGAAGCCCATGGCTCCCTCTTCTGTGACTTGGCTTGTGCTTTTGTCCCTGTCTGGGAGGCTGATCCCTCCATCTCCATATGTCTAAATTTGAGTTGCCATTTAAAGCCCAAGTCAAATTCAGCCTCCTTCAAGATGTATTCTTGGCTGGAAATTTTTACAGGCTGAACACTTTTCTCCATTTCCTTTGAGGTACTTTAAGACTTAAGGCTTTCTGTTTTATTTTGTAGATATTTGTGGGCTTATTTTAATTCCCCTAAAATTTGATACATTCCTTGAAGGCAGGGAGTATGTCTAGTCTACATCCTTTTTAATTTCCTTAATAGAGAAGTGGTGGATTTACCGAACAATCATGCATAAAATACAGGATTCCCACACACCACCCCAACATCAACACCTTGCATTGATGTGGAACATTTGTAACAATTGATTATAGTACATTTTTATTATTAATTAAAGTCTGTGGTTTAACGTAGGGTTCACTGTGTAGTGTAGTTCCATGGATTTCTTTTTAAAGGTTTTATTCTGTTACCATACATATAACTAACATTTCCCCCTTTTAATCATATTCAGATATATACTTCAATGCCGTTAATTGCATTCACAACGTTGTACTACCATCACCACCATCCGTTACCAAAACATTTCCATCCTTCCAAGTAGGAACCCTGTACGTTTTAAGCCTTAACTTCCCATTCCCTATCCCTATCTGGTCCCCTGGTAACCTATATTCTAGATTCTGACTTTGGGTTTTCTTATACTAATTGTTTCAAATCAGTGAGATTATACAATATTTGTCCTTTTGTGTCTGGCTTATTTAACTCAACATAATGTCTTCAGGGTTCATCCATGTTGTCACATGTATCAGAACTTCATTCTGGCTGAATAATATTCCATTGCATGCATATACCACATTTTATTTATCCATTCTTTAGTTGATGGACATGGGTTGCTTCCATCTTTTAGCAATTGTGAATAGTGCTGCTGTGAACATTGGTGTGCAAATATCTGTTTGTGTCCCTGCTTTCAATTCATTTGTTTATATACCTAGTAGTGGGTAGGGCCATGTGGTGATTCTATACTTGACTTTCCGAGGAACCACCCATTTTCCACAATGGCTGTGCCATTTTACATTCCCACCAGCAGTGAATGAGTGTTCCAATTTCTCCACATCCTCTCTAATACTCATAATTTTCTGTTTTTTAATAGTAACCATTCTAATGGGTGTTAAATAATATCACATTGTGGTTTTGATTTGCATTTCCCTGATGGCTAATGATGTTGAGCATTTTTTCATGTGCCTTTTGGCTATTTGTATATCTTCTATAGAGAGATGTTTGTTCACGTCTTTTGCCCATTTTGTAATTGGGTTTTTTGTCTTTTTGTGTTAAGTTGAAGGGTTTCTTTACATATTCTAGATATAAAACCTTTATTGGATATGTGGTTTCCGAATATTTTCTCCCATCATGTAGGTTGTCATTTTACTTTCATGATATAGATCTTTGAGGCACAAAAGTTTTTAATTTTGATGAGGTAGCATTTATCTATTTTTTCTTTTGTTGCTTGTCCTTTGGGTGTAAAGTTTCAGAAAGCATTGTCTAAACAAAGATGTGTCCTTACGTTTTCTTCTAGGAGTTTGATAGGCCTATGTGCCGGTTTGAATGTATTATGTCCCCCAAACGCCATTATCTTTGATGTAATCTTGTCTGGGCAGAGGTTATCAGGGTTGATTAGATTGTAATTCTTTGAGTGTTTCTTTGGAATGTGCCCCACCCAGCTGTGGGTAATGACTCTGATTGGATAATTTCCATGGAGGTGTTGCTCCACTCATCCAGGGTGGGTTTAAGTTGATCAGTGGAGCCATATAAATGAGCTGACATAACAGAAGGAACTCAGTGCAGCTGTGAATGATGTTTTGAAGAGGAGCTACAGCCAAGAGGGACACTTTGAAGAAAGCACAGGAGCTGCAGATGAGAGATATTTTGAAGAGAGCCGTTGAAAGCAGACTCTTGCTCCAGAGAAGCTAAGAGAGGACAAATACCCCAAGTGCAGCTGTGAGTGACGTTTTGAAGTGGAGCAAGCTTGCTAGAGAGGAACGTCCCGGGAGAAAGCCATTCTGAAACCAGAACTTTGGAGCAGACGCCAGCCACGTGCCTTCCCAGCTAACAGAGGTTTCCTGGACGCCATTGGCCATCCTCCAGTGAAGGTACCCGATTGTTGATGTGTTACCTTGGACACTTTATGGCCTTAAGACTGTAACTGTGTAGCCAAATAAACCCCCTTTTTATAAAAGCCAATCCATCTCTGGTGTTTTGCATTCTGCAGCATTAGCAAACTAGAACAGCCTATCTCTTATATTTAGGTCTTTGATCCATTTTGAGTTGATTTTTGCATATGGTGTGAAGTAGGGGTCCTCTTTCTTTCTTTTGCAAATGGAGATACAGTTTTCCTAGCAGCATTTGTTGAAGAGATTATTCTTTCCCAATTGAGAGGTCTTTGTCACCTTGTCAAAAATCAGCTGGTGATAAATGGAATGGTTGATTTCTGATTTCTCAAATGGATTCCATTGGCCTATATGTTTGTCCTTACGCCAGTACCATGCTGTTTTGATTACTGTAGCTTTGTAATAAATTTTAAGATCGGTAAGTGTGGGTCCTCCAACTTCATTCTTCTTTTTCAAGATGGTTTTAGCTATTCAGGTCTCCTTACCCCTTCCTATAAATTTGATAATTGGCTTTTCCATTTCTGTAAAGAAGGTTGTTGGAATTTTGATTGAGAATGCATTGAATCTATAAATTGCTTTGGGTAGATTTGACATCTTAATTATATTTAGTATTTCAGTCCATGAACAGGGAATGTCCTTCCATCTATTTAGATCTTCTTTAATTTCTTTTAGCAATGCTTTGTTGTTTTCTGTGTATAAGTTCTTAATATCCTTGGTTAGGTAATTACCTATTTTATTTTGTAGATATTTGTGGGCTTATTCTAACTCCCCTACAATTTGATTAGATAACCTAGATATTTGATTCTTTTAGTTGCTATTGTGAATGGAACTTTTTTCCTGATTTCCTCCATTGTTCTGTGCTTGTGTTTAAAAATACTACTGATTTTTGGGTGTTGATCTTATACCCCGATACTTTGCTGAATTCATTTTAGCTCTAGGAGCTTCATTGTGAAATTTTCAGGATTTTCTGTATATAGGATTGTGTCATCTGCAAATAGGGAAAGTTTTACATCTTCCTTTCTAGCTTGATTTTTGACCTTTTTCCATTGCAGTCAGAGAATATACACTGCATGATTTCAGTATTTTTTTTAATTTATTGAGACTTGTTTTGTGACCCAACAAAGGTCTTTCCTGGAGGCTGATCCACATGCATTTGAGAAGAATGTGTATTCTGTTTTTGTTGGGTGCTATGTTCTATATATGTTTGTTAGGTCTAATAGTTTATGTATCTTTTAAGTCCTGTACTTCCTTATTGATCTTCTGACTAAATGTTGTATACATTATTGAGAATGGTGTGTTAAAGTCTCTGACTGTTAATGAAGAACCATCAGTTTCTTCAAATCTATCAGTATTTGCTTCATGTATTTTGGGGCTTTGCTGTTAGGTGAATATATATATATATATATATATATATATATTTATAATTGTTACATCTTCCTATTGAATTGTCCCCTTTATCAGTATATAGTGACTATATTTGTCCTTCAGACTGTTTTTTTTTGATCATCATTTTATTGAGATATATTCACATACCACGCAGTCATACAAAACAAATCGTACTTTTGATTGTTCACAGTACCATTACATAGTTGTACATTCATCACCTAAATCAATCCCTGACACCTTCATTAGCACACACACAAAAATAACAAGAATAATAATTAGAGTGAAAAAGAGCAATTGAAGTAAAAAAGAACACTGGGTACCTTTGTCTGTCTGTTTCCTTCCCCTACTTTTCTACACATCCATCCATAAACTAGACAAAGTGGAGTTTGGTCCTTATGGCTTTCCCAATCCCACTGTCACCCCTCATAAGCTACATTTTTATACAACTGTCTTCGAGATTCATGGGTTCTGGGTTGTAGTTTGATAGTTTCAGGTATCCACCACCAGCTACCCCAATTCTTTAGAACCTAAAAAGGGTTGTCTAAAGTGTGCGTAAGAGTGCCCACCAGAGTGACCTCTCGGCTCCTTTTGGAATCTCTCTGCCACTGAAGCTTATTTCATTTCCTTTCACATCCCCCTTTTGGTCAAGAAGATGTTCTCCGTCCCACAATGCTGGGTCTACATTCCTCCCCGGGAGTCATATTCCACATTGCCAGGGAGATTCACTCCCCTGGGTGTCTGATCCCACGTAGGGGGGAGGGCAGTGATTTCACCTTTCAAGTTGGCTTAGCCAGAGAGAGAGGGCCACATCTGAGCAACAAAGAGGCATTCCGGAGGAGACTCTTAGGCACAAATATAGGGAGGCCTAGCCTCTCCTTTGCAGCAACCGCCTTCAGACTGTTTTTGACTTAAAGTTTATTTTATCTGATATTAGTATAGCCACCCCAGATCTCCTTTGCTTATTACTTGCATGGTATATTTTTTTCCATTCTTTTACCATCAACCTACTTGTATATTTGAATTTAGGGTTACTCTCTTGTAGACAGCGAAAAGTTGGGTCATACTTTTTTTTTTTTCCATCTTTTCTGCCAATCTCTGCCATTTGACTGGAGAGTTTAATCTATTTACAATTAAAGTCACCACTGATAATACGGGACTTTCTTCTCCATTTTGCTATATTTAGCCTTTGTAAGTCTTGCACCTTTTTTGTCCCTCACATCTGTTAATGCTTACTTTTATATATATTTGCTTTTTTTATTATGTACCATATTGAGTGCCTTCTCATTTCCTTGTGGTTACCATGGGATTAAAATTTAAAATCCTAAATATGTATCAATCATATTTGGTTTGATACCAATTTAACTTCAATAACTTAAACATATACTTTTCCTATACCCCTCTGCCCACTCCCATTTTTTTATACGTTACCAATTGTATCTTTGTACATTGTATGTCCAAAAACATAGATTTATCATTTCTTTTTTATGCATTTGCATTATTTTGTTGGTGTTTTCTGCATTTTTATCCTCTCCCTTTGAATGGACCATCATTTTTTGCTTCTTTGTCTTTTGTTGCACACTGTGCATTTTAATATTTTAAAATGTTAACTCGGGGTTTTATTTCCTGAGATGCCTGTTTCTTGGTTTTGTTAGTAGTTGGTGATAAGATAGAGATCTTCTTGAGCTTCAGCCTTCCTATCAGGAAGGTCTGCCCAAAGTGAATGCATTGTGCAGGGTTTTCCCTGTCTTACTGGGCCTCTACCCTGCCCTGGGCTTGTGCTTGTTAGTTGTTTTGGAGTTCCCCCGTTACAGAAGTTTTCTTGTCCCCTCTGTTTCCCAGGAGACAGACCTCCCTCTCCCTGGTGTTCGGAGCTGTCAGGCTTTGCCCCAGACTGTCTGCCTCTATAGTTTTTTACACTCCTTTCATAGTCTCAAGCTGCTTTTGCTGGGGAATAAATTCTGTGAGGAGGGGCAACGCAGAGAGGACTTTTCCAAGTCAGTCTTTCCCAGACAAAACAGTGTCAGGGACCCATGAAGATGGCACAGACTGGCTCCAAAGTGCCTTGGGAGGGGGTCAGGAAGGGCCCCAAGAGCTTCTCCGTTGGCTCCCCAAAGCTATGTTTTCTGGTTTGCCCAGCAGGTGCAGCTCTTCAGCTACCTGTCCCCAGCAGTCTTGAGGAAGTGCTGTGTCTTTGAATCTCCACTGCCTCTACCCCTGTCTGGGGAGGGTTGAAACAGTGGCTGCCCTCAGAGCAGGACACAGTGATCCGAATTTGTGAATCAAAAGCCGTGATCAGCAATCAGTCATGCCCACTGCTATTCTTGGGGAGGAGAAATTTTATGTCTTCTTCTGTCACCAGCAACCTAGCCAGGGACTGGTCCCCACGGTGGATGGGCACCGGTAGCTGACATGTGGAGAGAGCAGTTTACTGACCTTTACTGTTATTTATCAGCCTCTTCCTCTCCCTCTTTCCTGGGTGCTGTACAGTGTTCTTCTGGCCTCCAGAGTTTCAAAGTAGTTGTTCCAGACAGTTCCTGCTGTGTACTAGTTGTCTTAGTGAAGGACTGAGTCCCAAAGCTCTCTGCCCTGCCGTCTTCCCCGGAAGTCTCTTGTCTATATCCTTTTACCTTCCATAGTATTAATATACTTTCTTGCACTTAGTAAATACTCAAAATCATTAGCTGAATGAATGAATGGTATATAAAGTAATTCTTAATTAATAAGAATGTCTCAATTCCCAAACTTTTGGTAGAAAAACAGCTGTCCAGGGCATGTACAGGTTCTTTTCCTGACTCTGCCACTTTCTGGCTGTGTGGTCATGAGTAAAGCACTTATAAGCTTCTTGGACCTTAATATCCTCATCTGAAAAATGCAAATGATAATGCTTTCCTGTTTCATGAGATTTTTTGTATTTAATTAGGTAGCTTAGTCATTTGATGAGTATTTTGGGGCACCTACTGTATACCTGGGACTGCTCTAGATGCTGAGATACAATGATGAACAAGCCAGGCTGGGTTTCTGCCCCCACTGTTCTTGTTGGCAGAGTAGATGATCAGCAAGATCAGATCACCAGTACAGAAAATGATTTCAGAAAGTGTGAAGTCCTAGGTGGACAATAAAGCAAGGGAGGGTCGTGGTAAAGGTGGGGCCTCCTAGATAGGGTGTAGGGAAGACCTCTTGAGGAGGTGACATTTGAGTGGAAAGTCCAATAATGAGAAAGAGCTGGCCATCCTGGGGAGAACATTGCAGGCAGATGGAGGACTCCTGTCTTCCTAGCCTTCTAATGCTTTTTTTTTTAAATTTTGTCATGGTAAGTTTTGCCACTTTTACCGTTTTTAAGTGTACAGTTCAGAGGCATTAATTCTGAGGGGCAGGTAGTGAGTTGGAATATTCATGTAAGCTGGCAGAGTAATGACATTTGAAATGTGAGACTCAGGCAATGGGCAAGGGTTCCTGGGCATCGGGTATCATGGAAGGAGCCTGAAGTTGGGATTTTTTGGTGCCTCAACCGTGGTGGACAGTCGGGGCATCAGCTCACATACATGCAGCCTACATGGCAATGTCCTGGTGGTTTCCTCTCTTCCTGCCTGGCTGCCAGCACTGGGAGAGCTTCAAATGAGACCATGCAGGTGAGTGCACTTTGAATCTATAAAGTGCTATATAATTTCCAGGTGCTGTCGTTATTTGAAGACATTTTACCCACAATTAACGGATTTGGACTTTGAATTTGCAACTAGCTTGTTGACATAAATTTTCTGAGAAGTGCTGCAGTCATCCCCGCTTGAAGCTCAAAATGTCCACATCAGGCTTTTCAAAGCAAATTGATAAGAATTAAGTTGATGCAGCTGTGGTGATCTGCAGGCTGTCTTTTGTGGGGGTTGGATTCCAACTTTCCTACTGAGATGCTACACAAGTGATTTGGTAGGAGCAGTGACTTTGTTGGGGCTTTTGGGTGTCTAGGAAACTATTTTGAGTCAGTTCATTTGGTGTGTGTGTGTGTTTAGTGTTTGCATAGAATATTTCAGAAAAGAGACTTCTACTCCGATATCTTGAGCATTCCACTGCTGCCAGAACTGACACGACTGAATATTATACACGTTATTTCTTGAGTAGTGAAATTGAAACCAAGACACACATAAACAGCATTGTGAAAACATTCTTTTAAGAAGAGCTGATTAAGACAAAGTTCTTGGTAATAAAGTATATTTCCTTTGAACTTGTTCCCCAGTTTTTCCCACACACCCAATGAACCACCATCCATTCCTCCTTTCCCTCAATCTCATCAGTTTTACACTGAAACTTTCATTGTTTCAGCAGCTCTAAGTGCTGAGGGACGCCCCCCCCCCCCCATCCTGGCTTCCTCTGAAGGCTTGGGGAAAGCCCAGGACCTTTAAGGCAGAGGATGCACATACTCGAAAGGTCACTGATGCCAATAGGGCTTGTGGACCCGTCAGGCAAAGGGAGTGCTCCTCCCATGCTTATGTGTCGTGAAGTGCCAGGGGAGTTTTACAAAGCCTGAGTTTAGAAAACAACTAGGGTTGTGCCAAAAACCTTCCTGGGCAATGCTTTGGCTGCTGGAAATTTGCCAAAGTCACCCTCTTTCTGTGTCTCTGCCTTTGCCCTCTGTGTGTCTGTAGGACTCTTGCTCCTTGTCCGTCTCTTAGTTTTTCTGTCTGTCTTTCTTTCTCTCGCTCTTCTTTTTCTCTGTTCATTCCTTATTGATTCACCTCATTGGAATAGAGTTCGGTTCAACCAGTGGGGCTTCCGTGATTGAAGCTCTGGGGGGTATCAAAGGAAACAGCTAACAGTGACTTTTTCTTTTCAAGGCAAGTTGTTAATTATGAATGGTCAGGCCACCAGAAATCAAAAGAGCCCTCTTTCCCCAAGTGAATGGGTGGATTTTAGAATGAAATGAAATGAAATGGAGCTAATAGGTATTTTTAAAAGAGGAGTCTGAGGAATCTGGAGTTGGAGGTGTAAAGCTTAGGATAGTGGAGACTTCTTGTTTTGGTTTCAGTCTTGTACAGCTTGTGCACAAAGCTGGAGGGCCAGTTTAAAAGCATGTTTCCCACAGATCAGCACCACAAATATAGATAGGTGCTTGCATGATATACTTCTAAGGTATGACACTAGTGCAGAAAGTTAACAATGGAATGGTATATGGGAAAAATCTACCTATTGCATACTAGGGACTATAATTTATAGGAAGACCATACTAATACCACAATACTAGGGACAAATAAGGGCTGAAAGGAGCTACAAGGTGTTTTGGGTCATGAGAATTGTTTAAAATGGAGAGTGATGAGGATTGAACAACTAAGTGATGATAATGTGAGACATGGATGGATTATTGTGGATACAGCATATGACTTGTGAACTTAGGAACTCTCTACTTTGTAAGTCAAACCCTTAATCTTGAGGCTTGCTTTTGTGAAACTTGGTAAAGGGGAGGCTAAGCCCACCTATAATTATGCCTAGGAGTCACCTCCAGAGAACTTCTTTTGTTGCTCAAATGTGGACTTTCTCTCTCTAAGCCCAACTCTGCAAATAAATTCATCACCCTCTCCCTGAGGTGGGACAGGACCTCCCCCCCCCAGATGAACAAGTCTCCCCTGGTGACATGGGACACGGATTCCGGAAACGAGCCTCACCCTGGCATTGAGGGATTGAGAATGCCTTTTTGACCATAAGGGGGAAAAGGAAAGAAAGGCAACAAAATAAGATTTCAGTGGCTAAGAGAATTCAAATAGAGTCAAGAAGTTATCATGGAGGTTACTCCTATGCAAGCTTCACCTGGATATGCCAGATGACCACAGTGTGATAAGCCCAAGTCAACAGTAGTTCCAAAAACGTTAAGGAATACTCAGATCCCTGTCTGAGACTCTATGAAACTTTCACTCACTAAGTTTATTCTTCAGAAACTTAAATTCTTCAGAGAACTCCTATGCCAGCTAAGTCCCAAAACCCAGAGGCAATAGCCTCTTCAAGAACATCAACCAGATGTGTCCCCTTTTCCCATAAAGCCGACTCCCCTTTTCAACATGAACAAGTTAGGGTGATTAAAAAAAGAAGAAGGTGGAGGGCCAGCAGAGAGTTCTGGAATGACCAGGAAGCTTAGATGTTGAAGGAGGTTAGCTGGCCAGTGGCTATATGGATGGGTCTGCTGTCTGAACGGCTGATATCAACCTAACAGCAGCTGCTGGGTTCTGCGTTCTTTCTCTTCCTCGGCATATGTCAGTAATCTCCAAGCCGTCCAAATGGCCTGGGATTTGTGATTTTCAGAGGGAAGTGTGATGCTGGGAAGCCCCCCTGGACACCCCTAGATTTTCCTTACGACATTATCTTGCTACATTCCCGATTTCCTCATATTCTCTGTCTCTGTCTGTCTGTCTCTCTCTCTCTCACACACACACACACACACACACATACACACCCACACCCTGCAGTGGCTTCCTTTCCCAGCATAACCAGAAAGAGACGGGGGAATATCCCATGGTGGCACATTGGCCTAATTAATGAGGGAAAATGGTGACTCCAACTTTTATGAATTTAAGAAGTTATTAAATAATGCATGTTCAACATAAAAAATTAAAAAATACAAACAAAAAAGAAGATAAAATTCACTCAGTATATAAAAAGTTTCTTTTTTTTAAAACAATATACTTTTTTTTAATTGAAAAAGTAATCTATACATAGCCAAAAATATTCAGATACTCAAAAGGGCATGTTCTAGTTTGCTAATGCTGCTGGCATGCAAAACACCAGAAATGGATTGGCTTTTATAAAGGGGGTTTATTTGGTTACATAGTTACAGTCTTAGGCCATAAAGTGTCCAAGGTAATGCATCAACAATCAGGTACCTTCACTGGATGATGGCCAATGGTATCCGGAAAACCTGTTAGCTGGGAAGGCACATGGCTGGCGTCTGCTCCAAAGTTCTGGTTTCAAAATGGCTCTTTCCCAGGACGTTCCTCTCTAGGCTGCAGCTCCTCTTCAGAATGTCACTCTCAGTTGCTCTTGGGGTATTTGTCCTCTCTTAGCTTCTCCAGAGCAAGAGTCTGCTTTCAACGGCCGTCTTCAAACTGTCTGTCATCTGCAGCTTCTCTCTCAACTCCTGTGCATTCTTCAAAGTGTCCCTCTTGGCTGTAGCTCCTCTTCAAAATGTCACTCTCAGTTGCACTGAGTTCCTTCTGTTTGTCAGTTCATTTATATGGCTCCAGTGATTTAATTTAGAACCACCCTGAATGGGTGGGGTAACACCTCCATGGAAATTATCCAATCAGAGTCATCACCCACAGGTGGGTGGGGCACATCTCCACGGAAACACTCAAAAATTACAATCCAATCAACACTGTTACACCTGCCCACACAAGATTACATCAAAGATAATGGCATTTGGGGGGACATAATACATTCAGACTGGCACAGGGCATAAATAAAAAGTAAAATCTCCTCTTATTGAACCTCCAATCTCCTTTTGTTGTGACAGAGAATTCCAGAAGCTTCCTAGGATGTACAAATGTATACATTTATCTATATAAACTTTTAGAAAACACAAAAGGGAACATAATGCACATGCTATTCTGCACCTTTCTTTTTCATTTAACACATCTTGGCTATCTTTCCATGACAGTACATACAAATGAATTATTTAATATGGCAAATATTCCTTAGTCACCATGTACAGTTATGAATATCATGCCGATTTGTGAATCCTTATGGAATAACATTGAAACACAAAGAAAAGCCAAAAAAATGGATGCTCAGCATTACTGGGAAATGACGCTTCATTATTCAAGGATCTGTCACATTTATGCCATCTTTGTGGAAAGATTTGACAAATTAATTGATTAGTGTTTTCTCTAACCTAAGCACTCTTGCCATACAAATGCTCCTCATGTTCTGAATTACTGTCTGTCTTTGATGTCAGCAGTGGCACAAGCCACAAACCCTCACAGCATTTGGACTCAGTCATCTTTTGTTCAAGGACAAAGGGCAAGAGATGAGCAGAACTGCTTCCCCGGGGCCTGAACGGTGTTGGTTCTAAGAGCAGGTGTTAGGGACTGGGTCGTGCTTGCAAGTGTTGAACACTTAACTCACAAAGGTGCCCGTGTGTTCTTTGAAGGATTTATTTTTGGTGATACGTGGGGCCTTATAAATCTGGGGCTCAGAGCAGTCACCCTTTGTGCCTAGGTCTGGGTGGTGGTGTATACTGGCATGACCAGCCTGCTTGTTAAAGTAGTGAATTACTTCTATACAGTTTGCATTAGATGTGGCTCTGAGATCTAGGTGATCTCTCCTCACTGCTCGTGCCATGGACCCACCTCCCTGCACTCCCCTCCCTGCCGTGATCCAACAACTAAAAGTCAACGCCCACCCAGGCAAGGGCCTCCAGAACACTGCTCCAGAGCTGGGGTCTATGCCTGTTCTGATTGGCTGGTGGATGTGCCAATCAGGTTGTTAAATATTTGGATGATCACCCCTGCCTAAGAGTAACTATCCAATGAAAACTACATCCTTGTGGAGGCAGTTTTGTGGGAGGGAGACGAATGATGATAGAAACAGGGTGGGTGCTGTGAGAAGACAAAGCCCAGGTGATAGGCTGGGATGCAGTGGGTCACATGCATTCTATCAGAGAAGATATTGAGAGCTTTCCCAGACAAGCACCCTTGGTGGGAACCCAGCAACAAGGAGTCCACATGGGGTGACAAACATTGCAGCCATTGCTAGCCAGATTATCTTGAGGGTGATGTGTAGAATCTTGAAAACATCCTGCCTAGGACCAAGGGTAGAACATCTAGAAAGACATGGTATTGGTGCCAATTCTTCCTTTTCTTGCCTACAACTCCAATAAATAAGTCCCATTTTGTTTTTAAGAAACCTGGCATTAAGGGTGTTTATTTAATTGTGCAGATAGGGTAGGAGTGGAGTAAGTTGTTTTTTCCTATCCTTAATTCTGTTGAGCAATGAGGAACCAACTGGAACAAACCATATCTCCCATGGTGATAACAGCTATTAACATATTTTTTCCTTCCTTTCCTTTCCTTTCCATATAAATAGGTATCTATCTTTCCACAAAATTGGGATTATATTTTATGTAGTTTTGTATTCTGTAGCTTATATTTAGCATTATATTGAAAACAATAGCCAAATCATTAAATATTCTTCTAGGACAGGATATTTAATGTTTATGTAACATTTTATCACAGGGCTACATCATAATTTATTTAACAGTTCTCCTACTTTGGACATTTAGGTGGTTTCCATCTTTTTTGCTCGCATAAGTAACTGTATGAAGAACAGTCATCTCTCTGCACACATCCTTTCCTTAGAATAAGGAATCTCAGTTGTAGAGGTGTCCCTTTTTCCATTCGTACCTCAACACTTAGTCTTAGTTGCCACACTTAGGTTTAATTTTCCCCACAGCTTTTTCATGTTCCCTGACTAAACACCTTCTTGAATTATCTCTGAATTCTCTGAAGCTCTGTAGAGAAATCTGGAGGCTGACTGGCAGGCCTCGTTCCTGGGAACTTCTGACTTATGTATTTTCCAGACCATGGGGCACATATTGGTCATTGCCAACAGCTCCCAAGTTTATATGTGTAGTACAAGCATCCAGGAGGACATGGAATCTCTCTCTTTTCCCTCCTCCTCCTGCTCCCCTCCTTCTCCTTTTGTCTCCTTATCCCCTCCCCTCTCTCTTTCTCTCACTCTCTGTCTCTGAAAAGGATGGATTGGCAAAAACTGAGTCCAGTGCCCACATCTGGATCCATGAACTGAAGGCCAGGTGGGCAGGTTACACTGAAGGAATATACCAATGTCTATAGCCCTGTACATAATGGGAAGAAGCAGAAATTCCTAGAAAATGGAGACTGGGCAAATGAAATGATAGGGGCCACACCCATCGGGTTCGATAAAACAGGGTTATAGTCTAGGCTCGGGTACTAACTTGCTGTGTGAACTTGAGTCCGTCAGTCCCCTTCTCTGGGACTCAGTGTGCTCATCTTTGAGACAAGACAATTGGCCTGATGGATAACAAGATTCCTTCTAGGGTTCTTCAGCTTCTTAGTGGTAAGGCTGAGACTTGACATCAGGGCCTCTGCCTCAAGACCCTTCTCCTTCTGGCTGGTAGCTGCCTCTAATCCATGTTCTTTTTGTTGAGTTCCTGACTTCCACCTCTGCTCCACTGGGCCAGAATGAAGACATTGACCTTTGCAGTTAACTTCCAAGAAAGATGTGTGTGAGTGTTTCTTGCTTTATGCTGTAGGTGAGCTGTGAATCAGTGGAATTTGGAGAATCATTTTTCCTCCCTGACTTTGTGATTGCCTCTTGGCTCCAGAATTGTGTTTTTTCTTCAGAGAATTCAGATAATGTGAGATGTTGGAAAACCTTTAGAAGCTATTCAGACTAGGGGTTCTTAATCTAGATTCTGTGGATTCCTGGGGTCTGGGAACAGGCTGAAATTACAGGAAAAATGGGGAGAGTGTGTTTAGTTCTAGATCTGTGAAGAGGATCCATAACTGTAAACAGATTCTCAGAGGAGTCTGGAAACCTCCCTCCACCTAAGTTAAAGAAACCCTAATTAGCCTAATCTTTCCCTTACCCACTGCCATATCCCTAATGAGGCAACAGGCCTGGAGAGATGTGCCTCGTCTGAGGTCATTCGCTAATTCTTTGTTTGAAGAACTATATTAATAGAACACCTAATATCTACCAGTCGCTGCCCACAGGGCATCTGTTTCAGTTTGCTAAAGCTGCCGGAATGCAGTATACCAGAAATGGGTTGGCTTTTTCAATTGGGATTTTTTAGGTTGCAAATTTACAGTTCTAAGGCCATGAAAATGTCCAAATTAAGACATCTTAAGGTAGATACCATCTCTGAGGATAGGCTGATGGCATGCGGGGTTCCTCTGTCTCATGGGAAGGCACAAGGCAATGTCTGCTGGCCCTGCTTCTCCTGTGTTCTGGTCTCAAAAAAAAAACTGGTCTCTTTCAGTTTTTGTGTGTCCTTCTTGCTTCTCCTGGGGCATTTTCTTTCTTATCTTCTGTTGGCTCTCTGCTTGTTTCTCCCCGGGGCGTTTCCATCTAAGCATCTCTGAGCTCTCTCCAAAATGTCTCTGCATTTATCCTCTCATAGAGGATTCCAGCAAGGGGATTAAGACCCATGTTGAATGGGTGGGCTCGCATCTCCATGGAAACAATGTAATCAAAAGGTCTCACTCACAAAACTGGGGTACGTAACAGCTCCAAACCAGCACAACATCCAGTGGTGAGTAAAAACCTGCCCTTATGGAGTTTATCCTCTGGTGGGAGTGACAGACATTAATCAAATATTTATATAAACAATGTAAAATTACACTTATAGTGGGTATTTTGATGAAGATGTAGTTCCAGCTATGAAATCCCCTAATAGGAGTTTTGTTGATTTGAGGCTGTATGTACCCCACAAAGGATCATGTTCTTTTAATCCACTCCTGTGGGTGCAGACCTAATTAATCTTGGTGGGACCTTTTGATTAGGTTGTTTCAATTGAGATGTGACACATCTCACTCAAGGGTGGGTGTTAATCCTCTTACTGGAATCCTTTATAAGAGAACAAAAGATAGAAAAAAGCCCCACAGAAGCTAAGAGAGACAGAAGCTAAAAGAGAGAAACATGAAGAAACTCAGAGAGGAAACCACTGACGCCAGAAGCTGGAAGCAACAAAACCTGGGAGAGAAGGACCAGCAGATGTCGCCATGTGCCTTGCTATCTGCTAAAGGAGCCCACGCTCGCCAGTAGCCAGTCTTCAGAGTCTAGTATCGTCCTGTTGATGCCTTGATTTGGGCATTCTTCACAGCCTCAGAACCATAAACTCGTAAGTTAATAAATGCTCATTGTAAAAGCCAATTGATTTCTGGCATATTGCATACCATCAGCTTTAGCAAACCAAAACAGGGGGTGTATTCACCAGGGTTCATCAGGAGACAGAAACCACACAGTAATTTGAACAGGGATGACTTAATATAAAGAAACAGTAACTATTCACAGAGGATTTGCTGTTAAGAGGGAGTAAAACAGAACTCTGAAGAACCCTAGTAGGACTGAGGAAGTGTATCCATGGAAGTGTACCCAGATTTGGAAGGGGGGTTCTCCTCTCTAAGCCTGAGATTCAGACCTTGTTGGAGAGGAAGAGGCTGCAGACTGCTGGATGGTGGAGGCTTGGCTGGGTTGTCTGGGACCAGGGCTAGTTTATAGCCTGCGGTGAGGCTGGTGGGCTGGAGACTGCGGGCTGGGACTGGTGAGCAGGAAGCTTCCCTGTGGGGTGCTGGTGGGCTGAGGCTGGCTCAGACTGGCAAGCTGGAAGTGAGCACTATGGGGTGTCCTTCACCTTGCTGGCCACTGCATGCCCCAGGACTGCATGCACGCTGAAGAGAGTCTACTGGAATCGGAAGCATCCCTTGGCTGGAGCAGTGTCCTTCCA
Organism: Choloepus didactylus; assembly: GCF_015220235.1. Classification (NCBI taxonomy): domain Eukaryota; kingdom Metazoa; phylum Chordata; class Mammalia; order Pilosa; family Megalonychidae; genus Choloepus; species Choloepus didactylus. The sequence goes on along the minus strand of NC_051317.1, from coordinate 18,586,430 downwards.
GTGCCCTCTACTGACAAAGCCTATCAGTTCAGCTGGCAAGGGAGAAATATATTCCTGTATTGCAAGCCAGCAGTGAAGCGTGGATATGGATCTGAGAGTTGGTATGTTGATAATTGTTCCAGGGGGATTTAAACCAGTCAGAGAAGGATTCCATTAAGGTTGTCAGCCTCGGTGAGCGGCCTCTCAGCTTAGAAAGGCAAACCAGGCTTTGACCTCAGATCTGCAGGCTCCAAAGCCTGTGCCCTTCCAAAGCCCATGCCCATGCCCTTGACTTTGCTGCCTCACCATGAAACCAGGAAGATAGTGTTACAGATTGAATCAGGCCTCCCACAAAGAGATGTCCAAGTCCTAACTCGCGGTCCTGTGGATGTGAGCACATTTGTAAATAGGATCTTTGAAGATATTGGTTAAGGTGAGGCAAAACTGAGAGGGTTGGCCTTAATCCAATATGTCTGGAGTCCTTATAATCAGAGGAAATTTGGACACAGGGATTAGGAGACAGGAGGAGACAGGAGGAGAGATGGCCACATGATAGAGGCAGAGACTGAGTTATGGGTTGCTGTTAAGGCACCACCAGAACACTATGGACTTCGGAAAAAGCACGGCTCTGCTCACACCTTGCATTTGGACTTCTAGCCTCCCAAACTGTAAGACAATAAAATCCTATTGTTTAAGTCACCTGGTCTGTTGTACTTTGTTACAGCAGCCCTGGCAAACTAAGACAGATCAGCATAGATTAGTTATAGGGTGAGAAAACCTGGCAAACATGGCAGACAGTTAGACCGTCAGAGGCCGAGAGGGGAACTGATAGCAAGTCCCTTTTGTGTTCCAGGCACTGTGCTGGGCACTTGTCATACTTCCTCTCATAGACACCTCATACTTCTCTTCCAAGGTAGGCTTCATTATCTCCTCTTCTTACAGGAGGAAACTGAGGTCTAGATAATTTAAGTAACTTGTCTACACCAGTTAAAACACTGCAGAGCTAGGATCTGAATCTGATCTGTCTGCAAAAGCTGGGCTTCCCCACACCCCAGTCAGCCTATCATAAAAGTGGGCCCTCCTGCTCTAGTTTGAACTGTCTCTTTTTGTAGCAGCAAACAGTCTACAAAAATAAGCACAGGCAACAGAGTTTCTGGGACCCTCTGGGTGAAAGTTTTTAAAATGCAAAGAATCACTTTATGTGAGGGATTATGGGAAGTTTGAAGTTTTGTGTATGGGGTTTAAAAAAAGTACGTGTGTAATTGATGGATTCTAATTTATGTGTACATAAATACATAAAATATGTACTGGGCAGGGGTTTTTTACCTGCTCAGGGCATGTTGCACAGTGAAGCCAGAATAGAAATCTTGCTAGGATTTTCGAGCAGAGGGCATTTAATATAGGGAATTGGTTTCAGTTGTTTGAAGACTGAGAGGGCAAAAAGAAGTTGCTGAGGTGACTGCAGAAAGCAGCCACCATCTCTTGGGTGGGAGAACGACAACAAAACAGGACCTGGGAGCTTGGGGGATAGCGGAGGGTTGAACCTCTGGGAAGGGGCTCTGTGCAGCTGATACCTGGAATTCTGTGAAGGGCTCAGGGATTCACAGATGTTCAGCCTGTCTAAAGTGACATGGCCAATGGTGAGGGACCATGATGTGGCTCAGATATGGGTGCTAGGACTGCCGAGCAAAGCTGACACTGGAGCTTAAAGTATCTTCTGTTTTTGGAACAAAATTGACAGGAACTGGAAGTGGGAAGGAAGTCTTTTTCCCCCTCCTCCTCCCTTCCAATCTCTTGCTGATGCTTCCTATTGGCAGAGCCCAATCAGAAGTCAGAACAGAAGGGAGATGGGGATAGCTAATGTGCAGAGTCTCACCTCTAGAGTCACAGAGCATAGATGGGTGGACAGCTGGGAGCTGTGACATAAGAATCAAATGTTGCTCCTCCAATCTCTGATTACTCTAGATAGCCCATGTGGTGCTAAACCCCCAGTTTCCTCTCCCCCATCCTCCCCTCAATCTGTGCAAAGTATTCCATACCTCTTACCTCAATGCTTGATTTGGGGATAGGGGTGAGCAACACAGCAGGGCCAATTAGAACCATCCCTGGTTCTCTTGCTGGAGCCCTTAGGTCCTGCCATTTTCTCTGGGATCACTACTTCTTACATCCATATAAACCCAGGGATACTGGGGCCCATCTTACCACTATGTGGAGTCTCTGTGAGTGTAGACAAGTGGAGGGATGAAAGTAGCCAGGTGAGATAGAGCTCTAGAGAGAGAGGAACCCTAGGATGTAATCTGTACTGTTGTGTCCAGTCATTCTTGTCCTACCTCTGGGCTTCTCACTTACGTGGGCCAATTAAATCTCTGTGCTTAAGCAAGTTTATTTTTAATTGAGGCATAACTTACTTTAAAAATGTACAGATCAGGTATTAAATTTGTTGAGTTGCCACACATATATAACCTGGATAACCACCACCCAAAATGGGTTATAAAACATTCCATTGCCTCAGAAGTTTCCCTGGTGCCGCTTGCCAGTCAATTCTCCCACCACCATCCCCTGCAACCACTTTCTGATTTCTATTGCCATAAAGTAATTTTTCCTATTTTAGAATTTCACGTGAATGCAATCATACAGTCTTTACTTGTTGGTCTGTTGTCTTTTTTTTTCCTTTTTTTTTATTGTAGAATATAACATATTTACATAGAAGTGATAACTTTGCATGTGCAAATTAACAAGTAGTCAGAGAGCAAATTTCAAAGAATGTTATGGGTTATAGTTCCACAGTTTCATTTATTTCCTTATTGTGAAATATAGCATATATGCAAAAAGGTGATAACTTTCAAAGTACGATTTAACAAGTAGTTATATAGGAAATTTCCAAGAATGTTATGGGTTACAGTATCATAGTTTCAGTTGTTTCCTTATTGTGAAATATATATATATATATATATATATATAAAGGTGATAACTTTTAAATTACAGTTTGGTCTATTGTCTTTTGGTCAGCATAATGTTTTGGGAGATTCATTCATGCTGTCTTGTATATTAGTAGTTAGTTCCTTTTTATGGCTGTGTAGTATTTAATTATATGAGTACATCAATTTTGATTATCATTCTCCTATTGATAGATATTTGGATTATTTTCACTTTACACTATTATGAATAAGGCTGCTATAAATCTTCTTGTATGAGTCTTTGTGGACGTGAGTTTTCATTTCTCCTGGGTAAATATCCAGAGATGGATTCTGATCATGGTTAGATGCATATTTAACTTTGTAAGAAACTGACAAACAGTTCTTCAAAGGATTTGTACATTTTACACTTCTACTGGTTTGTGTATATTATGTCCCCCAGAAAGAGCAATGTTCTTTGATGCAATCTTGTGAAGGGCAGATGTCTTAGTGTTGATTAGGTTGGAATTTATTGGTTCAGTGTTTCCATGGAGATGTGACTCAATCAACTATGGGTGAGACCTTCCATTAGATTAATTCTATGTAGGTGTTGCCTCACCCATTCAGGGTGGGTCTTTATTGGATCACTGGAGTACCTTAAAAAGAGCCACACAGGCCCAGACACAGGGCAGCTATGAGTGACATTTTAGAGAGCAACTGACAGTGACATTCTAAAAGAGGAGCTGCAGCTAAGAGATGACAAAACGCCCCAAGAGCAACATTTTGGAGAATGCCATTTTGAAATGCAATCTGGGAGCAAGCAGACACCAGCCACGTGCCTTCTGAGCTAACAGAGGTTTTCGGATGCCAATGGCCATCCTTCATTGAAGGTACCCCGTAGTTGATGCCTTACCTTGGACACTTTATGGCCTTAAGACTGTAATTTTGTAACCAAATAAACCCCCTTTATGAAAGCCAATCCATTTCTGTATTTTGCATAACGTCAGCATTAGCAAACTGGAACAATCAGTATTGTATGGAAGTTCCAGTTGCCTCACATCCTGGCCAACATGTGATATTTTCATTTTTTGTAATTTTAGCCGGTCTCATGAATGTGAAGTGGCATTTCATTGTGGTCTTGATTTGAATTTCCCTTATGATGAATGATATTGAGCACATTTTCATGTGCTTATTGGCCATTTGAAAGCCTTCTTCTGTGAAGTGTCAGTTCAAATCTTTTGCCCATTTAAAGCCAGTTTGAATGGTTTGTTACTTGCAAATGAAAGAATTCTGATTAAAACAAAATGCCTGTGTGAATAACCAGATATTCTGGAATAACTGATAACAGAGTTAAATCTTGACAAAAGGCTGTTTATCATTTGGACAAAAGAGAGACTCTGCACATTAGTTGTTCCCATCTCCCTCGTTTCCAAATTGAAGACTCACATATGTCCTGTCTGACTGAGAGGGCTGCATCATGTGCCTGAACCTGAATCAAGGGGAGCTGGGAAGCTGGCTTCTTCCGTGGAGAACATGGACTCGTAGTATGCTCAGGAGATGGTGGGTGACCACAAATGTCCATTCCGTATTAAGACATTACTAAGTACTACAGTTAATTGAGATTAAAAGGAGAGTGAAAATGCTTTGTCATTCTCATTGTCTCTGTTTCTTGGGGGAAAAAAGAAAATAGAAAGAAAGAATGGTTTGGATAGAGAAGGGAACATCCCTAATTGTGGCAGATGCTAAATTAGATTACATGAGTTTATTTGATTAATTTGTGTGCTGTTTGATACATTTATCTATTTATCTCTCTGTTCTGTAACTGAGCGTACATGCTAATGGCATTGTAGGATTAAACAGACCCTTGTGGGCCAGCCTGGGAACCTACCCACAACGTATAACATTGTGCAGTGAATGGAGGCAGCAGCAACATCTGGGACATGACTTTCCATTTCCTGATTGAAACCTTTTTGCTCTTGACCTGGCCAGGCTGGTTGCAAGGTGTATCTTGGCAGGATGACAAAGACCCCTGTGGCATTACTGAGGCTCTTTAGGTTGCAAAAACCAAAATCCACTCAAGCTAACTTACACCAACGAGGGAAATTTATTACAAGGATCAGAGGTATCTCTTGGAATTTAAAGGTAGGAAGCGCAATCTCGCCCCACGAAGGACTGAACCAGGACTCTGAAAACCCTCCGAAGCCAAAATGGTATATCTCTGTCTCTATTTGTCTGTCTGTGTCTCTGTCTCAGCATGCTTTGCATGATTCCTCATCCCTGCTTCTCTCTAAACATCTGCTTCATTTTTTTCTTCTCTGCAGACTGACTTTCTCTGTTTTTACACACATGACAGAAAATGGTCATTCTAGTTCCCTACATAGCCTTTTTGTTCAAGAGCATGCAAAGACAAATGGGCATTTCTGAGTCTCAATTCCAGATGCCTGGGACAGAGAATCTCTTTGGCCTAGCTTGGTCCGGTGTCCACCCTGGTGGCCATTTGGTTAGCTGTGGAGGGGTTGAACCAGAGGCCTGAAGAGAGCTCTCCAAGAAAGGGGAATTGAGAGGGCAGGCAAATTGATGCACAGGTATAATAATCCTCCTCTTGTTTCCTCACAATCAGAAATGCCTGTGAGTACCTGGTGGTGGCCAGAGGAGACAAAGGGACTCTGGGAATAAGTCCTGATCATTAGTCCTTTAGGGGCAATTGACTTCTTGCTATCTGTAAGACTGGGATTTTGGTAGATTGCAAAAAAAAAAAAAAAAAGGCCATAGTGTTCCACTCCTTCTGGTATTTATGGTTTTGCAATGTGCCTTTTCACCCCTTCCCACCAAGAAGTGGAATCTGTTCTCTTCCCCTTGATTCTGGGCTGAACTTGTCATTTGCTCTGGCCAATAGAATGCAACAGGAATGAGGGGTGTTGGTCCTAAGCCTGAACCTCAGGAAGCCTTGCATGCTTCCCCTTGCCCTCTTGGAATCTTATTGCCGCCATTTAAAATGCCAGAAGTGGCCTGCTAGATGAAGAGATATGGCCCAATCACCTCCTTTGCCCCTACTACCAGTCAGTTGCCACATGTTAGGGATGCCACCCAAGACCAAGTGGATCCCAGCTGAGCAGCCAGGTCACTGCAGACCAGTGAGCAAGCCCAGTGAAGATCAATTGAGCCTGATCCAGATCAACAGACCCACCCAGCAGATCCCTAGACTCATGAACAATAATAAATGGTAGTTTTAAGCTACTAAATTTTGGGATGATTTGCTGTGCTGCAAAAGTTAACTGATACAGGGAGATTGGTAATCTGGGTTTTGGTAAATGAGGTGAAGAATCTATTTCTAAAATAAAGATAATTCCTAGGTTTTGTGTGAATAGCTGTGTCAACTTGGACAAGTCATTTTAACTTCACTGTGTGTCAGTTTCCTCTTTTGATAAATAGAGATAATAAAACTTTTTTTTTTTTTTTCTGACTAGGTTGTCAGGAAGAGCAAATGGGAGAAAGGATGGGACAGCATATTCTAAAACAGGAAGTTGTGGATCATTTCTCTACATTCTGTTTTTTGTTTTATCATCAAAACATTAATAACTTGAGGAATTCATGCAGTGAGTCCCTTTTATAGAGTTGAAAGCACCTTGCTCCTTACCTTGGTCTCTGAGGCCCGGCGTGATCTGGACTCTGCTGTTCTTTCCACTTCCTCTTCTGCCTCCCGCCCTGTTCCAGGGAACCCTGGAACTCGGGGTTTCCTTGGTTCCTCCCACGTGCCAGGCCCCTCTCCACACCAGACACCTTGAACTTGCTGTTCCTCCCATGGGAAAACCTTCCCACAGTTCTTATTTGAACCAGTGTTCAGGTACAGTTTAATTGTTATAATTCAGATAGGATCAGATTAAGTCATACTATTAGAAATTAATATATGCTATGTGTTTTGAATCCAAACAATCAAAAAGACAAGAAGAAAACCTTTGTCCTCTTCTATAGCATCCTTTTTTTTATTATTATTAAAAAAGAAATTTGTTTATTGATGGCAAGAAGATGCAAACAATATAAAAATTAAAAGTTTATCTGGCATTTAACTGACTTTTCTTCCACTACTTGTCAAATGGGAGTTGGATTTTATTTGTGCATTTTCTAAGGACCCTGATCTGTTATGAAATTCTTATGCAGGCAGAAGCTGTAGGGCAGATTCCTTAAGCGATTCTTGGGATAATTCTTATGAGCGTGGGGGGAATTAATTCCTCAAATGCCTACTTCTTTCTCTTCTGTTTCATGTGTACTACAAAATAGTCATTGCATGTGATGTCAAGCCCAGCAGTTAGTGACAAGAAGCCCTGGTAGCCCACTTTACCATCTTGACACTGGTCCAGATCCTTCATTATTTTGTCCAAGCCAGAGGGTCTTTTTGATTTTCCAAAAATCCGGGGAGCTCCTTCTCCATGAATACTCTCAGGTCCTCCTTTGTTAAGTAGCCTTTATCCCTGGCAAATTTGTGAAACGTAAACATCATAGTTTCTAGGGCATGTTCCATTTGAGATGGCATTTTGATGAGATCTGCTGAAACCTTGGCTGGGAGGCACAGGGCGGATGCTCAGCGAGCTGGGACTCGGAGCCAGTCTCTATAGTGTCCTTTTAATTCAGGGATGAGAACCTTGACTAACCCAGGAGAAGTGATGGGAGAGTAAGGGGTGGGCTGGTCACGGGACCCTCAGGAAAACCTGTTTCCTGGGGCAATTAACTAATTAATTAGTTAGCAGTTTTATTGAGATAAATTTAATATCATTAAATGTACCCATTTTAGGGGTACTAGTCTATGGCTTTGAGTATATTTACAGAGTTGTGCAACTGCCACCACAGTCTAATTTTAGAACATTCCCATCACCCCAAAAAGAAACCTCATGCCCATTTACAGTCACACCCCATTACCATCCCGAGCCATAGGCAGCCTCGAATCCACTTTCTGTATATATAGATTTGCCTTTCTGGACATTTTATATAAATGGAATCATACAATGAATGGATTCCAATAAAAGCAACCATACAATACTGTATCTCTTTTTAAATGCCTAGCTTTTCCTTGTTCTTTGAGTTTTAGCCAAAATGGTATCTCCTCTTTCCTCAAACTTCACCATTCTCCATCTTAGCTGTTCGTTTGTTTCCTTTGTAGAGCTTACTGCAATTTTTAATTATTTCTTTGTTTGCTTGCTTCTGTCTGCCTATACCGCCAGAATGTAACTTCCCTGAAGGCAGCAGCCCTTTGTATTTTGTTTGCTGTGATGTCCCCAGGAACTAGGTCAGAGCCTGACAAAGGGTGGGTATCCAATAAATATTTGCTGAATGAAGGAAGATATAAAAATGTGTTGATTTTTAAAGAGCAGCTCCAGACTTTTCCCTTGTAGAGGTTCTAAACTATAATAAATGATACTCATGAATTGTCAAAACTATTCAGAAGTGGCTTTTGTATCAGTAGATCCAATGTAGCATGTGTCCCTGAGCTAAACAACTTGGAAAAAAGAGTAAAGAAGGGGGGTTGACTTGTATGCAGCGTTTCTAACCCGTCATCCAGTGTGTGGTGCTCTTGGTTTGGACTTTGTTCTTTTTTTTTTTTTTGACATTTTGGGGCATTTTTTGGGAGAATTGTGATGCCTCCTATTATTCTCATAGTTCTATTAATACTGTTAGGCTGTTGACCTGCCTGTGTCGACTGTCAGGCTTCTCTCTGACATCAGCCCCTGGATTGTTTCTTCAAAGGTTTTAGTCTGAACCAAAAGCATTTCCTTTGTTCATTTGCAAACTGAAGATTAGCAGCATCTCAACTTTTTCGCACATGAACCACCAGGAAAAAATGTCGTAAATGAGTGTAGCTTTAGGAACCCATGGGAGATACAGAGCAAACTTTGAACTGAACAGAGGCTGAGAAAGAAGCCTTTTTAAAAATATTTGTTTAAAAATATTTTTTATTGTGGTAAAATAGATATAACCTAAAATTTGCTGTTTTAACCATTTTTTTTTTTATAATAAACACCCATTTACTCATCATCAGATTTACCCAATGTGAACATGTGACAGTCCCCCAATCCCATTCGTCTCACTCTCTCTTTAGAAGTGAAACTCTGGATCTTGGCATGTATCCTACCCTTTCTTTTCTTTTCTTTTTTTTTAAATTTATTTTGAAATAAATTCAAAGTTACATGAATAGTTGCAAAAACAATACTAGCCCCATACACGGAATTCCATCATACCCTGACACCCCTCCCCGGATAGCTCAATCCACCAACTTTAACATGCTGTCACATCACTATTTCTTTCCCTTCCTCCCTCCCTCTCTCCCTATCTATCATCCATCATCTATTGCTTTGTCTTCTGAACATATGAGAGTTAGCTGCACACATCCTTGAACATACACTATAATTCACGTATACACTTCCCATGAACAAGAACATTCTTTTATGTAATTCCATTAAGTGCAGCTAAGAAGTAAAAGAGATTAAACAATGATACAAAGCTTACATTCTATATTTCCTTTTCCTTATGTCTCAACGGTGTCGCTTTGAGCCACCTGTCCTCTATCCTCCAATTCCATCCAAGTTCATCCTTAGCATTCAATTGTCGTCTAGTTAGACATTTTTTTTTTTCTTTTTTCAGTTTTGGAAACATATATACAGCCTAAATCTTCCCATTCCACCCCCTCCCTAGTCTTCCATTAGTGGGATTAATCACATTTAGAATGTTGTAATGCTCTTTCCTACCATCTATTACTAGAAATTTCCCTTCACCTCAAACAGCAACCCTACACTCATTTCTTAACTCCCCATTGCCCCTTCCCCCATTTCTCTTAATCCAAACTCTACTTTTCATCTCTATGGTTATATTCTCTGATAATTTCTTTTGTGTTTACTGTGGGGCTTAAAATTAACCTCTTAAATCTCTATCAATCTTGTTTTTCTTTGATACCACCCTCACTTCAATAGGGCACATAAACTATGTTCCTATACTCCTTCATTCCCCCACCTTTATATAGTTGTCTAAAATTACATATTTTACATTGAGTTCAAAACCACTGATTTGTCTTTAGAGTTTGTGTATTTTTTATCATGTAGGAAGTAAATAGTGGAGTTACAGTTCAAAAATTATTGACTTCTATTTGTATTCCATTGTGGTCAGAGATTGTGCTTTGACTATGTTCAATTTTTTTTTTTTTTTTTTTATTTCTTGAGGCTTGTTTTATGTCCCAGCTTATGTTCCCTTCTGGAGAAAGATCTGTGATCACTAGAGAAAAATGAGTGTCCTGGTGATTTGGGATGTAAGGTACTATATATGTCTGTTAAAATTCTCTATATCTCTTTCTCCTTTCTTTGTCTCTCTGTTGGTAGGGCTCCCTTTAGAATCTGAAGTAGGGCAGGTCTTTTATTGGCAAAGTCTCTCAGCATTTGTTTGTCTCTGAAAAGTTTAAGCTCTCCCTCAAATTTGAAGGAGAGTTTTCCTGGATAAAGTATTCTTGGTTGGAAATTTTTCTCTCTCAGAATTTTAAATATGTCATGCCACTGCCTTCTCGCCTCCATGGTGGCCGCTGAATAGTCACAACTTAGTCTTATGTTGTTTCCTTTGTATGTGGTGAATTGCTTTTCTCTTGCTGCTTTCAGAACTTGCTCCTTCTCTTCAGTATTTGACAGTCTGATCAGAATATGTCTTGGGGTGGGTTTATTTGGATTTATTCTATTTGGAGTTCACTGGGCATTTATGTTTTGTGTGTTTATATTGTGTAGAAGGTTGGGGAAGTTTTCCCCAACAATTTCTTTGAATACTCTTTCCAGACCTTTACCCTTCTCTTCCCCTTCTGGGACACCAATGAGTCTTAAATTTGGACGTTTTATTTTATCTATCGTATCCCTGAGATCCGTTTTGATTTTTTTCAATTTTTTTCTCCATTCTTTCTTTTGTTCTTTCATTTTCTGTTCTGTGGACTTCTAGGACACTGCGATGTTGTTCAGCTTCCTCTCGTCTTATATTGTGAATATCCAGAGTCTTTTTAATTTGGCCAACAGTTTCTTTTATTTCCATAAGATCTTCTATTTTTTTTTATTTACTCTTGCAGTGTCTTCTTTATGCTCTTCTAGGGTCTTCTTTATGGCACTTATATCCTGGGCCATGGTCTTCTTGATGTCCTTTAAATTCTTTGCCATGTTTTTGTTCCTCGATTGTAGTTCTTTGATTAATTGTGCGAGGTAGAGTGTTTCTTCTGAAATCTTGATTTGTGTGTTTGGAGTTGGATTCTCCATATCGTCTGGTTTTATCATATGCATTAAGATTTCCTGTTGTTTTTGACCTCTTGGCATTTGTTTTGCTTGATTGGGTTCTTTCAAGTTGTAACAAAAAAAAAGGGTATTGATCTAATTTTTCAGAGACATAGTTTGGTGACGTACACTTTCTCTAACTAACCAGCAGATGGCGTCTGTGAGTCACCTATATCCCTCAAGTCAGTTCTCAACCTTGTTCCCACAGTGTGTGGGGAAATGATTCTTGTGGGGTTCAGTTGGAGAACTCAGTTTGGGTGTGTTGCTGAAGCCGTCTGCCCTGAATGTGGGGCGTGTGTACGGGTGGCCAGGGAGGAAGGGCAGTTCTAATATTCAAATCCCCCTGGTTCCAGGAGATTCCAGGCCGCCACAAGAGTCTAAGCCTTCATTTCAGTTCAGCCCCAGACCCTCTCTCTCTCTGCTCTACAAACCACTGGACTTGGCGTAGCACCCCTGGGTTCTCCAAGCGGACCCCCTCCTCCCAGCTGTGATCCTTCCTCAGCCGAGGGAATGCCGTGCTACATCACCAGTGTGCGCCGTCCCTCAAGGGAAGCCCCGGGCCACTGGGCTGTGCCGCGGGGCTCTCAGCTCGTTTCAGAATGCAGAATGTCTGAGCCTGTCTTTACTGTAATGCCTTGTGGGCTGAGAACAGCTGAGGTTTTCTCCACAGAGAGAGAGCAAGAGACAGAGTATTTCCCCTGATTCTCCCAAGGTCAGTTGTCACCAAAAGCCTCTGTCTGCTTGTTGAGGATTCGCTGTCTGTATTGAGCAGTTAATATTAAAACCTCACTTGGAGTTGGGCTGAGAGAGTGCATGGCGTGGCTTCTGTGAGGGAGGAGCTCTCAGCTCTAGGCTCTCTGCTCTTAGCACGGGTCTGCAGTTTTACTTACAGATTTTATGCTGTGATCTCGGGCATTCCTCCCAATTCAGGTTGGTGGAAGTTGAGTGTACTGTCACGTTTGTCTCCCCGCTGTTATTCCAGGTTGTTTATTGGTTTTTTGTTCATTTATGAATTGTTCTGGGGGAGACTAAGTCTTCCACTTGTCTCTATGCTGCCATCTTCCCAGAATCCCCCTGTTTTAACCATTTTTAAGCATACAATTCAGTGGCATTAATTATATTTGCAAAGTTGTGCAACAGTCACCACTATCTATTTCCCAAATTTTTCATCATCCCAAACAGAAACTCCATACCCATCCATTAAGCAATAACTCTCCTTTTCCCCATCCCCTCGGTCCCTAGTAACCCCTAATCGACTTTCCATCTCTATGAATTTGCCTATTTAGATATTTCATGCAAGCAGAGTCATACAATATTTGTCCTTTTGTGTCTAGCTTAATCAGTTAGCATGAATTTCAAGGTTTGTCCAAGTTGTAGCATGTATTAAGGTGTCATACCTTTATATGGCTTTTAGAAAATTTAAGTGGGAACATGAGTTCTACCCATTCAGGTGGGCACCGGTGAGGGTCTGGCTGTCAGAAGACGTTGGTTGGCACATCTTTCCTCAATGAGGTAGTACGATAGGCCTAGCCATGATTCCTTCTTGGAAGCCTTTGTGATTTCTGTGGGAAGGAGGCCTTTCCCTGAAAGTGCCACCTAGGAAATACCAGAGTCCATGCTGACCTCTTTACATGCAATTTCTCATTTAATCCTTCCAGCCTCCCTAGAAGTAGGGACTATTATTATTATATTTTTGTGAGTAAAGGAACAGATGAAGAAACCTGCCAAGGGCTCTCAGCTAGGAAGTGACAGAAGTGGGATTCGAACCCTCTTATTCCAAAGTTCCTGTTCTTAATCATAATAGAAATTCTTCATAGTTAGTTTTACTACTGTCCCCTTGGGGGCCAGGCACCATGATTCATGCTGTAAAGGGCCCAGAGATGGGAAAAAAAAAAATGTGGTGCTAGTCTTCAAACAACATAAAAGTTTCCTGGAGTAATTGTCGGAAGATCAAGTTCTACCACAACTATATGGGTGACCTTGGAAATATGACCTGGGCTTTGTGAGTTTCAGTTCTCAGGCCAGCAGAATTGTTACTGGACAAAATGCAGGTATGCTCCCCAATGCACACAGTGACCAATCCTGTGACATTGGAGTTTCAAAGAGAGAAAGTACTTATTACGAAGTGCAAGTTAAGGAGAACAGGAGGCTTGTGAGCCTCAGATCTGCCTTCTTGAACTGGAAAGACTGAAAGTTTTATAGTATTTTTGCAAAGGCAGACTTATGATAATGAGTACATTGACTTGAGATGATGAAGTTAGAGATAGTCTAATTGTGGAGCATGTGCGTAGTTTACCTACTTGGTCTTAGGATGCATGTAAGAAATTGGAGACCTTAACATGACGATGGGCGTGATTTTTAGTATGACGAGGTACAGGTTACTTTAGGGTAAAATTCTATGCCACTGTGCATGTCAGATGGGCGATTCTAGTTGGAATTGGCTTTATCTAGCACTATAAGGTAGGAATTGGGGGTGGGTTGACTTAGGTTTCTTTGTTGATAAACATTAAGGGGCTGTAAGCAGGATCACAAGATTTTAGGTTGCAAAACAAGATATGGGATAAGTAAGTACAGGGTCATGAGATTATGATGAGGCTGCTCGGTTACAGTTACAAAGCAAAGCATCAAATCATCTAGGCTACAGTTCAGTGAGTTGCACCAGTTACAACTATCAGCTTTTGGCTACATTACATCAGAAGGTTAATAGTCATGAGTGGGTTACAGTTCAGTGAATTATAATTATATTTGTTAACTCAGTTACAGAATAGAATAGTAATATCTACACACTTCAAAGAGTCATTGAGAGATTTGGAGTGGAAATGGATCATTCCTTCAATTTATTCAATCTGTAAATCTATATCAGGTTTCAACAGTATACCGGGCATAGGGCTAGATATTGACCTACTGGGGATGACATATGCCCTGGTCCATCAGGGAGCTTGCAGTTTAGAGAGGGAGACAGACCATAGCACTTACAAATACAGTGTGAGAAATGCTGTAATAATGGAAGCATAGGGTACTATGGAAGCACATAGCATGGATACCCTACTCTCAAGTGATTCCAAAACCTTTGTGAATTTTATAGCATTACACATGTTATAAGACATAATTATTATAGTCCATGATATTGTATCATCTATTTTAATTTGATAGGCTTAAGTCTCCCATAGTAGCCCATCCAGAGTGATCTGTCAATCAGAAATTTATATCTCTGCCAAAGGGTATGTGGTAGTTTAGAGGCTATGTGTACCCCAGAAAGGATCATGTTCTTTTAATCCACTCCTGTGGGTGCAGACCTATTGTAGGTGGGATCTTTTGATTAGGTTATTTCAATTGAGATGTGACCCACCTCATTCAAGGTGGGTCTTAATCTTCTTACTGGAGTCCTTTATAAGAATAAAACACATATAGAAGCTGAGAGATGAAATTATGAGAAGCTCACAGAAGAAGCCCCAGAGAAGCTGGGAGGAAGCCGCTGAAATCAGAAGCTGGAAGCAATGAAACCCGGGAGAGAGGAAGGACCGACAGATGTCCCCATGTGCCTTGCTATCTGACAGAGGAGCCCAAGCTCATTCATAACTGGTCTTCAGAGGGTATTGTCTATTGACACCTTAATTTGGACATTTTCATGGCCTTAGAATTGTAAACTTGTAAGCTAAAAAATCCCCATTGTAAAAAGCCAGTCCATTTCTGGTATATTGCATTCAGCTTTATCAAAACAAAACAAGAGAGCACTAAAAAAAAAACCGTTAAAGGCTTTTTGGGCAATATGTGGAAAGAATAATCCTAACTACAGGTATGATTCAAATCTTGAGGTAAAAACAAGGTGTCCAGTCACTGGTTTTAGAGGTTCAAGTCCAGGCCTGTGCACTGGGTGACCTAGTTTTGCCACTGGCCTGACGTATTCCCTGGACAAGTCACTTCTCCCTGCTAGGATGTGAGTGCCATGAGGGCAGGGGTTCTCCCTGGTATCGTTTTGTTTGCTGAGGTATCCCAAGAGCCTAGAACAATCAGTAAGTGCTCAACAGCTAATTGTTGACTGCCTGGGTTCTCATTTGTTGGGTTCTCATTTTCTTTTCTGGATATAGGGATTGGAACTGGGAGGGGATTGAACTGGATGATCTCTAAGTGCTCTCCTGATTCTACTGAATCACTAAAAATAATAAAATCCTGTGAAAGAAGGGAGCCGACCCCGTCTCTGTGTTCATGCAAAAGAAAGTTTTATTCTACTCATTCCTACAGGTTTTTATAGCATACAAGGTAGTCTCCTACGTTACTGTTTTCAGGTATTCCAGGGAGGGTACATTTTTTCTAAAGCTGTAAGGTGTGATTGCATGTCTTTGATCTCAAGGGACAGTGTCTTTGGGGCTAGATGGGAGACAGCAGGAGCAGGAGACAGGAGCACGAAGGAGCCCGGAGACCTTACCCTTATCTAAATTGCTGCCTGCCTTCAGGCACGCAAAGCTTTGGCCTTCCCCCAGCCTGGTGCCCGCCTTCAGGCTTCCAATGCTTGGGAGCAGCTTCCCTGTATAATTTAATCAAGCCAGGGAAAATTCTGTGTCTCCACAAAATCCGATTGCAAGAACATAGTTACGGTGGTGATGGAAATAGTATAATTAATATTTGAATGGCTGGTAAGAACATCTGAGTATGTAATTGTGATTTACATAGTTTTTCAAACCTTCAGTTTTTGGTTCTAGCTTTTCAATAGAAGACATCCCTCCCACAAATGTTTTTATTTTTCTTATTTGTGCTTTGTAGCATCTTATGATGAGCTTATCTGAATTTGTGAGCACTCACTTTGGAATTATAATGGGAAACATGGGGGAAATAATAAATTTATTACTATAATTGCTTTTGGGATGAACAACCCGGAAGGCATATATTCCGGTTTGCTAATGCTGCCATTATGCAAAACACCAGAAATGGATTGGCTTTTATAAAGGGGATTTATTAAGTAACAAAGTTAGAGTTCTAAGGCCATAAAAGTGTCCAAACTAAGGCATGGACAAAAAGGTACCTTCACTGAAGAATGGCCGATGGCATCCGGAACACCTCTGTCAGCTGGGAAGGCACATGGTTGGCATCTGCTGTTCCTTTGTTCCCAGGTTGTGTTTCAAAATGGATTTTTCCAAAATGTCTCTGGGCTTGTCTCTTAGCTTCTCCAGAGCAAACTCTGGGCTAGCATCTCCAGACATCTCCAAGCCTCTCTAAGCATCAGCTCCCAAGCATCTCTCCAGAAGTCTCTCTCAGCTGCTCTCCACTCCTTCTGTCTATGAGCTCTCTTATAGGACTCCAGTGATTTAATCAAGACTCACCCTGAGTGGGTGCAGCCCACATCTCCATGGAAATAATTTAATCAACCCTTTCCACCTTAATCAACAATCAATCTGCCCCCACAAGATTGCATTAAAGAATATGGATTTTCTGGGGGCATAATATATCCAAACTGGCACAGCATAAGATGACATTTAAAAATGTTAATTTTCAAGAATAGTAAAGACAAACGTATTTGAATAGATTTTTTTCTTCTACAGTACATGGCTGCAAACTGTACACTACCTTGGGTGTCGGTGGATTAATTGTTCTGAATAAGCATGCACATTGTTCAAAATAACATGACAGGATTTAGAAAAAAATTGCTGAGAATCTGTAATTTTGCAGCTTCTGAACTATGTGCTCTCCCACTAGTCATTATAGATGTGGCACTTGAGACTTAAGCAATTTGCCCCAGAAGGAGACAGGAGAATCTGAGTTCATGGCACATAGACAGTATTCAATGACTGTTAACTATTATTGTTGTTGTTACTGTAATTAGTGTAACAAATAAGATCACATACATATGCATTTAATTTTCAGTTCTATATTTGGTTTATAAAGTTTTCTTGTTTCTCTTAAATAGGGACATGTTTAAGAAATGTGTCCTTCTCCTTCCCTGACCTCAATGATATAACCTAAGAGATCTTTTCTGATTTCATGGAATTATGTCTTGTCAGAGAAAAAAGTACCTTTATAAAACCCTTTTATGTGACATATGTGGAAACTGAGGCCCAGAGAGGTTGTATGACCTGCTCAAAGTCACTTGGTGAGTTACTGAGAGACCTGAGGATGAAAGCCCAGGTTTCCGTTATGTTACAGAGCCCATCTGGAGGAGGAGGGGGCTGGGCCTTGTGTGATGGCCCGGCGGCCTTCTACACCGGAACCCGACTGGGAGTGGTGCAGAGCTACTGGTGCAGGCCTGAGGGCTTCTGGGCTTTGTTTTTTTGTTAAATAATTTTTATTGTGAACTTTAACATATGTACATAACAGTGATAACTTTCAAAGTATGATTTCCCAAGAAGTCAGAGAGCAAACTTCAAAGAATGTCATGGGTCACAGTTCCACAACTTCAGCCATTTCCATTATTGTAAAATATAACAGACATACAGAAAGGTGTCATCTCTCGACAAGCAGTCTTATAGGTAACTTCAAAAATTGTTATGGGTTACAGTTCCACAATTTCAGTTCTTTCCTTATTATGCAATACAAGGTATATACAGGAAGATGAAGACTTTCAAGGCACAGTTCAATGAGCGGCTGTAGAGCAAATTCCAAAGGATGCTATAGGCCACAGTTCCACCATGTCATTCACCTTCTTCCAGCCATTCCAACACCCCAGCATCCAAAATTATATATAATTATATGAAGTTTCAGTATTCATAGACCTTTGTTAAATCTTATCTTGTTTGTTGCTACCCCTTCCTCTCACTTAATCTCTTTCTGCATCTTCAGGGGAGTCCAGGCAGTGAGCACCCTAACTTGTTCATTTAGAAAGGGGGTGTTGGCAGTATGGGGAAGTGGGCCACATCTGATAGTTGATGTTAAAGAGCTGTTGTCTCTGGGTTTTAGGACTTTTCTGGTGTGCCAGTTTGGATATATTATGTCCCCCAAAATGCCATTATCTTTGATGCAGTCTTGTGGGGGCAGATGTATTAATGTTGATTAGATTGGAATCCTTTGATTGTTTCCATGGAGATGTTACTCAATCAACTGTGAGTGAAATGTTTGATTGGGTAATTTCCATGGAGGTCTTACCCCACCCATTCAGGGTGTGTGTTAATTGGATCACTGGAGTCTGTATAAAGGAGTTCACAGACAGAAGGACCTGAGAGCAACTGACAGTGACATTTTGAAGAGCAGCTGCAGCTAAGAGAGGACAACATGCCCCAAGAGCAACATTTTGGAGAACGCCATTTGAAACGCCACCTGGGAGCAAGCAGACACCAGCCACGTGCCTTCCAAACTAACAGAGGTTTTCCAGATGCCAATGGCCATCCTTCAGTGAAGGTATCCTATATTGCTGATGCCTTACCTTGGACACTTTATGGCCTTCAGACTGTAACTTTGTAACCAAATAAACCCCCTTAATAAAAGCCAATCATTTCTGGTATTTTGCTTAATGGCAGCATTAACAAACCAGAACATCTGGTATAGGAACACTCTGGTGGATTTAACTTTCTGAAAGATAAAACTTAGTGTAGTGCATCTTTTATAGAATCTCAGGTAGGGACCTAGGTATTTGGGGATTACTTTTGGTAAGGGCATGGCATACTGTGGCCAATTGGGATGTCTAGTTGGAGCTTAGGAGCTCAGGGATAGCCTCTCGACTCTATTTGGGATCTCTCAGCCACTCTGACCTCAGCTTGTTACATTTCTTATTTTTCCCCCTTTTGGTCAAGTAGGCAATCCCTCACTGTCAGGGCCAGGCTCATTCCTGGGAATCACGTCCTGCGTTGCCAGGGAGATTCATTCCCCTGTGAGTCATGTCCCTCGTGGGAGGGAGGTTAATGAATTTATTTGCCGAGTTGGGCTTAGAGAGAGAAATGCCACATCTGAGCAACCAAAGAGGTTCCTTGGAGGTGCCTCTTAGGCATAATTAAACCCCAAATTTCTCAAGAGCAAGCCTCAAGTTGAGGGCTTTATTTATTAAGTAGTGGGCTCCTAACTTCACTAAATATATATTCTATCCCAAGATAAACGGTCAGTTTCTTACATTATCTTCACTTAGTTGTACAATCATCATCACTCTAAATGTTAAACAATTATCATAACACAATACATCCCAGAGCTCTTATCAGTTGCTAATTGTTCATCCCTAGTATTAGTGTAGGGTTGATAAGATATTCCTATTAAATATAGTCATTAATACGTAATGGGTAGTTTTTCCATACCACTCCATTGTAAACTCTGTGCACCAGTGTCACACCTTATATCATGCTAACAATTATTTAGGTTTGTGGTCTACTCTCTGTGGGTTACTTGCCTTTAAACAATCATTTAGGAACACATTCACCTTCAATGCAACACTGATACTTATAATCCCATTAACGAGCCATAGTCACATCTGACCATTCCCATACCATTAAGATCACCCTCATTATCATATCTGTACATATTAGATTATTGAACCCCCTTCACTAGTTTCTGACTATCTCTAGGTCCCTTATATTCTACATTATAAGACATTTATTTTACATTTTTCACAGAGTTCATATTAGTGGTGTTCCAGTTTGCTAATGCTGCCATTTTGCAAAACACCAGAAATGGATTGGCTTTTATAAAGGGGGTTTATTTGGTTACAAAGTTACAGTCTTAAGGCCGTTAAGTGTCCAAGGTAAGGCATCAACAATAGGGTACCTTCACAGGAGAAAGACTGTTGGCATCTGGAAAACCTCTGTTAGCTGGGAAGGCACATGGCTGGCATCTGCTTGTTCCCAAGTTACGTTTCAAAATGGCACTCTCCAAAATGGGATGTTCTGTCCTTTTTTAGCTTCTCTGGAGCAAACTCTGGGCTAGTGTAAGTCTGCTTTGAATGGCTGTCCCCTAAATGTCTCTTTCAGTTGCTCTCCAAAATGCCACTCACAGCTACTCTGAGGTTCCTCTGTTTGTGAGCCCTTTTTATAGGACTCCCGTGAACTAATCAAGACCTACTCTGAATGGGTGGGGCACATTTCCATGGAAACATTCAATCAAAGGTTCCAACCTAATCAACACTAATACGTCTGCCCCAACAAGGTTGCATTAAAGAATATGGCTTTTTCTGAGGAACATTCTATATACAAACCAGCACAAGTGTTAACAGACAGTATCTCTCCTTTTGTGTCTGTCATATTTTACTCAGCATTATGTCTTCAAGATTTATCTATATTGTCATATGTTTCATGACATTGTTCTTTCTTACTGCTGCATAGTATTCCATCATTAGTGTATACCACATTTTATTTATCCACTCATCTGTTGAGCTTTTGGATTGTTTCCATCTCTTGGCAGTTGTGCACAGTGCCTCTATGAACATTAGTGTGCAAATATCTGTTCATGTCACTGCTTTCAGATCTTCTGGGTGTATACTGAGAAGTGAAATTGCTGAATCAATATCTAGTTTTCTGAGGAACTGCCAAACTGTTTTCCAGAGTGGCTGTACCATTATACAGTCCCACCAGCAATGAATAAGAGTTCCAATTTCTGCACATCCTCTCCAGCATTTGTAGTTTCCTGTTTGTTTCATGGCAGCCATTTTTATTGGTGTGAGATGGTATCTCATTGTGGTCTTGATTTGCATCTCCCAAACAGCTAATGAAGATGAACATTTTTTTCACGTGTTTTTTAGCCATTTGTATTTCTTCTTCAGAGAAATGTCTTTTCATATCTTTTGCCCATTTTATAATTGGGGTGTTTGTACTATTGTCGTTGAGTTGTAGGATTTCTTTATATATGCAAGACATCTGTTTCTTATCAGATACATGGTTTCCAAATATTTTCTCCCATAGAGTTGGCCACCGCTTTACCTTTTTGACAAATTCCTTTGAGATACAGAAGCTTTTAATTTTGAGGAGTTCCCATTTATCTGTTTTTCTTTCATTGCTTATGCTTTGGGTGTAAGGTCTAAGATGCGACCTCCTACTACTAGGTCTTGAAGATGTTTTCCTACATTATCTTCTAGGAGTTTTATGGTACTTTCTTTTATATTGAGATCTTTGGTCCACTTTGAGTTAATTTTTGTGTAGGGGGTGAGGTAGGGGTCCTCTTTCATTCTTTTGGATATGGATATCCAACTCTCCCAGCCCCATTTGTTGAAAAGACCATTATGACTCAGTTCAGTGACTTTGGGGGCCTTATCAAAGATCAGTCGGCCATAAATCTGGGGGTCTATCTCCGAATTCTCAATTCGATTCCATTGATCTATATGTCTATCTTTGTGCCAGTACCATGCTGTTTTGACAACTGTGGCTTTATAATAAGCTTCAAAGTCAGGGAGTGTAAGTCCCCCCACTTCGTTTTTCTTTTTTAGGGTGTCTTTAGCAATTCGAGGCATCTTCCCTTTCCAAATAAATTTGATAACTAGCTTTTCCAAGTCTGCAAAGTAGGTTGTTGGAATTTTGATTGGAATTGCATTGAATCTAGATCTGTTTGGGTAGGATTGATATCTTAATGATGTTTAGCTTTCCTATCCATGAATACAGAATATCTTTCCATCTGTTATGTTCCCTTTTATTTTTTTTAGTAAAGTTACATAATTTTCTGCGTAGAGATCTTTTACATCCTTGGTTAAGTTTATTCCTAGGTACTTGATTTTTTTAGTTGCTATTGAGAATGGAATTTTTTTCTTGAGTGTGTCTTCAGTTAGGTCATTTCTGGTGTATAGGAACATAACTGACTTATGTGCATTAGTCTTGTATCCTGCTACTTTGCTAAATTTGTTTATTAGCTCAAGTAACTGTGTCACCAATTTCTCAGGGTTTTCCAAATATAAGATCATATCATCTGCAAATAATAACAGTTTTACTTCTTCCTTTCCAATTTGGATGCCTTTTATTTCTTTGTCTTGCCAGAGTGCTCTGGCTAGCACTTCTAGCACAATGTTGAACGACAGTGGTGACAGTGGATATCCTTGTCTCATTCCTGATCTTAGAGGGAAGACTTTCAGTCTCCTACCATTGAGTACTATGCTGGCTGTGGGTTTTACATATATGCTGTTTATCGTATTGAAGAAGTTTCCTTCAATTCCTACCTTTTGAAGTGTTTTTATCAAAACAGGATGCTGAGTTTTGTAAAATGCTTTTTCAGCAACCATTGAGATGATCATTTGATTTTTACCTTTTGATTCGTTAATGTGTTGTAATACATTGATTGATTTTCTTATGTTGAACAACCCTTGCATGCCTGGGATGAACCCTACTTGTTCATGGTGTATGATTTTTTTAATGTGTCTTTGGATTTGATTTGCAAGTATTTTGTTGAGAATTTTTGCAGTATATTCATTAGGGAAATTGGCCTGTAGTTTTCCTTTTTTGTAGATTGTCATCTGGTATTAGAGTGATGTTGGCTTCATAAAACGAGTTAGGAAGTATTCCATTTCCTTCAATTTTTTGAAAGAGTTTGAGGAGGATTGTTGTCAGTTCTTTTTGGAAAGTTTGGTAGAATTCCCCTGTGAAGCCATCTGGCCCTAGACATTTATTTGCAGGAAGCTTTTTGATGACTGGATCTCTTTGCTTGTGGTTGGTTTTTTGAAATCTTCTGTTTCTTTTCTGGTCAATCTGGGTTGTTGGTGTGTTTCCAGGAAAGTATCCCATTTCCTCTGAGCTGCCTGGTTTGTTGGCATACAGTTGTTCATAGTATCCTCTTATGATTTTTA